>NC_050453.1:83660229-84369315 GCF_903995425.1 Onychomys torridus | reverse complement strand
ACAAATGCCAAAAATTTGAAGAAAAGTTGGGAAGGGAATATGGGAAGGTTTGGAAGGAGGGAAGAATATAATTACATAGAATCACAAAAAAAAATTTAAAAAGGTTGAACACCTCATACATACATACATAAGAAAGTTTCATTTACAAATGCATTTTAAATCTTGGAAGACAATGAAATCTTTGTGAGTTTGCCAGAATGCAAGAGTTTCCAGAACCATTAGAGTGTTATTATAATGGTTTGTGGAGCCAGATAAAGGGGCTTGATAATTTTTCTATTCTTAAGACCATGTCATAGGTCAGAGCTGCATTTATTCTGAAATTTAAATCTGACATATTGCTAGGGCTTAAAGATGTTATAAATCATTAAATTCTGAATTCAGAAACTGACTAAATCAGAAATCAGTTGGGCAATTGGTAACATTAAACATTTCCACCTTAAGATTCAATATAACATCACATTTCTAGAGAGTAGTGACATTCTTATATTTTAAGGGGAATGAAGTTTGAAATATCTTCCTGACCTGGCAGGGGAGACACCATGATCCAGCAGGTGGTTTTCCAGGGCGAGGCTCACCCATTGCACTTGGGGTGTGTTGACCCCTGTGATTTCCCCAGATGCGGGAAACTCGACTGCAAAATTTGGGGTAGTGGGGGACTGCATGCGCGCTCTCCCCTGGGGGACAAAAAAGAAAAAGAAATATCTTCATGAAATTTAAGTACTCACATAAGCAAGATTCATTTCCTGCATTCTTTGAAAGAGGTATATGATTAGAATCTAAGTGATTTTCCACTGTGATGTCATTACTAACAGAGAAGTAGAACACAATGTCTGTAAGGGAAAATATTACAGGGCTGCTGAGAAGTGTCACTCAAAGACAGTGATTTATATAGGTAAATGTTTCACAATACAATTAATCCAACACAGGAAAAATGATAACTGAGTTATTTTCCCTTTTATCTTAATGCAAATAAAATGAAAATCATGAAGCTGAAATAAACCTTCCAGAGGACAAGTTGGTTAGAGAAGGGACAGGGCTGCTGGAAATACAGGGAGCTTCTAGTTTGCTTTTCTGTTGCTGTGATAAAACACCTCAACCAAAATAACTTGGGGAGGAAAGGGTTATTGCATAGTTCAGATTATGCTGAAACACTGAGGAGAGAGCTAAGGCAAGACTCAAGGCAGAACCTTAAGGCAGACATTTTGGAGGAATGCTGCTTACTGGCTTGCTTGCTCAACTTAGCTTTCTTATATAGTCAAGACAGCTTACTGATGGCATCCCCGACAGAATCAAGTATCATAAAAGAAAATACCTCAGAGACATGCTGAAAGATGCATCGGATCCAGGCGATTCTCATCACTGTTCCCTCCTCTATGTGACTCCAGGTTTATATGAAGTTGGCAGCTGAGCTACTGATGACAAAGATGAAGATGAAAATGGTGTTATGTTTTTCATGAAGAAACAGTATCCCTGCAGATCACACATAAGTTGTGAAGTACATGAGTATTAGGAAATTGCTAGAGGAAATGATTTTTAAGCCTATATAAAACCTCATATGATACTTAGTATATGTCTTTTGCAATTGATTAGTTAACAAAAGGAAGACAACACTGCAGCTCTATAAGTATATCCATGGGTGTGGATAAATTGTTTTAGAACAACAAATATAAGCATCTGAGAATAGATGAACTTCCCAGTACCACAGACTATTCACAAGATAACTTGAGATGATGTACTTTTCCCCTTCTCTCTGCCATTCATAAAATAATGTTTTAGTGAGAATGCAAAATCCTCCTCTATGTACTACATGAATTTACCTAATATCCAGCAAAGAATGACTTGACAAACATCTGTAGGATATAATAATTCAAAGCATCACTTTTGTCACCTTTGCGTCACTTTTGTCACCTTTTCAATGGTGTCAGCTTAGACAATCTAAGACAATTTTTGGATTATTTGTTCCAGCATTTGTAGTATATCATTGAGAGAAGTCATCAGCCATTGAATTATTTTAGTGAATCTATTTCGCAGAGTCAGCAAGTTTGCAAAGTAAAATAATAAGGATGCCTTTATGACTATCGCTGTCATTGTTGTCAAGCACCAGTGTCCCACTACTATTTCACAAGTGCATTACAATGAATTCAAATCTGTGTTTTATGAAAGGATGTGCTAGTATTAAAACCAAAATGTGAAGGATTTCAGAGGGAACATCTTATTTTTGTTTTAAGGTAAATATACTCTTCTATCTTCGTATCTGTTGCTGTGATGAAACAATCAAACCCAAAGTAATTGAAAGTTAAAAAATAAAAATATAAATAAATAGGTTTGTGGCAGCTTCAGATTACCAAGGAAAAGCAGAGCAGAAAGTCAAGCAGAGATTTGAAGTAGAAATTATGAAGGATGGCTGCTTGCTAGCTTACTCTAAAGATCACGTTTAGCTAGGTTTTTTTCATTTTAACTTTGTAAAATTATGTTTATGCATATATGTCTATTTAGGGTATATGGAACACCTAAGTACAGTTGCCCACATATGCCACAAGAGGGTGTTAGATGCCCTAGAGCTAGATATACACATAGATATGAGTCCCCTGGCATGGTTACTGATATTAAACTTGGTTGGGTCTTCCTTCTGCAAGCAAAGTTTACGTTTTAGTGGCTGAGCCATCTTTCCATCTTGATTAGCTATCTTTTTGTACAGCCTAGCAACATCTTCCTGAGAATGGTGATATCTACAGGAGGGTGGCCTAAAGATAATCCACCAGTGGCATGCCCACAAACCAATAACATTTTGGTTCTTTTCAGGTAATTCTTTTTCTTTTCTTTATTATCATGTGTTTTAAATTGTATACATCAGCCATGGGTTCCCCTGTCCTCCCCACTCCTGGTCCCCCCCCCATCTTGCCCCCAGCCCCTCCCCTCCATTCCCATGTCCTCCAGGATCAAGGAACCCCTGGAGATTCATTTAAACCTGGTGGATTCAGTACAGGCAGGTCCTGTCCCCTCCTTCCAGACTGAGCATGTGTCCCTGTGTAAGCCCAAGGTTTCAAACAGCCAGCTCATGCACTAAGGACAGGTCCAGATCCCACAGACTGGATGCCTCCCAAGCAGATCAAGCTATTGAATTGTCTCTCTTATCCAGAGGGCCTGATCCAGCTGGGGCCTCCACAGCCATTGGTTCATAATTCATGTGCTTCCATTCGTTTGGCTATTTGTCCCTGTGCTTTTTGCAGTCTTGGATTCAACAATTCATGCTCTTGCAGACCCTCTTCTTTCTCAACAGTTGGACACCTGGAGCTCCACCTGGGGCCTGGCTGAGGATCTCTGCATCCACTTCCATCAGTTGTTGGACAAGAGTTCGAGCTCGACAGTTAGGGTGTTTAGCCATCTGATCACCGGACTAGGTGAGATCAGGCTTTCTCTCGACCATTGCTAGCAGTCTACAGAGGATGTATCATTGTGGACTTCTGGGAACCTCTCCAGCACTCTGCCTATTCCTGTTCTCATGTGGTCTTCATTTATCATGGTCTGTTATTCCTCATTCTCCCTTTCTGTTCTTGATCCAGCTGGGATCTCCTGCTCCCCTAAGCTTTCTTTCCCTCAAATCTTGCCCTTCATTACTCTCACTGTCATCCAGGTTGTTCATGTAGATCTCATCCATTTCTCTGTCATTGGGTGATCCCTGGGTCTTTCCTAGGCTCCCGTTTTCTAGGTAGCCTCCCTGGAGTTGTGTAGCATTCTAGTCATCTTTGTTTTACATCTAGTATCCTCCTATGAGTGAGTACAAACCATGTTTGTCCTTCTGAGTCTGGGTTACCTCACTCAGGATGATTTTTTCTAGATCCATCCATTTGCCTGCAAACCTCATGATGTCATTGTTTTTTCTCTGCTGAGTAGTACTCCATTGTGTATATGTACCATATTTTCTTTATCCGTTCTTCAGTTGAAGGGCATCTAGGTTGTTTCCAGGTTCTGGCTATTACAAACAATGCTGATATGAACATAGCTGAGCAAATGCCCTTGTGGTATGATTGAGCATTCCTTGGGTATATGCCCAAGAGTGCTATAGCTCGGTCTTGAGGGAGATGGATTCCCAATTTTCTAAGGAAGTGCCATATTGATTTCCAAAGTGGCTGTACAAGCTTGCATTCCCACCAGCAGTAGAGGAGAGTTCCCCTTGCTCCACATCCTCTCCAGCATAAGCTGTCTTCTGTGCTTTTGATCTTAGCCATTCTGACATGTGTAAGATGGTATCTCAGAGTCATTTTGATTTGCATTTCCCAGATAATTAGGGATGCTGAGCAATTCCTTAAATGTCTTTCAGCCATTTGAACTTCCTCTGTGGAGAATTCTCTGTTTAGTTCTAAAGCCCATTTCTTAATTGGACAGTTGGGCATTTTGATGTCTAATTTCTTGAGTTCTTTATATATTCTGGATATCAGCCCTCTGTCAGATGTGGGGTTGGTGAAGACCTTTTCCCATTCTGTAGGCTGTTGCTTTGTCTTGTTGACCGTGTCATTTGCTCTACAAAAGCTTCTCAGTTTCAGCAGGTCCCATTGATTGATTGTTTCTCTCAGTGTCTGTGCTACTGGTGTTATATTTAGAAAGTAATCTCTGGTGCCAATGCGTTCAAGAGTGCTTCCTACTTTCTCTTCTATCAGGTTCAAAGTAGCTGGATATATGTTGAGGTCTTTGATCCACTTGGACTTAAGTTTTGTGCATGGTGACAGATATGGATCTATTTGCAGCCTTCTACACATTGACATCCAGTTATGCCAGCACCATTTGTCAGGTAATTCTATATTGTGTCAAGTTGACTGCCAACACTAACTATGACACACACCATCTTTCATTTTTTTTTTTCCCTATTCTACTGTCAAAATTGGTATAATTCTTAGAATGGCTTCTTGATTAGATTTTATGCTGTAAGAGACCCAATATTAAGAAAGTTCTTTATTGGAGGTGGTGGTACAAACCTTTAATCCTCCCACTCAGGAGGCAGAGAAGTGTGTAAATCTCTGAGTTTAAGGCCAGCCTGGTCTAGAGTGAATTCCAAGACAATTAGGTCTGCACAGAGAAACCCTGTCTTGAAAAACAAAACAACAGCAAAGAGAAAGTTATAACTTTTATGAAGATACAAGGGCAGAATTACAGTTACCCAAATTGAGACAGATGTTCTCTTTAAATGTTACAGGTCTGATTGCCATATTTGTCGCTCCTACATCCCAGCCCTTAAACCTAGAGTCAAATAAGAGAATTTTCCTTCACAGGTCTTTGACAGTCACCCTCCTGGATTAGCCACATGCCTATCTTCACTGGACTCCCATCTGCTCTTGGTCCTCATAATACTTATACTCAAGAGTTAACAAAGTTACAAAATATATGTGAATATATGAAATATTATACAAACATATGTAATGTAGCTATAAGTTCCCATAGAATTTATATAATTCTATCCAATACTGTCCATCTGGAAAATGACATATAAATAAAAATTTTGGGCCTTTGAGGGATGATAGTATAAGAAAGAAGAGAATACAACGCAATGTATAAAATGCAAACTTACTTTTAAAAATTTATTTATTGTGAGGACAAGGAGGCATGTACCACAGAGCAGATGTGGGGGGTCTGCTGTGGAATGTCTTTCTGTATGCTGGGACTGTGTGTTACTCTGATTGGTTGATAAATAAAGCTGTTGGCCATTGGTGAGACAGAATAATGTTAGATGGGACATTCCAACTAGAGAGAGAGGAAGGAGAAAGGCAGAGCTGAGGAGATACTGTTATATGCTTCCAGGAGAAGCAAGACATAAAGTACCAGTAAGCCACAAGCCACATGGCAAAGTATAGATTTATAGAAATGGATTAATTTAAGATGTAATAGCTAGCTAGCAAGAAGGCTGAGCCATTAGGCCACATAGTTTGAAAATAATGTAAGTCTCTGGGTCTGAGTGGCTGCAAGACTGGGCAGGACACAGGAAAACTTACAGCCACAGGGGTCAGAGGATAGCCTACAGTAATTGATTTTCTCTTTCCATCTTCTGAATCCCAAAGATCAAACTCAGATCTTTATGTTTGGAAATAAGAGTGTTTACCAGCTGAGCCACCTTTCAAGTCCCCACTTCAAACATTTTACTTTTCCCTTCTTTTTCTTCTTCCACTATCTTTTTGTTTCCTAACTATTGTTGCTTCACATTTTAGTAACTAGGCTACATTTTACAGGTGAGTAAACTTTTCAAAATAGGAAAATATTCTTGCTTTCAAATTTTGAGTTAAATTTGTAGATAGTAATTGAATTTTGGGGTGATATTGGTAGCAAATTTGGAACATGTATTTTGTTGTATGGGAGAATATGAATGTGTAATTGACTCATTTTATATGGTGCTTCTCCAGTATAGCTACTCTGAAAACTAGAGTGACTAATGCTGAATCATAGGAAAATCTCCTTTTTGTAATTTGCATCAATTATCCAACTCTTAATCTGTTTTATGTCTATTTCTGCTTAGAGACACCATATTTAATATAGAATGTGGATCTGTTAACATTTAACTTACAAACAAACTCAACTCATGCTTTAACAAGTTGATTCAATGTACACATGCTGGGCCCTCTCTGATAACTCACAATCAGTGAACACTTCAGCACTGGGGCCGTTTCAAACCGACAAACCATACATAAGCCCCATATAGTCAAAAAGATGCGCTGCTAGGCTGACAACTGTTTAAGCATGGAATCTTAAATAAGAGAGCAGTACTGCTTTGAGGAAGTTATGTGAAGCAGGACAATAGCTTTATACTTCTTTATATTAAAAACAAAGCCCCAAAATAGTGAAGTTGAAGTGCTTCTATTTGGTGGAGAAGAAAGAAAACCCACATGGCCCACAAACACTTAAACATGCAGTTCTCAGGAAATTGGTTCTGTCAAATAAACCAATAGTAAATCGATGGGTAACTGGACATGATGATGGCAGAAGAGGGGCAAAACATTTATAAAGAGATTGTAGTCAGGAATAAAAAAAATTCTGAAAACATCACTGAAAAACTATGGTCCTCTTTTAAAATATAAAGTGGATTTTTATTTCATTGTGTTCAAATATGTCACAGGAGATTGGTGAAGTACTGCAAGGCTTCATGGCAACTCTGTTACTTTTAAGTGATCATCATAACCCAGTCAGTTATGAATAGCTAATTTAGTCAGGATCTTATACTGACTAATCGCTAAGTGACACAGAGGCTGCCTACAGAAAGTCCAGCAGCAAAACAAACAGTTCTATGGAAAGCTTGAGTCCCCACATAGGCTGAGGAAGGACAACAGATATTGTGGAGTCTTTACAAGTGCCTTGTATCACTCTTTATTACTCTAGCCTTATGATGAGAATCTTGACTTTGTCATCAATGCACTCATGAATGAAATGAATGTAAAGGAAAGACACCATGAAGGTAATGGGGTTCATACTATGGGAGTTGAGAATTATAGGCAAAGTAAAATGTAGAAAGCCATGCATGTTTGTAAACATGTACAGAAAATGTACATGAGGAGGACAGAGGTGGCTCAGTGATTAAGAGCACTGACTAATGTTCCAGAAGACCCTAGTTCAATTCCCAGGCCATTCAGTGCCTGATAAGCCAGAATTTTAAAAGAAGAAAGAAAGCATACATGAGAATGGAAAATATACCAATAAAGAAGTAATAGCTCGCTGGGCAGCGGTGGCACATGCCTTTAATCTCAGCACTCTGCAGGCAGAGCCAGGTGGATCTCTGTGAGTTCGAGGCCTGTCTGGTCTACAGTGCAAGTTCCAGGATAGAACCAAAACTGCACAGAGAAACCCTGTCTTGAAAAGCCGAGAGAGAGAGAGAGAGAGAGAGAGACAGAGACAGAGACAGAGACAGAGACAGAGACAGAGAGAGAGAAGGAAAAATTCTTTTTATCAGAGTTGTTAGCCAGACTTGAAGACAGTATTTTATAGTGTAAATGAAGGTGCAGAAATAGATATTAAGCAAAGGAAGTCAGAGCATCAGAAACAGAACCTCTCAGCTGCCCTTAGTTATTGTAAGGTAAACAGTTAGTAATCACATGGTTAGTTTGTGTTGAATATCACACAAGAGGAAAGGGAAGTGGGACCATCATAGCATTCCTGTTACAGTTCTCTTAAATAGTTCAAGGTTGGCCTACAGCTAAAAAATGCTGTAAAAAAGCAAAGTACTAGATAATACATCTTTGTGCTTAATGTACAGACATCACTCATGACCCCCATTAACTTTATTCCATGGAAGTGATTTTATCATTTTCTGGGGAAAATTCAGTAAGTTATTACAACATCAAAAAAGTGTGCTTAATCTTGAGGCTTGATCTTTAAAGCTGTAAGCTCCCTCCTTTAAAAAAATATTAGAATCCGCAGAACTTACTTCATTGCTAAGTGACATGAATGAGTCCAAAAGTTCTTTGTGTCATATCTTAATCTTTTTATTATTATGTGTTCCAACTATGACATAGTTGAACAGATTATGTAACATCTAAAGTAATTTCTCTATGAAATTGGTTATGAAATATCTGCATTGATGTTAAATTAATTTATATGGTCATGTCTGCTAGACTAGTGAGATATGCAGATATGCCTTTGTGTGTGTGTGTGTGTGTGTGTGTGTGTGTGTGTGTGTGTGAGTGTGTGTCTGTGTGTGTCTGTGTGTCTGTGTGTCTGTGTGTGTGTATGTATGTATGTGTTTTGAAGGAGAATTTACTCAGTGAAAAGCCTGCCATGAATGTGGGTAGAGGCTGAGACTAAGTAAAAGCTGGGTATTGGCTTTTCCCCTTTTCATTATCCTAGTCAGAGTCAAGGTCCATGTATGCCTCTCAGCCATTATGGGTGGGATGCCTCAGAACATGAAACCCAAATAAACCCTTCCTTCATTAAATTGGCTTTGCAGGTATTTGTTTGGAGCTCCAAGAAATGCCAATAAAATAGCTGTGTATAACAATTATTCATGACATAAGATTATGGCTTATAAAATATATTTTCAAAAAATTTTTGAGATCAAGAAAATAAACATAATACTATTTCCGTGGAAAATGTTAAAAATGTTTTGGACATTATTATATTTCATATGAATGTTGTTTCAGTGAAACTATACCTCTTGAAAATGGTAGCATAGTATTGTGCTCTTGTCAAGGTGAATACTATTCATTTAACAACCACATTCTGTACATAAAAACAAGTTATTAGTAGATAACACATAAAAAATGAATTCTTAGCCAGCATTTCAAGATAACTTTTCTCCATGAAGCAGAAAAACTTAAACATGGTTCAGTATGAAAAGTAAACAAACAATGCAAACAAAAACTAGTGTTTGTAAAACGTTTTATTTCCTTCATAGTACTAGTTTATGGTTCATAAGATCATCCTGGAGAGAATATTCACTTTTAATAATTGTATTCTGCATTTTGTATTGTTGAAAAAATGCTTAAATATTTTGGTGACACAATACTTTCTATTATACAAACATCATCCTGCTGCATAATGAAATACAACAAAGTCATTGACAGAATTGAGCTTTTCAACACAGGAAATGCAATGTGGAATCATATGAAGAGTGAAAGAATATCCTGAGCATGTATTATCCTACTACTCTAAATATATTAAATGATGTAGATCACAATTTCTTTGGCATCAATGCACCCACACATCATTGACATAGGCATTCAGAGTCTTTCTTTCTCCAAATTCTCATGTTCTCTATACTAAAATATATGATAGCAGTTCCTCTAAGTTAATGCTACTCAATAACGTACCTAGAACATGAGTGTTTACATTTTGAATAGGGCATATTTCACATATTCTAACCCATATTTCTAACATTAATGTGATTGGTTGTATTGTGGATATCAATGATGAAATATGTTTCCATATAAATATATGTCATATTTAATACATGACATCAGAACTATATCTAACCATTAAAATTAACCAAAGTTAAATATGAGATGATGTGGCACAGGCTGAAATAAAATAAAAATATGTGTATTCTGATTTCATAAATCCAAAAATTAAGTTTTCATAATTATCCAAAATTATAATTATATTGCATAGTCTTTACCCCTGGGACATAGAGCCCATGCATTCATACTGACTGGAAGACCCATACTCAAATTATACATTCTCAATAACTTGCAAATGACCTAATTATTTTTAATATACAAAACAGAGACATGAAACTAGTTTCAAAGCAGACTGAGCCTAATTGTGATGTGCATTCACAAGATGTATAGGTAATATATTTTCTGAAAAGTTTGGTGAAATTTAAGACATAACAAGGAACCAGTATTGTGAGGAATAGAAAAAAGTAATTGCATTACCATTCAGCAAAAGGCACCTTAGTAAAATAAAAGCTATAAAACCTTGCTTTAGTATATTAGAGAAGTTTAAAAAAAAAAGAATTTAGCCTTAATAACTTCTACTTCTTTCAATATATTTATTAAACTTTGAAGTTTATTAGAACATTCTCTGAAAACAAGCATGTAGAATCATAAACTCAACTATGTTAATTGTGTGAATAATTTATTAAAATTTGACTGGACATAGGGTGGTTATATGGGGAGCATGAGTTACACTGTATGTCCTGAGTGAGTATAGGAGTACTATATTCTCAAAGGTCTTTAAACCCAGCTAATGCTCTTAGATGAACTCCAACTAGACTTTGAATCAAATTCTGTACTACCTTCTGAATTGGTCAATGCCATTTGCAGACAGATTAAAAACTTAAATTCCTTTGTAGCCCCATTTCTAAAGGAATTGGGGTTTTACAATCTAATCTGCTTCTCCTAAATCACAAACAAAGCACTGAAATCCGGGAAATAAAGAAGATAGATAAAGAATGAGCAGTAGAGGCTGGGGAGGATAAACGCAGTAAGGAAAGATGGAAATAACTTGTCGTATCTTGTGTAATATCAATTGTATGTTCCTAGATGATCTCTTCTAGTGCAGAGATTAGGACCATCTGTTAGTTTGTTTAAATGCTGGGTCTCTTCCGTATCACAATCCCCCAAAGTTACAACCTATCTGACTAGATGATTTTATTGGTACTACCTTTCCCAGATATCTGTGTAATCCAGAAAAGGTAATGATATGACAGTAGAGGGATTGGATAAATAAGTATTACTAAGAAAATGGAGCAGTTGTGAGAATCTTAACTGAAGTTAATAGTTGGTTATTCAGGAGGGATCTTAGAACCTGTGAAAGGATATTGTCTTGTGTTTACAGCATCTACCATGGTATCTGCATTTCACAAGTAGTTTCAATATATACCCAATGGACCACATGCGGCTAAGGATAATGACTATGAATGTAGCCTAATACAAAAAATGTAAACATATTCAAAAGGTCATGAGATTTCACAATGTTTTTGCTTTGTAATTCAGTTGCTCGGTTCTTAGGTTGGAACCCCATCAACACAAAACAATAACAGTGTTGTAATAACAGTGTCTAATGGTTTGAGATTCCTGAAGGTTAATGCTGAAGACAGAGTAATAAACTTAATGTTTCTGGCTTCAAAACAAGAAAAACCAATATAAGTTGTGGCTTGATCGATCATATTGAATGATGTTGCTTGAGGGATATCCATGTGCATAGGTGAATGAAATATTCATGTTTCTATCCATAAGCAGTACCTAGGAAATTGCTAATTGTACTTAATTGGAGGCAAAGCATCTGATATTAAGTGCCTTTCAATCTAAAATTTGCTTTTTTAAGATTTTTATAAAAGGACCTCTTTGTAATAAAGATGTGGGACACACAATCTGCAATACACCTTTTAATTTTTATTTATTTTTTTTACATTCTCTCTGTCTTCATTCACCTTATTTGATCACTCAAATAATCAAATATTTGCATTGTATAGCCTTTTGAGTCTGTCTAAAACTCATTGTTGAGGATAGGAAATATGTGGCCTTGAATTAGCTTCAAATACACCAAAAAAATAGTATGAAGCATACATTTTTAGAGACTGTTGATGTAACAATAAATTGAACATCACCAAAGGAAAACAGTTTGGGAAATAATATTGAACATTCTTATAAATGATTCTTCTAGACAATTTTAAGGTTAAAAATAACATTAAAACTAGATTCTTATCGATGGCACTTTTCTGTTTCAGACTGTTTATCATTATTTTAATAATCTTTTGTGAACATATATGTAAATTGAATTTAAATATAAGAATAATCAACCAATCCTATGAGCTCATTTGTGTATACAAATCAGTAAAGTGATTCAACATGGGTATCATTATTTACATGAGTATTTTTAAACTAGCATAGTGAAAACAGACCTTTTCTAGTGAAGTGAGCTAATATATAAGACTGTATAATCAAGTCTCCTTTGCAATATGTCATTAGAGTCTCATAGTTTATGAAGTTGAATGGCACACTGTGACTAGATGTTATCTCTATAACTGAGAAGGCATAAATCTTAAAGAAAGTTTGATACTTTAAAAGAAGGAGTAAAGCCAAACCTTGGCCTCACTGCTCTGATTGTGAAACACTTCTTTTGTGGTGGCAATGCATATTTATTCATTTGCCAAACATTCCAGTGTCACTATGGCAATGAGTCTAGTGATATTACAATTAGCAGAGGTATGTGGACACATGTTTTCCATTCTTTAGAAATAAGGACAATATCTTAAAGATTCATTAGAGCTATATTATGTCATACAATATTTATAATCATATAATGGCCATTTGGGGATTATATATGCAACTAGGCTCATAATAATTCATTGAACATTACAGAATGGTTAGAAAACAACACAACATGATTAGTTTGGTTCCTTTTACCCTAATGGTTGTACGTTTTCTCTGTTATTTCTAATCCTTCATCTGCTTCTCTTTGAACGTTGTTTTAAATTGCTACCTTAGTCTTTAATTAAATTGCATTTGACTGAGTAAATTTACTCATGTTAGTATACTTATTTGTTTATATCATGCTTGGATATTAGGTTTTAAGACAGCATTAACTACTTATTCTGTAATGACATGCTTGATATCCTCTTTAAGGGCTTCTGAGGCTGAGAGTCAGTGCTTTTCAAATACTAAAAATATTTCTCAATGCACCCAATCGCACCTGAGAAATGCTGCTACAACTGGGATTTACTCAAAAGGTATAAAACAGGAAAAATATATTTGGGAATTTAGAGGATAACAAAGGGAAATGGAAAGCTTTATGATCCCATACTGTATAACAGGGATTCGACACTGTAAAGAACAAGCAGTCAACTGTCTTTGTACTACTTGTACAGTGTGACACATTTGAACTTTGGAAAGCCTCCTCTATTCCACGCACGATAAAAAAGACTGTGGGTGGAACAGCAAGCCCTGCTGATCTCTGTAGAAGGTTTAGTTATCATATATTTTAAATTTTCACCTTATATTGAACCAACCAAAGCAGACAGTGCACATGCAAGGACATGAGTATCAGCTAAGAATGTTATTTTATGGATACTGCTATACCTAGGATTTGATTTATAGCTTTCCGTCACATATTCAGGGTGGCATTATGATGCTTAACCCTCTGTTCCCTAAGCATCAGTCAGGCCATGCTTCCCTCATTGTCTTCATTATCCCCCTTTTCCAAAGTTCTATCATCTCTGCAGCCTGGTTCTCCTCTTTGTGCGTCAAAATGAAACTCTTGGCCAACAGCTATAAAATATAATCCAACTAAAATGTGTATTTTTTCAGTATTTAAAACATAATTATTAAATGTAAGTGAGTCATACCACTTCTCCTAGCAAGTCATTACCTGAAGTTTTGTCCTGGGCTCTCCCACTTCCAGCATGCTGCACTGAAGGTTTGGAGTTCAGCATGTTTCCCTATAAGGCTGTCAGCTGTAAAAAGGAAACTTTCACTTCCTCCTTTCTCAACTCACCTTACTTCTCCTTCCATGTTCATTCCTTGTATCTTTACTTATACCTAAGAATTTATACACCATCCCTTATAAGTTGAGCATTCCTGTCCAGGGTATCAGGGCATTGCTCTCCATCCTGCAAGTCTTGAGACATTTTTCTCTATGGAACTATGAATACAAGAGTTTCAGTGAACATGCTTATTTCTATTTTGTTAAGCAGAACTGCATTAAAAGTTTGTAAAAAAAAAAAATGTTATCACAACATAGTTTGTAGATCACTTCAAGAATTAAATAAGATATTTTGCCAATGGTGGTAACAGTAAATTGCCTGAAACATGTCACTCAGTCTAATTGCAATGGAAATTTGATTTTAAAAGAAAAATAGAATTAGATAATCTGATGAGGAAAAAAAATACATAGGCAGTAACAGCACTTAACAGAACGCTAGCATTTTTCAAGACTGTTGCTTTGAGTAACGTATAATGATCATTACTTCATGCTCTTTGCTGTTTCTTTTTATTTTAGGCATATGCAGAGCATGAGTAATTGCAGCATGGAATCTGATGGATTTGTTTGTCCGAAGGCCCTAGGCATCAAAGTTGGGGCATGAAGGGAAATGTAGAAAAATTGGAAAAAGTTAGAGGCAGGGAATGAGATACAGGAATCAAAAAGCAAAGCATATAGTATCAATGATAAGCTGCAAAGTTTTACCATACTTTCATTTCCATAACAGTGGTGTATGTTCAAGTAAATGGCAAGATAAATGTTCTTTTATGGTGTATTTCCCCATTTAAATATAATTGTAAACTATCTTGCATATTATAGCCAGAGACAGTGTTATTCAACTTATCCTGTTCCCTTTCCTTGTGATGCATGCTAGCCCCTTGCTTGTAGTTTTCCTAGTAGTGTTCTCCTGCCAGCATTAGAAAATCTTATATATGAAAAAACAGAAAAGCAATAACCAGTCTCTTTAGAAAATCCAGATATATTCTTTAAGATGCCTCACCATGTCTCATCTGATTACTGACTGTCCTCTGCTAAGTACTCTTTGTACTCTTCTGCTTTCTTTCTCTTTCTTTAACATGTTCATCACAGGGGTTTGTGAAGAACTTTACCCTTAGGGCATTAAACACTGTAGTCAAAATGGTAAGTGTAGAAAGTCAGGAAATGAAGGTAAGTACAGCTGCAGACATGTGGAAAGGGAGCAGAGTTTTCAGAAGAGACTGCCATTTAGTTCTATGTGCTGTTGTTTACAGGATAAAATGCCCTTCAGGGCTAATGTCAACAAAGCTGAACCATGAGTCTATTCATGCTCATATCTGCTGTATTTTAGATGAGACATTTTCCAGTGTCATAGAATATTTCTTCCTGGAAGCTTGACTTATTTGTTGTTGTTGTTTACAAAGTTTTAGTTTATTAAAGCTACCCCAGAGATTTTTTTGAGGGATTCTTTAATTTTTTATCGTTTTACCACATTATTGTCAAAATTCTGTAGATACATTTATTTTTCCTTTTGACATTTAGTTAATTAGCCTATTTCTTCCCTGTCTTTCAAACACAATGGAGTGTTTTTCTCAGAGGCACTGTGTCATTCTTTCTTCCTTTTAGATCATTGGTTAATATCTTGCATGTATAATAGTTTGATTCAGATAAATAAGAAAGTCTGACCCATATATAAACATTCTGGTTGTGTCAATTTTTAATGGCCTGAAGCTTTGTTGCTGATGATGGAAGTAAGTAGGTTTATCAAGCCTAGGCAATTTTGCCTTTGTCAAATAAAAACACCTAAATGAGATACTATTAATGAAGTTTGATACAACAAACACAATTGTGAGCATGTGTAAAACAGGAGTTTCCAGTGGAGTACTCTACTATGGGTTGACTTCTATCAAGTCTGTTATACTGCAATGCCTCTTTCAACTATTGCCACTTAGATCTACAAATCTCTCATCAAATTGTGTCATTTTTGGCTCTACGGTTGTTCTCAGCAGGAGAAATGGAGTATGTGAGCACCAGCATTGAACTGTGTATAGGAGAGGTGCTTTTCCTCATTTACTGAGGGAATCAATGTATGGACTAGCTTGTCAGGTTCCTCAGCAAATGCACTTTGAGACAGGAGTTACTTCTGGAGGTTGATGGCATAGCGTTTGTGAATGGAAAAGGAGTAAGTGGGTTTCAGCACTGCAAGGAGTTGAACAAGCTGACCTGAAAGAACTACATGATTTTTATAGTGGCTGATAATTGTTAGTAGTTGTGGAAGAGGGAAGGCTTTTCAAACTTGCTTGCTAAAATCTAATTAAGAAGCTAATTATTGAATGGTAAGTGTACTCACTGCCTGAATTCTTATTGGGCTTTCTCCAGTTCTGTAAGCTTCTCTACCTTCCTTGCTCAGTGTGATTTATAACATCGTAGTCATCACTGTCTTTTTCCAACCACTGACAATATTAGTTAACATTGGACTCATGTTAATCTTCTAGTTGAATTGAAGCTATTAAACTATTTTCTCTTTAGATTACACAAGTGTTGATCTCTTTCCCTTCCATTCACATTCTAACACTGTATTTCCACTCCATCATGTAGTAATGTTTCCATTTTTTAATCCACACAGCAAAACATCACAATTTGGAAAATATTAGGAAGTGTTTTTGCTGGACCGTTATGGCAATGTACTCTACAATGTGTGTTGATGCTTTTTCCAAAATGTCAAATGAAAGTCTGATGGATGATCTCTATTTGCCCTCTGTCTTTATTGTGCCAAATTCTATCACTGAAGTTAGGGCAAGGAAGAGGGTTCAGGTTAAGACTTTTCAAGTAAAATCCTACCAGGTGGCTGAGATCTTCACTATGATCTGTGAGGAAGGGCTAATTTGGTATAGATGGTAGAATTTTTTACTTACTTTTTATTTGTTAATAACAGAAAATACACAGTTTCTTAATAACATAGGATGACTTTCTAGTAATTTTAAAAATGCTACAAGATGAATTACTTACACTAAAATCCACCCCTAGTGTTTGTTTCTTATTTCTGTGTAGCAACTTTGTGGCATACGTCAACATAACAATTGCTAAGCATTTTATTATCAATTTCTTTCCTTACCTCTTCATAGGTAAAGTGATAAAGGCTTCAGATAATACTTTCAATGGTGTTGTTTAACTCAACTCTTGAACTAGATCCAGTTTAAATAATAAATTAGCCATTTTTCCTTTAAATAAAACATGTCAGGCCTTTCAAGAATTTGCTTTTAACTGCTTCTGGTTTACTCTTGGAGCTGATACCTGACTGACGAAGGTACAGTCCTCCTTAGAATGTAAAGTTTTCCCATTAGCAGTAAGCAAAGATGATGTCTCTGCTGCAGTTCTTCAGGAAGAATGAGATGTCTTTAGTGGTGTAAATTTTTTGATCTGGCCTGGGTAACCACTAGGAGCTACAGTGAGCTTGTGAAGTTTCTGTCAGGAACTTAATGCCACTGTGTGAAAGACAGGCTGCTTTCTCTCTGAGTTGCTGTCTCCTGTCCCCTCATCAAAAAGCCATAGTTATAACTATCCAGCTCTGAATAAGTACACTATAGGCCCCAATATACATACTTCTCAAACAAAAGCAAGATCATTTTCTCCAAGGAGCACAGATCATTATATTCTACCATTGGATAACATATATAAATATGGGTACAAATTTTTGCTTTGTAGTATTACATCCATGGGCATTATTTCATTTTATCTGCATTCAAGTCCTAGTGATAATTTACAATATGGTCTATAGCAGATGCATAAACTGAGAATTAAGGAAGATAGCACAATAAAGAGCAAACAGGAGTCACTATCCACACCTGTGGCTCCTTGCACTGACCCTGAAGGGGCTCCACTCCCTTAAGCAAATGAACAAAATTCCAATTTGAACATAGACCACAAGTGGATTACTGAGAATCTTTGTGATTGTGTGTTCAACATGAGAAACCCAATCTTATTTATTTATTATTGGCTAAAAATTAAATGAAGTTTTCTTGGCAGTTTTGTCACTGCCTCTGCACTTCCTGAATCATGTCACTGCTTCTTGCTTTGTTATGTATGGTAATTAGTATCTAAATGTCTTAAACCACACGTCTTAATCAAAGATGCTTCACAAGTAAATTGTGTTCCATTATCCTGGACCATATGATAATTATAAATTAGGAATACTTCAACCAGAAAGAAATGACACACACATTTGTTTCCATCTTCAATATTTCTTCAACAGCTCAATATTTACAAGGTGTCTTGTGACACATGGAAAATTTTTATTAAAAGTCATAATGAGAAAAGAAAATCTGGAGATAGTATGTATACCATAGTAACTTCATTTCTACAAAATATTGTGTAAATCTATCCTTTGTATAGGATATTAACATTGTAAAATCTACCCTCTGTTCAGGATGTTAACAATGTAAAAGTAACCTGCACAGCTTGAAACAATCCAAAATACACTATCTTAAACATTAAAAGCCAGTAATCTATAGTAAATAAATCACTGGTAAAACATTCATTTTAGATGACTTTGTTAATATTTATTATAAGTCACTCCATGTTGTTCAAAAGAATATGTCTTTACTTTTTGTTGAAAGTCACACTGTAGCTCCCATGTTGGTCTCAATCATGCATAGTTTTCTGAGTCCTAATCTCAGAGGTGTCTACTATCATCCTTAGATGAAAAGAATTTACTTGTTTTATCCCAACATCATTATTCCATTTTCTTATGCACAACTCCAAAAGACTTATAAAATTGTATTTAATAGTTCATCAGCATTTTCTTCTTATCAGGGCTACTTACAAGGAAAAACAACTCTTATAGAGGTAGAGTAATGACTAGTCTTCTCATAACTGAATCAGTGTGTATAGGTGAGTCTGCAATTTAATGTTGCTTTGAGTGTCAAAATTGTCATGATAAATATTAATTCCTCCAATAGGTCTACTATGTGTAGGTTTGTATTTTATATGATATAAAATTTGATATGAATACATTAAGAAGCACAATACTAGTAGTAAACTAATTTACCTTTATGAATTATGCTCTATGCAATATTTCAAATAGTACTGATACCTCCTCATTAAACTTCAGATTTTTTTTATCTCAGCTTTACATAGGGCTGGGATACAAGTCATCAATAAAGACAAGCTTTTAAGGAAAATCACAAGTTTTCAGTTTAAGAATAATATGTAGAAAAGAAAAGTTGACCAATATATTGATCTTCTTTTTTAACCTCAGTCTTCTTTGAGCAATATTCATCATTTGTGTTGATATTTTAAGGAAACCAATTAAACATGCCTGGTTTGGTAATGCTTACCAGGATGTCTGTGGTTAAAAGATATGCACAAAAGTGTTAGTTTGGCTTCACAATCACAAGTTGCAAAATAAATAATTAATAAAGAAATCAATGAAAGATGTAGAGATTCTGTCATCCAAAGACATACAAGTCATTCAGACATTTTTATCTCCTTTGGATTCAAAGCTCCTTGCATTCCCTGGTGTCATTAAAACTTAAAATGACTGGTAGAGAAATTAAGCAAATATTGCCATTTTATAAAGTAAACTATGAATTTACCAAGTTTAATGCTAACATGCTATTCATTGAAAGTGGATTATGTTGTATATGTAGTTAATATAGAGATTTTACATTAGTAGAACTATGGGAGTTCAGTAAAAATGAGCATTCGTGCATCAGAATTGGACATGGATTGGTTACAGTTCACTGAAGGGCATGTTGTGAATGGATGTACAGTACTAGTTATGTTCGTGCAACAGAGGCTATTTCAATATTCTTTTGTTAAAGAACACACCTTGTGACAGTGAGTGAAATGAAAGGCTAGATAGATAGATAGATAGATAGATAGATAGATAGATAGATAGATATATCAGAGATAGATTGACCCCATGTTTAGAAAATGTGAAAACACATTGATGATAAATAATCAAAAATATTTGGTGAACCTGTGAAAAAGAACAAAAATGCTATATTCAGTTTGAATTGATACATCTAAATTTGGATTCTCAGCAAAGATATTCCTACAGGCTCTTAATAGAACATAAATACTTCAATTGAAACTCCATGGATGGAAAAGTGTAGGGGAAAGTAAACGGAAGGAGGAAATGATTTAATTAAATCATAATCCCAAAAATAAGATAAATAGTGTTTGATGTATAGAATGGGAGTTTAGTCCAGGGAAAATTGGCAGAAAAATAGCAAATACAAAGGAGATACTGTAGAGAAAGTGAGGAGTAATTTTAAGAGATAACCGTGGATTGTTAAGAAACATATTTTAGCACATGTTTTTGATCATATCCACACACCATTACTTCTCTCCCACTCCTGGGACAACCATCCCTTCCCTCCCAGCTGCTTGCTTGTTTCTTTATTTTTTTTTACTATTAATAAACTCTGAGTCCAATTAAAATTTCTTATATGAACATGGAACGATAATTGTATGAAATTTAAAAAAATAAAAAATGTTTTAAATTATAAAAGCTATTCACAGAGAAACACACACATAAAAACACAGAGGAAAAATACCACGTGTGTGTGCATGACTATATAGGTACTGATCAAATTAAGAATGTCAGAATGTCATTTGCTGGGCTGGATTAGATTAACAGTTAAAAGCAGTTGCTGCTCTTACAGAATATTCAGGTATGGTTTCAAGCGCAGTTATTAGGTGGTGCAAAACTTCCTTTATATATAGCACCTGGGGACCCAAAATATTTTCCCTGGCTCCACAGTCATTTGTAGTCATGTACACACACACACACACACACACACACACACACACACACATACACCACACACACACACATACACATACACACACGTGCGCACACACACACACACAGATAATTAAAAGTAAAAATATTAAAAAAGTTGTTTGATATTTATGAAACATTTTCTTCTTTGCTGAGTATTCTTTTTCACTAGGAAGAGTAACAACAAATTTTTCTGCTTCTTAAGATTATGATAGTATACCCAGATTTGTAGTGTATTTGTCTTAATATCCAAGATTGGTCACTGTTTTTAATCAAAGTAGCTTGCAAGAACAGAATATAGATTCCAAGTAAAATTCATTGTTCAGTGTGGCAATGATCATAACCCAGTGATCATATCAGCTGAGAGAAAGTTGTTAGTGATAGGGAGGAGTTAATGTTCTGGTCCTTCATGAATCATATACGTATAAGTGTATCAGGAAGGAGAGGAGAAAACAAGAAGGATGAGATTCTGGGAATAACGGTGAAACAAACAGTATTAATTATCTGTCTTTAAACTCTTGTGATATTGCTCATGGAGAACAATTAACATGACAATGCAAATGTAGCATCAAACTCAGGCTGAATTTTACTTTTATGACTGAATGTATATTATCTTTCCTGTAACTAACATATGACAAGGCTACTTTGCAAACATGTCATTAAAATAATCATCAGTTTATTGGAATTAGTTAAATGTGTCATATGGATTGGTTATGAAACTCTGAATACTGGATTTAATTTACACAAAAGTTATCAAGAAACACAATCTGTGTGTCTACTGTGTCTCATGATTCCCTGGAAGTTTTCTGATGCTCCATTTTCATAGGAACCATGAGGTGCTGCACCTAAGGTGTCAAGATGAAGGCAGGGTTAAGAAGTAGCTGGAAAGTGAGTTAAGATTTCAGTAGCTACTTAACAACAGCTTATTCCATGTACCTTTGTCTCAGAATGAAGTATTTTAATTTGTGTTGCTGAATGTGGTATTTATTATTCTCATAAAGTAGGAAGAGATAACTGTTTTACAAGACAGGGAATGAATTCCTGAAGATAAACTTGAAGCTTTGAACTCCAGTTGTGGCCAGTGTACAAGTGGAAGTCAGTTGTACTTCATTTTCTGAAAATTTCCTTTGTGGTAATTCCTTATGTTCCTCCTGCACAAGAGAGTAGCTCCATCCCAAGAAGACATCCCAAGTAGCTCTTACCCAAAGGAAATGATCAATATGTAAATAGTGTAGGCTTAATACTTACATGAACTAGTTAGTTTTCAACATATTGTTGCTTCAGAGAGCAGTTTATGTTGTCAGGCATGTACTTAATTTTTCCCTGCATCAGCTCCTTCACCTGTTGATGGGTTTAGTAAATAATTCATAAATAAGATACTATATTGATGACGTTTAGAAAGTGATACTTATGAGGGTCTAATCTATTCAACCATAGAATTCTTACATTCCTTTTTAAGTTACAGGGAGACATACACACATATATGCACACTATTATATATGTTATTACATAAAGTAATTCTCAGAGTTATTTGACATAATTAACAGATTCACTTTCCTCATCAAGTGGTAACACACATGATTCAAGTATACACACACCTACATACTCACAAAAAAACCTACATAAATATATAACTCATGTGGCAATGCCATTTTGTGCTGTTTATTAGGAAACCAAAGCATAAATCGGGCATTTAAAAACCTGAAGCAGAATATAAACATAGCTGTATGAGTGAGGGAAAAACACTTGGAGAATTGCAGAAGACAGATATTATATCCTTCATGTCGTAGAAGGATGAAAATGCTCTGCCCACAATGTCTTAATTGGTTTCCCAGTTTTCATAATTTTAGAAACTTATCCCTTGAAAATTACAAATGTGGTTCTATAGAGCAATGAAAAGTTTTGTTATTTGTTAAATTGGGTTTTTATATTCATATTAACCAAAGTCCAAGATGACAGCAGGTAAGGTGGTGAATGATTGTTGAAATAATGAATTGAGTAGCATGTTTCTAAGGTTATAAAGTTCAGGAAAATATGTAATTATTGCTATGTTTCCCAAGGTTGGTCTGTTCAACATTATGCTGTGACATACAGGAGGGTCAGGTTCAGATATGAAATTCAAATCAAAAGGTGCTGTTCTGCTGTTGATGCCAGGGTTAATTATGCAAATTGAATGCAGTTCTTGGTATTTCAGGAACTGCTGAGGTGAAGTTCCATGCATGTATTGATTTAAAATCATTATTCTCCAGAGCAATAATTTCTCAACTTCAACATTAAACTGAATAAGCTTTGGAGACAGATTTGAAGACTGGACATTTACCCATGCTGGTTAATCATCAAGTGAACTGTAAATGGGGACAACTGGGAAGACAGGAGATAGAGTTCCTAAGATAAAATTCCATATATATATATGAACATTAATGAGTATATCAGAACCAAATTTACAAATATTGTACAGAAAAATCTCAAAGAATGAAAGTCAAATCAAGTGTATATGCACATGTACTTGTTGTCTGCCCACTTAGAAAATGACAAAAAGCTGGCCTTGGAACACAAATTTTTTAAAAATGTGTATAATATCTATAGATATATTGTATCTAGATGTAGATAAATAGATATGGATTTAAATATATATCTAAATATTTATATATGTAAATCCATACATATTTACATCTATCCATGTAATGTATCACATTCCTAAATTTGGGAATGGGATGGAGATATGTTTAGAAATGAGACTATTTTCAGAAAGAACAGAAATCAACTTGTTCACAGCACAGAATATCAAATTGTAACATTCTGGCTTCTGTGCACAATCAGTTTATCTTACCAAGAACAATGAAATGTCACACAGCTGTCTGATATGAATGACTTTTACATCTCCATATTGCTGACTGTCTTGTAAGTTAATCTCATCTTACATGAATTTTTCACCAGCTTCACTCTGATGTTGATAAAGGAGATGGTTCCATCAAATACATCTTGTCAGGCGAAGGGGCAAGTTCCATTTTCATTATTGATGAGAACACTGGGGATATTCATGCCACCAAGAGACTGGACCGGGAGGAGCAGGCCTATTACACACTCAGAGCCCAAGCTCTAGACAGACTCACCAACAAGCCTGTGGAGCCTGAATCAGAGTTTGTTATCAAAATTCAGGATATCAATGACAATGAGCCCAAATTTCTGGATGGCCCTTACACAGCAGGAGTTCCTGAAATGTCTCCTGTGGGTAAGTAAAAAGCATGCTGTTTTGGTAATAAGTATGTGAAAAAATACACTGGTGTATATGTAGTGATGGTCAGAAAGAAAGAAAACTGATGGCACACTGGCAGCCAAGACACATTCATTCAAATCCTCACTTACCTGTTTGGGAGGTTAGGAGATGTCTTATTTTGGTGTTTTGTGTTTTTAGACTTTATATTAATTTTGCACTGTTCCTTTGGCCCAACTCTCATTGTCTTTAGGAAATGGCTTATGTATTTTCCTTTCTACCAAATAATTATTTGTTTATAAATATTATTACCATAATGTCTGACAAGTTATTTTTTAAAAATGTTATTTTTAAAGCTTTCGTTGTATTTTATTTCATCACTCTTCCTCCTCCTTCTCGTTTTCCTCCTTCTTCTGTTTCTTCTCTCTTTTAGTGGCAGATTGATCTAGAGACTCAAAAAAAAAAAAAAAAAAAAAAACAAGCAAGCAAAATAACAAACTCTTCTCTGACTATTAGGGTAATGATCTTTTCCTTTCTGTTGTTACAAGAGGGTTGATGGTGGCAGTCCAGGTCACTCCAGGGTTGCTGCTCCATTACCTGTATTTAGTATCCAGTGCTCACCACCACTAATCCTTTTGTAATCTCTTCACATATAAATTAAAAATTGAGTTGTTTTTCATAAAAGTAAAGAAATAGAGAAAGAAAAAACAATAAAAAGCCTCTTACCCTAAGGTCTTTCAGCAATTCTCCATTACAAAAATATGCAAATTACTTATTTTACTTTATGACAAATATTATAAATTCTGTTTTAAATTTCAGTCTTTAGAGTATTTCTCCAACAGCATTTTTTAGCCAATATGTAGTTCGTGAATATAAATTATTTTTAATGGGACTGTAAAGTAGGAAATCTAATTGTTGTTGGTCTTATTATTGAAGGAGGAAGCTCATTTAAGATATTACTGAAATTTATAGCACATGGACATTTTAACCACCGTGCTTTGTCTTGTTTCACTCATTCAGTACTTTGACTCATGCTATAACACGGGGATGGGGGGCAGGAAGGGAGGGGGTAGGGAGGGATTGCAATTTCACTGGTATGTGCTCCACACAGGGCATCACAATTCAGAACCCAGTCTGCTGGGGACATGTGGCTCTAGCTGCTAGGGAAATTCAATCTGAAAACAGAGAACTTGTAGTCATTAAATGTTCTAAACCATAGGGAGGAGATTCTAAGGATAATACATAGATGTGCGTGTCTTTTACATTCTTGCCATCCCTTTAAAGTGTTTCTTGCAACTGCTGTTTGACAAGAATAACAGTAGCAATACAGTGACAATGATAATTGGGTGGGGGGGTTGTGAGAGGTTGACAATCTCCTCCTCCAATTAATAATGTTTGAGGTCTGTTTGATTGAGCTTCATACTTCTATCTAATGGTATTTGGGGTATTTTTCATTGACTAGTAAATTTAGCATTGAATATTCTAATTAGTTGTATGCAAAATTATATTTTAGGGATTACCTAAAGAACCACTGATTTGATTTGGAGGATTCTACTCCAGTATCCAGAAGTATGATTATTATACACACATGCAAATTATATTATTAAATTAATTGATTTAAATGAGTTAAAATATTTCAGAAAATTGTTTTTAAATACCTTTAAAATTTATTGAACACTTATTTAAACCACTTGATTAATAAAATTTTTGAACTTTAAACACTGAATATCAATAACTACTGAAATTTAGTAACAATATATTAAAGCTTACTAAAGTGTTTAATTCTCACAAAATAGTTATAATAGCATTGATTGATATGGTGAATAGCTCATAAGCATTCAGTGTCTAATATTAGATTTCTTCTTTTAAAACTTACAGTAGGACATGTTTTATAAATGATAATAAGGCTATAGGATAATTTCTAAATTGCTACAGAGCTTAGAGAAACATAGAAGCCTTCCTTTCAGAGAAGGAAGCTCCTAGTAAAGTGTTTGCCATGAAAGCATGAGGCTCTGAGCTCAAGCCAATGACCCATAAACTGGCAGTGTACTTACAATCCCAAAACTGGTAGGCTGAGACAGGGAGATTCCTGGGTTTGCTTACTATTTAGCCTAATCTACTCAGTGAGGTCCAGGTCAGGGAGAGACCCTATCTCAAAAACCAATGGTGTTTTAGTATGATGCATATAGTTGACCTGTAGCCTCTAAACAAGTGTACCATCTACACACATACACTCTCAAACTTTCTTTGCAAATATGCGTGTGTATGTGTCCCGACCAGCATGATCTTCAGCAGAGACCCTAGAAGGGGGAATGGTGAATGAAAGGGACAAGAGACACAAAGAATTGACAGCACGACAATATTCTGATCAAGCTGCAAAATTTTATTTTTCTCAGTGGGTTTTATAGTAAGCAGACCAGGAAATTTTCTTTGGGAAAGATCAGGGGACTGTTGAGTTGCCAAGCAATCCAACCAAGCAACCTAACCACAAAACATTGTTACTAATGGTCACTGTAGCAGAAAGATAAGGAAATGTTAAGTTATTTTCTAATAACTCTTGTCCAGGCATGTCAAAAGTTTCTGGTTAGTGGCTCAATACTGGACAACAGAAACTTAACTCAGGCAGGTAATATGGCATGGCTCTTAAAATTGTCCTCGGCATGTATGAATTTATTAAATAATTTAAATGTGCTGATAAAATTTACTTAATTTTCACATTTACAAATCTTTAAAATGTAACTTTTAGGTGGATTTAGGAATACACTTCATTCACCATATTGGTTCTGTGAGACATAGTCAATGAAGTTTACCAAAGAAGGTACAAAGCACAACAATTTTTATAACTTAACTTTATAATTTCTATTCAACTATAAGGGAAATAGAATTAGTAAGGAATATCATAATATGGAAATTGAGTGGAATTCTGAAAAAAAGGTTTGAGTGAAATAAGCATTAAGAAAAAAATCTATGCAAAGCACAAGTAAAGATGATAGAACATTTAAAGTTCCACATTTAGGAGGTAATTGTAATCAAACTCATACTCAAAGTACGAAACGCATCAATCAGAGCATGATGCATGAGACATCTATAATCTAACCTCATTTGGCTCTAATATTCATCATTCTGTAGTGTCTTTGCCTATATACTTTCATATTGGTGAAATTATTAAGGCAACTCCATGTAGTTAAAAGGGAGGTTTATTTTGTGGGGTAATTTACAAGTGAAGGGAAAGGGTACAGGGTCTGGGAAAGGTGAAGCTCAGTCTAGCTGTGTTCTCTGGAGAACTCTGCTCATTCTAACTCCAGTGTCCAGGGTCCAGGAACCAAGAGAGCAGGGACTTCTGGATCTCAGGTCTTAAGTGCTCCTGTCTCAGCCCTGCCTTATACGCCTGACAGTTACTAGAAGCCTCAGTGTGGGTAGTACTTCCAGGACAAAGCTGGAACAGCTACCTACTACATTTCCCACTTTTGTCTAAATATTAAAGTTAACAGCTACCCACTACACTTTCATGTCACCTATTTCAAGAATTTTTATTAACATTTATTTCCTTTGTTTGGTTTAAATAAAAACAAACTAGATTGATAACACATGTGCTTTGTTTAAGAACAACTTAAAACTAACAAAAAAAAAAAAATGAAGCCTATAATTTGTGACAGTTTGTGAGCCTTTAGTGCCCTCATACTTGGGAAATTTAATCCAAAGACTTTTTGGTTGTCACCTAGGGACTTCAGTGGTACAAGTGACAGCCACAGATGCTGATGATCCTACCTATGGCAACAGTGCTCGGGTGGTCTACAGTATTCTGCAAGGACAGCCATACTTTTCCGTGGAACCAAAGACGGGTAGGAAATGAAAGTTGTGCTTACTGTAGTTATCATTTATATCCTGCTTTATTGTAGCATGAATCCTAATTGATCTAAATAATAAAAACATAGAGTCAGATATAAGGGAAAATGCTGAAGATCAGAGAGACAAAGAGCAACTCCTCAGCCTGAAAGAAATGAGCTCCTGTCTCCTCTCACCTTGCATTCCTCTCTCCCCCCAACCATATCACTTCCTGTCTCCACCTCTCTAGTTCTGAGATTAAAGTCATGAGATCCCAAATGCTGGGATCAAAGGTGTGTGCCACCACTGTCTGGCTCTGTTTCTCTTTTAGATTGGATAAATCTTGTGTAGCCCATGGCGGCTTTGAACTCACAGAGATCTTCACCAAGATAGGAAAATAATATAGTATTTTTCTGAATTTGTCAAATGTTAATAGACTAGACATTATTGATGTATTTATTGCCTGTATATATTGTACATAGTTATTGTACTTATATTGTACTCTTATATTAGTTATAACCTTTTTTTTATTTTAGACTAAAAGGAGAAATGTAGTGATATTTTGTTTGTGATCTAACAAATAAAGCTTGTCTGAAGATTAGAGTATGGAGGCCAGACATTGGTGGCACACAAGTTTAATTCTAACACACTGTCAGCAGTTGGAGCAAGGGCACTTTCTTGCCTAGTAGCTAACTTTTGCCACAAAGAAAGTAAACTCCATATGGAGTTTCTTCAATGCCCATCATCTTTTCTGAAGTAGATTGGTGCTGCCAGGAGCAGACATGTCTCATTGTCAAAAAAAAAAAAAAAAAAAAAAAAAACCTATGTTGTTAAAACATTTTAAATGCCATATTCTGTAGATCTCTGAAGTATTTCAAGACCACCTTTCTGCCTAGAATATATATGTTTGACTCTTAAAATGCACCTAACATGACTACAATTGTGATTGTAATAGGTGACTAACTACTAACCTGCATTTCTTTATTATCCTAAATAGTTGGTAATAATAACTTTCAAGGACAAGTAATTTGCATTACATTATTAAATGAGATGTATAGGTACAACACCTTGAACAAGATTAGAAATGTACATACAGTATGTTCTAATGAAAATAATCTTAATTTTGTATCAATATATAAAGATCCATATCAATGTAAAATATTTTAAATTAGTAGTTGCCTCTTTGGTTTAAAAGTAGATTCAATAATCTACCCATTTGTCCTATCATATCTATATCCCCCCCTTTTTTTTTTTCAAAACAAGAACCCTGAATCTAAATTCCATTGTTCAGCTTTTTTCCTGACTGTTACCAATAACTACTTTTAACCAACCCCCTTAAACAATAACAAATATCCATAACCCATTGAATGACCAAAAATGACCACCCCACCTCTTGGGAATGTGGGCATTGTGTTCTTAAATATATTTCTTCTGTCTAGGGGTGATGGCATCTTTAGGGGTCTTAGAAAGAGAAATTTGGGTTAATTGTCAAGTCCTAAGAGAGGTAGCTTTATTATTTGTTGTCTAGTCTCTGTGTGATGGGAAAGTGCAGGGCTTGTCTCAAGTCCTGGATAGAGTAGTCTGTCAGGCTGGATCATCTAGCTAGCCAGCTTGACATTGTCATGAGCAGTTTGTAGTCCGAACTCATCTTTAGTTGGTGTTTTTCAACTTAGTAGAGTTATCATAGTCCCTGTGGAATCATCGTTGTGGGATCCCATTATCCTTTTGGAGACTTCACAGGATTCACTGCAGAAAAGTGATAAAGATTCAAACCCAAAATCAAGTACAGGAAGCTAGATGAAGTTTTTTTTTTCTAGAAATAATTAGTATTCTATATGAAGATTAATATCATAACAAAAAGTTTAATATATATATGTACATATATATATATACATATATATATATATATATATATATAGAGAGAGAGAGAGAGAGAGAGAGATTTTATAACTTTTGAGAGAATATTCATACCTTAAGAAAAGCTAAAACCAAAAAAAAAAAAAAAAAAAGCCAGGTGGTGCTGACAGCGGTGGCAGTGCCACACGCTTTGATCCCAGGACTCAGAAGGCAGAGCCAGGATCTCTGTGAGTTCAAGGCCAGCTTGGGCTACAGAGTGAGTTCCAGGAAAGGCACAAAGCTACTCAAAGAGACCCCATCTCAAAAAAAAAGAAAGAAAGAAAGAAAGAAAAAGCAAAGAAAAGCTACAAGGATTCAAAAGAAAACCAAAGGATCATGAGATTAGTAGTAATAGAATAGTCCCTTAAGTTTAGTTTTCATCTAGCCCACATCAGCTTATACTTCATATTTATTTTCTATTAACATAATTATACTGACTACTTTTTATTTTGCTCTTCTCAATATGTCAAAATTACCAAAAATAACCATATTAGGAAAGAGTTCACCTTATTTTTTCCATTTACCTTTATACATGAAAATACTAAATACAATGCTATTCACAATTATTTCAGATGTGACTCCTGAACTTATTAGGATATTTTGTTTACCTGCTTGCATATTTCATTTTCATTTTCTTTAATCAATCCACGTGAATAATTAGAAAATTCATAATTTAAAACAAGAAAAATGTTTTCTCGTGCAGCCTAATTCGTGTATCTAATTTATACTTCCAGATGTCAATTTGTAGGAAAATTAGAAGAAACTATGAAGTTTCTTAAATACTAAATGTAGAACAAAATAATTTTTTTCATTTTATATTAAATTTTTATTAGATGCAAAGGTCTATTAATAGAATATTTATAGAGTTGGCTTAGAAATAGTTTTGTTTTCAGTAAAAAGTAAAGTATGGACTGATGTAGCTGGAAGTTTTGTGTCCCTCCCCGTCCACAGCCACCGAGACCATTTAGAAATCCCTCTACAGACTGAATTGCCTGGCAGTAGAGGTATGCACCTATAATTAGAGCAGCTGGGCAGGAGAAGCTGATGGATCTCTGTGACTTCAAGGCCAGCCTGGTCTACAGAGTGGGTTCCACAACAGTCAAGACTACAACAGAAAAACCCACTCTTGAAAAACAAACAAACAAAAGTTTAAATTGAGTGATATTATACTTGAAGCATTATTTTTGCTACAAAATGATAATATAATGTTGGCTTCTTTACTTGCTGTCATTCTATGGAGAGCTGGCTTGTCTCAACATTTTAAATATGCCTTATTGAATATTTTGTCCTCATTAAATTACAAAAATAAAAAATTTAGATTTTTCAGTTGCAGAATTCTTCAAGTGAATGCATTCTTTTTGGGGGGAGTGGGGAGTTAAGACAGGCTTTCTTTGTGTAGTTTTGTTACCTGTCCTGGATTTCACTCTGTAGACCAGGCTGGCCTTGAACTCACAGAGATCCACCTGGCTCTGCCTCCCGAGAGCTGGAATTAAAGGCGTGTACCACCACTGCCTGGCCAAGTGAATGTATTCTTAAAGATATTGGATTACAAGTATGATTCTAATTGAATATTTTAAAGGCAGCAATTACATTGTTCATATTTCTCAAGGGAAGAATATTATTTCCTTCTTAATGCAAGGGCAAGTATTCTGGATGATCTTGTAAACAATATTGGTTATGTGCATAATAAGTAAGTAAAATCCTACTCAATCATTAGAAGTTCAATACAATCAGCAATATATGATTTGTACATAAAATCAATGATTACTTTGGAAAATACATGGAAATCGAATAGAGAAGAAATTGTTATAATTAAGCAAGTGAGTGTTGAAGGTGAAAAATGAAAGCATTTGACTTATTATATGAGTCATGTCAGCGTAGAAGGTGTTTGTGTTTAACTGAATGTCAGATTAGAGAAACTAAATTCAATCAACCTTCCTTATGAATGAGAGTCTTCAGCCTGGAATGATTGTGGACCATTGAGGATTAGTTTACAAATTACATGTTCTTGCATTATGTAACCTACGCCAAATGGCACTTGGCGATACCAAGGGATAAATATTTCACTCCCAATACTTGCCTGTGACTGTTAGTTTTGATGTAAATTGTGGAATTTTCCTCCAACATGTAGATCTGAAATTGCACTAATTAGTCACTTGGCCAATTGTGTGTGCCATAGGATTATATTGTTATTATTGAAGAAAGTAAACTTGATTTTCATTTCAAGATATAATACATCCTATTTGGCAGAAATTGAAGTAAATTATTTTTAATACTGTAATCCTGGCAATTATTGGGACATTTTTTTCCTACAACCATTAGCTCAGACATATTTTGTGCATCTTGGTTTATTAAAATATTTATACTATTTAGAATATACTTTTAAAAAACTGTGGAAAAATGGAAAAGTTTTCAATCATCTGGGCCTAGAGAGCAGGAATAAAATTTTAACATTTCCCTTACAGGTGTCCCTGTGACTTATATCTATGAGAAGAATAGTATTGTTTTCCATTTCTTCAAATTTAAGGATTTTGTAGAAGAAAGTGGAATTTTTACACAAAAGATGCTGATAATATCGTATATAAAGATTCTTGTTTTGGTTTGATGTGTATGATTGGTTTTCTACTTGCATGTCTGTGCACTGCATTAGTGCACAGTGCCAACAAAGGCTACAGGATGCGCTGGAAGGACAGCTGCTTACGACCCATCATGCAAGTCTCAGGAGTACCTTCTGAGCCATCTCTCCAGCTCCCATTGAAGAGTTCTTTCTTGAATTCACTAGTTGTGATCACTTAATTCTTGCCATATTATCTGAGGACTTGCTTTGAAGTAATTTTGTTAGTGATTTCATCATAACATCTGAAACATCTACCCCATATGCCTTCCATTAATCTCCATTCTCTGAAGTGATTCATAAAGTGTTTTAAAGACAAGGTCTCTCATCATTGACCTAGACCTCCTCCAGTCAGGTAGCCTGGCTGGCCAGTGAGCCTAAAGATTCGCTTGTTTCCACATCCTCAGTGCACACTACAATATCTAGCTCTTTCAGTTGGTTCTGGAAATCACACTCAGGTGCTTATGCTTCAAAGACACCATCATCTCCATAGCTTATGTCTGAAATGAATTAGGGATTAGAAACTGGTTTGACTCCTTAAGTATGGCAAAATAATCCAATATAGCAGCTGGAGTGGCCCTCTCCACAACTACAGGTCTTGCAACATGGCATCAGCTAAGAATCAGAGAACTTTACAAAAACTGCAATGGGCAGTAACCTTCAGGATACAATCCCTAGGGACTGAATTCCTTTAGCTGGGCTCATGCTTCTAAAGATTGAACAGCCTCCAGAACCAATATCACCAGGCAGGGACAAAGTGCTAGAACATCTGAGCCTTCAATTCACATTTTACATTGAAATAATCACTTTAAAAATATGAAACTTAGGATAAAATTTAAGGAGAAACACAGAGTTTAGGAAGCATTAATATTTTTATATACCAAGCACATAGTTATTATGTAATTATATTTCAATTTTTTGAATTTATTTCTGCTCCTAAGAATTTTTTCAGGTAAGGGGGTAGCATTCTTATCAAAAGTCATGCTTTGGTGTAATCATGGATGTCTGATGAAGATTGCTAATTAATATCAGTAAGAAATGTACCAAATTTGAGCTTATTGCTCCTTTGGGGAATTAACACAATTACCATTGTATTAACTCTAATAAGAGATATTTGTTTAAAACAGCAAGATTTAAATGTTATAGTAATTTAATTTCTAAATTCCTTTGAAATCCTATTTTCAAGATATATAAAATTTAAGGGTGCTTTATCAACAACTTATTTCATCATGGTCCTGTTTCAGAATTATACAAAGGCTGTTGGTTTACCCTAGCTTGCATTATTTCTGTAAATCTATGGATATATTACTCTATAACTCACAACATTTAGACCCGATAGCTTCTATTATATAATTCAGTGCATTTGTTTTCCCAAGGCAGTGTAAACCTCACACTCCTAAGAGTGTTCCCTTTTTTGCACTCTGACATCTAATTTTATTTCCTAATTACTTCCTTACTTACTACAGCTTCAGTTATTTGAAATTCATTTGGTTTTCACCAGTTTCTAGGTTTCATCACAAATGAGTTACTGGATTTATTCTGCTTATAAAGTGGCATCTTTCATAACGAAGGAATGTGACATTACACAGAGATGACAGAGGCCACTCCTGCTACCCAATCTCAATACCTATGGAGTACTGTCCAGCTCTCATCTGTAACTCATCATCTCATTGTACCGTGTTAAAACATGTAGTTAGATCTTGACTAGTGCACTGATTGGTTTTGTGTGTCAACTTGACACAAGCTAGAGTCATCAGAAAGGAAAGAGCCTCAGTTGAGGAAATGCCTAGGTGAGATCCAGGTATAAGGTATTTTCTCATTTAGTGATCATTGAGGGAGGGCCCAGCTTATGATGGGTGGTGCCATCCTTGGGCTGCTGGTCCTGGGTTCTAAAGGAAGGTGGGCTGAGTGGACCAGGGGAAGTATTCTAGTAAGCAGCACTCCTCCATGGCCTCTGTATCAGCTCCAGTCTTCAGGGTCTTGCCCTGTTTGAGTTCCAGTCCTGAGTTCCTTCAATTATGAACAGCAATGCTGAAGTGTAAGCCAAATAAACCAATTCTTTGCTTTTTGGTCATGATGTTTTGTAACAGCAATAGAAACCCTATCTAAGACAACTACCAAAGCATTGTGTTGGAGATCTTTCCTAGATTCTAAACATTATGTAACATAACATTCATCTATACAAAACCAAAGAAGCTCACGCTGGTAGTAAGTAATTTTAGCTTTTGTAAGGTATGTTGACAGGAACTGAGTACAGAAGATTCAGTTCATAGTCACATATATTGTCCTTATTCACAGGTGTATATTCCCATAAAACTATTACCTTGGAGTAGCTACCAAGGTCTCTGACTTGAAAACCAATTAAAAACAAAGGAAAGGGGCAGATGACATGATTTTGTGATATACTGTATTTACACATACAGTCCTGGCTTATACTAGCAGCGTTCTTTCCAAGGTGGGCGCTTCCTATTTTTCAAAGGTTTGTGTCAAGTATCTTTATGGCCCTCACCTCTCACATGTATTATTAACTCCTTAGAATTCACAAGGGAGCTGATATGGCTAATATTTATTTTATGTTTTTGGAACTGTCATAATGACTATGTAAAATAAAGGCTGTAATGACATTAGCTGTTTCCCAAGGAAGTGAGCACAGGTTCTTTGTCCTTCCTGAAGAAAGTCTCAAATAAGAAAACACCTGAGAAAGCAGATATCTCAACACTGAGATGCAAATTTTATTGCTGATCTACTCAAAGTATGAATTTAAATGTTGATTCAGTTGTAATAAGGTAAAGGCCAATAAGTTGACCATTCACAACATAAATATATCTGTGTTCCCCAAGAGCATGTATTTTCCAAGATAGTTTAATCAAAGCAGAATGTGCAGAAAAATTGCAAGCACCAAGCAGTTACCTACATTGTGAGTGATTGCAGGAAACAAATTCTTACCTGTTACTGGTGATCACAGTACAAAATTAATCTTCCCAACAGAATATGTCTTAAAAAGGCATCATATTTCATGGCACATTAGAAAATCATCAGTGGTTTCCCTCAGACTACAGAACAGACAATTTTTTAATGAAGCAAGATATATTCATGCCGTGTGTGTGTGTGTGTGTGTGTGTGTGTATGTGTGTGTGTGTGTGTGTGTGTGTGTTAGAAGGCTTTCTCTAAATGTGAATTCTAAATAAAAGTTATAAAAATATTTTACCAAGCATAAAGTTCAGATTTTATGTATTAGTTTAAAATAAGAAGACATAGAAAGCAGAAAAGGCTAAATATTTTCTCAATAGCTAATGGCCTATTTATTTTTTCACCATATATGACATAAATTATTGATTACTGAACATTTTTCAATTTCATAATGCTACCATAAGTTATAGGGATCAAGTTATATTAAACTACCTTCTACCCATTTATAAAAGATTGTATTTAAAAATTGCTGAGTGTGTACATGCATAAGCCTGTGACTACATAATTATTGACAAAAAGAAAATATAATATCTAAGGATTCTTTTCAAAATGTTAGTTTGTAACTAAAAGTAAACAAAATTTAAATAACTAGAAATGAAATATTGCCAAATATTTGTATCTAAACTCAAGTGTTACCTATTATTTAATTTCTGTGTAGTAGCTAAGGGATTTGGAAATTGTGTCTGCCATTTCTGCATTCACTTGTAAGCTTTGTGATTGATTTACAAATGTTATTTGTAAGATCTTTTATAGAGACAGAGGTTTGAAAAATAAGTAGGTAACTTTGGTATCCTGACTTATATTCTAATGATGTTATAATTCCTTCAAAAAATAATGTCACTAAGTTAATATAGGAAGTCAAAGGCATCAGATTCCTTTCCTTTTTATTTGTGTTCGTGTACGTGTGTGTGTGTGTGTGTTTGTGTGTGTGTGTGTGTGTGTGTGTGTGTATTATGCATATCTTCATGTGTGTGAAACCATTTCTACATCACAATGAGTGTGCATGTATTCACAAAGGCATGTGGAAGTCAAAGGTTGACAATGGAGTCTTCCTCAAACACCCCCCTATTTTATTTATTAAGGAAGGTCTCTTACTGATCTTGGAGCATGCCAGGCATTGTTATTATTGTAGCTGGTTAGCTTGCCCCAGTGATCCACTGGCTCTGCCCCTGAAAGCTAGGATTAATGAGGGCCACCACACCTGCTGGACTTACCCCTAGGCTCTGAGCATTCAAGCTGGTCTTCACTCTTGCAAAACAAGTTTTTATTCACCAAACAACCACATTTACCTCCCAGAATTTCTTTTTCTGATCACTTTAAATGTCTTTCTACCATACTATTTTGCAAAGGTGATAACAAAAACACATTGATGTCAGAAGAAAAATGTAAGAATGCATTGAAATAAAAGTTTTAAATTATGAGTAGAACATTTTTTTGTAAAATAAGTCTTTTTTCATGAAGATGAAATGTGTTTATTCTCCAAATTCTCAAGATTATCAGTCATTAATTTAAAAAACACACAATACTTATTAATGACAAATAAAAACAAGAAAAAAGAGAAAGACATAAATACCTAAGTTCAAGAATCCATAGCATAAGAACGTTTGTTTGTATCCAGAACTACACAGCAATGGGGTTTCTAAGAAATGTGGTTCTAGTTTGATCAGACGGACACAGTACAATTCATAAAGGCAGATGATATAAACAAAATTAAAATTCTACAAGAACCTTTCAGCCATCTTCAGAGAAGCTTCCTCTTGCAGCAGATGGAAAAATATACAGGACCCACAGGCAGACAATGTGTAGAGTGAGAGACTTTGCAACACTCACCCCCAAATAGGATGTCTCTATCAAATCTCCCCCATCAGGGCTCAGGGAAGCTTGCTGAAGAGGAGGCAGAGAGATTATAAGAGCCAAAGGAGATAGAGGACACCAAGGAAACAAAGCCTTCTAAACACAGCAGATCCATCACACATTTGAACTCCGAGAGACTCTGGCAGCATGCACAGGGCCTGCTCAGGTCTGTACCACAGCACCGAGAGACCTGGACACACACCCCTATCCCTAACCCAGGAACTGTCTCCAATTGATAACCAATGGCAAATGAAAAATTAGTTTTCTCCAATGGAATCTCATTGGGGATACAAACCACACTTAAAGGCAGGACTCAGGCTCAACAATAGGTCAATGCAAAAAGAACTCAATGGCATCCTTGGATGTTCTTTTCTCATAATGGTTTTCAGCACATTTTTAAACTTACAAGTTCTTTATGCATATATTTTAGCTTATGGTTTTATATTTTTTATGGGATTCCTGTGTCTGTGAATGTGTGTGTCTCTGAATTTATATTTATTTCTTGTGCTTTTATTTGGTTCTTTTTTTCTGTTTATTGTTGTTGTTTTTGTTTAATTTTGTTTTAGCTTATTTTATTATTATACTTTAAATGCCTATTCATTTTCCAAAAAGAGACAGAAAGGGATCCTAATGGGAAGGGAGGTGGGGAAATCCTGGAGGAGTTGGGGGAAAATAAACAATAATCAGAAAATATTGTATGAAAAAAATCTTTCAATAAAAAAAATAGAAAAAAATTAAAAATTAAAAAAAAGAAAGTTTGTTTGTAAGTAGCTATGCTGAGTGAGGCCCATATGCCTGTTTTGCTAGTGTTAGAAATAATGAAGAAGCAAGAAATATTCCTAAAATCACTGTAGTTCACAAAGGATACTTTTGTATCAGACATTTCACATATAAAACTGTTGAGTATGTAACATTTTTTTTCATTTTACAGTAACATTTCAAAAATAAATAAGTAGTATATAGACAGCAAAAAGCCACTGAAAATGTTAGTCTGTGATGCTATGCAGGTACATGTTGCTCCCAGTTATACACAAAGTGCTTGGAAAAAGTGAGTGATGTCAAGAAATAAAATTTGGCCCATATGAGTATGTGTTACTCAAATGTGTAGATGCATATGTGTTGCTGATGTGATGTGTGCATGTGTGTATTTGTAGGTGTGCTTCTATTTGAGAGACAGTGATAGAAATAAGCATAAATATATGGTAATATAAGGTACGAATGCCATTCAATTTGGAGTCTTGGTACTTGATAATGAATTATTATAAGTATTTGAAGTGAGAGAAAAAGAAAGGATATATTAATTACCATATCCTTTGCCTTGTGTGTTTTCATTTTTAGAAATAAGAAGACTACCTAGTTCATTTTTAAAGTACTATTTCACTATTTTTGTTCAGAACTTTTAGTAGCTCTCGCTTCCACGATAATATTTTTACCACTTTGCATTGTGTAACCAAAACTAAGACTGAGCATCTGCTGAGCAGCAGAAGAGAGTTTTGGATGTTGTTCTTGTTGTTGATGATGATGATGATGTTGATGATGATTTCTGAGACAGAATAATCCAGGCTGTTTTGCTGCTCACTTTCATTGAGGATTGATCGCCTTGAGCACCTGATCATTTGTTCCCTACTTCTGACATGCTAGGATTATAGACTTCCTCCACCTGACCATGTGGTTTTGATTTTTAAATACCAGGTTTCACTCTGTAGCCAACCTGGCATGGAAGTCACCCTGTAGCTGACTTGCCTAAGTATAGCCAAGGTAGCAGATTAAACTGGCCAATCAGCTTCTCAACTGTTTTGAGGTGAAGAGGTTAAAGATATGGAAGAGAAGAAATGAGAAAGGATAGGCTGACAAATGGGAAGAATGTTCACATCTTCCTATGACTGCATGAGGATTTTCTGAGAATTTGAAGTGCCATCTCTTTTTTATTTGTGTGCTTTCTTCTAGTTATCACTATGGCAACTGCTAACTACTCAAACACTTGAAGGTGCACTATTTACAATGCAGAGGAAGTTATAATGAAGTTCTCTGACAGTCCCTCTGACAGCTATCTCAATACTGCAAGTTGAATAACCAGAAGAAGAAACTTGAGTCTACAGACATAAGAGATATGCAATATTAGAGCTGAGTAGAAGTTTAGCCATGTCATATAGGCACTAATCGGGGTAACAAAACCTAAGAATAATTTCCTCAAAAAAATATTGATAAGACTATATTGTAGTATTTTCTCTGCTGTTTACTATACTATTTAAATATATACCTATATGTTAGTATGATTTGCAAGGGAATGTATCTAAATGTATATAAAGTATGGTCTCTAATCTATGCTCAAAAAAAAGAAAGAAAGCCAAAAAAATCAAAAGACCACATCTGAAGAATGACATGTTGCTCCTTTATAGATGTGTGTTGCTACTATAATGCAGTGAATCATGGTGCTATTTACTGAGATTTAAAATCTTACAGGAGTCATCAAGACTGCCCTTCCAAACATGGATAGAGAGGCTAAAGACCAGTATTTGCTTGTCATTCAGGCAAAGGATATGGTTGGTCAAAACGGCGGACTATCTGGAACCACTTCAGTCACGGTGACCCTAACTGATGTCAATGATAACCCACCTCGCTTTCCACGAAGTAAGTTATTTAATGTGATTACTACCTGTAAGAAACATCTTTACAATCTTTACAATTCCTTTCAAATATTACTTTTCTTTCTTATTTATTCTTCACTAATGTATTGCATCCAACCACAGTTTTGCCTCCTTCCTTTTCTCCTAGTCTGTCCCCTGCCACCTCCCCTCTCTGCAGATCCACTCCTCCTCCTCCCTGTAGAAAACAGAGGCCCTCCAAGGAATATCAATCAAACATGGCATGTGAAGTTACAATCAGACTAGGGACAAACCTTCATATCAAGGCTGGGCAAGGCAACCCAGTAGTAGGAAAAGAGTCCCAAGAGCAGGCAAAAGACTCAGATGACTTTCTACCAAATGTATATTTTATCAAAGGCCTAATTTGAGCTCAGACTATGGAATAGCAAGGTTAATAGCGAGATAGTATCACATCTTCATATTTCTCTCTAAATACAACACAATTAGCCTTGGATTTATACTTTAAATTGTGTATAAGTGTTAATTATAATTGTATATTTATACTTACCAAGGTTATTTTTTTAATTCATACTGTTTCTACAGTTGCTGTCAATTACAAACATCACTTCTCTGTTCTAAACACAAAAGTTTTGCTTTGTTTTTATGGGTTTAAAATAGGAATGCTTTATTTTTAAAGTAAGTTTCATTATAACTATTAACATTTTAAGTGCACAAATTAATTAGATACATCATACTATAGCCATATGTTCATTTATGCTTTTTGACCGGATGATATACACTGAGCATATGACTTTCAGAGTTATACCATATTTCTCTCATCCAAAGTTAATGTATAAAAATAATGCAATCTAAAACATCAGAAATATAACCTCAGATGAGCTTCTGTCATAAGTGGTTTTTTGGCTTATCCAGAATTAAGGAGAAAAAAATAAAAATAAAAACCTTTGTTGTCAAGGTAGCTGTGTCCTATTTACAAAACTATTTTGTCCTTCGCTTATTATTTTGTAACATGTGGGATTCCTTTAGAATGTTAAAGAAAATTTCTTTCTTTCTTTCTTTTTTCTTTTTTCTTCCTCCCTTTCTTTTCTTCCTCCCTTTCTTTTCTTCCTTCCTCCCTCCCTTCCTTCCTTTCTTTCTCTTAAAATTCACAGGTCTGTCTACAATGTCTCTAAAATGGTTATGCAGTAGAAGCAAGGAACTCAATTTTATACCAAGAGAGAAATAAACAATGTAAAACAACCATTGTGGGATAATGTGCAAAGTCTTATTCCTTTTTTCAATCAATTAATATGTTTGGATATTTTATATATTTCAATACTTGTTTTATTTTACAAGAATCATAATGGTACTTCCAGAAAACATAAAAAGACACATGTTTTTAGTTAAACACACACACACACACACACACACACACACACACATACACACACACACACACACACAAATCCTTCCTGTCATGTCTTTCCTGGCTTACCATGGGAAGACGGAAAGAGTTTTAGAAACGAATGCTACTGTTGCCTTATCCTTGTAAAATGGCTGGTGAAGAGGTGATACTGTCACTTTCAGGGTCTGTGCTTCTCACCCTTTCCTCACATGGAGCCCAGGTTTTCCAGTCTCAGAGCCTCTTCTGGATTCTAAAGTGAAGAAACCCAAATACTTCTCATTTTGTTTTCATTTCTCTACAAATTATTTAACTATTGTATGCTTGAAATATTTGAGTTTTACTAAGGACACATCTGTGTGTGTGAGGAACCCATTGAAAATGATACAGATACATTGCAATCATTATAAAATTGTATTAATCAGTATTCAAAAATTACAGTCCAAATGACAGTGCACCCTTACTTTTCTACATTCCTCTTAAAGACAATCTCTCCCTTTTATATGCCAAACTCCAAATACATCATGGATCTACAACTAATGGAGTATGAAATAAGGTCAAGGGGCAAGAAAAATAAATGATTAGAAGAAAATTGTCAAGGATCATATTCCTCAACAAACTTCCATATCAGACCCTCATTATACTTTTTTATCTGGAAAAGGCTGAAAGGGATTAATAAAGCCATGAAATGAAAGGTTATATAGGTCATTTCTCTTTTTCTTTTCTTCAGCCCTTAAAAATAATATTACTTATTCATTTGCACTGTTATGTCCAAAGTCATGGCTATAGAAATCACAAATTGACCTCTTCTCTCTAAAACAATATTAACATTTTACAAATAGCTGCTTGTCCAGTTTTGTGGAAGTTTCTTTGTAAAAGATACTAAGTAAATTCCAGCGTGAACTTCTCAGAAATATTAGTCATGCCTTTGAACATGTGAAGCAGGAGGTGTTTTGTTGTTTAATATCATTGTGGTCTTTATTATATCCAAATGGCATCATATGTTTAATAATTATGCTTTAATTATTAGTTTAGTTTCATTGCTTTGGGAAGCATATTTATCATTACTAGATATACATCTAACCTGAATTTCTTTGGGTAATCTGTTTCTGTCACTTGTCATTGCTGAAACATCGATCTCAAATTTCTTGAGGCTTTAGGAAACTTATCATTCATTTTATGTTGTCTTAGCTTTTCTTAATTTGAAAAACAGAACAATAATATATTATGAAAAAAAATCAGTATTTCTTGGAAGTGAGTGATTAGAAGTTTCTGTTCATTGTTTATTTTGACATTTCACAGGATCTTACCAGTATAATGTTCCAGAATCTTTGCCTGTGGCATCAGTCGTGGCAAGAATTAAAGCTGCTGATGCAGATATAGGAGTTAATGCAGAAATGGAATACAAAATAGTGGATGGTGATGGGTTAGGTGTTTTCAAGATATCTGCTGACAAAGACACACAGGAAGGAATCATTACAATACAAAAGGTAATATTTCCATTGCTATTTTTAATCTATAAGGGTGATGTCATGGACTATCACACTACAAAGGTCTGCTTTGATGGAAAAATGTGCCAGACACACTTAATGTCATACAGAACCATTGCTATTCAGATTTATTGTAGGATAAGCTATGTATTTATATTTAGGTCTCAAATTCTTGCAGGAATTTGACTGGCATTTCCAATAGTACCTCTCAATTCTATTCCTCTAGGAAAATCATTACCATTAACTAAGCCCTGTGACAATTAGACCACTGTCTAGTGTGTACATTTGAATACTTCTTTCTTGAATATCACAGTAATAAGGCCTTAAATTCAACCCAAAGTCATTTTATGCAAGACAAACACTAAATGCTTCACATATTGAAACAATATACATAGAATTAGAGGAGCAAAGTGAGGAAGTCTTGCTGCATTAGCAATTACTTTATTTAAAAATATATAATAATTATGACTTGAGGAATTTATAGTAAAAGAGCATGGCTATCTTTAAATTCTATTGTAATCTTTTACACAAAAAGGTAGATAAAAGAGCAGTATAGCCGGGCCATAGTGGCGCACACCTTTAATCTCAGCACTTGGGAGGCAGAGGCAGGCAGATCTCTGTGAGTTTGAGGCCAGCTTGGTCTACATAGAGAGTTCCAGGAAAGGCTCCAAAGTTACACAGAGAAACTCTGTCTCAAAAAAAATTTATAAAAAGCAGTATAATAAAAAAAAATATTTCTTTGCTTTGGCATATTTAAATTGCTCCCATCCATCATTGATTAAGTATGTGTACTTGTAACCTTACCCTCTCTTCAGTGTTGATCTTAGAACTTTGGAAAATTTTAGCAAAGAGAAAATTAACAGAGTTAATTGCAAAATAAGAAAATAGTAAAATATAAAATTCATGAAATGTTAGATGGTTATGGACTCCCAATCTTCCTCAAATTGGGATGTCTATAAAGCTAAAGTCCAGGTGCATAACTCTGTAATTAATATTTAGTGATAATTAACACAGCAATAAAGAAATTTATAGCTTAGTTGTTATATTAAGACATATGTTTGATTTCAGGCCAATGGGAAAAACATTTCTGTAATTATTTCCAGTGGACAGATGCTGTTTTAGCTCTCCATGTAACAATCTTTGTGCAATAGTTTTAATAAGTAGAATAGGCTAACTATTAGTAAAATGTTTTGCTTTGGTGTCTAAAATAAAAGGAATGCAATATGGTACACATCTGCTCAAAGATTTCATATTAAAAAAAATTGAAAACATACTGAAAATATTTTTATTCATCACATGAATATGTTTTATAGCTGTTAGTGGACATGCTTTAAATAATTGAAATTTATTTATTTGTTTGTTTGTTTGTTTGTTTGTTTGTTTATTGGTTTTTCAAGACAAGGTTTCTCTGTGTAGCATTGCACCTTTCTTGGAACTCACTCAGTAGCCCAGGCTAGCCTCCAACTCACAGAGATCCACCTGCCTCTGCCTCTGCCTCTGCCTCTGCCTCTGCCTCTGCCTCTGCCTCTGCCTCTGCCTCTGCCTCCCAAGTGCTGGGATTAAAGGCGTGTGCCACCACCGCCTGAAAGAAATTATATTTAGTATAAGATATTTAAGTCAATAATAGAAAACTTAGAAGTTATACTTAGTTTTTGTTTATTTTACTAAATGTGTGCTGGTATGGAGTAATAGTGTGGGGGTATGTGTGTGGGCCTTACAAGGTGATATGTGGAGATTAGAAAACAACTCTCAAAATTAGTTTTCTCTTTCCACTATATGAAATCAAACTCAGTTCCTCAGATTGGTAGTAGAAGCCTGTACCCTCTGAGCAATCTTACTGGCCCTAATTCTCAATTTGTAAATATTAAAATAATTTCTATAATTAAAAAGTATTAAAAGTGTATCTAGAAGAACTAGATGGAAACCATTAATGAACTGAGCCAGTTCAATGAACTTCAAAGGGAAATAGAACTCTAACTTAAACATATATAAACAGAATACAAATAAACTTCCATTGTATGTGGCTATCAGTATCTGTCAGAACAATATAAACATTCTTAGTTACATATTCTTCCTGGATCTTTCCATCAATATACTGAAAATTTCAGCTAAAATACAAGAAAATTATTAAATGTCTCACAATGGATGAAATGGTTATGTAACAAATTGTAGAAAATTTCAAAAAGTGACATGATAACATTTCTTTATAATATGAAGCAGTTTAGAAATCCTTAAAGAAAAAAACAACTGAAAATTGTTATTTAAATTTTCCCTAGACTTGCTGGAATTATATGACAGTTATATTTATATAGAATGAAATCTTATGAAATAATTATCAAATAATTAATGCATACTATACATTTTTACTCTAGTGAAAAAAATTCTGAAATATAATCATGCACTTAATATTCAACTCTTTTGCTTAGAAAAAACTGATATAAGTGCAGAAATATCTCATGAAAATTATGTTTAATGGATTTTATCTTATTTTGTTGATAGAGCACTAGTAAGTACTAAAAATGTATATTCTTCTGTCTAATCAATGAAAATTCTAAAATGTTTCAGTTCTTTCTAAATTTACACTAATATGTTTTAATTTATGATGATGGAGAAATTCTCTACTCAGGTAAATGAATCTGAAAGATCACCTTCATCTAATTATTACTCAATAATTTATTATTGCAAGTATCAATTTAATATTATATGAAAAGCTACCTAATTATCTTATATTTTATTTGGATAAATATAAGATTAAAGTTATTGATAATTAAAATCAAAATTTTTCTTTAGCAGTTTCTAATGTCTGAATAATATATAATAATCATTCTTATATAATGTCAACAACTATTTTTGAAAATTTTAAGCACACATAGTAAACAAACTTACAGTAAGAGACAATGTCCTTATTGTCCAAAATATTGAGTCTTTAGTATGGTAAAAAATAAAAGAATTATGACTGAAAGAAAAACAAAAGTACAATGGATATAAGCCATTTCATTATTGTAACGCCATAGCATAACTAGCCAGAAAACTTTACTGTGTAATAAAAAATTATTTAGTTTGACATCTTATGTATAGAAAATCAAATTCTGCGTATCAAATATCAACATAATATATTTAAATTAAAAAATATACCAAGAACACTCAGCTATGGAATCCTAACATGATTTTCTATACTGATCTAAGCCTACTAAGATAAACTTTTATTTCAAGAGAAGTCTTAACTGGGGAGTCAACAATGGTAAATTATTTTTAATCATACTTCCTAAATTTACTTTAACTTCATTAAAGAGACAGATTGATATGCTTTCTATATTTTGTCTTAATTTAGAAGATATAATCAACATAGTGATCAGAGCCATTAAATTCTAAAAGTTCACCAGTCTAGGTCAACAAATAACATGACCCACACAGGGTGTCTCTGCCAAATATTGGTATTATTAGCCTATAATCTTGGAATAGATTCTTATTAAGACAGGATACCAAAATCTTTGCCACTTGAAATAGTAATTTTTAAAGAACCAATGGTACCTATAAATTACATAAATATCTATACAAATCCAATTAAAAGCACAATCTAAGGGGTTTTGTGAAAGGTATCTCAAGCATTAAAAAAATGCTGCTTCACACTTAATTAGTTTCTACCCTTCATGTTGTTTACTAAGAGACACTGAGGAATTTTCTTGTCGTATATCAATCTAATTATTATTTCTAAAATTTTTCATTCTCACACCTTTCTAAAATTATGACTAACTTAGTTAAACATGGTGAATAATTACCATATTTAAAATAATTATTTTGAAAGTATTAACTTACTTAAAATAATTTATGATTTAAATAGAAATTCATTAAATTACTGAAAATTACTTAATTACATTTTGTTTGGTCAAACTGATTAATACAGTGGTCCATAAAGTGGCCTCATTTGTTCTTTCCTTCTTTAAACATTAACAAAAGAAGGCACATTTTTTTTATATATCTAATTTCTTTACAAGAAGGAAAATGAACATTGGTCTGCATACTCATGTCTCCTAGATGAAGGGAATTACTTTACAAACTCAGATGCTCCAATTTAGTATATGTTCCAAGTTCTAAATTGTATTGACCTAAAAGATTGTGGTCATTATCCAAAGCTTGGGGGAAGGTCTAAGAATATTCAAGATGGTACTCAATTGCTTACTTTGAGCAAAGCTAACAAAAATTTTGAATGAAGTCTAAAGAAATACCTGGACTCCATGATACGTTAAAAAAAAAAAAAAAAAAAAAAAAAAAAAAGACCCATTGTTCCAACATTCTTGAGACTGAAGTGAAATGTTCATGAATTTGAGGCTAACATGGGCTGCATAGCTAATCCCCTACCCAATTTCTCTGTAATACTTACATTTCCCTTTTTTGTAATTAAAATAAAAAAAAAAAACGGTAAAAACAAATTAAGAAAAAGGGAGTTTCTTTTTCTTCATAGGGTGTGGTCCATCATGGTAGCAGGAGCTTGAGGAAGTTGGTCACATAGAATACAGGAATCAGGGAGTAATGACTACTAGTACTTATGAGAAATGCATGGAGTCTGATTATAGGGTAAAGGAATATATTAAGAAGGCTCACTACAAAAAAGGAGATTTATTGTAGTAGGGTCCTGGAAGGTTGAGGTACAGTGCCAGGCTGTTCTTCTGCTTGAGTCTGTCCCAGCTTCCAAACCTGTGAGGAAGAGGAGAGGCATATGTGCATCTCAGGCCTTAAGGGTAGCTCTTAGGCAATGCCTCAAGGGCAGATACTTCGAAGTCACAGGTAGGTAGGACAGTTACCTGCTACATCTCTAGGGCTGACACTTTACAGTCATCGATAGAACAGATATCCACTACAAGTACTCTTTGTCTCAATGTGAGACACCAGATGATGGAACAATGCCACCCAGGGTTAAAGTGGGTTTTCCAACTCAGTGGTCTCAATCCTCATAGGCATTTCATAGGCTAACTTATTTAGCTCACTCCTTACAGGCATACTCATAAGCTTATCTCATATAATTCTAGATTTTGTCAGGTTGACAGTCAACCATCCCTTATCAACTTGACACTCTAACTTGTCATATTTAAGTCATAACTATCTGTCTTAATAGGCTCATGGCTATTTCATGCTATAAAGTTCATTCAGTCCAACATCAATAGTCTCCGTAGTCTTTTAGATTTCCAAGATAGTTTAAATAAAGTCCAGTTCACTTCTCGGACTAAAGGCAATATCCAAAATGTGAGCTCCTATATAATAAAACAACAACAATAATAATTACTTACATAGTTCTGCTATCCAGTGGTGTAAGAATTTAAAAAAAAAAAAAAAAACTTTTTAAATAAGAAGGAATGGTAATATAACAAGGAAAGAACCAATCATAGTAATAATTAAATCCAGCAGGGAAAACGCTAAATCCTGAAGCTCCATGTAAGGTATCTAGGACTTGATTTAGACTAATATATAATCTAAATGGTTTGGATAGCCACACCTTTGAATCACAGCTGCCCACAGCACACATAGCCTCTCTCTTCATCTAAATCCAATTCATATTTGTAGTGTTCCTGGAATTCCTGCTATCCTGGGGTCTCCATTGCAACTTAGTCTTCACTTCACAGATTCACTATGTGCCCTTTAAATGCTTCCTTGTAAGGATACTGACCTTGCAGTAAATTCCCTGTCCCATATACTCCATAGCCCTCTAAATCTTGAATGTTCCATGCCTGAAAACCAGTATCACATGGTCAACAATGTCAGTTAGGGATGGATCCTGGATCTTATTAGACTAGAGTGGCTGTAACTTCCTTGCTAATCTTTGGGGTATCCTTCACTAAAAAGTTGCTCTCCACAAGCAGGTACCCTTTTAGCATTCACTGTTTAGGCTCTTCACTTTCAAATGTACTTGTGTTTTCACAAATTGGAACTTTAGATGAGAGAGTTCTTTTCCTCCGGACACCTGTCCTACTACCCTATGTAGAACAGGGGGTCTGCCTCTAAAAGTTACAAACTTTTTTGTGTTTTCCCCTTTTTTGCTCTTTTCCCTGTAGAACCTGGTAATAGTGGTAAGTAACAGCAGTGCTAAAGAATGAACATTTTGTTGCCTTTGTATTTCCTCAGACAAACATACTTTACAATTTAAACTCACTGATGTTCTCAGAGAAAAGAGAGAATGCAGCTAAACTCTTAATAGTTTCTAAACCATTTTTCTCTCGAGTTCTCTTTCCCCTGAAGTCCCTACAACCCACATATCTCTTGACATTCTGGTTTTCCTATACTCCATTAAAATAGCCCATTAAGCTCTGTTTACAACATTTTATAAAATTTCTAGCCCAAATCTCCTAATGCTTCTTCATGCCTCCCACTTTGTGGTAGGAACCTACTGTACTGGCCCTTTTCCTCCTTACTGATAGAAAATAGCCTACAAAAACAATTCAAGAAAAACGACTTTGCTCCCAGTTTGAGTGTGGTCTACTGTGGAAGAAAGTCATAGAGGCAAGACTTGGGACTGCTTCTCACAGTTGTTCTTGATCAGAAGTAGATGAAGATCAGAGATTGAGAGCTGGTGCTAAGCTCATTATCTTTTTTATATAATCCAGAATTCCAAGGCCATTGAATGGTGTCACCCACAGTTGAGATGGACATACCCCTTTCAATCAATACATATGAAAATTCCCTCACACACATCTACAGAGACTTTTCTCTAAAGTGATTCATGACTCAATCTAGATTGTCATTGATATAAACAAGCATACTTTCCTCAAGATGGAAAATAAAAGTTCACCGCTACCACAAGCTAAAATTCAATAGTTGGACAGTGAATGAATTGCTTTTTTTCTCAGGTAGAATTGTAAAAGCAGGACCTCCTTGCAACAGTTATCATTCAAATATTTCTTTATAGGAAATGATGTGTCATATTCAGGGACCTAGAATCAGGATATTTACCTGGAGAAAATGTGGGAAGTAGTGTAGACTATGGTAGAGGCTGAGAGCTGAAAGACAGGCTGCTAATGTTCCCTTTAGTGGTCTTCACTTGGTGAACATAGACAAATGTGCTCATTGGCATAGAGAAACAATGGGATGCAAATAGTAAGTATTATAAGGTACTTTTCTTCCAGCTTCAACAGAATAGATAGTGGACAGATAATGTAAATCTTTGCTGCTTTCATCTGAGCCTTATATTTAGTGTAATGATTCTAATTCATTGTAAACACTCATTCTTTTCTAAATACTAATTATAATGAGGACCTATGTCTTTGATATTGTGTCTTTCTGTCAATGGGTTACATACTTTTTCTTTTTTACTTCTTTGCTTTCTTGTCTCTTATTCTTATATTCTTACTTTTTCAAGTGTATAGACTTACTTATTTAAGCTTTTCCTTTTCTTGTTTTTGACCTTTACTGATTCACAACAGCTTGATGATCATGGCTTCAGGCTTAAATAATTTTAGTGGTTGATCAGACCAAGAACACTTTGTGATTGCTCAAATCCTAAATCATTCCTTTTAAAATAATTGCTGTTCCAGAATAAATAAAAGTTGTCTCTATGGTTTCAACTAGTTTTGGAATAATTTAATTTGTACTTGTTTAATAAGGCATTTTCAATAACTAATTTAATAGAAATAGTGAAATGCTCATGATGGAGTGTGGGAATCAGATACCTTACATTATTATACTTTATACTTATAAAAAATGTTAATTTAGTAGCATCACTTAGTAGTAATGCTATTTCCATTGGTGACAGCTACAAAGTTACACTAACATCAATAGCTTTGCTATATACACATTATTGGAATGCTTGTGTGATCTTCTAGCTATCATGCTGACCTGAAAGGCAAATTTGTGAGAATTATGTGTAGACTCTCAATCCCACTCTTTCACATTTCTAGACTCCCCAAACAAATGTCACAGTACCCATGGAAATCTTGCAATGACCTACCTTCAAACCCAGGTTTTTGAAGCCAATGAAATCTATATTCTTTATTTCAGAAGAGATTCTTGGCTGATATTTTGTAACTGAAGTTGTGCTGAATTAGCCTCAGAATTCAAATTTCTAGTCTTTAGGTTTCATGTGTCTGGCTAACATCTAATTGTGTAATCAAGCTGAGGGATTTTAATTTTCATTATGTTGCCAAGACCTCAATGAGCCAAGGCCCATATAAACATTTCCAGAGACCCTGCACAACCTATGGAATTTTCTGGACAGTGAATGGCTCATCTAATTTCCATGCTTTCTTGTGCCAAACCTTGTGACATTGTTTGTGAAATCTGAAGGGCCTTTTCTTATTCATATTCTAAGTATAACTAAGCAATCCTGAAATAAAGACATTGAGATCTCTTTATTCTTGCTGTGCATAGTTTAAAAATTCCTAAGACAAACAACAAAACACTATGGGCAGTTCACCAAAAAATTCCATTTGTTTGTAAATTTTCCTTTTCTTCCTAGATACAAGAAAATGTTTACAACCTGATTGTTAATTCACTGGCAAGATTTCATATAAAGACATAAATTTATTTATTTCTTCTACTCATTCCAAATATGCAAATAGTCTCTCACACTTTGATATGGGCTCCAGTGTCCAATTAGTTATTGTAGTTTGATTATAAATTTTATTGGAGTGTATTCTTTATGATCATCTGAATGTATTCTTCTTTGATTCATAGCATAATTGAACTTAACTTCATATCCTTTTCATTATCTATATAGTCTCACATGGCAATGTTTATTGCAATTTGAGTAATTTGTTGTCACATGTTTTAAAATTTGCATATTTTAGAGTTAAGATGGAGTGAATTCAGGAACAAAGAGAAACAGGAAAGTTGAACCCTTAAAAACTGTGAGAGAGAATTGTGAAAGATTACTTTCAACTATGGAATTATTGCATGAATGTCTTTACAGAAAATGCTTAAGAGATCAGCAGTACAATATCCATAAGACTTGGTGTGTGCTTAAGTACTTATGCTATTTCCAAAATTTAAGCACAGCTTCTGTGAATAATGAATAAAATGATTATGTTGTAAAAAGATGAAAAATGGTGATAAAATAATAGTGTTAGACATTTAGAGCATTGCATAGGCTAATCTATGGCCATTAATGAACACTTTCATGATAGTATTTATAATGAGTCAGATAGGGATTTGAGATTCACACAGTATCAAGATAATGATTATCCCATCTGAGTGAAACTGAATTTTTCACTCTAGCTAGAGTATATTTCCATACCTTAATTTACAATGTAGGAACTTCAGTCTTTTATAAATTTCCTTAGAGATGTGTGCTTCAGTTTTCAAAATAAAACCTCAGCTGGGATTAGATATGGAATTTTCTTTTATAAAATGTATTACTATAGAGTTGTAAGGAAGTAAAAACTGCATTATCCAACTGTATTTTCTTCCAGCCTCTGCCCCACAAATGGCTTGTCATAGTTTCCAGACAATATGCTCATGCTGCATCAGGACTATCTACACAGTCTCCTCATATCCACAACTGGAAAGGAGAGAATGAAGCCAAAATTGTAGAGCATAACTGTAGAAATTTTAGTAATTTTGCTGCCTTCTCTCTTCTGTGAGGAAGAAAGAGATAGAATGTGTGCTGTTCTTTCAACCTTTGGCTCATATTCACAGAACTGTCAAAACTAGAATTTACTTTCCTGTGTGCAAATGTGTATGTTGCCTAATACATGAAACAGTGAGGTACTCAGTCCCTAAGGCAAGTTTGTTTTTTCACTACTTTTTAGATTCTTGCTGAGGTTGCATGGAGAACACAATAGAGTTTCAGGGGTTTTTTTCTCATTCAAATTTTTCTGCATAGATTTTATTTAATTAGCTAAGTTGCTGAAGAAGTTTTCTCATGATGTAGTAAAAGTAGTTCTTTATCTTAGGCTGTGAATAAAGGATACATTTGGAGTTTTTATGAGAACAAGATATGATGAATCAATACAAACCCTGTGATTGGTTTTATAGATGGATTGCAAACAACATATACATGTACATATGCAGATGTAACATCTAATCCATTAATAAGGAATCAGCGTTCTTTGGTGAAAGTTGATATTAATCTAGATGCCAACGCATGATAAACTTGTGAAAGACACTAAGACTCTTTCCTTACATGTTTTTTCCCTTTGATTTTGACAGTTACTACCACAGTTATTTCAGAATGTGTGTATGTATGTGTGTGTGAGTGTGTGTGTGTGTGTGAGAGAGAGAGAGAGAGAGAGAGAGACAGAGAGAGAGACAGAGAGAGAGAGACAGAGAGAGAATGAAATATTTTCTAATAAGTCATAAACATAGATTGCACTGGATTTAATCATTATATGATATGCACAATGGTCAAAGGGAATATTTAAAGGCAACAACAGTGACTAATGTGTGGATATTTTTGTTGTTCCTTTAGGACTGGGTTATACAACCTAGCCATTACCTAGGAATGTCCTTTATGACCTGCTTGTTGTATACCAGTAAATATTATTGGATCATGAGCAAGGTTTGACACTCAAGAACATAAAGCAGGATAGATGTTTAAAGGAACAAGCTGTGTCCCTGTACATGCAATAAATTTACAGTGTGGTTGAGAACACTTGCAAACTATGAATGTATGCTAAGGATACAAGGATGTTAGACATTGCTTGTTAAAACAGCAACAACAAGAAAACCATTAAGAGGTCAGAAAAAGACTCAGAGAAGGCAAATTGTTTTATTCTTCCTGAATGGAGACATTTAAATGATTTTCCTGCTTGTCTTAGATGAGCTCTAAAACTCATCAGCAGCCACATGAGGTGAAGCAAGTTAGTTCTGCCTCTGTGAAGCAGGCTAGTGACTGGAAAGAAGAAAAGAGTTGTAGCTAGACGTTTCTCTTGTCTTGCCAGGTCCACATTAAGGATAAATCTCTCCCACCTGTGTACCACAGCCACTTAATCCCAAGTAAATACACAGAGGCTTATATTATTTACAAACTATATGGCTTATGGGTCATACCTCTTATTAGATACCTCTTATTACTTAACCCATTTCTATTAATCTATATATTGCCACATGATTGTGGAGTTACTGGTATGCTGGCATCTTGTTGCTCCTTGGGCAGCAGGCTGGTGTCTAACCCACTCTCCTTTCTTCTCCTTTCTCTCCAGTTGGAATGTACTGCCTCACAATTGGTCAAACAGCTTTATTTATCAACCAATCAGAGCAACAGATATTCACAGCAAAGAGGGGCTCGGTGTCTCCTTCTTATTAGATAGCCATTATCATTAACTTATGCCAGGAACACTAAGAACAAACATGACTGAGGTCTCTTCACACTCACATCCTAAGTAATATTGATTCATTACCAACACATTATTAAGTTTATAACTAGTAAAAATCTAGATTCTTCAACTATGTTTTGGTTTTTGATGTCAGTATTTCCTTCCCTTTCCTGCTTTCTCCTTCCTCTTAGGCTCTCTATCTCCTGCCCCTTCCATTGTCAAGAGGTGAGCAGCTGCACACTACTCTGCATTTCTCTGTTATGATTGTCTGATTCACTACAGGCCCACAGAAATGGAACCCTGTAAACATGAATTCATATTTCTGAAATCCTGGAAAACTAAATCCTTACCTATGTTATTTTCTCAAGTATTTTCTTACAGTAACAAAAACCAACTCATTTTATCTTTTATTTGTTTGGTTCAGTTTGTTTTATAGAAAATAGACATTTTCATACAAAATATTTTGATTGTGGTTCACCTCCTGCAACTCCTCTTTTATTTAATGGAAACTTCAGCCTCTATGAAGGAATGCAACTCAGTTAGCAACTTGAATTTCAACTCCTGGTACCAACACTACTAAATAACAATATATATGTATAGTTATTTACTAGTTTTGTGTGTATATATATATATATATATAGTTATTTACTAGTTTTGTGTATATATATATGTTTTTCGAGACAGGGTTTCTCTGTGTAGCTTTGTGCCTTTCCTGGAACTCACTTGGTAGCCCAGGCTGGCCTCAACCTCACAGAGATCCACCTGGCTCTGCCTCCCAAGTGCTGAGATTAAAGGCGTGTGCCACCACTGCCCGGCTATTTTTTAAACATGAAATTTGTATATTTTTGTTATCATATCTGTAGGAAAATAATGAGAAAGACAATGTTGAGCATTTCTATTGGGAATGAAAACAAATCTAGATGAAAAAATATAAAGAAGAAGGAGACACATTCATTAAAGTCTTTGTAGACTGAGCCAGGCATTCTGTACTTAATTTAAGTTGACATGTAATGCTTATTCAACTTTTTTATACCTTCTGAAATTCTCTCTCTCTCTCTCTCTCTCTCTCTCTCTCTCTCTCTCTGTGTGTGTGTGTGTGTGTGTGCGTGTGCGTGTGCGTGTGTGTGTGTTTTGCTTTTGACTTAGTCTTAAATACTTAGTCTTTATTTTGGTATATTTCCCATAAATTGTTTTACCTTAGATATTTTCATTTATTTAAGATAGTGGTTATCTACTTTAGAGATCTATGATTACTATTTTATTATCCTGTCTTAAAACTGCTGAGATGGGCATGAAAAAGTCGATCCTCTCACAGAGCAGGCTGTACCACACACCTCTTGTCATCCTCAAATGATGAACCTCTGTGACATCATCAAGAGTATACATCAAAATTAAACCAGAATGTATTCCCTATATATTATCCTTCCTATAATGAATTGCTTCTGTTCATAGCTGAGTGTGTTTCATTATTCAAAATAATATCAAGACAAACCCTCATTTTTCCAAAATTACTTGTAGTTGCCACACAAAAAATAACACTGGACAAAATTAATCAGACAAGGTGGTCTTTAATTCAAGACAATTGCTATAAGAGAGAGAAAAAAATCAAAGTTAGACTAGATAAAACTGAGATCTGAATACAACTTTATTAACACAAACTTTTTTATGAACTGAATTTGAAAATGAGAAACCATGGCTCATTAGTGTATGCTTCTAGCCATTCTTGCTTCTTTATGACAACAGATAGTTTTACACTATGAAAGGGACCCTTAAATCTAGTCACCAACCCCTCTGTTGACTGTAAGTAAGATGTTGTCTCATCTTGGTTGCTGCATTTCATTGTGTTTGCTCTTTGGTCATAGAAGGAGATAACCATGGGTTGTGAAAAATGGCTAAAAGCTGTTAAAAAGGTTTAAATCTCAAAGGAACAGAGAAACAATTTACATGAAATGATTTCTAAAGAAAGTGTTCTTAGGGAAAAAAGGCCAAAAGCAGACTGTCTAAATTTACCAAAGCTGAAGAGAACATTAAGACTTTTTTGGTCACATCCCAGAGAACAAGAAATGACAGGAGTGCAATTGTGCATAATAAATAGGTTGTTTTTGGCTTTTAGAATCTACTGAGGAAAGAGCTTAATTATTACAAGATATGTACAGAATTATTTTATGCTGGCATGCTTTCTCCATGGTTGTAGATCATCTTCAAGATTCAAGGACGTCAGTATATTTAGAGTAAAACTATCTTTAAAGGAAAGTTTTATTACAGGCTATTTTGCCTATTGGCATTGTCTTAATCACAGACACTAACTTAGAAATAATAAGTTTCATAAGCATCAAATCAAGAAGGAAGGGTAGTAGAAGACAAGAATTTAGTCTGCTACAAAACAAATCAAGTCTGAGTAGAGCGCTTTTTAATTTTTATTTTATATTTATTTGTATGTGTCCATTTCTATGGCATGTCTTTTTGTATGATGTGTGCACGTATCTGCCAGAAGACATGTCAGATCACTGGGAACTGGAATTATGGATGGTTGTGAGCTGTCTGATGTGTGTGATCAGAATTAAACTTGGAACTTCTGGAAGAACAGCAATTGCTTTTAAACATTGAGACATCTCTCTAGCCCTTCAGTGGAATGTTTTTAAAGGCAAGAAACCAGACATTTTATAGAAAATCAGTATTAAACATAAAACAACACATACACATAATACACATATTAGTCTGCCCTGTTGGCACCATGGTATTATACTTAATAGAATAGAATGAAAAAATTAACTTGGATACATTCCTAATTTATCACCAAAAGCTTTGGCCAAAGGTGCAAGACCTAAAGGAGATCACTGAGCAGAATGAGAATGTGCTTGGTTATAGAACAGGAGCCAAGGTGGACTGAACAGACAAATGTGGTATAATTACTTTATGAAATACTTTAAAAGCATATGTTGATAAAATGGAAAAAAAGCATGCTTGGCTCCATTAGTTTTATTGTTTTGTGAATGAATAGAACAAATCTTTGTCCTACATGGACATAAATATGAGAGGAAACAGAAATGAAAAGCTGTGGTACTGATACTTATTTTCCTTTCTTTCCTTTTTAAACTTATATTTATTAAAACTTCATCTCAGCTGTGGTTTAATTGTGTATGCCATTGAGGCAATGGTGATCTTGTTCATCTGTGATGCATCTGTTATTTCACAGAAAAGACAGGAGCTAATAAATGTGTAACTGCTGTCCCCATCCTGTATTAATAACTTTTGTTCTTCCAAATTTATAAAAATATTGTTAGTGAAGTGTGCAGGTGTCCTAGACATGATAATATACAATACAAAGTTATTCTGAAATTTTGAAGAAATTGTGTCTGTTAGAGCAGAAAGGTAATTGATGGGGAGCCTACATGGCCATGAGTTCATAAAGTATTTCTATCTTTTAAATATGGACTTTTGGAACTTTCTCTAAAACTCTTTACTATTTAGTATTCACAACTTTTAAAAAGACTATACATTCTCATTAAAGCTTCTATAATGAAATAACAAATTGTTCTGTTTAAGCAATAAAAATATATTGTGAGATTAGAACCTAGGCAGTCCAAAGTCAATGCAGAATCAGTTACTGTTGATGACCTTCTTCCTAGCTCTGAGATGATTCTCCTCAGTTTGCCTTCATATGGCAGACAGAGCATGGAGTATGTAGAAGCTCCTTCTTACAGGCAAGTTGAGGAAAGGCTGCCTGACTCAAAACCCCATCAATGCTAACCTCCCAATGCCATAGAGGTAGTTAAGACATCAACATGACAATTTGAAAGAGCATAAATAATCAACCCAAAACAAATGCTAGCTTCACATTTACTTAATTGTGTTTTAAAGATATGAACAAAGAGGCTTGAGAGATGACACAGAGGTTCAGAGCATGCACTACTGTTGGAGAGGCCTGGGTCACTCATACCTGCCTGTAATTCCAGCTTCAGAGAATCTCAGGTTCTCTTCTAGCCTCCTTGGATAACTGCATTCAAATGCACATACCCCCATACAGATACACATGCATACACATAATTTCAAAAATTCTAATACATCTTAAAGAAAAATATGAAGAAAATTGTTTGGCCATGAATGTTTCTTGATGTAAAAGTCTATTATTTCTTATGCAAGGATATTACAGGCATGTCCATACAGGAGATAATGGTCTCCAAAACAATTTCCACAAATGTCAAAAATGAAGTTACAGGGGGTTGGGGATTTAGCTCAGTGGTAGAGCTCTTGCCTAGCAAGCACAAGGCCCTGGGTTCGATCCTCAGCTCTAAAAAAAAAAAAAAATGAAGTTATAGGAGAAAGAGGATGAGCAGGTGGCATGTGTGCTATCTATGTACACAGCTCATTTGTTTTCTTTTTTCTTTTTATTTAAATGTTCTTTTTTTTTCATTTTATATACCAACCACAGTTCCCCCTCCTTCCTCTGCCCCCGCTCAGTTCATTTTAATTATAGTGAAATGTTTGGAAGGAAGAGAAGTGATCAGTTAGTATAGAAATAGTATACATGTGGTTGTGGACAGCCTTGAATGTTAGTCTTGTCATTTGTGGATTTTTTTTCAGTGGGTTGAAAACCACTGTGCTTGTTTTTCATAAAATCATAAGTTACAATGTTTTTTGTTTTGGTTTGGTTTGGTTTTTTCTAGACAGGGTTTCTCTGCGTAGCTTTGCTCCTTTCCTGGAACTCGCTTTGTAGCCCAGGCTGTCTTCGAACTCACAGAGATCCGCCTGGCTCTGCCTCCCAAGTGCTGGGATTAAAGGTGTGGGCCACCACCGCCTGGCAGTTTACAATGTTTTAGGATTTCAAGTCATTGGAAAACAAGGAAGAATTGGGATACATAGAAATTACACAGACTTTGATTCTACCAGTGTTCATCTGTGTGGAATCGCTGGTGTGAGACTATTCCTGTCCCTTCACATGTGGCAGAGAACACACAGCCTTCAAAGTCTGAGGTTTATTGTCTAGCTCCATGAAGGAAACAAGCTGACTCTGGCATATATATGAATATATAAAACTTTCTTTTAATGCTATTTTTTTATCCTTGCTGATAGTAAATTTGAAAAAATGTCATTTACAGTCAGTGAACAAATTTTATCAAACCAGCTGCTTGCCTTTGTTTCTGTTTCTGACATCAGAATCCATTCACAGGTGGCAATATGACAGAGGTAGTTCCCAGGATGGCTTTGTGACTTCACTAAGTGTGGTCTTCATGATTCAGGGAGTCCCAGCCTCATTAATCTCACTTGTATACTTAGGTATTTGAAGCATCTGTGTAATACTGGTTTGTTATAAGATTCCCAGTCTTATGTGTCTCAGACATTAAAGAGAACAAGTTCAGAGTCTGTCCCTGTGTCTCTATGTCCATCTTTTTTCTCCTGAGCCTTTTTCAGTTATCATTACCACTTTGTAAAGGATTATTCTGATAAACAAATATAATAGTTTTAAATGTATTTTCTGCATAACATAACAATGAGGAAGAAAAAATGAATTAAAATGTCATTTCTAAAATATGTTCAAGTTGTTACATAATACTATAGAATTTTATAATACACTTCATTTTTGAACAATGGATTCATGACTTATTTTGACATATTCTACAACTATTTTTATGTAACAATTCTTTGAGTCTTGATTTATAGTATTTTGCATAAATTCTTTTATGATTCTATTTTCATAATGCTTCTAGACAGATTACCTTCATACATACTGCTGTTTTTATATTATATGATGATATCCAGACTCTATAATTCTTGTTACTGCCTTCAAGATATATTTACAATATGCTAACACAAAATAATTGCATTCACTTTTGTAGTTAATTTTAAATTATTGTTTTTGTACATGACACAAACTTGGTCTTGAACACAGAATTATTTATTTTAACTTTTGGTAATGTTGAAAGCCTGATTGAATATCTTGAAGGTAGTTTAGAGTTTGCACTGGTTTGCAAAGAGAAATGCAACTGTAACCTTCCCTGTTTAATATAAACATAATATTGGATAAGAACCTTTCTCTTATGGTTTGGATTATATACAAAATGTTCATTGTCTGTCAAAGTCTGTGTGAAATGATTTCAGGTGAATACAGATTCTCTGCCCTCTTCTTGGCACCCCTATTAACAATCATTAGATTTTAATTGTAAGTTCAGGAAGATTTCAGTACCTCTGTGAAGTTTCTAAACGAGAATTTGTGTCAGAATTACCTGATGGACTTCATAAAAAGATGTGTGCTTGTACATATCCTGAATATTATAAATCAATTCCTCATAGCAGCAACAGGAAAATCATGAGTCTCTGTATATGCCCATAAATTACAGGCAAATAGGCAGGGTCTCAGGGGATGCCTCAGTACTGTGATAGTCCCTTCATAGCAAGCATGGAATATTTGGTTGATCTCAGGTCAACATAAAGGTGGAGCGAGATAACTGACTCCACAAAATTGTCCTCTGATTTCCATAGGTATACCTTTGTATGAGTTTAGAAACATATTGTGCCCACAATACAATAACAATGAAAAACTTAAACATGAAATTATCTCATTAAAATACTGCAGAGTTTCTAACAAGATATGTGTCACTACTTATCCAGCAATTTTTATGGAAGTTCCAATTTGATTGACATTATTAAATCTCCTCCATGGAGCTATTAACACAGTTAGTTTTGTTTTGCTTTGCTTGCGATCAACAACAAAATATACGTCATTGTGTTTCTTTATTTCCTTCTTTTCCATTTGGGTTATATGGACCATCTGTGTCAAAGGTCTAATTCGATTTTTAGGTGGTTTGTGTGCAATATTAATGTTTTAATTTGGTATTTTTGTTCCAATTTGGTGAGAATTAGTTGGGTTTCTTTTCTAAACTTAAAGCAAAATGAGTACTGAGAATAAGAGTATGGGACCAAACAATCTGGTTTGCAACTATCACATGAGACATATATAAGTGTGTCAGTAAGATTTGTCTAGGTTAGGAAATGAACCAATTTTGTGTGTCAATTTATATATTTTTTTCTTTTTTATTAGCAAAAGAGGAACAGCAAAATCTCATTATACAATAAATGTTGTATAGTGTGTGTATGTGATATGAATATGTGTATAAGAGTGCTGGTATATATGTAAAATATAGTTTATACTACAGCTACTAGAGTATACATAATATATATAAATATATTTGTATTTTATATTCTTAGAATAAAATAATATAATTAATATAATAACATTATACCATATTATATATTCTATAATAATAAAAATATTATTTCATTTATAGCATGCATAAAATATAGTTTATACTATAGGTACAATATACATAGCTATTATATATTATATAGGATATATAGGATATAGTATATTGTTTTGCATGTAATATATGCTAATGTATTCTGTATTATATAATTTATTTAGAATAAATTTTAGTTTATTTTATACTTTTTGAGATTAATTGGATTATCTGAATACCCACATATGTGCATACATATGCCTGTAAGAACATTAGGTAAATTTGCATTCCAACTACCACTATTAAATTTTCAATGTATTTCTTGTTAAATACGTCTACTAAGTAAAATGTCCCTTGGAATTGGCCATATATCTATCATGTTCTTTATTATTATAGTTTTTCTGTTTTGTATCATTATATGATACAATTTGAGATTTTTCAGTGAAGCGACTGAGGAAGGAAGCTATGAAAAGTGATCACTCTTCACAAGTTATTGTTCCAATCATCTTTATACCGCATATATAGTTCTTTATTTGAACAGATGTTGCATTTTTTAGTGCAGTATTTAATTTTTGTAAGCAAGCTTCCAGTGACTGCTTTTAAATAATATTTTAACATCATTAGTCTTCTTAGGAAATCACATACAAATTTAAAATTCTGAAATACAAGTATCAGACATCTAAATAGAGAGCTTTTTTGTTTAGCAATGAGCTGTTAAAGAAAGCAGGGTTGGTGAGTGCTTTATAGAAAGGAGAAATGCTTTACATAAAGGCTGTAGAATGAATCTGAGGAACATTGATATGCTTCCACTCCCATTAAATCTACATGTAGAGCACCTGAGAACTCAAAATATGAGCACAGCCTCCTAAGCCACTTATTTTTTAAAATGAGAGATTTAAATTTTAACATATATTCCTGAGTAAGGTAGATGGATTATATGAGTTAAGAATATTGCACTGATGCCCTGTTGGAAAATATTTTAAGTCAGATCATATTCTTTCAGATAATGTTATGAAGACTTTTGTCTGCCTCAGATGTGCATGGCAATAGAGTGGATTAAGTTAGCTCAAAAGCACTACTATAGTCTGAGCCAGAAAACTAACAAAGACTCTGATTGGCATAAACTCTTATTGTGTTTGAATGCTGATGTGCATTTTCATGACAGAGTTTCTTCTACGGTTATTGATATTCACAAATGAAAAGGCTTGCTTTGCTGACTATCTAATTGGTAATTTAATTTCCCCCAATAACTTCCTTTACAGGAACTCGATTTTGAATCCAAAACAAGTTATACACTGCGCATAGAAGCTGCAAATCGTGATGCTGATCCCCGCTTTCTAAGTTTGGGTCCCTTCAGTGACACAACAACCATAAAGATAATTGTGGAAGATGTGGATGAGCCCCCTGAGTTTTCCTCATCCTTGTACCCAATGGAGGTGTCAGAAGCTACACAGGTGGGAAATATCATTGGCACTGTAGCAGCTCATGACCCAGATTCTTCTAACAGCCCTGTAAGGTAAAGGCTTGTTGCTCCCCTTCCTACTATTCTTATCAATATTCTTGTGTTCACACTCAGACTTCTGTATAATGGTTTTTTCTGGTTTGTAGCAAATAAACTGCTACGTTGTTTTTGTGCGAGGCCATACTATAAAACTCTCAACAGGAGAAGAACTCCACAGCATCTCTACTAATTCAGTGTAGGGATTAATTAATTAAATAAATTGCATATTAATTAAATAAGTAATCTTTCAAATTGATCTCTGTGGACAGCTTGTGCTTCTTTACTTTATTGTTTCTAGTTATAAAAATAAAACAATACCTTATTTATGCATGCAGTTAATTTAAATTACCATTCTTAAAATTAGAATAAACACATTGTTATAAAATAATCTAATGGAATATAATACAATTATGATATGTAAGCAACTCAAACTATCTACATCCCCCCTATCTGAGAACTGCTAGTGTGTTAGCATGTATGCATGTGTTTGTATGAATGTGATGAATGATCTGTGTAACTTTGGATGAACATAGTAGGCAAAATATGCTTGAGAAATTATGGACATTGTGTTTAATTTTAAGTATGTAATATATTTCCTCATTCAATGGCTGTTTTAGTTTAATTTCTTTTTCTGTGCTAAAATATTCTCACAACAATCAACTTAAACAGAAGGGTTTATTTTTCTCACAATTTTATGTTACAGTCCATCATGGGAGTGGGAACATAAACAGTTGACCACATCATATTAATAGTCAAAAATAGAAAGAGAACAAATGTATGCATGCTCAATTGCTTCTTATCAATGCTTGGCTTGGGTTCTTCACTCTTTTATGCCTCTCAGTCACCAATTAATTGTGATATATATCATATACACACATATAAATTTACAAATACAGCCTGCTGAGTTTATTTAGTGTTTCTCATATGTACATGTATTTAGGGTTGATGATGTGTGATTAGGTAATCTATCAAAAGGCTTGTCCCTAGGGAAGATAAATTTTCTCTTTTAATAGCCATTAAGTGCCTGTAACTCTTCATCTAGAGGTGTAACCTTGTGCAATTTCCTAAAATTGTAGAATATGGATAGGAAATGTTTCTCCACTCTTACACAGTTTAGGTGTTCCTCCATAGGCCTAGAGATCTGAGTCTTTCCACATTAATCAATTTAATTAAGGCAAACCCTCACATTCATGCTCACAGTAAGCATAGATAAGATATTGATGATAATGGTACTTCTACTTAAATTATTTAATTTAATGAAGGGGATCATAGTCTCTTCCAGTGGCTGGGAGTATTAACAGGAATGAAATTATACTAACATTTACCATTATTTAGTGCCACAATGAACAAGGGCATTTAAGAACATCTAAAGAGTCGATTGGTATTTGTTATCTTAATTTTATTTTCACTATTAATTCCCTTGTAGATTATATTGTTGAAATTTTCCTGAAAAAACATTGCATTTTTCAAATTTTTTACATGAAATGAGGCAATAGTAATGTTATAATTAAAGGAAAGAGAAGACAAAATAGGCTTAAATGGAAAGTCACTGGAATTAGGAAAGACGAAATATGTTACAAGGTTGATCTCCAAAAGAGAGAGTTATGCCAAAGGCTTTGCATGTCAAGGTCATATGACTTCTACCAGTGAAAGAACATGTCTTTCTACTGTTTTTCACCTTATTTTCCTTTTCTAAAATGTATGGAAGATGAGTTGGAAGTTAACAAAAATCTTAAATTATTTTCTCACAGAGAGATAGGCTTGTCTCAAGCAATTTAAAATGATTAATTCTTGTATGTTTACCTATGTCTTCAGTTTCATTTATTTGAGTCTTTGGAGAGCCTACTCCAAGACTGTACCTAGTGTAGGGAAAAAAAATTCACAGTGTCAGTGAGAACTAAACTTTTTTCTATCTGAGGTATAGGAAAGGAGCACACACATTCTGATGGTAACTTTCTTTATTACTGAATCTTGAAAACTCTTCTCTCAGAAAATTCTAGACAATATATGAGTTACATTTTGAGGGACACATTTCATTTCTTGAATAAACAATAAGAAGCAGAGTCATTCTGATTACATACATGGTATCACAGGGTTTCTCTCAGACTTGGAATGTTGCACTGACTGACTGAAACCAATGCTTGGCTGTCAGCCACACTCCCTGGTAAACAGGCAGGAGGCACATAGTACTCCAATGCCCCTCACTTTCTCAAGGGACAATGACTTTAAAGCATCCCAAGACCTAAACATAACAGTTAGTTGACTGATCCTTGAGTCTTGTATCATAAAAGTAAGATTAGGAGTTCATGAAGAGAGTTAGAATTTATATAGGGAGTTATGGCTTTAATGGTATTAGCTAGAGTTTTGCAAGCAAAGAACTGGCACTAAAATTGCTTCATGCCTGACCTTGGTTCAATATAATTTGACAGTACAGTCAAGGTACCCAGAACATTCTGGTTTGGTGACAGCATATATATCAAGAAATGACAAAATGCTCTTCAAGATATCTGAATCTTAAGTAGGAGAGATGTAAAGAGACTCATCTTTGTTGTTATATCCAGAGACTATTCTTCATTGCTAATCATTTTTTACAGGGAATCTTAATCTTTTATTTATCTCATAAACTAGAATTTCATAATTTTACTTTCTGTGATGTTTGTTAATTTGTTCCATAGGTTCCCTTTTTTCCCCAAGTTAGTCATTTATTTTCTATTGATTACAATTAAAGCATGTTAGCAAAACAATAGGAAATAAATCAGATTGAGCTCTGGAAACTTTCAAACTCCTGGACAATGGCTTTGTGGAAGAAAAATTGTATTTTTATTGAGATCAGTTAATTTTCAGACTGTAAACAGTCCTTCAACTTGTATCTACAGAGACACAACAGTCTTCTGAGGAAATAGGGAACAAGAACTTCCAGGTGGTTGTAGAATGTCATGAGTCTTCATAATTATGATCTTGATTCTATGACTTCACAAATGTTGTTCATTTTGTTTCACACTTTTTTAGTGTGTGTTTGTGTTTATACTTATACATATTTGTGCACATGCAAGTCCATGTATACTTGCACAAAGTGGCAGTACAGTGTAGAGATCAGAAGTTAGTTTTTGAATCTTGCTCTCCCTTCTCACCACATGGGTTCTGATTGCTAATCCTATTGTCCTGGAGTTATAAAAAAAAAAGAAGAAGAAGAAGTATTTGTTTTACTGTAGCTATTTAAAGGGAAGACAATATTATTAGAAGTGCTAAATAGTGCAGACATTGAATCATCAGTTAACATATAATGTTAACAAATTAGGATACCAGATGGAAGGTTGACATATGCCATTCATGTTTAGGAAATTTACTCTTACATGGGGTGATTTTAAGTAGAAATATAAGTACAAATTTCCAGTAAAGCAAAATTAAGTAAGATACTCTTCTTGGTGTGATGTAGATCATGTTACATCCATAAGTATTCATATTAAAAAGGAAAACTCAGTTTGATAATGCATTAAACAAAGCCTACATGTAACTTTCCTGTGTGCATCTGTCCTCTGCTGAAAAGAAATTGCATGATTGCATCACTGTCATAACATTGTCATTTTGACTGTTATATATGTAATTCATACAAATGAAAAGGTTAGAGGAAGCCACACCTGTGTGATTGTCTACAGTATAACACCATTAGGAAATGGTAGGTCTCTCTGTGGCCTTATTCTCATCCAGATAGTTTATTTAAAGTGTACCATACTACATTTATGTTGCTTTCCATTTTCCACATGTGAACAAACAAATCTTCAGTGAAATACAAAGGTGAAAATTAGGTGATACTTAAAATTCCTCAGGAAAAAAATAGTGACTATTTGTTCTTCTCTAAGCAATTGTAGATAATAGAAAGTAAGCATGACTCTGGCTTGTTTTAAAGTATTTGTATAGTATTTTATGTCATTTCAGGACTGACTGCTAAAGATCGACTAAAAAAGGGAAAGACAGACTGCAGCCCATTCTATCTCATTGTCTTTTAAAACAGTAGCAATTTCACTTTGTAGTTCTTGTCGAAGATTGTAAGAACCATAAAGGACCCTAGGGATAAGAAAACGCCAACTCATTCTTAAAGTCAGCATTGGCAGGCTGATCAATGGCTCAACATACATTTATTAACAACCTGTTCTGTGAAAAATTGTTGGGAAAATGCTGATAAGAAATAAAGATGAATAAAACATTTCCTCCAACACCTAGTAACTCACAATCTAGAGTAAGTACTCTAAAATCTCATTGAAAATAAGAACTACAGGGACAAATGCCTTTGTTGGAATGTGGGAAATTGAGAGACAAATCAGCGCAAATCAGATCAGTGGACAGGAGGCTTCACTCAGAGGAATGATAGCATCAAGAGAACTTTGGGTATTACAGTCTTTGGAAAAGCTGAAAACAAATAGAATGTAGAGAATGATGGTGTTTCATTTAGTTATATTCTAAGAACCTGGTGCTAAATTATGAGAAGATTGATTACTAAAGGACCAGAACAAACTGAAAGACAGAATGCTAAAAATAGCTATGTGTTGAAGTATATTAGTACAAATAAGATTCATTGTGAAGATGGCTGCATAAAAAATATTAAGCAATGTTTTCATAATTTCTTACTATTTCTGTCAAAAATTATATGTCAATGTTACAGTATGCTTGGACTGTATTCACTACAGACGTTAACATTCCTTGTGTTTCATCTTCTCAGACAAAAGATAAGATGTCAGAAATACCACGATATAGTATGGCTAGCGTGAACACATTTGGGATGTTTGAATAATTTAATGTGTGATTTTAAGTAGCTTATATGCATTCATATATCTGTGAGCATTATTCTATATAATTTATGAATTTTTCATTTTTATACTGCACAAAGGGAACTAGTGCTACACAGAAGTAGTATTACCAGTGCAGATGGGTAATCTGAAAAGTAGCAGGAACCAGTTTGGTGAGGAAATTAGGAGTATGTTCCATTTGAAACTGTCGTTCATTTTAACATAATTGCTACTAAAAATGCTTTAAAAAATGTACATCCTGGTACATTAGAAACCAACAAAGTGTTTTGTTAGAGTAGTGTTTTTTCTATGCAGATATAATTTAAAAATCATGTAAAGCAGAAAATGACTAATTTAGTAGAACCAATTTTTTTAATTTTGTAAGATATTGTCCCAGAATTAAATTCTTTGCCTAGACCTTCTGAATTAGCTTTATTCAATGCTATAGATAAAATGAATTTGTTAAAAATTATATGATGCCATACTTGTCCCTCACCAGTATTTCTCATTTCTAAAATGCCAATTAAAGCATCAGATTAGTTGAAGAACACAAAAATCTACATTTTTTGTTTGTGTTTGTGTGTGTGTGTGAAGTGGAGTTGTACATGAGTTTGAAAGTTTCCAGAGCTCACTCTGGTTTATCTTCTATTGTTTTGCTAACATGCTTTACTTGTAATCAATAGAAAATAAATGACTAACTTGGAGGGCAAAAAAAAAAAAAAAAGGAACCTATGGAACAAATTAACAAACGTCACAGAGAGTAAAATTATGAAATTCTAGTTTATGAGATAAAAGATTAAGATTCCCTGCTTAAAAAAAATTGATTAGCAATGATGAATACTCTCTAGATACAACAACAAGGATGAGTCTGTTTACATCTCTTCTGCTTAAGATTCAGATATCTTGAAGAACATTTTGTCGTTTCTTGATATATGTGCTGTCACCAAACCAGAATGTTCTGGGTACTTTGATTGTACTGTTAAAATATGTAAGTTTGAGAAGGTTTAAATCACCAAAGGGGATATTGAGTTACTGATAGCAGAAGAGGTAAGTGAGGGCTCAGAGTGTCTTCTATCATTATATACAACACTCATTGGTTTATTGTGAAGGATTTTCTCAGTAAATCTGTATAAATATCATTATTATTATCACTATAATTTTTAGATAGCATATAAACGTGGCTTGGTCACAGAATTAGAGTGTTCTGGGCCTCAGATTAGTGTGATCTATATAAAAATTTATATTATATGCATCATTATACCCAAATGCTAGGTACTACAACATCTAAACATTTGCAAAGAAAGTTAACAATTGCACATTTTTATGAACACATCATGTTCTCTAATGAAAGCAAAGTGAAATTAGGAATAATTCATGTGAATAGAATTTAGATGCTCAAATAGAAGCCTCTCCTACATGTATCAATGAAAATCAGGGAAAATGGTAGCCTATGTTTTAAATATTCAGTGTATTCTGAAAATGAGAACAGTAACATACAAGGTAAATATTCTTTGTTTTGTTCGGGTTTTTGTGGTGGATTGGCTGATGGATGTTTTTTAGAATATATTGTGTAAGAATAATAGAAGCTTTATATGGCCCTCTACAAAGTCTCTGAAACAATTTGGGAGTAGATATTTGGATATATTGATAGATACATATCTGTAAAAGGACAGGGCAGCTTAAGTGTCTTTGCTACAATAACATGTAAGTCATCTCGAAAGCCAGTCACTCCAGCATACCCCACTGGAAGCAGGGTAACCAGGCTGTTTAATAACATGTGAGTCATCTCTGAAACCAGTCTCTCCAGCATTCACTGATGGAAGCCTAGTAATCAAGCTGCTATTCGGAAGAAGCTAGAACAGTCATTCTGCGCCTCATACTAGCAGCATCAGAAACTGCACTGATAGGTGGCGCATGACCAAGAAACCAACTTTCCTCTCACTTCTCATTTTGCCTTAAATTAACCTGGCAGTTCTGCGACACCAAGTTTGACTCTCTGTTGTTATGATAAAAAATTGGCCCAAATTCATTTTGGGGAAGGAATTACTTATTTGAATTATAGGTTTAAGTCTATCATTGAGGGAAGGTAGGACAGGAACTTAAGTCAAGAACCCAGAGGCAAAATGAAAATAGAGAAAGGGAAACTACTTACTTCCTATTGTGCTTCCACAGTCTTGCTCAGCTACTTTCTTATACAGCACAGGCCCGTCAGTTTAGGGATGGGACCTCCCACAGTGGCTTACATATAGCAATTAATAAAATGCCCCACAGTCATGCCCAAAAGCATGTATGATGGATATACTTCCTCAATTAACATCATCACTATACAGTTGACTCTAGTTTGTGTCGGGTGACAATAATTAACTGGCACAGTTGCAGACAATGTGCCACTCCAAGCTTCTCTGAGGCTCCTCCTTTCTCCTCCTTTACATTTTGTTCAGTCTACCTTTCTATACTATAAGGTGAAGAAAAATCACACTTCCCATGCTAAAAAAAAAAAAAAAAAAAAAACACTCACTTTCTTTGATTTTTTTATTTAAAGGGTTAAATTTCAACTTGTATTTTCACAAATTAATTGGATTTTTGGTTTATAATTCATCTGCAATTTATTGGTATGTCCATAAGGACTTGTGTCTAATGAGTAGATAAAGAATAACATACTATTTTTGTATTTGGTTGTTGCAATCTTTTTGTTAAGGAACATAAAGAGTGCAGAATTCCCTGGACAATATATTTGTCTACTAGGGTGCATTGTTAGTCGCCCATCTCTTCTTGAGATAATACATAGTTTTTTCTCCATAGCTTTACTTTCTCTATTTAACACTACCAAATAAACATACTTTATTCCTCTATTTATAATTAATGCTATTACTTCTTTATGTGTGGTTTCCAGAAAAGGAGTGTCAGTTGAATGTGCTAAAATAGTTACCTAATGTATGACTGAATAACAAAAAGAAACAAGGAGATTTAAATCATTTATACACATTACCCACACACTTATACACATACATATCAGCATTACAGATCCATCTACAGATCATAGCTGCTTAGATACACATTAAATTAAATCAATAGAGTTCATAATTGAGAATGATAACTTTTGAATAATTGAATCTTTAGTTTCCTACTAACTTCAAGATCCTCAATTATTTTCAATTCTTGAAATGAATACTGTCTGAAAACATCATAAAAATGACCTCTTATATTCCCTTTAATCTAATTCTAGAATCATTGAGACTATAAAGAATGGAGGCAAATATTTAGTCATTAGCTTTAAATCAATGAGGAATTAAATAAATACATCCATTCTTCTTTTATTAATTTACAAGCCAAAGTTCACAATATACTTGAATGAAAATGTCTTTACCAAACTATTCACTATGTATAATGTAATTTATCAGAAAATTCTATAAATCTATTTTATCAAAAATATTCTGATAGGGCTGAATAAATAGCTCAGTGGATAAAGTGCTTGCCATGAAATATGGAAGACTGAAGTCCAGATTCCCAGAATCTACATGAAAAGAGAAAAAGCAAAGTGGGAATAATTATTCACCTTTAATTTTAGAGACTATGGATCCCTGGAACAACTGTTTATCTAGATGAGAGGAACTGGTGAGCCCCATGTTAAGCTACAGGTCTGCCTCAAAAAATAAAGAGAAATGTGATTGAAGAAGACACTCTGTGTCAAATTCTGTATCCACATTTATGTACATACATGCATGTACACACTGAAGTATATCACATACTCATTAGCATGCAAAATTTTAAGAATGTGCTGACATATCTTTTGATTAGGCTATAGGGCTAAGAAACTGAATGAGCAGTATTTATAATATTGCTTCACTTGATTGCATGAATGTTGTTATAATCACCTTAACATAATTGATATCAATTATCTTGTTGCTGTTGGATAAGGTATGTGTGCATATTATTTGTAGTATGTCTATACATGTTGGTGTATTTCAGTTTCTCAATATTTTTGGGGGGGAGAGTTTTCTAGACAGGGTTTCTCTGTGTAGATTTTGTGCCTGTCCTGGATCTCGCTCTGTAGACCAGGCTGGCCTCGAACTCACAGAAACCCGACTGGCTCTGCCTCTCAAATGCTGGGATTATAGACGTGCACCACCACCACATGGCATGTTTCTATATGTTTATACATGAAGAACAAATATATATGTACATAAATAATCCTGTTCCTAAGAAATGGAGCCAATCTTGTCACACAGAATGCAGCTGTAAATTTTGGGTAGGAAGCAGTTATTGAAGTTTCTAGAAAGCAAACTGTAGGGTCTTTTAATAAGGACCATTATTCTTTATAGTGTCTCCCAAATTTTGACTAGTTTATCATTATTTTGCCTGTACAATAATTTGGTGTGCATTAAATTTTCAAAAAACACTTTTTAACAATCAAAACATGGTATTTAAATGTTGTGATGAAGGTAAGAGAACATTAAACAAATATACTTGAACATTAATGAAATATAGAAATCAGTGAATCAGAAGCTTGTTTTTTGTTTTTTGTTTGTTTGTTTTTTCAAGACAGGGTTTCTCTGGTGTTTTTGTGCCTGTCCTGGATCTCGGTTTGTAGACCAGGCTGGCCTCGAACTCACAGAGATCCACCTGGCTCTGCCTCCCAAGTGTTGCGATTAAAGGCATGCACTACCACCACCTAGAAGCTTGTTATTTGAATACTAGGAAGAACTATTAACACTGACGAAGGGCTGAAGTAGTAGATGCAGGACCTACAATTCAGCAGTCTACTCACAAATGTAGGTAAATATAATAAAAGAAAATCCACATGAAACTATTTTCAACTAAATAATTGAAAATTTTCATCAATGTAAAATAATATTTCACCAAGTTACCATAAAATTCACCCCAAAAGGTAAGGTTTCAGAAACCTTTAAAAGTTCTTCAACACACAGTATTCTATGTTAATATACAAAGAGAATCACATTATCATATCAACTGTTGATAAACATGTTAAGGGAAATTTGTCATTTACTTCTGATTGTAAAGAAACCAATGGTAGTTAAAAATGTAATGCTTTTATCCAAATAGGAGCATCTAAACTTAGAGCTAATATTATAGTAGATGATAAATGAGTTAACACTTATACCTGTAATTGAAAAAAATAATAAAAAAGCTGGGCATTGTGGCTTGTACCTATAGTCCCAGCAGAGGCAGTAGGATTGAATAAAATTTAAGACCAAACAGAATTCTAACTGAGTTCTGGCCCATGCCTTGCTAAAACCTGTGTCTCAAAAAATGAAAGAGTAAAAATGAGAGTCCAATAATTAATCATGGTCCTCACCCCGGTGGGAGGCCAACTCTTCTTCTCTTCAGTTATCAGTTGACTATAGTTCTTTCTCTAGGGTGGAATACCATGAGACTTTATCCCTTATACACTAACATGTCTGTTGATATTATCATTGTTCAAGCCCTGATATTGAAACCATATACACACAAGCAACAATATTGACTAAGCACATTGGATTTTATATTTGCTTGTGTGTTTAATAATGATAATCAAAGAAGCTATGTTTTAATTAAAATGCATATAAATAAGTTAAGTTATATTTAATATGTGAGACATGCTTGCTAGTTCAGTAAAGCATGAAAAAGAAAGAAAGCCCATATGTGCTAGCAAGGAAGGAGCATGCTGTTGGTATTAATTGAAAATTACTATGTGATGGTAGGAAATCCCCAATGAATAAACTCTCCTAGAATTGTAAACACTTTAACTATGATCAAGTATATTGACTCTATAAGCAAATTCTACATTTATATCTTAGCCTGAATCAACCAAATAAATAAAGAAACTTGAAATTTACAATAATTCTAAAATATAAATACATATTTATGTCTAGCCAAGCCTATATAGAATTTCTAGATAGGTAGAAAGAAATGTTAGTGATGGAAAATATCACAGTATAGTAGGTGGAAGTTTCTGTCCTTCCAGCAACTTCCAAATACCCAGCAGCTGCTTCCCAAATTACCATACAGAGACATATATTAATTATAAATACTCAGCCAGTAGCTCAGGCTTATTACTGACTAGCTCTTAACCCCTATTTTTTATCTGTGTCTTGCTATGAGGTTTGTGACTTGTTACCTCATTTTTCACATGTCTTGCCTTCTCCTTGGCTGGCTGGCATCTCATTCACTCTGCCTTTTTCTTCCATTCTTATTTTGGTTGCCCTGCCCATGCTTTCTGCTGGCTACAAGCCAATCAGCTTCATTACTAGCAATAAGCATAATCTAAATCATTTCCCCCTTTTGTTTAATCAAAAAAGAAGGTTTTAACTTTAACATACTAAAATTACATATAGCAAAATAGCTATCAAGCAAGAATTAGAGTCGTGGCACCCACCTTTAATCTCAGTACTTGGGAGGCAGAAGCAGGCAAATCTCTGTGAGTTCAAAGCCAGCATGGGCTACAGAGTGAGTTCCAGGAAAGGCACAAAGATTAACAGAAAAACCGTGTCTCGAAAAACCAAAGGGGGGAAAAAAAGAATTAGAGTTACAATATCTAGCTCTTTGTATTTTGCAAAATTAAAGAAAATGCTCTGTTATCTATCCTGTCTTTATGAATCTAAAATTTCATATCTTACTTAATTTTTATAATAACTAAGAAAAACTATATCTAGTCTTTAACTTCATCAAAGACCCCAGAAGGATATAATATTACCTTAGTAGCCAGGAAGTGGATTGCAAGCGACTTCCAAAACTCTAGAAATGACAGAGACATCTGGCTGCCTAGACACTCACCCAAAGTTTCTCTGTAACGTTGGGGCATCCAACTTTGGCTTATAGACTTAGAATATCTGACAGACCTTTTTTATAAGCAGAAAAATTTGAAGGAATGTCCTTCCCTGTCTTGGCAAATTTCAGCAGTTGCTTTTCTTTGTGCCCTGCTTGTCCAGATTGGACAGTGTGCTTACTGTCAGCAGTCAAGATAAGGGCAGTTTCTTGCACAGTATGCCAGTTTTTCTAAAAGGAATACATCCTCTTGGGAGTAGAACAGTGCTGCCAGGAGCAGAGTGTCTCATTTCAAAAGAATTCTAAGCTATTAAAATATTTAAATGCCATATTCTGTAGATATTTGAAGTATTTTAAGATTGCCTGTCTGTTTAGGACATATCTCTGCACTCCTAGAAATCCTTAATAAAATGACTGTAAGTTTGACAAGATAGAGTGACTGACTACTAACCTGTAATTCTTATGAACCTGTATACCTTAAGGACTAAGTTTCATATTATAAAAATAAACAAGCTGTGGAGGTAATATCTTATGCAAAATAGAAACAGATATACAGTGTAAGGACAGTAACCTTGAAATAGGGACAATATACAAAAATATCTTAACTGGGGTACAAATGTATAATGCAATATGACAAAAACATCCTAAACATAAATAGAAATATATAGAGTATAACAAAAATAATTTTGCATTTTATGAATATACAAAAATATCTTTGAAATAAAACATATATACAGTATAACAAAAATAACTTTGAATTTGTATCACTATATTAGAATCCATGCCAATGTAAATTATTTGAAAGTGATAATCTACCTTTTGATTCTATCATGCCTATCCCCACTTTTTTTAGAAAAAGATTGACTATGATCACTAATAATTTTTAATGAACCCCCCCTTAAATAAAAACAAATATTCACAAACAATATTTTGGGAATTTGGGCATTGTTCTCTAAACTACTTCCTGCAGATTGAGGGTGCTGGAAATCTAATGGGGAACCCTGAGAAAATTTAGAAGAATGGTCAAATCTTGACTGTTGTATCTCAGCCAGTGGCCTTGAGGTTCACCACAAGTAAGTTGAAGTTTCTGTCCTGCCAGCAACTCCCAAATACCCAATAGCTGCTTACCAAATTACCATGCAGAGGCTTATATTAATTATAAATATTTTGCTGGTAGCTCAGGCTTATTACGGACTGGGTCTTACATGTAAATTAACCCAAATTTCTTATCTATGCTTTGCGATGTGGTTTGTGGCTTGTTACCTCATTTTTCACACATTTTGCTTTCTCACTGGTTGACTGGCATCTCTCTCACTCCACACTTCTCTTCCCTTCCTTAGTTTGTTTGTCTCACCCATACATCCTACCTGGCTGCCAACCAATTGACTTTATTAACACTGAGCATAATCCACAGGACAGAAATCTGGCCAGTTATAAAAACAGTATTCACCATTTAAATGGCTCAACATACTAAGAAGTAAAATTGTCAGTTATTTACAAGTTAATTCATTGGATTAATGAATTTCCAACAGTCATGCTTCATATATATATATATATGTGTGTGTGTGTGTGTGTGTGTGTGTGTGTGTGCCTGTGTCTGTGTCTGTCTGTGTGTTGTTTATATAATATAAAATTTATATAAAATATAAAGGACTTCAAATGTTTAAATAAGTCTGAAAAGTATGATTAAAGATTTGAAAATCTTTATCAAATTTCAGGACCTGCAGGTACAATAATTAAAATGCTGTACTGTGGGCAAAGTTAGGTGAGACACAAATAAACAATGATATTCTAAGTTTGGAATTTTACAACCTAAAATAACATTTGATTTTAGGTGTTCAGCTTTCTTTCATGTTTTTGGAAAGCCAGTTAAGATTTTTGAGAAATGATTCCAGTAAAAAAAAAAAAAAAGGAAAACAAACAAACAAACAAACAAACAAACAAAAAACTTGTTAAGATTGATGTTATCAAAACAAAAGGTTATAGGCCTATAAAACTAAAAGATTTTACAGGTACCTACATATAGGACTGGTGCTAGGATCAATTGTAAATAGTAATAGCGATACATGTCGAGATGGAATGGAATGTTTAAAGCCATATTGAAGTAATGTATTTAATAATGATCATTTCAAAACCTTCACACATAACCTATGGGCATGTTGCTAAACAGAAGGAGTTTTAAACATGACATATATTATTGGCATTTGCATGATAGTGGTCATCTAAGAAATCAATGAAAAATAAGAATATTCTAACCAAACATGAATGTGAAATATTTTTTTTAATTTTCAACTAGATATTCAATTGACAGAAACACAGACTTGGAGAGATATTTCAATATCGATGCCAACAGTGGGGTTATCACTACTGCTAAATCATTGGATCGAGAGACAAATGCTGTTCATAACATTACAGTCCTTGCAATGGAGAGTCGTAAGTTCAAAGGTTTAAAATGACATTACAATTAAGCAAGGTGAAAATAGAGAATGGGTTCTTATGAGATGAGTTCAGTTTAAGTTGTAATAGTTGCTTGATTAAGTTAGACAAACCCCAGAAAGTCCTAAATCACTAAACTGTAAAATATTTATAGATTTACTGGCTCACTGTGCTGATATTTACATAGTTAATTCAAAATATAGAAATGCAAAACCTGATAGTTGTGAATTGCCTTCCGAACCTGGCTTTCATTTACATCCTAGATATTGCCTTTATCCTCCTAGGAATTTATTTGAACTCTACCAATACACATAGATATGATGTTCTAATATTGAACCAATGGAAATAATTTAAGAGAAAGTATAATTATATCCATGTTACTAAAATGTACAGTATTTTATAAAATATATAGAAAATGCATGTATATATAATATGCTAATACTGACATAAATACAAGCTGAGACATCATTGAGTTGAATTTCATGGTTCATTATTCCTTATTTAGCACATTTTTTTATCAGGGACTAGACATACATGCATATATAGATACATACATGTATCTATATATGAATATGGAATGCATAAATATAGATACAATTATGCACTATATACAAACATAAAAGATATTTTTTAATATATACATGTTTAAATTAATGAGAATATATGGGTCAGATTATCTGTGGTTCTGTTTAGATAGTATTATAAGTATGTTTTTCATTTGAGATTATACTTTAGAAAAGGAATTTTCAAATTTTTGATTGATTTTCATGTTTATTGAATAAATAGTAAGAGTGTGGTGAACATTCTAAATCAGTTAGAAAATATTTTCTTATCTACCAGAGAATCCATCTCAGGTTGGGAGAGGCTATGTGGCCATCACTATACTGGACATTAATGACAATGCACCCGAGTTTGCCATGGACTATGAAACCACTGTCTGTGAAAATGCTCAGCCTGGGCAGGTGAGAAGTTTGAATCAACCTCTTTTTTTGTTTGGAATTTCTTTAGAAGCATCCAGCAGTGGTGTCGCTGAAACCTCCCAATTTTAAGATAATCTGCTTGTTCCAGCAAAGCTAGCACGTTGATGTGTAGCACAAACTAATTTTAAAAGAACTTTCAAATTCTAGTTTAATTGGGTGATGAAAATTCCTCAGTAAGAGAAGATAAACATTGTTAAAAGCCCTGTTTAAAGGCTTGGATTCCTTTAAGAAGAAATAAAAGCTTGATTGGGCTGTTTCCCACATTACATTACATAGCAAAATTTAAATACCTTGACTTCTAAGAATTAAGTGTAGTTCAAAGTGGCTTTGGCTTGTCCATTCATGTTGCTTAGAGTTGTGTGATGACTGGTATGTCTAATTAATTGTTGCAGCTTGTTTCTGAGGCTCACAAAAGAAATTTTAAACATGCACTTTGAAAAGAACATGATTTATGCCAGGTGCTGGTGGTGCACGCCTTTAATCCTAGCACTTGGGAGGCAGAGAAAGGTGGATCTCGGTGAGTTCAAGGCCAGCCTGGTCTATAGAGCGAGCTCCAGGACAGGTATCAAAACTACACAGAGAAACCCTGTCTCAAAAAGACAAAACAAAACAGGAAAAGGACATGATTTGTTTTCCAAAGCCTATTTTAGATTGAGTTCAAGTTTGTACACCTGATCCATTCCCTGAACTCATTCCTGTGAATGACATTTACAATGAGGTATAAAAATCATTGTGTCCTACTGTAGGTAAGAATCTCAGCAGACTGCACCAGTAGGCTTTCTCTTTTACATTCTCTCTAGGTTATCCAGAAAATCAGTGCTGTAGATAAAGATGAGCCATCTAATGGACACCAGTTTTACTTCAGCTTAACAACAGATGCAACAAATAACCACAACTTTTCATTGAAAGATAACAAAGGTAAGGAAGCTCTGCCTTTGCAAGCACAGGCACCTAAATAAACCCCATTTCTCCCTTCGGGATGCTTATTATGGGGGAAAACAACAAGGACAGTAATTAAAAGGCATTGTGCTTTCTGAGTAATTTTTATCCATGAATTTGCTGTCATAGAGGAAAAGCCACTGTTTAAATCATTTTAGGCATAAAGCCAAATGCAAAAAGTTAGGTGTATTTCTCTTGTCTGTCTCCTGAATGCTTGGCTCCCATTAAACACATGCTCTTTAGTTAAATGATTCAAAAATTAAATACCTGTTAAGGACCTTAGTAAGGACTATTTTAACACTACTTGAGACTTTAGGAAATAACTGGATTATATTCATTTCATCTTAAATCAACATTCACATGTATTATCAATAATAACATCATTTTATTTTTACATGAAAATAAATGTTATATGTGAAAATTCTAATAATAAAAATCATTATAAACTAAGGTAAAATGGTAAATAATAAAAAATATTCCTGCTCATGTCAAACTTAATTTCCTTGCTTTTTAGTTAGCTACTCCTACCAAGTCATAAGTGTAATTGTAGGGGAACTTTACAAGAACCTGTAAGCAGATTCCTGTTTTGCTTAATACATATTAATAACTATAAGACCTTCTAAAGAAAGCATTAGAATTTACTTACATATTCTACAGATTTTCATGTGATTCAAGTTTTAGTTTTAAAATAAAGAATCAAAATGGCTTACCAGAACAGACATGCTTTCAGTTGAAATTTACAAAGTCTTTTGCCTCAGGCTATAGCTTTAGTGAAAAAACTATGATCTTGGCCAGGAAAATTTAATCTGAAAGTAATACTTTTTTTTTTCCTGATCCCATTGGTGACCTAATGAGAACACTCTATTGTCCCATTAGTAATATAAAAGAAGAGAATTCTCTGGGTGTGTAATTCCAAACTCTCTGACTTAATCATTGTTGGAAAGGTTTCTTCTGAATTCTTGGAGTCATTGAGAAAGATGTAAGCCAGGGAATATATGACCTTCACAAGAAGACGGTGAATATATCCCTCATGTGCCACAGTCCAATAGCATCAAGATTTCTGTACTGAATGCAAAAGAAAATATCTGGTTTTATGAAGCATCCATACTGCCACATAGCTGGAAATGTCCCTATGTCATATATAATGAGCCCAAAATTCCCCAGGCTATGCCTAGAAGGGCATCAAAAGAATAGGTAAAAAATCATTCATGTTGTCTTCCACATTTGGGGAGCAATACAGAGCATCATGCATTCTACAACTTTTTCTTGATCATAGCATTCATTTTATATGCTGAGCATTTGACCTGTCCTTCTCACTGGTGTGTGTGTGTGTGTGTGTATGTGTGTGTGTGTGTGTGTGTGTGTGTGTGTGTGTGTGTGTGTGTGTATTGTGTCTGTGTACATGATTCTCTGTCTATGTGTGAAATATTTTTATATCAGTCATGTTAGACTACCAATAAACAACTTATATGAATATATTCTCTAAATTCATAATGATGGTTAATATCAACATCGGTGTGAATCAAATCATCAACCTGTGTATTATTAAGTATACAGAATCATAAGGAATATTGGAATATTCCTAGACAATTACATGATTAATTAATTAATCACCTAATGAATTTTGCAAATCCATATTGTACGATTAAATATTTTCAAATAGTAAGATTTTAGTAACATTCCAAAATCTGCATATATGAAAACAGGCAAAATACAAAATGACACTTATTTTTTTATTTTTTGTAATCTAAAATCACAGTAAATTATTTGCTTAATGTTGGTTATAAACTTTTTGCTTTGTGCTGCTTAAGAAAGAAATGATGTCAGTTTGCTTTCTTTAAAGTTTTCTTGAATTTTTCATGTCAATATTAGATAAGAAAGTTTTAAACTATTAGTGATTTACATACTGAATGACAGTATGTCCCTGACTTCTTTTCTTTACTTTTCTCCTACTAGTTATTTTCAATTTGTAGATCCCTATAAATTCTAATTAGCTTATTAAAAGAAAATATATAGAGAAATACTCTCAAATTAAATTTATTTTGGTAATATAAATTGTTGTTATATATACATATTAATCACCTTTCAAACCATAGTTACTGTAACATTATTAGGTCAGATAGAATATTAAATATAAATTAAATTCTGTGCTATTAATAAAACATTTTAAATTATGTTGCTTTAGAAAGTGTGAATAGTAATGATTTATAAAACTTATTCAATAATTCCCTTTGTGAATATCTGTGTTTAACAACGTGCTGCTTACTGTTTTTTTTTCAGTTATTGATGGACCATGTCTGTGATGGTAGTCCCATAAGATTACATCAACTAATGAAATCAAAACATCTTAGTTAGTCTGTGCCAGTAAACCATGATGTGAACATAGGAAGTGTCCTGGCTTGTTTCACAGAGCATATGCCCTAGTTCAAAGATGCTTGACTACATAATCAATTAAATAAAACTATGGTATCCTATTATACTTTTTCTTTATTGATCTCGAAACCTGTCAAACAAGGGATGGATTTGAAATGATGCAAAAAGAGCGTCTACTAACTGGTGACTTTTACCAATCACTCTAAAAGTATATGGTTTGAAATTTTAGGTTTGCAAAAATACAACAATTCCATTTAATAAAACATGTAATTTTACATTATGACTGTTTGTTTGCTATCTTTCAAGGACAGAAATATTTTAAGATGTATTCCATAGAAGATATGCTTCTCTGTCTAAAAAGATTTATTGTGGGATGCTGAAAAAAAATATGCCACACCTGTTTTACAATTAAGGAGCAAAAGAAAAAGAATGACTTTAAGTTTGGCGAGATAAAGTTCATCAGAAGGCTTCTTATATGTTTTTGTTCTTCATCCTAGACAACACAGCTTCAATACTGACCAGGAGAAATGGCTTCCGCAGACAGGAACAGTCAGTTTACTATCTGCCAATTTTCATTGTGGACAGTGGATCTCCTTCACTAAGCAGTACCAACACACTTACCATCCGTGTCTGTGACTGTGATGCTGATGGCGTAGCACAGACCTGCAATGCAGAGGCCTATGTTCTGCCTGCTGGCCTTAGCACCGGGGCCCTGATAGCAATCCTGGCCTGTGTCTTGACACTGTTGGGTAGGTACTGTTTTCTTGTTCTTGCTTTGTAGGAGCAGTTACCAAAGCAACCAAACACCATTTTCATTTCTTTTGAGTATCTTTTCAAGGATATGTAAATGATTGACCAAATGGTGTTATGGTAACACTAGTTACTTATCTTTTCTATTTAGCAGTGTTCTTTAAAGGATAACACATAATAAAAGAATATGAACTTCGTTTTTCAAAACTCAACACAGCATAAATTATCTGAACTTACTTGAGTGCTTTTCAAACATTTAGTTTTAAATTTATTACATCCTGTTTCTTTGTGTGAGAATTATCAACATGAGCACTATATTAGACTAGAAGGAGTATTTTTCATGTTGTCTTGATAGTATGCTTATTTGAGAAATTATGGCGTAATGGACAAATTTTTCAAGAAATATATACAGTAAGTATCTTAAATTATTTAGACTTTTAAGGGAATGAAGTTGTAGCCACACAAACATAATTTTTGAGAATTGTTGCCTAATTTTATTCTACTTTTCTAAGACTAACTTATTATTTGGCTGAACTACATTTACTTAAATTTGCATTGGAGATTATACAGCATCCTTTTTAATATTAGAAGTTATCCAACATGGCCACTAGGATAATGAATGGGTTTATTCAAAAGCAATGCTCTCATTCTCAGTGGAAGTTCCATAGAGATGATAGCACTTAAGTTTGCACTTTTGGCTGCACCGTGTACCATGTTTGGGAGGAGGCAGTTAATAGAATTAGTAAATCCATTTACAGTATAGGTTTATAAAGGCACCATTAGGCATGGAGGTCAGCACGGCCTCCTGTCTGAAAGAGGTTTGGCGAAGTGTCTACCTGTGTTTACTCTTTGCCTGTGTTGTTCATTAGTTCATGAGGGGAGAGCTGGCTTCTCTATGGAGTAGCTTCATAATCTCATTGGTGAATTCATGTAACTAGTCTCATAAATATATGAGAATTAAATGAGATGATTTATGCCCCAAACTGCATACCTACCACATAGTGAACATTCAGTGTGTACATTTAAGTGTAATTTTTGGAACAACAGTCCTCACTCTCTTAACCAAGCTAAGATTTAGATGCTAATACACTGTAAAGAGACTCAAAAAAATGGAAGTTATTTTCTTCAATAACTTTAGCTATACAAATAAATCTAGAAGAAAATAATTATACTATTCTTTCTGGAAAAAAAAACAAAACAAAACCTGTAAACAGGAGTCAGGAACTTCCTGAAATTCATTAGAAATGACCAGTAATCCACAGTTAAAAGATGATTATAATATAAGGACTAAGAGTAAATATGAAAGAAATTTGGAAGCATTGTGAATAAATGTTTATTGACCTACTTATCTTCTAATACATAATAATAGACACAAAAGTCTAATGTTTACTTTTACTTTATAAAAGAATAATTACGGACATTAGATATAAAACCTCCATTCCATTTAAAAAGACAATGCCTTCACTTTCAAACAACCAAATCATGGGAATCAAAAGAGAAAGGTAGATAATGTGTGGAATGCTTTAAACTTTGACTATTTCTCTCTCTCTCTCTCTCTCTCTCTCTCTCTCTCTCTCTCTCTCTCTCTCACACACACACACACACACACACACACACACACACACACACACACACACACACCATTTTACTATGTTTCCAGGGACAAGTTACAGGTAAGTGTACTCTCAAATTTGATTATCTCTGATAGTGATTTAACTTTTGGATTTAAAAGACTGTCTTATGAAGATTGTTTCACTTCCAATATATAATGTCTTATGTGACATTTAGCTTCTTTTCGATCAAGGTTGCTTGATTCTCCTGCAGTATCTAATCACTAAACTGTTATTGAAAGTAAAACAGGTGGCCCACTCCCGTAATCTCAGCACTTGGGAGCCAGAGGCAGGTAAATCTCTGAGTTCAAACCAGCCTTGTCTACAGAGTGAGTTCCAGGTCACCCAGAGCTACACAGAGAAAGCCTTTCTTGAAAAAAAAAAGAGAGAGAAGAAACAGATATTGGTATCTATTCTTTGGTTTTCTCTCTCTCTCTCTTTCTCTCTCCCTCCCTCCCCTCTCTGTGTCTGTGTGGTATATGTGTATGTGTATGTGAGTGTATGTGTGTGTGTGTGTGTGTGTGTGTGTGTGTGTGTGTGTGTGTGAAGTGACTGTGTATGTGTGGTATATGTGTGTGTGCTTGTGTGGAAAGTGTGGGGGTACCTGTAGTGTTTTGTGTATGAGTTGTCTCTGTGGTGTCTTCATGTATGTGTATTTGTGTATGCTGTATGTCTCTGTATATGAGTGTGTATGTGTGTTTATGGTATGTGTATAGGATATCTGTGTATATGTGTGTATTGTGGCTGTGTGTGTGGTCTATGTCTGTGTGTGTGTGATTTGAGATGTGTGTGATGTGTTTGTATGCATTGTGAAGTATTTGTGTTTGTTTGCATGTACGTATATGTGTATTCATGTGTGTCTGTGTGTGAGTGTGAATGTGTGTGTGTGGTTTGTGTATGTATGTGTATGTTATGATTTGGGAGATTGTAAGTGTAAGTATCTTTCTACTAATTTCAGACTTGTCACCTGAGAATTAGAAAAGCTACTTCTATTTCTAAGTATCAAATTTCTGTGCATTTACTTTATTTATTTTTAAATTTCTGTGGCTTTACCCAATGAATGCAGAATGTTTTCACAATGACTTGAAGTTTTGAAACTGGGGCCTTTATCTACAAAATTCATATCTACAGTGAAACTATACAATAGCAGAATCTTCCAAAATCAGCCATTCAAATTGTTACTATAATCTTCAAATTTTATTTCCTGAGTTGATGGTAACAGTTTAGTAGAAATTTTGTAGTCATTTCTTTCTGCTTTCAGTATTATAAACTGGCATTTGACATGGTCAGTTTTGAAGCCAATGAAATTCAGATTTCACAGATGTAGACTTGGAGTATATATCTTGAAAAGTGCCTGATTCAAATATATAAGTGGCTCATTTTTATATCTTATCAAAAAGTGATGTGAATCCAGAATCTGGATATTAGATGCCCAGATTTTCTGCACCTTCCAAACTTTTTAGCAAATGTTTTACATTAAAATGAAGGAAAGGAATTGCCCTTGGTAATGAAGAACTTAAGACTGATGTTCATAAAGGAGGAAACTATAGAAGCCTCTGGGCTTGGAATTCTAATAAAGGGAAATACTTTTCTGAGTGTCAACATTCTTGTTCTGTAATGTGACAAATCAAAGTGACTTGTAACTTGACAAAACATGATACACTGAAGTTGTTAGAATAACACTGGACAGTATCTCATAAATCAATCCTAACCTTGAGCTTATACTAGGATAAAAAGCAAGGTCTCCTTATTGTAGCGAGCACATACCCCAGTTACGGGGGAGGAATAATCACTCTTGATTCAGACTAAGTATAACACTCATTTATTCACACAGTAAGATTACAAGCAATATTTATCCCGTCTTCCAAATGGAAGCAGGAGTACCTCTCCAGGGGCACAGGTCCAGACTCGCCACTGGATCTTGGGTCAGCCTTCCCCTGGTCAGCCACATCTGCACTGGGGACAGGATCTCACATCTCTGGCAGAGAAGAGTCATCTCACACGAGGGTCTGGCGAGCTCTGTTGGTCTGGTCTGAGGCTTCATCTTTTATATCCCTTTCTGGCTAGGTTCTAGTCTTATCCCTACTTCCACACATATCTTAGAACTTATCACTACTCCATTTGTGGTTTACTTATGTCATTTTGTTGCTTATCACTCCTGACCAGGGTTGTTCACCCTAGGTCTTATATGTTGCTTACACTTATTCTCAATTATTGCTTTTGTTTGTTTAAATTTCTAAGTTGATAATGGAGTGTTTTCTCATACAATATATCCTGATTACAGTTTCCCTCCCAGTCCCTCTCTACCTCCCCTCTTCTCTGATCCACTCCTTACCTCTCTCTCATTAGAAAACAAAAAACAATAAACAACAAACAAACAAAAAACAAGACTTCTCTGGGGTATTGCACCTGTGGGTCCCAGCCCTCAGGGGTGAGCTCCCTCTCAGGATATGAGTTTCCAGTTGGACAAGTCACTCCCCCAATTTCTACACCATCTTTACCCAGCTCATCTTATAGGCAGGACAAATTGTACATTGAAGGGTTTATGGCTAGGTTGATATTCTTGCTTGTAGAAGATGGTCAGTCAGCTCAGGCTCTATATCTTCTATTGCTTAGAGTCTTAGCTAGAGTCACCCTCATAGATTCCTGGGAGATTCCATTGCACTAGGTTTCTAGCTCATCCCTGAGATGCCCCCAGATTCCAATTGTCTTTCCCAGCACTCTCTCTCTCTACTTTATCCCTCCTGTTTCTATTCTCATTCCCCTTTCCTGGTCTCTCCACAGGCAATGTCTAAAGAGTAATGACAAAAAAAAAAAATGTGAATGAAATCATCTGTAATGAAATTGTGCTATACTCACAGATTGATACTCAGCCAAACTCTCATCAGTTAGGTGTCACCCAGCACCTGATAGAAACACATGAAGAGACCCACAGCCAAATATTAAACTGACCTCAGGGAATCAGTAGGGAGAAAAGAAGGAAGGATTGTAGGACCTAGTAATGTCAAGGGCTCCAAAAGGAAACCCACAGAACCAACTAACCTGGGCTCATAGGGACTTACAGAAACTGAACCAATAATCAGGGAGCTGGGACTGACCTAGACCCTCTGCATAAATGCTACATTTGTGTAGCTTAGACTTCTTGTGGGACTCCTAACAGTGGGAGCAGGGGCTGTCTCTCACTATATTGCCTGCTTTTGAGACCCATTGTTCCTACAGTTTAATTCATCTAGCCTTAAGAAAAAAGGAGAATCCTGCTTGCACTGCAACCTGATATACCATGGTTTGCTGATATCCATAGGATGTCTGTAGCTAAAGAGAAACAGTGAAGGCGTGGATGGGGGTGGGGGCTGGAAGGAAGATCTTGGAACAGGGGAGAGAGGAGAAAATTGGTTGTAAGAGAAAAACAAAAAATAAATAAACAAACAGAAAACAAACAAAAACAAAACAAAACAAAAGAACAGGCTTCTAAGAAATAACAGCAAAACATAGCCACATAATATACCATAAGATGAAGCAAAAACGATCATATGGAAATCAGACACAGCAACCCAACAGGAGAAAAAGAGTCCAAAGTGAAGGCAAAAGGGTCAGAAAGCCACTTGTTCTCACAGTCAGTAGTCCCACAAAAATACCAAGCTAATAACTTTAATATATTTGCAGAGGAACTGCTGCAGACTCACGTAGCCCTGTGTGTTCTCCTTCAGTCTCTGTGAGATCATTTCTTCCTTGCTTAGTTGATTCAGAGGGCCTTGTTCTCCTGGTATTCTCTATGCCCTCTGGCTCTTATGCTCTTTCTGCCTTCTCTTCTGTGGGATTTCCTGAGCTCTGAGGTGAAGAATTTGATGGAAGCATACCATTTAGACACTCTTCTTGTAATGTATAGCTGTGGGTCTTTGGATTTGTTCCTATCTGCTGCTAGAAAATGCCTCTCTAATGATGACTATATAAGGTATCCATCTAGGAGTATAATATATTATCATAGGGAATAAATTATTGATTTTTAGACCAGTAGTGTTTGGTTTTATCTAGGTCTCTGAACTATCTAGTCTCTGGTACTTGGTTACCCAAACAGCGTTGGGTATGGGTTCCTTCTTATGGAGAAGGCCTTAAGTCAAACCAGGCATTGATTGGCTACTCCAACAAATTCTGTGCTACCATTGCTCTAGCACATTTTGTACTAGATTTCTATTGCACTAGGTTTCAACACAACACTGTCAAATGCTTCCCCCTGATTCCATCTACCATCTCTGTACTCTGTTCTTTGACCCCATAATCCTTCACCTGATCCACCCCCATTCTCACTTGCCCCTATTCTATCTGTAAAATCTATTCTATCTTCTCCTCTCAGGGAGATGCTACATCCCCTCTCAACCCATACATTTTGCCTTACCTGTCTGGGTCTACAGATTGCAGCTTGATTATCATTTACTTAGCAGTTAATATCCCCTTATAAGTGACTACATACCATATTTGTCTTTCTGACTCAGGATTACCCCACTCAGTATGAGTTTTTTTCTAATTGTATTCATTAGCCTGTAAACTTCATGATGTCATTTTTAAACAGCTGAATAGTACTCCATTGTATAAATGAAACATATTTTCTTTAACCATACTCTGATGAGAGACATCTTGTTTTTTTCCAGTTTCTGGATATTATGAATAAAGCTGCAATGAATATGGTTGAGCAAGTTTCCTTGTGGTAGGATGGAATGTTCTTTAGATATAAACAAAAGAGTGGTAGTATTCCTGGGTCTTGAAGTAGATAAATTCCCAACTTTCTGAGGAATCATTATACTGATTTTCATAGTGGCTATACAAGTTTTCATTCCCACCAGGAATGGAAGAGAGTTCCCCTTACTCCACATCCTCTCCAGCATGAGTTATCTCTTGTGTTATTGTTCCTAGCCATTCTGACAGGTATAAGATAGAATCTGAAAATGATTTTGATTTTTCATCTCCCTGATGACTAAGGATGTTAAACATTTCTCTAAGTGTTTATTTGAAATTCTTTTATTGTGAATTCTGTGTAACCAATTTTTGATTGGATTAGTTGTTTTTTGTTTGTTTGTTTTGTTTTCTTATATTGAGTTTCTGAGTTCTTCATATATTTTAGCTATTAGCCCTCTACTGTATATGGAGTTGCTAAGGTTCTTTTCCTATTCTGTAGGCTGTTTCTTTGTCCAACTGATGGTATTCTTTGCCTTGCAGAAGGTTTTCAGTTTCATTAGGTTCCATTAATCAATTGTTGATCTTAGTGCCTGTGCTATTGGTGTTCTATTCATAAAGTCATCTCCTGTGCCAATGAGTTCAAGGTTATTCCCTACTTTCTGTTCTATCAGGCCCATTGCCCCTGGTTTCATGTTGCTTTTTATAGCAATTTTATATTTTAAGATATGTGATTATTTTTATTTTATGCATATGTATGTTTTATCTGCACACATATGTGTAGTATGGGCATACAAACAGAGGCCAGGAAAGGACTTCAGATCCCCTGAAGTTACAGTTGTGAGACTTCATTTGGGTGCTAGGAATTAAACATAGATGCTCTGGAAGAGCAGTCAGTTTGCTGAACCTCTGAGCTATCTCTCCAGAACCCAGTTACTGCTTCTTGAGTGAACAGGAAAGAAAGTGATCTTACCATTCATTTGCCAACTTTTCCTCCTTCAGCTTAAATTTCATGATGTGGAAATTTGGAAACATCAATTTCCACCTCCATCTGTATTTTTCTAATCTTTTGGGTGATTTTTATTTCTTCTGCTTGCTCTTACCTTTGAAGCATATTTAGACCTCAATACTCTAAATGAAAGCAATAACCCAAAACTCAGAGTATGAAGTTTCTTTTATTATTACTGAATACATCATGAATGAAGTCAGAATCTTCCACTTCAGATTTCTTCATATGGAATTCAAACATCTACCTTAAATACTTTTTTGTAGAAAGGTTTTAATTGATATATGGAAAGCATTTTAGTATTCTAAGAAAAGAATAAAAACTATGCCCCACAACTAACAACAATACCAATTTGCTCCTATGGGTTATTAAGTTCAAATTCATATTTTATCAAATGCAGATGTTTTTCTATCAGAATAAAAACACTAATTAAAGAAAAGTATATACAATTGACATATTCAGTCATTATTGAAGTAAATCTTTCAGAAATTCAGAGGAAGCATTTTACCTGCTTTGGTTTAAAATATTTCTCATCATTAACAGTTGCACAAGTATTTTGGGGATATTACAGCTGGATTACCTTACTCTGCCCAAGGATGTCTATTTCTTTTTCAGAGGCTGAATTAACTATACTAGGTTCTATTTGTTTTCCCACTTGGACCATAATTCCAAGTGTTTGAAGTGATGTAGTCTCCCTTCCTGTTCTTCATTCGTCACACATAGTGGCACCACTCCATAGCCTTGGCTCAATAGAGTATTTATAGAAACTCATCATTCACCACACAGAATTCTAGCTAGAATTCCAACATATCTAAAATGGGCAGCTTGACATTCCACAGTCATACATTATTTCATTGTGCTTTGGCAACCTTACAAATCTAAAGTAGATTTAGCCTCCTGATGCTGAGGCTGCTTATGATTTTGTTCACCTGGAAAATGTTTTCATGGTTTTTTTAAGTAGAGTCAGAATTTTACTAATGTGCAAAAATGTATACTAAGTTGCTGAGAATAATGATGACAGAAGAAAAGACATGTAAAAAATGTATTATTCCTCATGATCTATAACAATCTATGAACAGTCTTTCACATCTGATATAATGTTCAGCCTCTCAGTTGCTAATTCATGATAGCAAATATGTTCTTACTTAAAGGATGCATAAAACAGAAAGAAGGATAAATATACTGCTTTCATAAGCTAATGCAATGAGCTTGGCATTGACCCAAGTACTTTGCTATTTTTTAACATTGTGTGATTTAATGTTCATAAACTGTTTCCTAGGCAACTATTCTTGTATGACCCTTTTCTTAGAGAAAACAAAACATTAGGAGCAGAGTCACAGAGTCACAGGGTGAATGCTGATCATACTCAGAAACTAACAGAAGCAGCAGAAGGGAGGAAACAGGTGCCCTCTAAATATTCTTGAAAATCTGTTCTTCAAAATGTGTCTTCCAACATGAAATTTCAAGATGCCACTAGGCAGTGTCTAAATATCTCTGAGTATTGCAAGTCTGATAGCTACCACAATAAAAACAGAAATGTTTACTGTTTCATGTTGTGAGTTTCTAGATCTTGAGTTAATTTAGAGTGTTTAATTTGTGGTATACTCTAGTTAATTCTGACCTTTAGAAAACACATTTGCAATTATGCATTTTAATTTCAAGAATATATTTTGGTACAGAATATAGCACACAAATATTCAGTATACTTTGAACAGTTTTGCTCTGTCTTAATTCAAATTCAAATGAAATCATTATTATGATCACATTTAAATAAGAGTTGCCTTTATTTTCAGTAAGGAAGGATGAATTTCAGTAGTAATTAAATATTTTCTATGTCTTGAGACATGGTAATCATTATCTATTTTTGCATGTCATTTGCAAATCTCTAGTTGGTAGAATTTTGCAACAGGTCTCACTATGTATATTCCATGTTCTGTTGAATAGCTAAAACTAGAAATCCCAATGGAAGTATCAAATCTTGAACTATATTCCTACATCCTGTTCTTTTCTTCCTTTAGATTCCCATTTTATTATTTTTCCTAGTCAGCCTTCCCTCTATTTACTCCTTCATAATAAATTAGCCCCAATTTCACATTGTCAGTTCTTTAGGTTGTTCATTTATTCCCTTGGTGCTGCCCTGGATTTTTACAAGCGTCCGTCTTCTTACTCTTAAATTTTGGAAACTGCTCTACATTTTTTCCTTTTATTGAAAATAGATTTTTTTCTCACAAAATACATCTTGATTATGGTTTCCCTTTCTCTACACCACCAGTTCCTCTCCACTTCCCTTCCCATCCAAATCCACTTCCTTCTTCTCTCTCCCTGGAAAACAAACAGGCATCTTGGGAATAATTATAATGTAATATAAAGATAAAACAAAACTATCATATCAAAACTGAACAAAACAACAAACAGAAGGTAAAGAGCACAAGAAACAGACCCTCTCAGTCACATTCTCAGGAATCCCATGAAAACAGAACTGCAGCATAAGTTTTCAAATTCCAAATGTACTTGTGTGAAATATTCCTGCTTTAAAATATATTCCCATGTCTCCTTTTTTCTGCAGACTGAACTCAGATTTACAGACCAGTGTTTAACTCTCAGGTCTACCTTATTTGTTTCTTCTCTCACAGTGTGCTTAGACCAAATTGTACACATTGCTTTTTGTGGGCTTATTTTGCTTGTCTTGTATGCTCTAAAAAATGTACACATTGCTTTTGATAGGCTTATTTTTCATGTCTTGTATGCTCTAACTTGCCTATAAGAGAACCTTTTGTTTTGTATTCCAGACACTATTTGTTGGCTTCTGGATCCAAGTCACGTGCTCTCACCAAGGGCCCTTTAACACTGTGGTTATAGTAGTGTTATTGCATATATACTAGCTGAGAAATATCTACCTGCCACAAATGCTTGAATCTATAATTTTATTTCGCTATGTGTCTCTTTTTATGAACTGCTACTTCCAAAGGCAGGAGCTAAAGATAATTTTGTCATTATATGTAGTACCTCATGAATTGATTATCTGACAGAGAAGGAATTCCATATGCTTACTGTGAATAACCCAAATGAACTGAATGTGCTCAGTAACAAAAAAGAACATTTGATTTTATTTTTTATCATTATGCATGAATGATATATCTATTGGAATATAATTTTCTTCTTTTTCCTAAGGGTCAATATTTGGAAGACCATTTTATGGTCCAATTAATAGCTCTGTGTGTGTGGGGTATGTGTGTGTGTGTGTGTGTGTGTGTGTGTGTGTGTGTGAGTGTTTGTCTATCTGTGTGTGTGTGTGTATGTATGTAGAAAAAAAGCAGGAATGAATCATTAATAAATAAAGGACACATTCCAGTAGACATGCCAGATATCTTGTCATCAGTTGAAAATTTTGTTTTGTACTTGTTTATATTTGTCTCAATGACTCACTTGGGCTACATCAACTGTAATTAATTCCTTTTAAAGGATGTGCCAAATGGGCTTAAAAGTGCAAGCTAAATTGTTGCCCCTTTGTTTCTGGGAACATGTGTGTGTTTCTGATTCTACAGCCCATAGATCCAAACTGAAAGCCTTGTCCTCCAGTTGTCCTATAGACCTGACCTTAGGTCCTACTTCAGATGGCATTATTTTTCTGGTCTCCAGTTCTATTCCTGTGTTCTTCTTAGAATGTAATTATAGAACAAGTTGTTATATTTATATTCTTGAAAAAATTTTGAAGGAATGCATATGTTTAAAGAAGCCAGAATTTTTCCTCAAAGCAGGACATATTCTTTCACAACTCACCCTCAGAAAGGTATCCACCTGTGTAATCCTTCATCATCCCTGAGGAAGCGCTGTAGGAAACTTGGTTTCCATTATTTTTAAATTGCTACTTTATGAGACATTTTTTTTTTCCAGCTGAGGATTGAACCAGAGCCTTTCTCTACCACTGAGCTAAATCCTCAACCCTAAAATTACTACTTTTCTGAAATATTCTTCCTACATCCTTTTAGGTTCACATAATACTTTATACCCTCCATTTATGTTTGCCATTCTAGGAGCATGTTCTCAGCACTGTGAATAATCATAAACAAACTTTACCCTCATTGTCCTCAATATCACAATACCTACTTATTATGTTTTTAGCATTCATTAAACTTTTCTATCATCTATTTACTTAGCTTTCAGGTACCATGTGTAAATTATATGTATACACAATTTGCTGAAGCCTAAAAGCCCTGTGAGGCTGAGGACTGATGAGATCTTCCCTCTTCCCTCCCATCCCTTCTTCTCCTCCTCTCTGTTACTCATGTCTCATTCAAACCATCTCTTATGTATCATTACAATATACAATAAAGCACACAGGAGACAAAGTGCTTCTAATGATCCGTACAGATCATTTCACTATACGTAGATTTTATAAGCTTTGCTATATATTTAACGCACTCAAGAAAAGCCCCAGTACCTATTATTTATCGTTCATCATTCAGAAGATACAATGATTAATATCAGATTCATTGGATATATTTCTGGTGATCATTATAATCATGTGGACCTAAATAGAATCAATAGTTCTTTTTGTCTACTGGTTACAATGTTCGAAGAAATAGGAACTAGTTTGTATAAGGCTTGACTGTGTGAGTTACTTAGATATGTATTAGTATTTAATAGGACCAGAAAATGTTTACTGTGTGTTACTTTATAAATACAAACTCACCTATTCTTTACAAAAGTACTATGAACTAGAGATTATATGATAGAACACTAGTATTATCTCTATTTTGTATTTGAGGAAATGGAGACAGAGGGAAGTAAATTACCTATCTAGTAAATAAATGTTAAGAGTCTCACATCTCTTAGAACTACCTATCATCTAGTAAATAAATGTTAAGAGTCTCACATCTCTTAGAACTACCTATCATCTAGTAAATAAATTTTAAGAGTCTCACATCTCTCCATTACATTCCCAAATTGTGGTGGATTGAAGTAAAATGTATACATTAGATGAAGACAAGAAAGAAATTGACGTTTGAATCAAAGATGAACTGGAAGTTTCTGTCCTAAGTGTTTTCCTATTTGAGAAAAATCATATGATATGATACAAATTACATGAAACATAGTGATATTAAATCTACATTTCTTAAGTGCTGTGAGCGAAAGTAACATGAATCCAAACAGTGTTGGTAAAAAGAAAGTTAGTGATAAAAGTAATTAAAAAAAAAAAACTATTACAGTTCTGGATACTTTATTATGTTCTGCTTTGTTAATATGTTCTCATTTTGGTGAACTTGTCAGCAATCATTTTAAAATAGGGTCTGTTCATCCAGAAAAAAAGAAAGGGTATTTGGATGTGGGGATACCAGGTTTCTCTGTTCTAAAGATTGGAAAAAGCATGAGTGCATTAGACTCACCAAGGAAAAGTGAGGGGAAAAGAGGAAAGAAACCAATGAAAGAATTTGAGGACTGTTTCCCCTAAATGTTTTTAAGATCATCAACAAAGCAAGTACTGGTTGGCGGGGAGAGACTTAAAGAACAGCCTTTAACCTTCCCACCTCTCCCTGTTTCCCCTTATCCTGCTCCTACTCTCTTTTACACTTGCTATGGAGAACCCATCATATTCTGTCAAGAGTACAGATAGTTGACTCAAGTTAAGTTTCTAGTGGTTGAAACTATGTTCCCACATAGTTTCATAGAACAGAAGCACCATGTACAAAAAGGATAGAAGTCCCACAGTAGTTTTAGCAAACTAAAAATCCATTCATTGGTCTCTGAAATATAACACAAAAGCCTGGTGTTTCTCTAATTTAAGAGCAATCACAATCTCAGATGGAATACCTTTGGATTCAGCTAGCTTTTATCTGAAAGGAAAAAAACTACTGGGCTTAAATGTAGGTGAAGAAGATGGATATTTGTTTGGAGGAATTCAGCAAAGTGTTTCCAGTTCTCTCCCTGGCTTGGGATGAGGGAATGGGCTGTGGTAGAATCAAGATGTGGCAATAGTAGACAAACTTTGAGAGATTGATCCTTAGTGGACAGAAAATTGGATGTCTATTCATTATGACTATTTATGATCTGATGCCCATAAAATCCAAATTCACATGAGGAAAAACAGAAAAATAATAAAATGCAATTAATATCCAACACACACACACTGCAATGTAAAAATGATTCATTATTATTATTAGCATTATTATTATTGTTGTTGTTTTATATTCTGACCACAGATGCCCCTCACTTCTCTCTTCCCAATCTCTTCCCCCCACCTCTCCAATGCCCCCCACCATCCAATCCTCCTCTATCACTATTCAAAAAAGAACAGGCCTCCCAGGGATATCAACCAAACATAAAATACCAGTTGCAGTAAGAATAGGCATCTCCTGTTGTATTAAAGCCAGGCAAGGCAAACTTGAATGATGAGTAGGGTCCCAAAAGCCAGCAAAGGAACCAGAAACAGCCTGTGCTCCCATTGTTAGGAGTCCCATAAAAATACCAAGCTACACAACTGTCACATATGTGCAGAGTGCCTAGGTCAGTCCCTTGCAAACTCACTGGTTGTCGGTTCAGTCACTTTGTGCCCCACTGTTAGTTGACTCTATAGGTTTTCATGTGCTGTTCTTGACTTCTCTAGCTCCTACAATCCTTCCTTCCCCACTTGCCCAGGATTTCCTATGCCCCACCTAATGTTTGGGTGTGGGTTTCTGCATCTGTTTCCATGAGCTGCTGGATGAAGCCTCTCTGATGACAATTGGCTAGCCACCAATCTATGAGTATAGCAGAATATCATTATGGCTTTATTACACTGACATTTTTTTTCCAGTTGTGTTTGGTTCTATCTTAGCTCCATCTTAGGGCCATCCATCTTCTGGTTCCTGGCCCTCCAGGCGGTGTCAGGGATGGGCTCCCTCTAGTAGCATATGTCTCAGACTGGACCAGTCATTGATGGCCACTCACACAATTTCTGTGCCACCGTTACCCCAGCATATCATGTATGGAAGACAAAATGTACATTCAATATTTTGTGACTGGGTTGGTTTCTCAGTCCCTACACTGGAAGCTTTGTCTGGTTGTAGAAGATGGCTGGTTCAGGTTCTGTATCTTCTATTGCTAGGGATCACCTTTGTAGAATCCTGGGAGTTACCATTGCACTAGGATTCTACCTTACTCCAAAACACCAACCTTTTCCAGCTGTCTCTTCTAATACTCTCATCCTCCACCTCACCCACAATCTACCCATGAGATATATTCTATTTTCTCTTCTGAGGGAGGTCTATGTGTATCCCATTGAGCCCTGCTTGTTACCTAGTCCTTCATGGTCTGTGGATTACAGCATGATTATCATTTACTTACAGCTAATATATACTTATTAGTGAATAGATACCATGTTTTTCTTTCTGGGTTGGAATCACCTCACTTAGGGTGACTTTTTTCTAGTTCCATCCATTTGCCTGCAAACATCACGAATTTGTTGTTAACAGATGAGTAATACTCCACTGCCTAAATGTACCACATTTTCTTTTTCCATTCTTTGGAATATCTAGGTTTGTTCCAGTTTCTGTCTATTACAAATAAAGTTGCTGTGAACATAGGTGAACAAGTGTCCTTGTGATATGATGAAGAAATCTTTGAATATATACCCTGGTTTAGCTAGGTCTTGAGGTAGATTACTTCCCAATTTTCTGATAAACCAACATGCTGATTTCAAAAGTGATTGTACAAGTTTTCACTCCCATCAGCCATGGAGGAGTGATTGCCTTGTCCCACATTCATGCCAGCATGAACTGTCACTTGTGTTTTTCTATCTTAGCCATTCTGTCATGTGTATAATGGGATCTCAGTCATTTTGATTTCTATTTCCCTGATGACTAAGGATGTTGAACATTTCTTTAAGTGTTTCTCAAACATTTGAGATTCCTCTGTTGAGAATTCTCTCTTTAGATCTGTATCCCATTTTTAATTGGATTATTTGTTTTATTGATATCTAATTTTTTATTTCTTTATATATTTTGGAGATCAGCTGTCTCTCAGATATGAGGTTAATGAAAATCTTTTCCCATTCTGTAGACTGTGGTTTTTTCCTATTTATAGTGGCCTTTGCCTTAGAGAAGCTTTTTTAGTTTCATAAGGTCCCATTTACTAATTGTTAATCTTAGTGCCTGTGCATTTGGTGTTCTGGTCAAGAAGTTGTCTCCTATTCCAATGCTTTCAAGGCTATTCTGTACTTTCTCTTCTATCAGGTTCAGTCTATCTAGTCTTATGTTCAGGACTTTGATCCACTTGGACTTGAGTTTTGTACAGGGTATAGATACTGATCTATGTGCATTCTTCTACATGCTAACATTAGTTAGACCAGCACCATTTGTTGAAGATGCTTTATTTTTTCAAATGTGCAATTTTGTCTTTTTTGTCAAAAGTAAAGTGTCCATAGGTAAGTGGATTTGGGTCTTTGGTTCTTTGGGTCTTCTGGTCCTTTTATTCAATTCCATTAATCAACTTGACTATTTTTTTCAATATTTATTTATTAATTATGTGTACAGTATTCTGTATGTATGTATGCTTACAGGCCAGAAAAGGGTGCCGGATCAAATTATGGATGGTTGTAAGCCACTATGTGTTTGCTGGGAATTGAACTCAGAACCTCTGGAAGAGCAGACAGTGCTCTTAATCGCTGAGCCTCTCCAGCCCAAACTTGACTATTTTTATGCCTATCCAAAGCAGTTTTTATTACTATAGTTCTGTAGTAGAGCTTGAAATTAGAGATGGGGATACCTCTGGAAATTATTTTACTGTACAGGATTGTTTTAGCTATCCTGGGATTTTTGCTTTTCCATATGAAGTTGAGAATTAGCTTTTTCAATGTCTTTAAAGAATTGTGTTGGGATTTTGATGTGGACCAAGTTGAGTATATAGATTGCTTTTTGATAAGATGGCCATTTTTATTATGTTAATTCTACTGATCCATAAACATGGGAGATCTTTCTATCTTCTGATATCTTCTCCATTTTTTTTTTGTTCAAGACATGAAGTTCTTGTCACACAAATTATTACTATTTAATTACTATCTCACAGATACAATGTGACAAACTTTTAATCTTAAATCTTAAATAAAAAGAAACAAAGAAGATACCATAAATAAAATATAGAAAGATATTAAAAGCCTAAGTAGGACATCAATATCTAGAATTTTTCCTAATAAATTCTTCAATTCACCTATAGATTTTTAGGCTAGAGTTGTTCATTTTGTCAAATACAAATGTTTGGGATACAGGAATAATTATAATGATAATATCTATTTCCATTGTCAAATTTTAACTTTGAATTGAAAAGTTAGTAAATAATAATTTAGGACTAATAAAATCAAGATTTTCTAGGGTTTCTGAATCATAAGTTTAGATAAGCCATCCAAAATAAGTCTATTGTAAGTCACTGATGTATATCACATATGTAACTAACAAATTTAAAGTAGGTTTTTTTTAATAAAATACAATAAAGTAAAATAGATGCTAAGAATGAATTATATTTTTGTAAAATATTTATAAATTATCCTCTAGTATAATCCAAAATATTACAAATCCAATATTTAGTTCTTAAAACAATTAAATAAATGTTTGTTTCATAGTAAAACACAATTGAAATACAAGTTAAAATTTAGGTATCTTTTCCATCTACTAAGAAAGTGTTTGTTCATACAAGACAGAAAGAAAAGTGCCTTATGGATGTTAACTTGTAACCAATTCAACTCCCAGGTCACTCTTCTTTTCACATCACAACAATATTCTTGAAAGGAATAATCAATTTTTTCATAAAGTATTCATAGTATGCTTTATATTATAATATAACCTCACTCATCATGTATAGCTATTAGATTCTTAATTTTGTAAAAGATTGTTTAATTTTTTAAATGTGTATAAATGTTTTGCCTGCATGCATGTTTGTATACCCCATGCATACAGGGAAGTGCCCCTGGAAATCAACAGCAGGCATTGAATGTCCTAGAACTGAGTTGCAGACAGTTGTAAGTCACCATGTGGATTCTGGGAATTAAAACTAAGTGCTGCTCTTAAGTGATGTGATATTAAAATCATTTGAAAGAGCTATCTGTATCTGTGTAAAAATTTAAGGGAATAATGCTATGGTCTCCACAAAGAGCAGGTTGAAGAAGACCAAAAGATTGAAGCACTTTGACGCTAACTACTAAAAAGGTGTATTTAATTTCAAATGTCTACATGATTGTCTGCCATAGATCAACATGTAATAGATCAGAATAGAAATCAGTAGGACAAAATACAGGAACACAATTTAGGGACGGTACATCTTTGACACTTTTGTACATTTTGCTGCTTCTTTTCCTATCATCTTCCAATTTGATGAGATGACACTCTTGTTGACTACAAGCTTTTGTTATACTCTGGATCATATAAAAAGGAAGGTATTTTGGTTTCTTCACTGAGTATACATTGTCTACAATGTTTGAACTGTTTCCAACATCTTGTTACAATTTTACATGTGTCTAATATGATTTCCTATGTAGATTCTCTCAGAAATATTGAATGGAATGTTATCAACCTAAATTCTAAATCTTATAAAATTAGGGCAGCAGCAAAACCTTTACTGTGTGACTGTGCTGTAATTTATTTCCCAATAATCTTTTGTTACATCTCCTCTTCTCTACTTGCTATCACTATCCCAGTACAATTACTTGTTTTGAAAGTCAAATCTGAATTATAAGAAGTCTTCAAAATGTTTGTCTGTGGGTTCACCACTTCAAATCGACATTCCCACCATTATTTTCCTTCTAGCCCCAATTTCCACCAATGACTGATCACTGTGTTCCTCTTGTCAAGGAACCTGTGCTATGCCACATCTCCTCCTTGTCCCAGTGCTTAGCTCTTTGTACTTCTCCATGAAGCCTTCTCCATCTTTATCTGTTTACTCAATGTTTGCTTACACCTGAGGAACAAAGTTTCTTTCTTTTGAATAATTATCACAGTTCCACTTCTAAATGTCTTTATTTTATTTAAATAAATTCCCTCCCACATGGAAAGATACAGTATTTAAGATTACATATGTATGCATGTCTATGTATACATATAGATATGCATATGTATATCTTTGCTCACTTAACAATAATCTTTAACAATAGTCATCCCCAAAGTCCTAGAAGAGCAGTTAACATGTGTTCTATATAAAGATTAAATTTAATTTTCAGATGTGCTCAAATTGCTAGAAATTCTCTTCCTAGTCATTGAAATGTTAAATTATACAACCTCCCAAAACAACTAGTATTTTTCTTATCTTCAAGCAAGACTGAAAGACTTCACGTTCATATTGTAACTGAAGCTGATCCAAACTAGCTGACCTCAGAGTTCATGTCTATGAAAACTTGAGTGGCAACAGCAAGTTTAACAGTAGGTTGAAATGCATTTTAATGTGACATAAGAACTACTTTTAACAAATGTAAGAATATGATTGGTTTGTATAAAATATGCTATCAATAGTATAAAGGACTGATAATTTTGCATTTTTTTAATAAGCATTAATTTAAATTTAAAGAAAGTCTAGTAGTTACATAGCACTTGCTTTCTTCACTTTGCACACTTAAGGTCATGTATTCATGGAAATCTTGTCATTTGCTCTCATGTGCCATGTCCACCTGCTGTTACCTGTCCACCCATCACCATACTCTTCATTCTCATACTTTCCTCTCCACCCCATCAGTATGCCATCCTTTTGTTTTCTGTTAGACTTCTCATTAGGCCATTTGTTGTCATTGCTTTCATTCTGAAGAGATCATGAAAAGCTGCTGAAATGAACATGATCTATAAATTTCCAATAATTAGCTTTGTTTTATAATAGCTTTATTTTTTAAAATATCTTACAAGAGCTCTAGATTTTCCTTCCTTCCCTCCAACCTCTTTCTCTTCTCCCCAAATTTATGGTATCATTTTTATTATTGTTATATATATATATATATATATATATATATATATATATATATATATATAATGAATATAAAAGTCCCTTAGGCTCTACTCATATGTGAATGTGTCTACAGATGACCTCTTGGAATTGGACTACTTATGTGTAAGCACATCCCTGAAGACAACTGGTTCTCCCTCAGTCACTGAAACCTGGGTTTCATTAACTTGTATAGAATGCTGGTTGGTTAGATTCTGGGTTTCTGCCTGTCTCTCACACTTGGGTTGTTGAGACATGCTGCCATGCCTGTGCTTTAACCTAGCTCCTAGTGATTTTAACTCAAGGCCTCAGGCATATGTTTTTCACATTGAACTATTCCCCAGCTCCACCCCTTTTTGTCCTGTACCCTCAATCTAATTGCTCTTGTTCCCATCCTCATCAGCTCTCAGTCAGTCCACTCACAAAATCTCTATTTTTCCTTCAGACATTAACAGCAAGATTGACACTTTATAATTAGTCTAACCCCCCCCCCCCCTTTTACAGGTTTTGTAGTGTTAGACATACTGGACAAGTACTCTAAATTGTGCTACACTTTCTTGCCCATTAAGCACCTTTTTTAAAAAATATGCTGACTGCTGGGGATCTAGATCAAAAGGTAACATGCTTCTGCATAACGTGAGGACCTGAGTGTGAATCCCTAGAAAGCACATAAAAACCAAGCCAGGTAGCTCAGGTCTGTAATCCCAGCACTCCTTTAGTGATGTGGATGGAAGAGACAAGAAAGTCCCCAGTTGTCTATGGGCCATGTAGTCTTTATTACACAGGAGCAAAAAAATGAAACGTAACTCAAATAAGGAGGAAGTGAGCATCTACACCTGGCACAGTCCTGATTTCGCATGCACATTTTGAAAGCTCATGTTCTCTCTCTCTCTCTCTCTCTCTCTCTCTCTCTCTCTCTCTCTCTCTCTCTCTCTCTCTCACTCTCTCACTCTCACTCTCACTTTCCCTGTCTGTCTGTCTCCCCCCATTTACACACTTAAAAACAGGCTAAAAATAATATAACCCAAACAACAATATAGTGATGTGTGTATTTTCAGTCTTCTAAAACTTCCAGAAAAATTCAAGCAAATATAATAAAAATTATTTTAAAAAGCATTTTGGTTTTTAGCAGGCAATAAAAGATAATTCACTCTTTTTTGACTGGAGAGACAACTCAGTGTTTAAAATCACTGGTTGACTTCCAGAGGACATAGGCTTGATTACCAGCACCCACATGGTTATTAACCACACTCTGTAACTGCAATTCCATGGGAATCTAATGTCCTCATCTTTTGTATAATATTTTATGTCCAGCCTTAATATTCTACTATCCCAGGGTGCCCAGAAGTAATGGCACCAGCAGCGTGGGAATGAATCTAGATACATGGAGCTCTTTCATCTAACTCCTTTTATTCACCCGCTTCTCTCTGGACTTGTCTATATCTTTTCCAAGACAGCAACACCTTCATGCTTACAATACAACATAAGAATTGCAAGATCCACCAGAAGCTTCCTGACAACTTCATTTGCAACTCAAAAAGGGGAAGAGAATAAAGCCAAAGTTAGAAAGGAGCTAGAATAAATGAGAGAAGGAATTTAAATGCTAGGAATATATCCTTACTGTGGTTAAGTGAAAACATTACAAGTCTATCCTAAATATGCCCAAACTATAAACCTACAAGTGATAGGGTAAAGAAATCTGTAAGTCACTAAAATAAAACTGCCACTGTTCTTCTCTGCTGCCAGTTTTCTGACAGGGCGGGAGGAGCACTGATAGCTAGTCAATCTGCATCACAGCTTGAAGCACCTGGTGAGAGGAAACCTCTTTTATCTAAGAAGTTGCTCTGGGGCAGTGGAAGATCTGAACTTGATTTGCACAATAAACAAAGATATGCATGTGGTAGCCTGGTAGTCTCCTAGGCTCAGCAGGGGAGTTAGAACCCAGTGGAATAGTGTCTGAGAAGCTTAACTGTTTGCCAGAATGGTTTGGAAGTATTTGGACACAAAATAATTTCATAGCAGAAGACAGCTGAAATATTAAGAACTGTGTAACACCAAATATTCATAATAATGGCTTGCTTTTTGACAGACCCTTGGCCGGTCAAAGTATAGCTTTATTACACAACTGAATCTCTACAATATATTCTTGCTGCCTGGAAGACTTATCTAGTCTTCATGGGCAACAAACTTATACAAGGTGTACAGGTATGCATGCAGGAAAAATATACATACACACAATAAAAATAAATATTTTCATTAAAAAGGCCATTTATACTTTTGTGTTGTTTTAAATACATTTTGAATCACAAAAAAAACTTTTAATCTTTCTACATGACAGCGCATGCAGGATTTCATTGAACAGCTGAATTTCTTAACAAAGACCAGACATTTCTTCAAAGAACCTGATCAAATTTTGTAATCCATTTCCATTTGGCATTGCCCTTGTTAAATTAGACACAAAACATTTGTAAATGACATTTTTCCTTCCCAGAAATTAAGCAGTTTAAAGGTTCCCTTTGTTTTGTGTGGCTTTGAAAGTATTATATTTATTCTGAACTAGCCCTTCAGTTTGTTCTATCAAATATTTTGGAGGTTAGAGCAAGACATCGATTGTGAACAGGTATGGAAAGACTTTTTCGACGTATAAAAGCATTCCATTTTACAGCCATCGTTTGCAGTTTTAGCACATCTACTGATTGAATTTCCCCTGAAACAGGGAAGCCAGCCCTTTGTCAACTAGATGAGAGAATGTGTGAGTCTTACCACACATTAAGGGCATTCCTCCACTGCTGACATTTTCTCTCTGCCTTTTCACATTTCAGTGCTGATCCTGCTCATCGTCACTATGAGAAGACGGAAAAAAGAGCCTCTGATTTTTGACGAGGAGAGGGATATTAGAGAAAACATTGTCAGGTACGACGACGAAGGTGGAGGAGAAGAAGATACTGAAGCCTTTGACATGGCCGCTCTGAGAAACCTCAACGTCGTTCGAGACACCAAAACCCGCAGAGATGTGACTCCTGAAATTCAGTTCTTGAGTCGACCGACTTTTAAAAGCATCCCAGATAATGTAATTTTTAGGGAATTTATTTGGGAAAGACTGAAAGAAGCTGACGTGGATCCAGGGGCTCCTCCATATGACTCTCTTCAGACCTATGCTTTTGAAGGAAATGGCTCAGTTGCTGAATCTCTCAGTTCTTTAGATTCCATTAGCTCAAACTCTGATCAGAATTATGACTACCTAAGTGACTGGGGTCCCCGCTTTAAACGGCTGGCTGACATGTATGGAAACGGCGCAGAGAGTTTGTACTCATAGCCTTGGACAGTTCATTTGAAATGTACTGAATAGAAAGGCAGCAGCAAAAAAAAGAATAAATAAATAAATAAATAAAAGAGAAGGAAAAGGGGGAAGTATTACATGCAGTGAACAAGAACTTTCACTTGTGGGCCAGAAGAGGTTGTAAATATGTGTCCATTTTTAACTGTTACTGTTTCTGCCTTGATGAAACATTCACTAGATTATCCAAGAGATTTCACTGACCAGACTGGGCATTCAACTTTTTTTTCTTTCTTTTTAAATTTTAATTGTTTATTTATTTGATTAAAAAAAATACTTAGTAGTTTGTGAATAGATAGCAACTTTTGTATACTTGCAAAGGCACCTAACCTGCCTGATAAAGTCATGTCCTGTCTTGTCAGTGAGCCAAGGACAGCCTGCACAAACATTCACGGTACCCTCTCTGAGAAGAGTAGAGCATGGTGTGCCAGTGAAAAATCCCAGAACTTCTTGCTTACCAAATCTTGGGAGATTTTGATTTCTATTGAAGCTTTTAGGCTTGCTATATTATAGAGTTCAACACAACTTTAATTCTGCTGGTGCTTAGAAATGTTTTACTTTATTTATCAATATATAAATCCTCATAATAACTTTCCTAAGTGAAACTCTCGATAAAAACCAATAAAATTGAATTTAAGGCAACATAAATCATTGTTTTTTCCAATAAATTATAAGAAGTGTTCCCAATAAGGAAAAAATAAATATTTCTTCAAGGTTCAAGTAGTTTTGAAATGCTTGTGTAGGTATGAGTTAAAACAATAGTTGCTGTCTATTTGTTAATTTGTATGATCTCTTCTGATTTATACAGGAGAATATATTTTTATTTGACACATATTGGTGTGTTTATTTGGAGCTCCAACCTCCACTCTGTTCAGGTTTATCTTATTGCCTCATGGTATTCAGCTCATCAGCACGTGTTGGCTTTTCTGCAGTTTGGATTACAGGAGGGAGATGAAACATGGAAACGGTGAAATAACTGCACAACAACCAAGCCTCATTGCCATCCATATCTCAAAGAGGAGCCAAGCTCCAAGGATTTACAAAGTTTTCCTCTGAGCCACTAGAGAGAACAAAACTGTGGGAGTAAAATATTTGTATTTCAGTAAGACTTTGGGGGAGTAGAGATTTTTCTTTGATGCAGGAATTATATTCCAAAATCATGAGCTCTAAGTGCTCCAAAGACTGTTCAAGGACCTGTTTCCTAACCTCTTTTGCTCTAAACATTGACTGAAAGATTGAGTTTTTAAATATATTTTAAAAAAGTATGATGCTGTACATTTTCAACCCATTGTGTCCCCCAAGGACTGAAAGACATGTAATTTCTCTATGGTTTAGATGTGCCAAAGGGAAGGGAGAAATTTCAAGTAATTATATGTGTTTAAGATTGAGATGGATGTCTCAGCATAAGATGACTTTTATAAACAATAATATTTCTACTTATTTTCCTAGATTAATACTAGTTTATTGTGCATATAATCAAGTAAGAATGAATTTATTTTTTTTCCTTACTTTCTTCTTTCAAAATTAATTCATTGTTGGGTTTTGAGTAAACCTACAGGTGAACACTGTGTAAGAATTGTGTTCTAAAATTCCTCCTTCTGAGAAGCAGAATTCAGAACTAGAATATTATGTTGATTAAGTGAGGAGAAGTTATGTAGGATGCTGTAACTTGCAGTCCATCATTAGAAATGGAGTATGTGAAAGAGGCCTTCAGCTTCATATTATCAGTAATTCAATAAATTTGATTATCTGCAAACAGACCTTTAGTTGAATAATTTATTTAGATGCTGGTTCTTGACTAAAGAGACTACACTTCTTGCTGTATTCACAGTCATACACATAAAATTTTACAACAGAGTAAAATGTCCTGTTGATAACTCTTAGACATATATGAAAGGTTTTCCAATTAAAACAAACTTCATACTTACCTAGTTCAAAAAATCAGAGTGTGGTGTCAGAATTATATAGAAGCTGAATCTGTAAAAGTGCTAAGAAAACAATTTATTAAAAACTCCCTAAAGTCTGGGAGAAAATGGAATAGTTACTCCAAGGAATAGTGGTGTCAAAACTTCTGATTTTCACACATATCACAAAGTGCTGGTATGGTTGCTTTTTGTAAAAGGAAGCTATCCTTGTCATGCAGATTTTCTCACTTTGAAAAGTGAATGGATTTTACCCTTTAAATTCTATCCACCTTTTGCTAGGGGTAGCTTGAGAAAAGAATAATGGTTCTACTTTAACTACTGGTTTGAAATTGTTTGCATCTCTCACACTATTGATTTGTTTCTGTGGTAGTTTTTTGACACTGATGAGGACAGACAGACAAAAGTCCTTACTATCAGTAGAATTTTTGACACTTCAAACTTAACAGCAATGAGGTAAATTTGTTACCATTTATTCTTTTAGCTTTTTTTAATGTTCTAAAATCGAATGCTATAACTGGCATAATACTTCAGAGCTAAGAGATTTCATCAGTTCACTGAAGAGATGAATTATTACATAAATTTTGAGCTTTTTTCAAAGTTTATTTAAATATATGTATCTATCATTTAGTGGTTTAAATTTGTCATTGTACTTTAAGCAGTAAGAAGTTGTTCAAGAAGCAACATGTATCTCATTCTTCAAATTCTTATATTGATATGATTTTGATGTGAGTTTTATCTGTTGGTTTTCTTTTTATTTTGGGGGCAGGATCCTATCCAATAACCTATGGTTACCTCATACTCATAGCAATCCACTCTCCTCAATCTCTGGTCTACCTGAATTAAAGTTTTAAGTGACCACGACTCCACGACTGGCTTTTAAATCCTGAACTATTTCATAAAGCCTTAACTCATTATTATAGGTGTATTTTGAATAAATATAATATCAGATAATGATCCTAAAAGATGTGCTGAATTATATCACTAAACACAGATGCACCTGTGGAAGTAAATTGTGGACAAAAGGGACCCTATGTTTAACTATGATAATCAGTGTCTTAACAAAGTCTAGTTCAGAAAACCAGGGAAGTAACCCACACATTTAAATAGTTTTCATTTCTACAAAACAGCAAATCATTGTGTGCAAAGCAAATTTTACTTTGAACAGTTAATTTATTTAAAATTGATTTTGAACATTTATTACTATGTAAATTGAGGCAATACACCCAAGTACCTTTTCTGAATTATTATTTTTAAGTAATTTTAAATCATCATAAAAATATATACCATACCCCAGACAATACACCTTTTCCAGTGGCAAACAAAAATCAAGAATGAAATCAAGAAAAAAAGTGACACGTGATCATTGTCCCATTAATTTGCTCAATGGACTTGGCTCCCTGTTCCATTGCTATAAACCTCTGCTGGGGCAGAGTGCAGTTGTGTCTGGGTACAGAATGTGCAGGGTTTACAAACATCGTGTTATGATAGTGTTCTACCATCCATAAACATGTTCAATTACCTTAACTCTGAACACATTCCATCTATACTTGCCTTGGTAATGACCAGGAGTAGACAACTGTTCTTCACCAGCAGGAGAGCCGTACAGGAATGAGCATCATCCGTCATATGACTCACAAGCAGCAATGGAATACCAACACAGGTTAACACTACTATTCAGGTGTCAACCTGGAAGGAGTTGAAAATAAGCTGGTAAGTACATGGTATAAGGAAAATAATTCAGTTTAAATTTTCTAAGCACTAACAAGAAATATCAGTCACCACATTTTCAATTTTAGCCCAACATCTGTTGACTTACACACTGTTTTAATTGCCCTAATTGCTTTATTTAATCACCATTTAGAAGTTTATTTATAGTTAATCTAATTTAATTATAGTTGATTAAATCTTCATCTTAACTCTTTCAGGTCAGAGATAGCTGAAGGCAAGTAAAAGATGTGATAATTAATACACAAGTTCATCTACTTTCTGTTAGTCTATATTTATTTTGATCTTAAATAGGCAGTCTTAATTATTCGTAATAAATAGTGTGCATAGGTACAATGGCATATATAACTTTGGCAGGGAAGCCCAATATAGTCATGTGTGGTAACTAAATATAACTGAAAACAATTGATACTCAAACTCCAATGCCTTGAATATAATAAAGAATACCAAAGAATTTACAACCCTTGAATTTTGAATTTAATTAGATTATTTTACAGAGAAATGTGATACATCCTTAAGAACATGAGAGACAGCTAATGCTATGATTTGAAAACAATTAGAAAGAGAAAATTCCCACTATAAACTGCAAGCAGAAATGAATTTGTATCAAAGTCCCACACATTTAAGTTGCAATGCTGATTTCTACAGACTGGAGTTGACTTGAAAATGACAGTCATCTGAGTATCCATATGTGTGAGACTGGAATCATTGAGAAACAATGTTAACTGATTAAAGTTGGATATTATGCCTATTGCAAAATTTAAGTATGCTTTAAAAAGTGCAATTTTTATTTAGATAAAGATTTTGGTGGCTAAAGGAAGAATGCCTAGATGAACCAAATATATTGTCATATTTCCCTTGCCATGTAGATGTAATCTCATTTTTCACTCAGGATCTGAAATGTGAATTATTTTTTGTGATATGTTATCAGACTTTTCTTCTTTAATATTAGCTGTCCAAGGTCATTAAATTTATTCCAGTAAGCACACATGCCTGAGCCATAGGCACAAGGGTGATTCTTTATACTTTTATATCTTCATTATTTAAACAGAATCATTGACTATATTTATTTAAGATGCTCATGAGATTAACTGAAAGTATTTTGCAAAGTATAAAGCACAGTAAAATGTTAAGTTTTTTATTAAATAACATGGAAATTCTTTTAAATGATTGATTGTGTTTGCTTTATATATTAAATTCAGACAATTTTTGAATGTTGAAAGAGATAATTGGTGTAATTAATAGAAAAAAATTAAAAAAAAAAACACTAGAGCATTATCACACATCTGACCTCAGTCTATTTAGTCATTTATAAAAGTTAGAGCTATCAGTTTATATAATAAGCAACAAATACAGTAAATTTTTTCTCACTTATGTTATGGCTGGGTGGGAAATCAAGGCTTTTAGATGATTCCAGTACTACTACAGAACAAAACATATACCCAAATGTTGCAGATTCTTGAAGCAATGATACTCAGAAGTCAGTTGGTATGTAAGCACCCAGAACAGAAAAAAAAAAAATTCAGATTCTTGAAAATTCAGTAACTTTGCCAAACACACACACACACACATAGGTACATATATAGATTCAAATGTCTTCAAATTTGCATAGTATGTAGCTTAAAATTGTGAAACATACATGCAATATAAATTTTATATTTATAAATACACATTGATATCGCGCGCATACACACACACACACACACACACACACAGACACACCATATATATTCAGTATTTTCACACATGTATACAAGTATAGGTTAAAGGTTAAATTAAAAAGTGATATTTTCTTTCCATTTTTAAATTAATTATATCCACCAGATCTAATCTCTACAATGTTATGTTAACACATTTGATAAAAGACCACAATGCTGAAGCTTCTCCACTACTATAAATTTCACAATTATCAAAATGTAGATAATGAACATTTCATATAGGTAATTACTACAGGATATCTTGCACTGGAGTTATAACTGAGTATTAATGTGATTCTAGGGTAGCTCTCTTAAAAATAATTGAAATCCCTTTTATAGATTACTTTGCTTACCTGAGTATCACTTACCTAAAAAGATACCATAGAGTGCAGAAATGCTAATTCCACTGACTATAGATTCAATTCCAAAAATTCAATTACATTTGCCCTTGAAAGTGAGACTAATAAAAAGCTAAAGTTTTGGTTTCAATATGTGGCTGAAACTCCAAAAGTACTTTCCAATCAGGATAAGTACTACCTTGCAGTGAAATAAGCATAGAACATTTTAATATAGATGTGGGAAAATAAATAAATAAAGGAAAGTATATAGAAAACATTAGAAATACTGCCATGTATATTAAAATTTAAATAAATCACAAGTTAAATTAGAGAGTGTTCTAAGGTGGAACAGGGTACAGGTAGAATGATCTACAGAGAAATTATGCCTGCTTAGATATTAACACTTACTGTTTATATTAGTCGGGGCTCTCTAGAGGAAACGACCAATAGAATGAAGATATATAAAAGGGGAATTTATTGGGTTTGTTTACCCAATACGGTATGGATAGGCCAACAATAGCTATCTTTATGTTGGATGAGCTGAGAACTCTGTACTTGCTAAATCCAGGATGTTGGTGTCTCAGCAGTCCCAAACTGTTCCAAGACAATTCCACTTCTTCAATGCACATTGGAAAGCTGAAAAAGTTGGGCTATGATTTCAGGGAAGGATTTTAGAAGCAGCAACAGCAGCAGGGGTAGCAGCCACAAACTAGATGAACTTTCCAGTGAGATGTGAAAGCAAGCATCAAAGAGGAAATGTTATCCTCAGTCTTTGTCTCATTTGGACTGTCACTGTTGGGAAACTCCATATCTAGAATGTAGTTTCCCTTATTAATTAACATAATTAAGAACAGCCTCCAGGGGTATGTCAGGCTGCATTTCTCTTGTTAATTCTAGATCCAGCAAAGTGCAGGCTGTTGAATTTTATGTCCTTATCAATAACTGCTTCAAGAAGCCCCTGATCCTTCCATCAATATGAATAAGGAATTTTAATAAGCAAAATTATGCCACACATCATCTTTTACCATAGATTTTATTGTATTCCATACAGTTTTATGCCCATTTCTCAATTTTGATTAGTCACTGTTTGTTCTTCTTACTGTATGAAGATACTTAATGATTTGCATACAGATACATTAATGTTTGTCCACTCATGTCTTGAGGGGTATTGGGTTCATTTTCAGTTTGTTTGTTTTTTGCTATGAAACTCTTGTGACTTTCTGTATACAAGAATGATTTTATGTCATAGTTTTTAACTCTTCTGAGTGGATGCCACTTATTATAATTAGTTAAAAGTTCAAAGTGGCTTGGCCAAACATATTGCCTATGCATTAAAACAACTTGCTGGATCTTGAGGTTTGAAACACATGTTTCTGCATTTTATCCATGCCTTCCTTTTTTGTTTTTTTCTATATTTTTGTATTCTCATTCTAAAGTTTATATATTACTGTGTACACTCAATGAATGGCTTGTAAATGAGATAATAAAAATGGGATTGTCACTTACATGAATTTAGATTTAAACAAATTAGAAGATAGTCCTACCTCTCAGATAACGTCCTTCCTAATTCGATGTGTTAAAATGTTCTTTCTCTAAAGTGAGTGATTTGTGCAGCAGTTGTAATTTTTCATTTTATATTATCTATCCTTGAAAGAACACTGCCCAAACTACACTGACCTGTTCCCCTTAATATTACAGATATGTGAAAAGATGTCTATGCTTTCCCCCAAAAACTTCACAGTTCATCCCCCACAGCTAGATAATGGTCCCATAAAAGCACTGATTCTCCTGCAGAAGCAGCTCACTGTTCTACCTGGAATGGATATAGGACTGGGTGACTTAATATATAGCAAGTTTAAAGTTTACAGGATTCATAAGAAAGAGACCCAGGCAGCCATAGTTTCTTCATATTATTTGGCAAGCAAAATGACACTTGAGTGGCAATCTTTACAAAGAACTTCCCTGATCATACATACATAAGCTGTTCATATCATATACATAGAGACATAATAACTAAAATAAATTAATAATATATAAAAATCAAATTAGTCAAAAAGACACAGCATGTGTACCTGCATTGTGCTTATGAGGATCTCAGGCAGAAAGATCAGCATGGCAGAGAATTACACCGAGTCTGTATTTCTTAATCTCAAACTAAAACCTAGTTAAAAAAAAAAATCATGGCCATAGATTAAAGATAATTATACAAATAAAGAAATACAGTTAGGAAGTTAAAAATTCAGTAGTTCAAACTTTGATCTACATAGTGGTGGAAATAAACTCAGTAAAGTTGACAATGGTCAAACAATTAATGAAACTATGTACTTTAGAGACAGAGATAAGCAGCTATTAATTTATCATATATTTTTGAAGAATTTTTTCAATTCTAAAATGTTTCAAAAAACTTTAAACTATTAGCTGCAACTTTAAATGTCTTTTGTCTTTGCTGACTACAAAATATATCCTTAGAATACCATGAAAATCGATAACTTGTATACTACAGGGAGGAAGGAAATGTCGTTTTAGCATTTAAATTGTGATCTGACTCTGGGAGTATTGTTCACTAGACTCAGGATATTTGTAAATATTTGCTGTGGTTTCTTAGAGGTTATATGAAATTTTCTTGCTGTGGTTAGCTATTCCTTGGCAGAAGACTGTTTTGGGGTGGGGGTATCATTTTATTTCAAGTTCATTTTATAAGTATCAAGAGAAAAAATTCTTACTAAAATAATGTATATGATTTATATTTTTATACAAATGAAATCAGCTCTATCAATTCTAAATATTTGTTTTTATTTTTAAATTTTGTATAATGAATGTAGTCGAAGTTTTCCTGTGTCCCGCCCAGTCCCGTAGCTGCTCAGGGCACAGGAATCACACAGAGGCTTATATTATTTGTAAAGCATATGGCCTAGGACAGGCCTCTTGCTATCTAGTTCTTATATCTTAGTTAACCCATTTCTATTAATCTGTTTTGTCACATGTTCCATGGCTTTACCAGTGTGCTGGCATGTTGCTCCTTGAGTGGCAGGCTGGCGTCTCCTCCACCTCTGTCTTTCTTCTTCCTGTCTCCTGGATTTCCTTCTTGGCTATAACCTGACTTGCTATAGGCCAGAGCAGCTTTTTTACTAACCAATCATAGCAACACATATTCACAGCACAAAGAAAGGCATCCCCCAGCAAAGTATTCATCAATTAGAAACCTATGCATATGTCAATTTCTCTTATATATTAACAAAAAATTTCAGATCTAAATATCGCCATCATTAGCTACAAAGTAAAATGTAAGGAATTTTATCCACTAACAAAAGCAAACTACAGTTCTTAAAACTTATACATAAAATGTTTCGCTGTTTTTCATTGTGAAGCTATAATTTAATCAAAATTGTTTTTAAATCATAGATTCTACTTTATAAAAATTGCTAACTGTAGAAAGTAAGTACAATGTGATTTCTTAGCTTTATATGTTTGCAATTTCATGATGAAATTATTACAAATTCCTAAGGGGGGGAACAGTCTATGTGTTTTAATTCTCCTCAGTTAAATTCTTAATAAACATGGTTTGCTGTACTGATTTGGGCAGAGGTGCACTATAACTTTTGACACAGAGTGTTATTCAAAGTTTTTAATTATCTTTTGCCAGGACAATATGTGGCTTTCTTTTCACTAATGGATTTATCTGAGGGTAGCAAAAGAAATACTTCAGCATTGCAATGATCATAATATCTATATAAACATTATTCAGTGGGATATTTCTAGGGAATGCAAATATTTACTGTCCATATTCTAGTCTTATCTATAAAATATTTACAGATGGACTCAAGACCCGAAAGAAAAGGATTTACTTAAAAATGGAAGTATGTAGGCTTGGAACCAAGCCTGAAGACTGGAGTTAGATCCCAAGAAACCCATGTAGTAAAGGGAAAGAAGTGATTGTTGTCCTCTGGCCTCTCTGTGCACACACCTTGGCATATGTGCACTCATACACATATACACGGAGACATGTGCATTAAAACTACTGTTTTAAAAGTGGATGAATGTGAGAAAGGAAAAACCTGTTATAGGGAGAAGCTGTGGTGGCAGAGCAAAGGTCGTGCTAAGTATAACTAGGATTGCTTTTGATGCATTTTTGTCTTTACAATAAAAAAATTCTTTTATCTTTTTGAGATTACAATTATAATTATACTATTTCTTTTTTTCCTTTCCTCTAACCATTCCCCCTCTACTGGTAACTACTAACTGCTGAAAGATGGAGAATTAGCTTTTCTCTGGAATGAGTGCACTCACTGGTTATCCAATACAACATAGTCTGAATTTTTAAGCATGGAAGATTAAGGGGGAGTATCTGTGTTCAAGAATAGAATAGAACATCCTAAGACAGTGGATGTAGATGTCTCAAAGCAGAGTTGTGCTTAAATATATTTGCTGTACACATATTTTATATCAAGTGGCTCTCAACTTACAATTCGGTGCTTGGCTAATCTTTTTATTCATTTTTTTGATAAATAAGATTTTAGTGGTCCCAGATATGCTTTGGATGGTATTAAAATCTGATAAGACAGCACAATGGATCACAAATTTTGCACAAGGGAGCTAAAACATCTCTTTTACCCCACATAGGGATCCTTGTGAATTTTCTAAAAAATGTAGATCAAGTGCTAGAAAATGAGAAAGACCACATCTGCCTAGACCTTTGGCAGATCAAACTGTTAGGGTCCTGGAGAAGTGCCACAAAAGACTACCACCCACATATGCAATCAACATTAGAGTTTTTAATCCAGCATGCAGGGACCTGGCATCCTACACAAAGACAAAATGGTAAAGACCCTGAGAGGGATGTGTGGGCTCCTTTTAAGCATAGCCAAGGGGAGATCCTAAAGCACTTGGGTCATTTTTAGATATGATTGACTTAAGCAAGTGACAATCATATTAATACGTTCTAATTGGCCAGGGCTAGTCAGGGACAGATCAGGGCTACAGTTTTCCATTTGGGGCAGGCCTGGACAAGTCCCAGACTTTGTCTTTATTTGGTTATCTCCTTGAGCTGTTTATGGTTTAGGTTACCAGGCTTCCTCAGGGGTCTTGGAGATGCATTGTCCTTTGTTCATGGCTATTCCTCAGAAACTGCTAATTCTTACTGAGTTATTAGGGCAGGCTGTCAAAATATTTGCCTGGCCCTCTAAAAACTACTTTAACCTTCTTGCTTTGACTGCATATAAGCAAATGTCTCTATGTATTCATGCTTCACAGCAAATATTAACTGTTCTGGAATTCTTGACTTGAAGCTGTTAGAGTCTTTAATTCTCTAGGGCAAGGTGTTTATTTGTCTGTCCGTATTTCCTTAACTTTCTGTCTTTCAATCAGTATTGAGAAACTCTTAATAATTACTATTCTGAAAAGTTATACAATTAAAAAATTCTGGCTTGATTAATTATTTAGACATTATCCAAAGAAAATTTACTGTGGATGCTGTTATCTCTTAGAAAGCAATCAATAGGATTTAATAAAAATCAACCAATTTTGAAGTAAATTCTCATTCTCTTTTCCCCCACAGTATTTATATATTTTTTGAAATATGCTTTCATTCTCCCCAGTCAGCTACCAATACAGGTTTATCTTTGTCTAAAACTGTGAAACCACATTTCTTTTCTCATTGTACTCTTCTGTTGAGTCTAACAGGAATATAAAGATTGTGTAAAATCACTTCACTCTAAATTCCTTCTGTCAAAGGTTCTCTGTACACTGCTACTAATAAACACATATAAGTAAACGTGTATAATGTCTTTATTCCAGATACACAGAGATGTACTTTGTAAGCAATGTTAGCCTTTATTTATTATTATTATTATTATTATTTTATTTATTTTATTTTTTTGGTTTTTTGAGACAGGGTTTCCCTGTGTAGCTTTGTGCCTTTCCTGGAACTCACTTGGTAGCCCAGGCTGGCCTTGAACTCATAGAGGTCCACCTGGCTCTGCCTCCCCAGTGCTGGGATTAAAGGCGTGTGCCACCACCACTCTGCTCTAGCCTTTATTTTTATTTGTATTGTTATTCTAGTTTTCTGCTCTTGAGTCCAATCAAAGTCCTTCTATTCTACTAGTAATAGTTAATGTGATCTATACCCCTCTAACATAATCTAGTTGACAAAGTTACCAGCTACTAATATCATCAAATTTTTAAACTTTATTCATGTGAAACTGGCCTTTAGAAAAGGAAACAAAACAAAATAAGTCAAAGACCACGTCAAGTATGTCCTAGAAACATGAGAGAGGACAAACTATTATTCCCTTATAATTAGAGGTTTCATTTTAGCTTTATCTATACATAAATATATGAATTTATGAAGAAATAAGTATGACAGTCCTTTATGTTTCATGACTTCCCTTCTATGCTATTCTATTCCGTTACTATCTCCATCTAACTATGAGATAATCTATCTGATAAAACTTACTTCGGAACAATAATTGAAACACTGAAGAAATATAAAAACTTGCATGAGTGTGCTGCAGAGATGACTTAGTCTTTAAGAAGACATATTACTCTTGCGGGAGCCTAGGTTTAGATACCACCATATGTGTCAGGCATCTCACAGTCGTCTGTAGCTCTACTTCCATGGTATCCTATACACTTATCTGGAATATATAGGTACCTGCTCTCATATGAGCCCATATGCAAACAGAGACCCTTATAAATACATAACAAAAATACACAATAGTTCTCTTAAAAATAGTCTACTAATATGAAAAACAGAAGGCATTTGAGTATAAGATCAGCTTAGTGGTGCAGATAGAAGTTCATCTTTTCCCTAAACTAAATTTTAAAAGTAATTGTAATTGTTTATTTTAGAGAACAAAATTTGATATTAAAGCAACAAGTTCCAAGGCAAGACTTCTCAAGTTATGTCAGTCTTTGGCAAGCTTCATGATGTTAAAGAGGAAACAGTTTGAAACTAAATTTCACATCCCATGTCAAAACTGAAAATCAAAACTATCATAACTTTCATGAAAATATCACTATGTTCACATTAATAATTTTTTGCTGTGTGGCTTGTCAGATTCAGCTTGTTTTGGCTGACATTCAAGACAGAGCTTAGATTTAAGTAAAATTTCACGTTATTTCCATTTTCATCTGTGTCAAATTTACATTTCTGTAATTATTATTTTATTATGTGAAATTATCAAGTTATCAACAGGAATAGTGGGAAAAAGTCTTATTGTATTATAAATGCAGTGATCTTAGTAACAAAATGATTCATATTTGCAATTATACTAGTAATAAACACAATTAAGTCATAGTGCCCATAAAGCATGTGAATTTGTGTATTCTGGGAGCAGTAATTCAATAGAGTGCTATTTCATATTGATATCATTAAAGAAATAAAAATGTTTGAAATTCTATTAATGACAAACATATTTTTGAATTTGTATTGAACTCTATTTTCCACAGAAGTATGCAATTTAAAACTTTATTGACAATTAACCAGAGGCAGCAAAGTGTTAATATAATTTAAAGAAACTCTCCTTCATGGAATTAACAAAAATCAAAATTTAGAAAATTACATTATTACAAACACATAATTCAACCTGGTATGCCTTGCATCCAGGATGAAAGCAAAGAATATTACCTCCGAGAAACTTGTAAGCCTGAACTAATAGGGTTTAGGTAGGCTTGGTTATCAAAGGGTTCTACTGGAGTGTCACATTGTGTTTGTACCAAACCATGCTGAGAACAAAAGAACTCCAGTTTAATAAAATAGGGTGTTTATTTTTACCACCTGGATGAAAACATGCTCATAGAAAACCTGGATTCTCCATGGTCTAAGTATAAAATTTTTATGTTAGGTGTCAGTTTATGTTGCCTTTAATGAACCAAGACAGAGATTGGAAAAAAAAAATACTTACAATTAATATAGTTGAGGTTCAGAAAGGGCACTGTCATTTTTGTAAAAGGTAATTCTTATTGTGCTAGGGAACAGATGGCCTGCAATTCTTTTCTCACTCACAAGCGCTGCCCCAGATGTGGCCTCCTGACTTTAGAAAGCAGCAGGCACAACATAAAGCCCATAAGGAATGTCTCTGGGACAAAAGAAGGCCCTAAGGACATGAGAGTTCAATAGGAATAGCTCAGATAAGAGGAAAATGTTTGCAGGGCATGGAAGGAAGCATTCAGAGTCAGAGAATATATTAGATCAAGGCCTGATTGCATTGCTATCTCTAGTAGCTCGCTAAACAACAAATAAGCAGTAGTGGAAAAAAAAATTGTTCAGTCTTGAAGTAAATCCAGAGTCCTGTGTCTATCTCCTTTCCAGATTCCTGTAATGCCCATGGCTACTCTGGCTCCTGCATAGTTGTTGATATGAGTTTATTGAGAAAAATTCTTAGAAACCAACAATGATGCTACCTACATGTTTTAATTATTTTTTTTTCTTTATTGCTATGAAGACACACCACATCCAAGAAAACATACAGAAGAAAGAGTTTGAGTTTTCAGTTTCCGGAGGTCATTCCAAGACCATTGTGGCTAGGAGCACAGCATAAAGCAGGTAGCATGGTGTTTGAACAGTAGCTGAGAGCTTAAATCTGATCCACAGACAGATACAGTACTACTTGGTAATGGTGTGAGCTTTTGAAACCTCAAAGCCTACCCCAAATTCCATACCTCTTTCCACAAGGTCACAACCCTTAACCCTTCCTAAACAGTTTCACCAACCAGGGACCAGTCTGTTAGGGACCAAGATTTCAGGAACCAAATATGAACCATGGAAAGTACTAGCTAAGCCAGAGAATAAGTCATAAACCCACAGCTTTCCCCCCTCCCCCAGGGCAGTAACACCTGTTTGCTAACCAGAGGCTCCCAAAGATAAGAACATTCCACAGTCAGGTGCCATGGCAACCGAATGTAAAGAGCATTCCATGGTTAGGTAGCCTAGCAACAGAACAAATGGCTACTGACCAGTCACCTTAGCAGACTTCCTGCAGTTGCACGACCTGCACCACACATACTGCATGCCTTCCATGTCCCTTCCACTTCCCGTCTTCCTGTCCCTTCCCCTCTTATGCTATATAAGCCATGTGGAAGAAAATAAAGATTGGCAGCTTGATCAGAATACTGTCTTGCCCTCCGTCTCTTTGTGTCGTCCTGTCCTGTCATTCACTCCCACAGGTTGGTGGCCCCGTTGACACCCCGCTGGCTTGGGCACCAGTCATTTAAATAATATGAGCCTTTGGGGACTTTCTCATTCAAAATACCACATAAGCAAAACCCAAAATGAAAAGAACTACTGGAAATTTTAAATGCAGTATTTAATAACATTGGCCATTGACTGTTCCTTGTTCCTTTGTAAAAGGAGATTCAGTCTTAAGAGATGAAATATGTTTACTTGAAAAGAGATACGAAAAGAATTAATTCATCAAGACCAATATGGGCTTTCTATTTTTGTAACTTATTGGGTATGATTCAATATTTGATAACATATGCATTAAGATTTAGAATTAATATTTAAAAAAGACTACTTTCTACCTTCTCTTCTGTCAGGTTCAGTGTAACTGGCTTTAAATTGAGGTCTTTGATCCACCTGGACTTGAACTTTGTGCATGGCGATAGATATGGATCTATTTGCAATCTTCTACATGTTGATGTCCAGTTATGCCGGCACCATTTGTTGAAGATGCTTTCTTTTTCCATTGTACAGTTTTTTCTTCTTTGTCAAAAATCAGGTGTTCACAGGTATGTGGGTTAATGTCAGGGTCTTCAATTAAATTCCATTGATCCACATGTCAGTTTTTATGCCAATACCAAGCTGTTTTTTATTACTATAGCTCTATAGTAGAGCTTGAAGTGAGGGAGGGTGATGCTTCCAGAGCTGTCTTTGTTGTATAGGATTCTTTAGCTATTGTGGGTTTTCTATTTTTCCAAATGAAGTTGAGTGTTGTTCTTTCCAGATCTGTGAAGAATTGTGTTGGAACACCTTGACTTAGGATACCACTTCCTAAATATAACACCAGTAGCACAAAAATAAGAGCAACAATTAATAAATGGGACCTCCTAAAAATGAAAAGCTTCCATAAGGCAAAGGACACAGTAAATAAGACAAAACGACAGTCTACAGAATGGGAAAAGATTTTCACCAACCCCACATCTGACAGATCTTTAAAATATATAATTAACTCAAGAAACTAGACATCAAAATACATAACAATCCAATTAAAAAATGGGCTACAGTGATAAACAGATTTCTCAAAGAAAGACTTTCAAATGTCTGAGAGACATTTAAGGAATTGCTCAACATCCTTAGTCATCAGGGAGATGCAAATTGATACCATCTTACACCTGTCAGAATGGCTAAGATCAAAAACACTGAAGACAGCTTATATTGGAGAGGATGTGGAGCAAGGGGAACACTCCTACACTGTTGGTGGGAGTGCAAAATTGTATAGTCACTTTCAAAATGAGTATGGCGGTTTCTCAGAAAACTGGGAATCAATCTCCCTCAAGATCCAGCTATACCATTCTTGGGCATATACCCAAGGAATGCTCAATCATACCACAAGGACACATACTCAACTATATTCATAGCAGCATTATTTGTAATAGCAATAACCTGGAAACAACCTAGATGCCCCTCAACTGAAGAATGGATTAAGAAAATGTGGTACATATACACAATGGAGTAGTACTCAGCAGAGAAAAACAATGACATCATGAAATTTGTAGGCAAATAGATGGAAATAGAAAATATCATCCTAAGTGAGGTAACCCAGACTCAGAAGAACAAACATGGTATGTATTCACTCATAAGTGCATACTAGATGTAAAGCAAAAGATAACCAGACAACAACCCAAAATTCCAGAGAAGCTAGCTAACAAGGAAGACCCAAAGAGGGACATATACATTGCCCTGGGAAAGGGAAATAGATGAGATCTTCATGAGTGAACTGGGGGTGAGTGGTGGGAAATGGAGGGCAGAGGATGGGGGATGAGAACATAAGGGAATAGGATGGTCCATCTGGAACAGGGATTTAGCGGGAAAGCAATGAGAGAGATACCATGGTAGAGGAAGATATCATGGGATTTGAGAGAAACCTGGTGCTAGGGAAGTTGCTATGAATCCCCAAGGATGAACACACCTTGGACTACTAGAAATAGTGGAAAGGGTGGGTACCTGAACTGAACTGGTTTGCCCCAGTGATCAGATTTGTGAATACACTAACAGTCGTCACAGAGCTTTTCTCCAGTGACTGATAGAGGTGGATGCAGAGATCCATAGCCAAACACCAGGCAGAGATCCAGGAGTCCAGTCAGAGTGGTAGAGGAGGAATTCCACAAGCAAGTGCATCAGGATCTTGATGGGGAACCTGTAGAGACGACCAAACCAAACTAGTGGGAATAATGGGAACTCATGAAAGTTGGGTCAATGGCTGTGGAACCTGCATGGGACTGGAGTAGGCTCTCTGCATGGCAAGACAATTGTGTAGCATGATCTCTTTGGGGGACCCCATGGCAGTAGAATCAGAATCCATCCCTAGTGCATGAAGGGGCTTTTTGGAGCCCACTACCTATGATGGGATACCTCATGCAGCTATGAGGCAGGGGGAGGGCTTGGACTTGCCTCTACTGGATGTGCCTCTCCATGGGAGACCTTGCCTTCTTGTGTGGGTGGGTGAGGGTGGGTTGGGGAGATAGGTTCAGGGAGCAGGAGGAGGGAAGAGGGGGACCTTTGGTTGGTGTGTAAAATGAATGAAAAAATGCTCTTAATTAAAAAATAAGATTAAATGTTCTAGCATTACTATTGTTGTAATGAGGCACCATGACCATGACCAAAAGCAACTTGAAGAAGGATTTATTTTTCTTACATTCTATATCATTGTTTATCATCAAAGGAAGTCAGGACATGAACTGAAATGGGCCAGAAACCTGAAGGCAGGAGCTGATGCAGAAGTTGTGGAGAAGCACTGCTTATTGGCTTGCTCCTCATGGCTTTCTCAGCCTGATTTTTTTATTCACCATCCTAGAGGTGGTTCCACCCACAATGGCCTGGGTCTTCCTGCAACAATCACTAGTGAAGAAAATGCCCTATAGATTTGCCTACAACTGTATCTTATGGAGTTATTTCTCAGTTGAGGTTCCCTTCTCTCAGATGACTGTAGCCTCTATCAAGCTGACATAAAAGCTAGCCAGGACACACACACACACACACACACACACACACACACACACACACACACACCTCAAAAACAAAACAAAAAACTTGACTCCAGGAAGCAAGGCATAATGATGTAGACCACTAGTAAAGGTCCATATGTGAGGTCCAGGGTTTGATCTTCATTGCTGTATTACACAAAAAGGAATTGGAGTTCTTTTAACATTATCTTATGCAAATTGTTTGTTTGTGTGTCTGTGTGTGTCACGTAGTTCTTTGTGCACTGGTAACCATGCATGTGTGCCCAAGAGTGTGGGGAAAAGACCAAATTTAACAACTTAGTTATCATTCCTTGGTAGCCAGAAGCCATCCATCTTTTTTTTTTTTTTTTTTTTTTGCATGGAGTATTTACTTAGGAGTTGGGGCTGGAAAATTAAGCTAGGCTACCTATCCAGTAAACCCACAGGGTCTGTCAATCTCTGACTCTCCAGTATTGATATTGCAAACACATGCCACCAATAACACAATACTCAGATTTTTATGGGAGTGGATACTGGGGATCAAAGTCAGATCTTCATGCTTGCCTATAACATGCTGTACTGATTGAGCTATCTTCATTACTAAAGCCAGAGGAATAAGATGTACTGAAGTACACTAGAGATGATTTTATTTTAGGAGTCTTTCTCTAGAGAAATCAAATCGACAGGGCCTGGGTTGTAGCTATACCTCAGGGATTCAGACTTACATACCTAGGCTGCTTCCTATGTAAGGTGATGATTATAGCTTCCATTTTTGTTGTATTATGAAATTGTTTTATTACTGTAAAACAAATACTTTAAAATCATATCACCATCCTACAATTTGTATCAATGTTAATGGTGTTTCAGTGGTTGATAATGACTCAACTGTCTTTAGAGAGCTTTAGTAATAAATAGTAAAGAAATAAATACAGACACATTGGTAATGATGTCACTGTATCACACACACAGAAAACATATCACCATAATTTCTCCAAGAAGGATAATATTTTATGATAAGATGCATATTTTTTCATCTTTTAACAATCTGGTTCTCTAACAATTATAGCAATAATATAGAAATTTAAAAGGTTCTAGACTGTGTTTCAACTCTATTTTATACACTCACTTCCTTGTGAATTATTATATATATGTCTATATCTTTGAATAAACTTTTCTCTGCAACAAATTAAGCAATGGGCTGAGTTAAGAGAATGGATTTGCTGAAATACAAACATCTTCTCTCATCACAGCCTATGATGACCAATCATAATGGACGGTTTTCACTCCAGAAGCATCTCTAAAATTATTGTCAACTTAATATATTTTCCTGAGATTTATATGTCTTCCAGCTCCATGGTCCCAGCCTTAATATGTGATTGCACCAGTCATTTGAACCAATTTATCTTGAATTATAAACTTCATATGTCCCATATTTTTTCTTTTCTTTTTTATTTATTAAATTTTTTTATTCATTTTATATACCAACCACATATCCCCTCTCATCTCTCCTTCCACTTCCCCCCCAGCCTCCCTTCCCCACACACTTCACATCCCCTCTTGCAAAAGGGTAAGGCCTCCCATGAGAGTCAGCAAAGCTTGGTACATTCAGCTGAGGCAGGACCAAGCCCCTTGCTCCTGCATTAAAGCTGAAGAACAGCTGTAAAGCCTACCTGGTACCAGACTAGGCCCTCTGCATATGTGAGACAGTTGTGTAGCTTGATATGTTTGAGGAGCCCCAGGCAGCGGGGTCAAGATCATATGTCCCATATTTAATCATCATTTTAGCTTCAAATATATATATATATTTATTTATTTTTCAAATGTGCTAAATTGTACATTAAGAAGGAAGAACTCAGGGTTGGAGATTTAGCTCAGTGGTAGAGCACTTGCCTAACAAGCACAAGGCCCTGGGTTCAGTCCTCGGCTCTGGAAAAAAAGAAAAAAAAAAGAGGAAGAACTGTAAAACACCTGTGACTCTGTATTAATAATTGAATTGTAGTAAGTGGCCTTGTAGCTTATGATCCTCACAGATACTTCTCACGTAATTTAAAAAGAAAAAAAAAAAACAAGAAGTAATTTCTATTTTTCCCATAATTCAGTCCCTAAGAATAAGGATGTATTTATTTACAAATCTTTGACAGAATTTTGTTCTATGACTCCCAACCTGATCCAACAAGTCAAGCTCACTGTGACTCAGTATCGAATACTAAAGGCCACTGTCAATTTCAACAGTTACACAGACTGGCATAGCTTGAAATAGGCAATGAAAATAGATGCTGGTCAGTTTTACAGCTGAACATTGCAATTCCCAAATACATTCCTTTTCACATCATTGAACTATACAACATGCCATACAAATCAACTGAAGGGGAAACACTCTCATTAATGTCTGGGTTGTTCCTAATTCTTTCCCATGGTGAGAGATTTAACAGGTTACTAGATCATGAGAGCTCTGTCTCTCATGATTCATGAAACAAAGCCTTCACCATAGGGACATCCTTTTAAAGAATGAACTTGGTCATTCTTGTTCTTTTATTCACTTTTTGGGATTATTTCATGCATTAATACAGCAGGAAAGCACTTATCAGATATCAGTCTCATATTTTTGGTTGTGAGCCTAGCCTTTAACGGCTGAGCCATCTCTCCAGCCCAAGATATCAGTCTCTTAAACTTGGTCTTTCAAGGCTCCAGAGCCATGATTCAGTAAGTTTGCATTCCTTCTGAATTACAAAGATCTGTGATATTTTTTTAAAGAAGAACAAACAGATTAACATAACTACCACTAGAACATTTCAGGACTACAAATCTCACACTCACACTTCATATACCTGTTTTGTTGTTGTTTTTTGTTTGTAGTTTCAGAAATTTAAATGGGTATAGAATGATATCTGTCGATCATTTAAACTTGAATTTACTTGAGCTATATAGGCCTACAACATTTTGCACATGCAAAATAGTTGTTCATATAGTGTTGTGTGAAGCTCTCTCTGTATTGTAACATTCTATCTTGTAAAGAGTGAGGAGGCTAACAAACTCACAAGGTCTTTCTGAAAATGTATTACACAGCAAAAAAAGTAAACCATTACTGAAGGACAAGACATTTTTCAGTAACATAGCTTCAGTAATAAAACTAGCTGCTTGAAAATTGAATAGAAGCATTGCGAGCCATTGCCTATACGGGCTGGTTCATTCACCTGTGTTCCTATTAGTAAAACCCTTACTTATGCTTTGAGAAGTAAACCTTCCTCCTTGTCTCCTAGCCTCTCTTTCTTTTGTCTTCCTGATGTCCTCTGTGCTTGGAAAACCTTTCAAACTATTGACCATTCAGTTTTTTATTAGACCAATCAGAGTGACACATCTTCACCGTGTACAAAATGATTATTTCAAAGTGGTAGTGTACCTAGTATCTTAGGGAAAATGTCTTCAGTGGTTTACTTCTAATCTGTTTCAGTTTCTGGGAAATTTTCCCTCATTGTTTTATAGTATTTCTTTGTTTTTCTCCTGGCTGTGTCATTTTTTTTCCCAGTGGAAAAGCAAACATTTGTTTTATTTATTTATTTATTTTGATAGGTTTTGTTCTGGTGTTTGTTTTATTGTTTTCATTTTTGTTTTAGTTGGTGGTGCCCATGTTCTCAGAGAAGGTACTCAAAACTGCATGGGAACTTGTCTCAACTGTAAATCATGCTCTTATGTTTGTCATCCTAAACCTGCTCAGAAACTGTAGGTGTGACCTAACAATCTTTTTAATGAATCACTTTCAAGTAACTACAAGCATACCAAAGTTTGAGAACTACAGACATAAATGATCTTATTTTGTTATTTAGACTGACTGAAGTTGCCCCAGAATAAAGGCCTCAGGGCAACTTTTTTCTAATATTAATCCTGGAACTTTGTTCAACTGACATAAAACTGCTTGTATCAAGCAAATTTATTGGTATGTTTGAAAGATATAATTATGCATGTGTAACTATAGGAAGTTAAATTTAGGCTAGGTGCTTAAAGACAGTAAAATATCTCTATTTGCATCATCAGTTTAAATGTTTATCTGCTAAAATGTTTACTAATTTGAATGAGACTTTAAAAACTAAGCCAGAAAATAGTCTAGCTACTATCCTATCCAATGTACTAAAACAAAATGTAGAGCTGCTTCAAACTTCAGAAACTTTCAATAGACTGAAAAGTGAGGGCTGTGTTAGAACTTGGAACCATGTATCAGAGTCTCCCTTGATGATCAGAGGTTGACAACCATAAGAATGTAGGTTATATTTGAGGAACTTTAGCAATTAATGGATGTGAATTACTCATGGAATCTGCTTAGTCATTTTCAAATCATCTTAAAATTTTTCAGTTTTCTAACACCAGGTGCCTCTATATCATTTTGTATTTACCCCAGAACCACGTTCGATGTAATGGAACTCCTCCTTCTCATTTGTCCTTTTATCCCAGAAACTTTAAGTAACAGTAGAGTTGAAGCTCAGTCTAGAATTGGCTTTATGCCAATGTCCTTATGGATGCAATTTTATAGTAGGACCTTGGATCAGACACTGTTCCTGCATGCGTTGAGGTGATAGAAACAACAAAATGAAAAGAAAGAAATATGTTTTTTTGGGGGTTTTCTAAACAGGGTTTCTCTGTGTAGCTTTGTGCCTTTCCTGGATCTCACTCTGTAGACCAGGCTGGCCTCGAACTCACAAAGATCTGCCTGGCTCTGCCTCCCAAGTACTGGGATTAAAGGCATATGCCACCACTGCAAACTTTTTAAAACAAGTTTATGTTATCCTTTTTTAGATTGTTGCTGCCTTTTAAACCACAGCTGTCTGAATCAGCAACTGAAACTCTGGCTGCCAGCCATGGTTAGGTAACCACAACAGTCAGGATGCAGGAGCCATAGCCAGAGGCAAATCTGTTCCCTCAGGCACTGACTATTGCAAAGGAAAGTCACTAAACCTCTGCCCCTCTAAAGAACTCAAGATTCAAAGGTTAAGGTGGAATTCTGCTCTTCACAGAGGCTGAACAGCAAGTAGCTCACCTCCTCTCCTTGGTGGAGTCCTCCAAAAAGCCCTGTGCTTCTTCTCACCCCTCCTATTTTATATATATATATATATATATATATATATATATATATATATATATATATATATATATATATATATTTGAGCTGAGGATTGAACCCAGGCCCTTGCATTTGCCCTTGCTAGGCAAGCGCTCTACCACTGAGCTAAATCCCCAACCCTCCTAATCCCTCCCTATCTGGCTCCACCCTAGTACTTCCTGTCAGCTAATTGCTGACTCAGCTTCCTGAACAGAGGTGAATTTGATGTACACTAACACATCTTTGCATCATTAAACATTCCAGAGATTAAACAAAAGTAACACATCTTGAAATAATATTCTACAATAATTTTATGTTGTTAAGGAGGTGACTATTCCTTGGTGCTCTTTTTTTCTTTTTTTTTTTTTTGGATGTCATCTTCATCTTTAATTTCATCAACTTCTTTCGATGGCTCCATGGGGTTTAATGTTCATGTCTCTCCCCTGAATTGGATAATTTTTAGTACGTCACTCGGTGATTTTATATCTTAATCAATCAAAATAGTTTACATTGTGAGGACTAAAGTTATATTTTAAGTTTAAATTATTGTGTTTAAGAGATCTATAAAACAAAAGTGCCTCTTACCTATAAGCCCCACTTGCCCAAGGGCAGATAACTTCCTGGAATGCTGGGGCTGTTCATGTAAGACAAAAAGCCCTGTATTTTCATTTCTTAAGTGGGTTGCCCCAACTGCACAGGATATGCTTGATCACAGAAAGGTGAGAGGTATGCAGGTAGGAAGTATATCAGGATGTATTCTTGTCCCTGATTGTGGAAAAGCGGGAAGTACATAATCTTGTGGTTTTTGCTTGTAGACACTTGACTAACATACCTCACAGCCATTCTCTGGGAATCCCAGGTATGGAACTGGCAAGTATTTAATAAAGCTAGGTTCAGTTTGGCTTAAAAAAATGTAGTAGTGGTCTTATTCTCACCTAGTGGGATTAACAAGTTTCAAGGCAATCACTGGTACATTTTCTTTAGTTGTACTTTTATTTAAGACAATGATTTTAATTTCATATGTTTTTGTCTTGCTTTTCCTACATTTCATCAGTTTTAGTTTTTGTTGCATTCTCCAATGTTCTCCTCATAGACCACAATCTAAATTCAAATATCCTTTCAGTATTAAATATTTAATGTTGCTTGAATACTTTTTTTGTTTGTTTGTTTTTTGAGAGAAGCTTTCTCTGTGTAGCATTGTGCCTTTTTCCTGGAACTCACTTCGTAGCACAAGCTGGCCTTGAACTCACATATCTGCCTGGCTCTGCCTCCCGAGTGTTGGGATTAAAGGCGTGTGCCACCACCACCTAGTGAATACTAACTTCTTAAGGAGGTGTTTAAATCATTCTGTAAATATCCCAGTGTAAATCATAGGCATAGCTCACTGACAGATACAAAAGGAAACAAAGAATTCATCAAATCCACTATAGGTTGCATGAGAAATTTTATTTGATGAGGACAAATAATATATTTTTATTTTTTCCCTAGAGTGAGAAAGTTATTCTGTTAATTACTGGTTAATGATCATAAAGTGTTCTGAAAATATGTTAGTTCACTCTGCAGTCCTTAAAATTACAGGGCCTTTATGACTCTTTTAAATTATATGATCATTTAAGAACATTTGGAAACCCTGTCTGCTAATTGCCTCTCCTAGACATTTGCTTTGCAGGGTGACTGCGCCCCTTCTGAAAGACAAATATTTATACTCTCTGGGTGCTCATCCTGTTTTTGGTGCATGCACTTCATCATTCATATTTGACCTTGGCTCAAATATCCATTTAATTACTAAACTATATCTATATCTCCAATTGCAGTAACTAAATAATATCAGTATAATGGATTTTTTCTTTTTTCCTTTTACTTTAAAACTCAACATTATTATTGCTTAGGAGATGGTTTAGTAGGTAAAGTCCTCTTTTTGTAAGCATAAGAATCAGAATTGCATATCTAGCACCTATCTAAAAAGTCTGGCATAACACTACACCCATATAATTTCAGCTCTGGGTGGCAGACACATGCACACATAGTAAAGTTACATATAACAAAACAGTTATCAAAACAGTTTATTTCCTACTTGGGTCTCTGAGGGATTTGAAGATTAGATAGTCATAGTTTTCCTTGTTAAGAATTTCAGAAAAGAAACTCACTAAAGATGGGTAAAGTGTATAAGTTTGAAAAGCATTATAAGATTGTTTTCTGTTGGTAATAAAAGTTACAATAGAAAGTGAAAAAGGTACATTTTGGGCTTACCAAAATATAATAGATAATGGAATATTTTCTCTGAGTTTGTCAAGTGCAAATGGACTAGACATTTTTATATATTTATTGCTTGTATATATTGTATATAGTTATTGCACTTACTGTATATAGCTTTTCTTATATTAGTTATAACTTAATTTTTTTTACTTTTATTAGAAAAAAGGGGAAATGTGGTGATATTTTATTGGTGCTGAAATGTGGTGATATTTTATTTGTATATTAATAAATAAAGTTTGCCTGGGGATCAGAGAAGATAGATAGCCAGCCATAAACAAAAGTCAGGCAGTGGTAGCACATGCCCTTAGTCCAATCACATGGCAAGCAGAGTTTCTGTGTGTTCAAGGACACAGCCAAGTGTGGTGACACATGCCTTTAATCCCAGTACCAACCATAGAGACCTGGAGGTCTGTACAGCCAGACATTGATGGGGATGTGATTTGGCTGGGCTAAGAGCCAATGAGAAGGCAGAATAGCAAGGCAATAAAGGTACAGGTTAGATGGGAAGAGGTTGGTTCACTTGGGAAGCTATGGTGGCATGGTGAGCTAAAGTTAGCTGGTGGCTCTCACTATTTCTCTGATCTCTATGACTTTTACTCCTGTATTTGGCTCTGTGTTTCTTATTTAATAAGACTGTTTAGAAATTTGTCTACACAAATACATCTAACTCATATCAGTGCTAAATGTCATACCTCCTCCTCTTTTAAAGATACATGTTCACAATCTTCCTTAAGACTCAGCTATACCACTCTTAGGAATATATCCAAGGAATGATCAATCATACCTCAAAGACACATGATCAATTTTGTTCATAGAAGCATTATTTGTAATAGCAATAAACTGGAAGCAACCTAGTTGCCCTTCAACTGAAGAATGGATAAGTAAAAGGTGGTACATATACACAATGGAGTACTACTCAACTGTAAAAATAAAATGACATCATGAAATTTGCAGGCAAGTGGATGGAACTAGAAAATATTATGAGTAATCCAGACTTGGAAGGACAAACATAGTATGTACTTACTCATAAGTGGATACTAGATGTAAAGCAAAGGATAATCAGACTATTACACACAGCTCTAGGGAAGCTAGCTAAAAAAGGAGGACTCTAAGAGGGATGAATGCATCACCCTGGGAAGGGGAAATGGATGAGATCTCCATGAGTAAACTGGGGATGAGGGGAAGTAATGGAGGGTGGGAGATGGAGGATGAGAACATGAAGAAACAGGATGGTCAGGCTGGATCAGGAACAGAGTGAGGGAGCAGTGAGGAAGATACCATGATGGAGGAAGACATCATGGGGACGGGGAGAGGCCAGGTGCTGAGGATGTTACCAGGAGTCCACAGGATCAGCCCAGCTTAAACTACGAGCAATAGTGGAGAGGGTGCCTGAACTGGCTTACTCCAGTAATCAGATCAGTGAGCACTCTCACTGTCATCATAGAGCCTTCATCCAATAATTGATGGAAGCAGATACAGAGATCCACAGCCAAGAACCAGGCTGAGTCCAGGAGTCCAGCAGAAGAGAGAGAAGGATTCTATGAGCAAGGGACATCAAGATCATGATGGGGAACCAAACCAAACTAGTGGGAACTCATGAACTTTAGACCAACTGCTGTGGAACCTCCTTGGGACTAGACTAGGTCTCTGCATAAGCAAGACAGTTGTGTAGCAGAGGTCCCCTGGCAATAGGATCAGGATCTATCCCTGGTGCATGAGTTGGATTTTTGGAGCCCACTAACCTATGTTGGGACACCTTGCACAGCCTTGATGCAGAGGGACGGACTTGGACCTACCTCAACTGAATGTACCAGGCTCTGCTGACTCCCCATAAGAGGGAATAAGGGGTGGGTTGGTGTTGTGGGGAGGCAGGAGGGGCAGAAGGAGGGAGGAGAGGGTACCTGTGATTGGTATGTAAAATGAATTAAAAAAAATCCTTAAAAAAATGCAGACATGTTCAATTCTCTTAATTCTCTTGTGAATGACTTGGCAGCACATTTTTGTTATGCTCTTAGAATTCTGCAAGAGGGATATAAAGTTGTATGCTTGGATAACCTTTCAAGGTTTGGAAAGATAAATGTGAAAGTAAAGCATCTATTATTTGCCCAAATTTGTTAATTTTAACTATGACATAATATTAAAACTGGTTGTTTTTTCATCTTTTTTTTCTTCTGTAGCCTCTATATTAGCTGTTGTGACTCATGCTGACTTTTCTTCTTCACTTTGTAGATCATGTCTCCTGATGCTCAATTCTGTGTCTGAGCTCAATCTCAGCAATTTATCACTAAGCAGAGAAAATCAAGATGGAAAAAAGTAAGGAATGTGTTAAAAGGAGGCACCTGCTCTCCTGTTACCCAGATTTACTTCTTTTGAAACCAAGCTATAAATGTGTCATGCATCAAACTGAACAATGATTTATAAGCATTAATTATTTACATCTGTCAAATGTACCTCATGACATATGATGAAAATTATTTTCTTACAATATATGCACTCATGACCTCAGAATTATATTGCTTCACTTGTATCATAGGTTTCTATAATTCAGCACTTAAAATTAACATTTTCAGCTGTTCTATGTATCATATGTCAAAACCAACATGAATTTCATATTTTGAGAGAATATTAAATTAACACTCAGCATAGTGTAAATGTTTTGCCTCAGTTTTGATGATCTTATGGAAGCTTAACAGTTCATGAACCATGGTGCCTACAGCTCTAAATTTCACCCAAAACCACAGGACAAGGGTCCTTAGAAGAAGACATCTTTTTGCTTGGGGTTGCTTTTGTGGTTGTGTCCACATTTGTGTGGCAGGTATGTGTGCACATGTGTACATTACAGCCAGTAGACAATATTTGGTGTCATTTTTCAGGTTCTGTCTATCTTGTTTTGTGAGCAGGAGTCTGTACACAGAACCCCAGGTGTCTGTGTCTCTTCCTTCCTAACTCTGTGATTATTTTCACCATTACACTTGCCTTTTTAAAAATGTTAATTATGAAGAACAACTTCAGGTCTTTTGGCTTGGAAGGTAACTACTCACAAGGGACATACTATTTTGTAAATCTTCATTTTGGTTGAATTGTAACATTTATATTAACAACTTGATTTCTAGAACTAACGTAACTTGTTTATGGAAATTCTTGGCTGCCCTCCTCAAGGAACCCCCTCTAAGACCAGCTAGGAAACATGTTTGCTAATAACCTAACATTTTAAACAGTCTACTCACTTGTTATTCACCCTGGGCAATGGCACACTGTGGACAAAACAGAAAAATTGCAACCCCTTTTCTGATCTATAATTATCCAAGAAGATGGTAGACTTTGCTTCTTGCAGACACCACCCCTACAAAGTTCCCTCTCACATAATGTCCTCAGTATAATGAACAACTTGTCCCTTGGCTATCTTTTGACCTACCTAAATTTCAATTTGGTGACATGCATGACTCTTTGCTCCATTTTCTCATGCTTTCCCCCTCCAATTCCTCATGTACTCTGTCTCTTTCTGTTGCTGTGATAAAACACCAAGAACAAGGCGATTTATGGGCAGCTTAAATTACCCATTTAAACCACCAATCACATTTTCACTCAAGCAACTTTGATAGAAACCATTTCATCATTGAACTCTGCATCCACCATTGGTAATATAATGTTGGGTGAATATTGAGACTTTTTATTTCTACTCCATTTTTCTGAAAGGACTTTCTTTCTGTCAATCAAATGGACTTTTCAAATAACTGGGTGCTTAGTGGAGAGTTTCCTCCAAACCAAACCAATCACTCTTCCTGGATGAATAAGATACATCTAAACATCTTGACAGAGCCCTCTTACTGAATAGAACATTAGGTTGGGATAGAACTTCCTATAAGCATGTTTTCCTTTAAGAACCGCCCCCACCTTCCCCAACATACAAGCATGACTACCTAGAGACTCTCCACATTTTTTTTTCTAGAGTAATGTGATCTGGCCCCAGTACTGCCTGATAACAGCTACCAAGGCAAAAGGGCAACATATTTAACTTCCATATTCCAAGGACCTTGCATCTGATGGCCATACACTAATACAACTGAAGGTGGTTGAGGCTTTTTGCATTCAAGACTTTGTCTCTGCTTAACCTTTCTGTCTGATCTCTTTGCTTCTGACTTTCAGGTTCTCCTGCATCAAAGGGGATGACTCACCCCACTGCCAGTCTCTTAAAATTGACCCCCCTCCTAAGTTGCCTTGTTCATGAATGAATACCGCTTACTTTCCCAATTTTAGGTTCTTTCTAAAACCTGGTGCTAAAGATCTATTTCTCTAGACAACCTTCTTCCTGTAGTTGTTTAAACAGTAATTGTTTCCTTATGGTGTATTCCTTCCTACCAGTGTACTACCCAAAATTTTGGACTTTCTTTCTTTTGTGTGTGTGTGTGTGTGTGTGTGTGTGTGTGTGTGTGTGTGTGTGTATGTGTATAATTCAAAAGTGATTTAGTTTTTGTTAATGTCTTATGGAATATCTTTATTTTACCAAAAGGAAAATATTCCCTGGAAAAAAGTTAGCATTTACAGTGATACTGGAAAAATTCATAACCAAATCATATGTTCTCTCAATCTCTTTATTCCCATTCTAAAGACCTGTTTATTCATGCAGTCCGAAAACAATTGTGAGGATGTTTATAAATGGGTTTTGGGAAGTGGAAAAAATCAGTAAATAAAAAATTTTTGCCCCATTCTTCTAATTTCTATGATTATCACATGTTAATCTTATTGGGGAAAAAAAACAAATGGAGATGTTTTCCATAGTGTCTAATAGCATTGTTCATTATATCACCTTTATTCACTCAAGACACCTCTGATGGAAAGTCTGCTTCCCTGGTAGGAATGGCCAGCAGGTTCCAAGGAATCAGATGATTTAACTTTGAAAAGCTGAGTGTGAGGTGCTGTTTTTCAGTAGATTTAAATGATTAAAATGTTCTGCCTGTATGTACAACCATTAAATATTTGGAATATAGCATATCCACTTCTCAGTTTTTCAGCTGTAAAAATTAAGGCCCTTAAATTAAAAAGATGAAATTTGAAGTATATAGTGGGTGAAAAGTTTAAAGAAAGAAAAAAAATTCATAAAATGATGTTGATGTAGATAGTTATATGATGGCTATAATATGGCTCTAAATTTACTGTAACTATTAAGGTAAAATTTTCTTACATCCAGATAAAACTGCCTGGTCCTCTATTTACAACAATATTTTCTTATGTCATGATCAGCTTTTGGTAGTGTCTACCAAATCACAGTAGTGTTTACAGAAACAGGAGGATTTTTTTTTTTAAACTTTACTAAATGAGACATCTATAGTTGCTGTGGGATGTTCTGCATGTTAAATGTGTTGCTCTGATTGGTTAATAAATAAAACACTGATTGGCCAGTAGCCAGGCAGGAAATATAGGCGGTACAAGCAGAGAGGATAATTCTGGGAAGTGGAAGGCTGAGTCAGAGAGACACTGCCAGCCTCTGCCATGACAAGCAACAGGAAAGGTACCGGTAAGCCACAAGCCATGTGGACACCTATAGACTAATTGAAATGGGTTAATTTAAGATAAAAGAACTAGATAGCAAGAAGCCTGCCATGGCAATAGAGTTTGTAAGCAATAGAAGTCTCTATATGTTTACTTGGTTGGATCTGAGCGGCTGTGGAACTGGCAGGTAAGAGAGATTTGTCCTGACTGTGAGCCAGGCAGGAAAACTCTAACTACAAAGAGAAAACTCTAGCTACATATAGCTTGTTGTTATAGTTTTTCAATATGATTCATGTTTTTCCCACTAGATAAAGCTTTTAATCCTGAATGCTGCCTTAATAGCAATTCTATTACTAATTGAGAAATTACTGCTAAACTATACAGTGATAACAGAGCCAATTTTACTAGGTAAAATCTTATATCCATTTGGTCCATTATACAAAATTTTATTGTGCCTATGATCTTGAGCCTTCTGTACTAATAATTAAATAAAAAGCTGTCAATAATAAATTAGAACTTTATTCAGTATAAATGTAAAGATTTGTTGCTTTAAATGCATGAAATCCTGCTATATTTAATACTTTTAATAGTTTTTAATATTCTCTAATACAACACATTCTGACCACAATTTCCCTACCCTTTTACTCCTTCCAGTCACCTTCTCAAACTTCTTTGTCACCCAGCTCTACAACTCTGTTTCCCCTCTGAAAAGAGTGGTCCTCTCAGGGATAAGAACCAAAGACAGCATAAAACATTACTATTAGACTAGGCAAGGAAGGCAACCCAGTAGGAAGAAAAGGGTCCCAAGCATTGGTGAAAGAGTCAGAGACAACCCCACTCCCACTGTTAAGAATCACACAAGAACACCAAGCTAATAACCAAAACCATATTTACTTCAAAACTAGTGCAGACCCATTGCTCCATGATAAAAATAACAAGTCTTGATTCTGGTAAGGCTACAGGTGAAGACAACATTAAGTCCTTCTGGTATGACTGTTTGTCAAGATGGACTACCTTAGTTAAGCTCTTTTATGAGTTCATATTGTTAAAATCTTCTAATATTAGCTGGATTGCCCATATCCTTAATCTATTCTCTGTTAATTTTCTTTTTTTATTTTTAAATATTTATCTATTTATTATGTATACAGTATTTTGTTTTCATGCCAGAAAAGGGAGCCAGATCTCATTACAGATGGTTGTGAGCCACCATGTGGTTGCTAGGAATTGAACTCAGGACCTCTGGAAGAACAGTCAGTGCTCTTAACCTCTGGAGCCATCTCTTCAGCCCCTCTTTGTTTCTTTAAAACATACTATTTCTATTTTTTAATGTTAAATATAATTCTTTTATATGTCTATTAAAACATGATAATCTGTAGCTGTGCATTCAAGTTTCTGTATTGTTAACTTTCAATGATAAGTATAGGGAGTTAAAATATTACAGGAACAAAATTAAAATTATATTGGACTAGCTTACCCTTGTCAATATATTACCTTCTTATGTTTAAGACTAAATTTGGAGTCTAAAACTCAAATATTGTTTAAGTGTATTAAATGTAAGAAATCTCTTAACAATTCTATGAAATCTTAAAATTTACTCTTCTGACTTTGCTACATCATCCTTTGAAAAAACATTAAATAAACAAACAAAAACCCCTTTATTTTACAGACACTCCCTCTTCTAGTGTTTGTCCTTTCCTTAACTCTTCTATTTACCATCTCCACTAAGAGCTACTCAAGTCAGGACCATCTACACTTGTCTCTCCCAACCCTCATATGTCCCATTTTCTCTTACCTACCTTTCATTTTTCTTTAGGGGCTGTTTCCTGGTGATTCTCCCCATGCTTTGCCACAATATTGAGGTTATGATGGACCCTCTGAGATTATTCACTACTCTCCAGGTTCTGCTGGCCTCCATAAGCTTTTGCCTTACTTCCAGAGTTCTGATGTCTTTTCTCTTAGCCTCTTTACTACAGGGGTCTCCCCCAACCTTCCATTCTTGGTTTGTGCTCTTCCCAAAACATCTTCTCCTCATGCATTCACTGTTATAAACTTCTGAGTTCTTCTTAACCTCTGTTTTCTGTTTAGTAATCTGTGTCCAAAAGGTAAATTGAGGCTCACAAAGATGTCTGTCTTCTCTCTTTCCCTTTTCTGGACTAACTTGACTTACCAAACAAACACACCCTTCCCAGTGGGCACTACAGTCTTGTCTATCCAAGGATTCCTTCCTAGGCTGTCTTGTTTATGTAACGCTTAATGAGTGTAATGTTTTCTGAGTGTCTCTACTTCCATGTGATAAGTTAAATACATTTCATTTATCAGATGAATTAGATATCAGACCTGCACAGTAGATTCCAACAGAATCTCTTCCTCTTGACCTATACTTTTTATGCTAAATACTTTGAGCCCTTCACTGGACTTGAGTCTCCTACCCATCCTACAATCACTTCTTCATTCTCCTGTGATTCTTTAGGACATTACATGTTTGCTTTCTTTGGGGATACAGGGAAACAAATGCCTTTTCTATGTATATTATCTTGGTAGATTTTCATGTGATGTTTAAGCTCACTGAGGAAATAGATTAGATTGTGAAATTTAACCCTCCATCTTCAGAACAAGTACATTTATGTCAATATTTCCTTCAAACTCTCCTGTCCTAGGTCAGGCTGTTCCCTGATGCTGTAAAAGAAAGAAAATATAACCACAAAAATGCCTGTAGTAAAAGCATTGTGCCTTTGACGACACCTGAAAGGTGCACTATTTCCCACAAAGGCTGATAAGCTTTACCCCAGGATGTGAAATGCCTTTAGGTGAATGGCTAATGGAAAGCCTGTCTGTGGAGACAACTTTCTGTCAAAGGCCCCTTGGTCAATGAGTGCAGCATCATAATTTAACAGGGTTTCCTTATCTGATTTCTGGAAGATGTTGAAAACATTGGTCTGATGAGATATTGCTCGTTATCCACTGGTTCTCTTTATCTGCTGCTTGTACTCATTCAAAACCAAAAGCACAGTTGTGTTAGATCAAAAAGGTTTCTGACTGTCTTATCTATGCAAAGCCTAATAGTTTAGCAATATGTATACAGCCAATAATAATTTATTACATCATGCTATATATGTAATTTAGATTTAGATTTTTTAAAATGAGATACTAAATATAAAACTTAAAGTTATTATATCTCATGGCATAAAAAAGACATGTTAGAAATATGTAAGAATATAAACACTTCTGGTTAAAAAAAGATTTGTAAATGAAGATTATGATTGTTGGATATGTTTAAAGAACAAGAAAGAAAACTGAAAAACCTAAGCAAATGATTAAATATCTGAATAATAATGATAAATAATAGTGGCAAGATTCGAAGTGCTTTACTTCATAGAAGTTACTTTATTATCAAAATCATCCTATCTTTTATTAAATAATTTCTGGATGATGTGAAATTTTATTTGTGTAGAATATAGTGTATGGGTAGATCATAAGAAAGTTGGAAATCTCAATTTAGGAATCTAATAGTAATAAATACAATATCTATGTGTTCAATGATGTCATTTAGATAATGAAGAAAATCCCCAGTTTAACAATGTGATAACGTGATTGTTGGGATTTTATAGGACATAGGGAAATAAATTAGGGGCATTAAAACAGTCAGAAAAAAGCAAGGTGTGGTGATTATACACTGTGTTTTAAAAGTATCAACAATGTTGAGTAAGGAAAATGAAGCTCACTTGCAGCTGGAGCCTAAGAGTTTAGTCTTTAGATGCTTACAACCTCCTGAATTTTATTCTGAACATCTTATTGCAAGAAGCTTTCTTCCATTTTCTTAGCTCCAATATATTGAAACAGTATCTTTGTATCTAAAGTAGTAATTTTTCCTACACCCCAATACCTTCAAAATAGTGTTTCATTAAATTAAAAATAATGTTTTATTTCCCATAAGGCTACATGCTACTCACTTGTACAGTGAAATGTCACACTCATAGTGAAGTTTGTACTGATCCCTATATGTCAGCAGGCACTTAGGCAACCTGGTTAGCAACATCCATCCCTTGACCTTCCTACTTTTTATAATCATCCATTCACTAGCACTGGATGAGTCATTGAAACAAACATTCAGGCTTTCATATGGTAAGAACTCAAAAGATACCTTAGGAATAAATAAAAGTATAAACTCAATTTAAGGAATTAGCAATTTAAAGTACTTAAAATCATTTCTGATTTCTGTCAGAAGACTGATGAATTGAGAAATACAACTTTATAAAATCTTAAAACAAATTGATTCCTAAATCAAAAGTAAAGAATGAGCTATGGAGTATGCAGAGAAAACTGATTTGTTTAAGGGAGAAGATGAAACATATGCTTTACTTTTGATACCATCTGGATTAAAAGCCTAATTATTTAAAATATTACTATACTTTCAGTATCACCTGTAGAGTGATAAGAGATTGTTATAAACAGGATGCAAAAACAAACTATCAGGAGTCCAACCATAAAGTTAAAATATGAATATACAACATTCCTCAAGATACAAGAGAGACTTGGTTCAAGGACACTATCACTCTATTAAACAATGTAATATTGGCATGTTACTTTTACACAACACCCTTAAATTTTAAACTACCTCTAGATTGATGACATATCGTGCTTTGTGTTTTAGTTTTCTTTCTCTTTCTGTGATAAAACACTCTGACCAAAACCAATATGGATAGGAAGAAGTTTATTTGGTGTACATTTAACGGTAGCACTCCATCACTGAGGGAAGTCAGGGCAGGGAGCCAAGTAGGCACTGAAGCAGAAGAATTTAGCTCAGCATCTTGTTTCCAGGGTTAAGTCCAGGCCTACTTGCCCAGGGCTGGTACTACTCCCACTGAGCTGGGCTATCATACATTAGTTACCAAACATTAAATTTCCTTATGGATGTGCTCATAGGCCAATTTGGTGGAGACAATCCTCAATTGAGGTTTGTGTCAAATTGACAATAAAAACCAGACAGTACTCTTTGTAAATATTTTCTATGGAGTAATTTTGAGGACATATGGTCAAGAGAAGTTTGTACATATTCAGTACAGTCCGAAATATTTATATGTTTATAGTATATTATTTAAAAACACTTTTAACTTCTTGGTTAGGTGTAGGATGTGGGAACCATGGAAACAGAGAGCTCACTGTTGTTGGTTATATAAAATTAAAGCCTTCTCTTTAATAGGACAGTATGAAAAATACTACCAATCAGCAGCTGTTTGGAAGGAAATTTTCACACACTAAAGCAAAATGTGTCTGTATTTAGAATAGACTCAAAATTACCAAATTATCAATAGGGGAAGCTAAGTGGATAGATGAGTGATGAAATGATTGAAAAGAATATGAAAGTTATTCCAAATATTTGTAAGACTTTAAAATTTTAATGTTCAAGAATTTTTAAAATTCTACATGGAGTGGCCTTAATAATTTCACCAATAAACATGTAGACATAGCAATTAGAATACTGTAAGGAATTTCACTGGCTTAGCAATATGGTAGAGGCAGGTTCGTTTTTAAGTTCCATGACCTCACTAACCCTGGAAATTTTCTAATTTTCCAGTACCAGACATGATCTTTCTCCTATTCAGTGGACCTAAAGTCCAATTAGACAGAGGTTGGTAACGACCACCACGTGAGTGCCACCTTTACGCACATACATCGACAGGCTGGCCACTGTTTTGGTCCACAGGTATTTTATTTATGTAGGACTATAGTCGCTTCTCTTCCTTAGCAACTTGCATAGTACTGAGAGAATCCCTCAGGTTACACGCAGTTCAGATGAACTGACTCCTCTGTCCCAAGTGTCTAAGGTAACAGTAATGTTCTGTATTATTTTGTGAGTAATGTGGACTCCCTGGAACAATCTTTTGAAAGAAATATTTTCATGCCTGCCTTAGTGGAGTTTTGTTAGCCTATTGTTCTTCTGAGTATCCTTGTCCATCAAAAGGCATCACTTCCTGTAATTATGTATAGCTGTAGGTAAATATAAGGTAATATAATACCTTGATTAGTTTCCCTTCCCAAACTTTATCTCAATTTAGTTTCAGATCTGTTTTTGTAAAAACTTTATGAATTTCAATCTTATGATACATTCCAGTAGAAAGAAAAAAACTTTCTTTTTTAAAATTATAATTAGGTTCTTCTCTCATACAAAACATCCTGACACCAGTTTCCTTCCCTCGGCTCCTTCAGAAAGAGACTTCTTTAAAATTTATTTTATGTTGCTGTGACAGCATCCATAGCCTAAAGAAACTTTGGAGAGGAAAAGCTTTGTTTAGTTTCCACTTCCAGGTCACAATCCACATTGAGGGAATTCAGGGAGGGAGCAAAAGAAAAAAACAGGAAGGAACACTGCTTTGCAGCTGAGCTCATGCTAGCATGTTTTATTTCACAGCCCAGCCTCCCCTGCCTAGGGATGATGCTGACTCAGTGGGCTGGTTGGGCCCTCAAACATCCATCATGACTCAAGACAACTACTCACAGACATATCCACAGGCCAATCTGTTTGAAACTATTCTTCAGTACAGGTTCTTTATCCCCAGGTGACTCAAGGTGACAATGAAAAGTAACTAGAACAAGATTTTTAAAAATAAAATTATTCCCCTATGTACAATACTGGATGCTTTTCTTCTCAGTCTGCTTCTTCCACCATGTGGTTTTTCTCATTGATACTTTCTAATTCTACTCATAGTTTTTCCCCATAATTTTGTCTTTATTTATTGTTCAGAATCTAGAACTCACATTTCTTTAACTACTATAATGCTTAGATTTTTAGCAAAAATGGGTCTGCAATAGTGGGAGTTTAGGAACATTGAGTACAAATTTCCTGCTGATGATTTGGAATCCAAAGGGCAATTAGATATGTATTTTTTTTCTTTTTTAGTAAATAATATGTTGTCTGCAATTCTTTCCATCAGAGCTCTATTCATCTGCAGTCATTGAGTGAAACCTTTTCCAACTATCAGAGCACTGTTATTTCCTGGAATCAGAATCCCACAAGACCTACTGACATCTTACCAAGTCCTTAAAAATGTTGTAGTAGCTTGTGCTCTAGATTAAGCAATATTTTATTTGACTTTACTAAACACTTTTACATTGTCATGATCTTGGAAACATCTATACAGGAATAAAATGTTTATTTTCACTTGTTTCTCTATTTTTAATTAAAATACTCTTCTTGTTAGCTATTTTAATTTCTTTGTACCACTTAAAACTTAGCTTAAAGTCATTTCTTTTAGGAAGACTCTTAAATTATAAAATTTTGATTGTTCCTTAGCTTGCCTTTCTTTTATATGTAGTTCTAAGCTGATGAAACCAAGTCTACACCAAACACTCCAAAGTCCCAAATGTAGGTGTTCTCAAGGAAAGCTACAACTCATGAAGAATAACATAAATCGTTAATTTTTCACATGAAAACAATAGGGACAAACTCTGGAATGCAAGCAGAGACATTTCAGTGCTATCTTGGATGGCATCAAAGTTATAAATCACCTTTATCCACAGAATAAAATGATAATTATTTCACATTGCAACACTTTGTCTTTCTTTATCTATCTATCTATCTATCTATCTATCATCTATCTATCTATCTATCTATCTATCTATCTATCTATCATCTATCTATCTATCTATCAATCAATCTATCTATCTATCTATCTATCCATCTATCCATCTATCTATCTATCTATCCATCTATCCATCTATCTATCTATCTATTAACTATCTATCCATCTATTATCTATGCATGAATCTGTTGATCTATTTCTTTTCAAGATCTGATTATTTGCTCTGCTTATTTTAGCTTATTGTTAACACTTATGCTAAGACTTAGTTTTGACTAAAACTAGACTTGGAAGTAGAAGCTCCCAGCAAGAGCAGCCAATGTAGCACCACAATTTTTTCCTGGTGTTTTTCTTTGGTTTCATTTATTCTCTTGGGCAATAGTTTAGCATATTCCTCTGCCTCCTCTTTATTTTTCTTAATGTTATGTTTCTTCAGAGCAATACCTCAGCATTTGTGTTGTATAACAAAACACTGAACCATGAGTTCTTTTGTCCAGGCTTCTTACCTTCTTTTTAAAGGTCTTTTTGACATGTTAGTGATCATTTTCTTTAGAGAGATTGGTTTGTGCTGGCTGTTTTGACATCCAACTGCAGAGGCATGATAGTATCTCTCAGTCCAAGAGTATCCTTCTCTCTCTTTTTTAAAAATAATAATTAAGTAAAGAAAATGCAGGTTGGCATCTACAATGCATCTTTGAACCAACTTGTGCTTTTTCTTTCCAGTTCTCCTTGGTTTATGAAGAGAATGCCCCTTACTCAGCAGAGCAGGAAAATTTGTTATTGGTTAAGACTAGTTGCTTCATAAGAAAACATCCGTAGCACCAGTGATTCAGACCACTTTTCACTTCCTCTCTTTATACCACATATCAGCAGCTACTTTTGTAGACATTCACTTGTCATAGAAAGTATGAACCTTGTGTTCATCATTAATTTCAATGAGATTCTGATAGCTGATGGCTGGAAAGGAGATATTCAGCTTTGTCTTCACATAATTGACAACCTAGAAAGTGGTACAAAAAGAAGCATATTCTATTCTTTAGATCTATGGCTTAGTAATAGTATCACTAGTAATAGTCACTTAAATATCAGGGCTTTACTAATAATTCTATGACACAAAATATTTAACATAATATTCATATACAACATATATTGTTAATGGGTAATTATCACCACTATAACTTGAAATCTGGAGAATCAGCTTTACATAATTTGATTGAAATTTTATTTACTTATTTTACTTTATTATTTTTTGACGTGCAAGCACTAGACTTTTATTTTCACACATGTTTACATGGATCACCTCTCCTCCTTCACAGCCATGTATTTTTTTACTTTTGTTTTTCATTATTAAGAGATTTTCTCTTCATTTTACATACCAATCACAGATTGCCCTCTTCTCCCTCCTCCCACCCCCCAGCATGCTCCCACAATCCACCCACCATTCCCACCTCCTCCAAGGCAAGGTCTCCCATGTAGAGGAAGCAGAGCCTGGTACATTCAGCTGAAACAGGTCCAGGACCCTCATCCCTGCACCAGTGCTGCACAAAGTGTCCCACCATAGGAAGTAGGCTCCAAAAAGCTGGCTTATGCACCAGGGCCCGGTCCCAATCCCACTGCTTAGGGTCCCCCTAAACAGTTGAAGCTAAAAAAACTGTCTCCACTATCCAGAGTGCCTAGTCTGGTGTCATGGGGACTCCTCAGCTATTAGTCCACAGTTCATGCATTTCCACTGGTTTGGCTGCTCGGCTCTGTACATTTTCCATCATGATCTCATTGTCTCTTGCTCATAGGATCCATCCTCTCATCGATTGGACTCCTGTAGCTCAGCCTGAGATCTGGCCATGGATCTCTGCATCTGCTTCTATCAGTCACTGGCTGAGAGCTCTATGATGGCAGTTAGGGTATTCAGGCATCAGATCACCAGAGTAGGCCAATTCAGGCACCCTCTCGACTGTTGCTAGTAGTCTAAGGTGGGGTCGTCCTTATCGATTCCTGGGAACTTCCCTAGAACTCTGTTTTTCCCTATTCCCATGGTGTCTTCATTTATCTTTCCTTGTTCTTCCACTCTGTCACTGTTCCAGCTCGAACCTCCTGTTTCCCTATGTTCTCATCCCCCGTCCCTTTCCCTCTATTACCCACATCACCCCCAATTTTCTCATGTAGATCTCATGTATTTCTCCTTCCCAGGGTGATGCATGAGTCCTTCCTAGGGTCTTCCCTGCTAGTTAGCCTTCTTGGAGCTGTGGGTTGCAGTCCTTTGCTTTACATCTATTATCCACTTATGAGTGAGTACATACCCTGTTTGTCCTTTTGAGTCTGGGTTATGTCACTCAGTATGATATTTCTTAGTTCCATCCATTTGCCTGCAAATTTCATGACATTGTTTTTCTCTGCTGAGTAGTAAACCATTGTGTATATGTACCACATTTTCTTAATCCATTCTTCAGTTGAGGGGCTTCTAGGTTCTGGTTATTACAAATAATGTTGCTATGAACATAGTTGAGCATGTGTCTTATGGTATGATTGAGTATTCCTTGGATATATGCCTAAGAGTGGTATAGCTGGGTCTTGAGGAAGATTGATTCCCAATTTTCTGAAAAACTGCCATACTGATTTTAGAAGTGGCTGTACAAGTTTGCGCTCACACCAACAGTAGAGGTTCCCCTTGCTGCACATCCTCTCCAACATAAGCTGTATTCCGTGTTTTTGATCTTAGCCATCTTAACAGGTATAAGATGGTATCTCAGACTCATTTTGATTTGCATTTCCCTGATAAATAAGGATGCTGAGCAATTCCTTAAATGTGTTTTGGCCATTTGAGATTCTTCTGTTGAGAATTCTCTGTTTAGCTCTGTAGCCCATTTTTTAACTGGATTATTTTGATGTCTAGTTTCTTGAGTTCTTTATATGTTTTGGAGATCAGCCCTCTATCAGATGTGCGGTTGGTGAAGATCTTTTCCTATTCTGGAGGCTGTTATTTTGTCTCTTTGACCATGTCCTTTGCCCTACAAAAGCTTCTCAATTTTAAGAGGTCTCATTTATTAATTGTTGCTTTCAGTATCTGTTCTACTGGTGTTATATTTAGGAAGTGATCTCCTGTGCCAAGGTGTTCAAGACTACTTCCTATTTTCTCTCATCAGGTTCAGTGTAACTGGATTTATGTTGAGTTCCTTGGTTCACTTGGACTTGAGTTTTATGCGTGGTGACAGATATGGATCTATTTGCAATCTTCTACATGTTGACATCCAGTTATGCCAGCACCATTTGTTGAAGATGCTTTCTTTTATCCATTGTACAGTTTTGGTTTTTTGTCAAAAATTAGGTGTTCATAGGTGTGTGGATTAATGTCAGCATCTTCAATTCGATTCCATTGGTCCACATGTCGGTTTTTAATGCTGGTTTTATTACTATAACTCTATAGTAGAGCTTGAAGTTAGGAATCATGATGCCTCTAGAGGTGGCTTTATTGTACAGGATTCTTTTAGCTATTCTGTTTTTTGTTTTTGTTTTTGTTTTTGTTTTTGTTTTTGTCTGTTAATTTGTTCTTCCATATGAAGTTGAATATTGTTCTTTCCAAGTTTGTGAAGAATTGTGTTAGGATTTTGATAGGGATTGCATGGAATCTGTAGATTGCTTTTGGTAAGATTGCCATTTTTACTATGTTAATCCTACCTATCCATGAGCATGGGAGATATTTCCATTTTCTGATATCTTCTTCAATTTCTTTCTTCAGAGATTTAAAGTTCTTATCATACAGGTCCTTCACTTGCTTTGTTAGAGTTACCCCAACATATTTTATAGTATTTGCAGCTATTGTAAAGGGTGATATTACTCTGATTTCTTTCTCAGCCCTTTTATCATTTTTATTTAGGAGGGTTACTGATTTTTTTTAGTTAATCTTGTATCCTGCTACATTACTGAAGGAGTTTATCAGCTATAAGAGTTCCCTGGTACAATTTTTAGGGTCACTTATGTACACTATTATATTGTCTGCAAATAATGAAAGTTTGACTTCTTCTTTTGCAATTTCTATCACTTTGATCTCCTTTTGTTGTCTGATTGCTCTAGCTAGAACTTCAAGTACTATATTGAATGAATATAGGAAGAGTGGACAGCCTTGTCTTGTTCCTGATTTTAGTGGAATCACTTTGAATTTCTCTCTATGTAATTTGATGTTGGCTGTTGGCTCGCTGTAAATTGCCTTTATTATGTTTAGATATATCTCTTGTATTCCTGATCTTTCTAGGATTTTTATCATGAAGGGGTGTCAAAGGATTTTCAGGATCTAATGAGATAATTATGTGTTTTTGTTCTTTCAGTTTGTTTATATAATTTATAAACAGAATTTTGTATGTTGAACTATCTGCATCCCTAGGATGAAGCCTACTTGGTCATGGCGGATAATTTTTTTGATGTGTTCTTGGATTCAATTTGCCAATATTTTATTGATTATGTTTTCATCAGTGTTCATGAGGGGATTATTCTGTAATTCTCTTTCTTTGTTGCATCTTTGTGTGGTTTGGGTATCAGGGTAACTGTAGTCTCATAAAAAGAATTTGGTAATGTTCTTTCTGTTTCTATTGTGTGTAACAATTTGAAAAGTATTGAAATTATCTCTTCTTTGAAAATCTAGTAGAGTTCTGTGCTGATACCATCTGGTCCTGGGCTTTTTTAGTTGGGAGACTTTTAATGACTGTTTGCATTTCCTTAGGTGTTGTTGATCTATTTAGTTTATCTGATCTTGACTTAACTTTGGTATGTGGCACCTATCCAGAAAATTGTCCATTTAATTCAGATTTTTCAAGTTTGTGGAGTATAGGTTTTTGAAGTATGACCTGATGATTCTCTGGATTTCCTTGTTGTCTGTTGTTATGTCTCCCTTTTCATTTTGGATTTTGTTATTTTGGATGTTCTCTCTCTGCCTTTTGGTTAATTTGGATTTGATTGATATTTTAAACTCTTACTACCTACTATCATATATTCTAAGACATAAAAGATAATGAAACATTCTCTACAATCACAATAATATATATGAACTTAATATTAGAAATGAGATGAAGTGGCTATGAACAGTGATTGTAGAATGTGACATATATAATGGCATTTGTATGTGACAATATTAGAAAAATCAACAATGGTTTGCATTAGGTTATATTAAACTAGTAAATAACAAGCCTAGTGCTTCTCAAGCAAAATATACTTAGTAAATCATTCATCAGAAATTTTAGAAGAAGTAATTAATGTAGACCAACACTATGAGATTTCAGGTGAAAAGAAGATACAATCCTCTTCTCCCTTGTCACACAATTTCTGCTTATTATTTACCTCTTATGCTTCCTGTGTTTTATTTGGTACAACAAAATAATCATAGAAGATCTTCCTGATCATATAACAACTTAGGATCATTTAAAAGCAAAACAACTCATTAATAAATCTCACATTGTTACCTTTATGTGAGAAAGCACCATCTGCTCTTAACCAAGAAATTTCACGAAATACAGATAAAATCTGAACATTTTTTTAGAAACACAAAAGTGCATATATTTCAGAAAGTTCATATGAAAGACAGTTTTCAGATAATTTAACTTATTTTTTTCTTTAATTGAATTTGTTAAACTATTTCTCTATACTGCAATTGGTGTTTTCTTTTTTGTGCTAAATAAAGCTTATAGATTGTGTTGGATAGTCTTATGTCAACTTGACATAAGCTGGAGTCATTTTAGAAGAGGGAACTTCAACTGAATAAAAAATGTATCTCCTCAAAATTGTTCTGTGGGCAAACCTGTGGTCCATTTTCTTTATTTGTAATGTATGTGGGAGGGCCCAGCTCACTATGTGCCATTCCACCTCTGAGGTGGAGGTCCTGGGTGCTAGATGGAAGCAGGCTGAGAAATGCAGTAAGCAACATTCCTCCACAGCTTTTGCAACAGTTCCTGCCTACAGGTTCCTGCCTTGAGCTTCTGACATGATTTTCCTAGTTTATATTCTATTTTAGATTTTTACTGGAGACATGTGTATAGCAGAATTTCTTAGTGGGTTGGTTTCCAGCTAATCATAAAACTAACTAACTAATAATAATAATTCATGTTATATTCTGGAGAGCTTGTCTTTGTAGGCTTTTCCGGGTCAGCCAAATCTTCATTTTTCTGGATCAGACTACTTTTACTAAAATATTTTCTTTCATAGGTTTCCTCTCCTCCAATTTCCCTACCCATCCAAATCTACTCTCTGTCTATCTCTGTTTGTCTCTGTCTGTCTGTCTGTCTCTCTGTCTCTCTCTCTCAGGGTACACATTGGTAGGATTTCCTGAAGGAGGAGGAGACAAGAAAATCATAAGTTCCAGGTCTGTCTGTTAGATCAGACTTCTAACAAATACAACAGTGATAACATTTGTGAAATACATACCTTGGATATTTTGATTCACTGCAAAACTATTAAAGTTAGTATTCTTATCATTATCAAGTCACAAGTTAACTTGAAAAAAAGAGGTTATCACATGATATCAGAGAGGAAAGTGGGACATTGGCCCAAGTTTATTGGTCAAAAGAATTTGACATGGATACAGGTTCACCACAGAACAACATTTTCCAAACTGTGATGCATGAATACACACTGTCACATTCTCAAGCTGTGGTTGGAAATGTAAGGAAAGTTGATTGTGGGCTTTTTCTCCAGCACTCTTTTGATGACATATGGAGACTATCGACTGTGATGAGAGTACTCTAATTATAGGAACAGCTAATTCATATTTTGAAGTATTATTTTCCAAGTTATTCTACATACCCTGGAAATGTAAGCCATGAGGTAACAAAATAATATTTTCATTCTTTAGAATTTTAATATTTATCTTCATACAGGGCTCTTTCTCAATATGAGATAAATTATTTTTAAGTGTATGTAAAATTTAAAGACATGTTTATAGTTGCAAAGCAAAATACTACTCAATGAATTTGTGTTTTTTAAATTAGTGTTCTGTGAATCCTACTGTCACAAATAATTATCACATATATGAATACCTTATATATGTGGTATATGTTTGCATGTATCTGTATCTGTTCATAAAAAATCTATGAACTGCAAATATAATTTTCACTTAATCATTAAAATAATCATTAAAATTATATTCATTTTGATATTAATAAGATACTATTTGTTAAATGTACTCATTGTAGTATGATGTACTAGTGTCAGTGGCCAAATATTCAGTGTGTCATATTATATATATATTTAGAGTTTACATTTTATGTAGTATTGTCATTATATAATCAATTAAAATTTTTAAATTTTAGATTAGTGAGGTTCAATAACAAAATTGTATATCTTTCAAATGCTTAAGTTACCATGTTCTATAGCATACATACAGAATCTTCACACACATATAATACATATTTAGAATATGCTTGGTAATATGCACAGTGTAAAATCATTACATGTAGAAATGGTCAAATGTCATAAATCTGGTTATGTAAGATATAGAATCATTAGGTTTTAATATATATGTAAATTGAAGTTGAAATATAATTCATAGACACTTCTATTTCTAAGGTTCTTATAAATTGGATCATTTAACCTAAATATAGCATGTAAAAGTTGTAGATCATAAAGCTACAGAGGCAATCATGAGATGGGAGTAGAGGACTGTCCAAGGTTGTTGATAGAGGTTAGTAGAATGTAAGTGTCGTGAAAGTAGAAGATGTTTATTTGAGGAAAGAAGTGAATAGGTAGGGGTAAAAGTGAAGGGTTTGATATGGAGTAATGATGGAAGACCAATAAGATTAAGTTATGAAAATGGCATAATGAAATCCAATGCTTTATAAGAAGTTTTTCAACTACATATAAGAATATGTAGTTGAATTTTCAACCATAAAAATCAATTTGGTTTTGATTGTTTTTCAAGACAGGGTTTCTCTGTGTAACACCTTGGATGTTATGGAACTCACTTTGTAGACCAGGCTGGCCTCAAACTCACAGAGATCCAGCTGCCTTTGCCTCTTGAGTGCTGAGAATAAAGGCATGTGCCACCACTGCCCAGCTCAACTTGGTTTAATACTTTGCTAGCAAGGGGAAATGGCAGTCTGTTTTCTGAATTTCTTTTTGCCTAACACCTAATGACTCAGTACTGAGACAATATTTTCTTCCAAGTTTCTATGTTTTAAAATAGAATGTAACATTCCAGCATTCATCAATATACAATTCCAGTTTTTTAGAATGTGAGGGAAATAGCTGAGTGAGGCAACTACAAGTTTAAAGAGGGTGCCTCATAAACTTCCAAAGGGGAAAAAAATCAAGTGACAAATTAAATCAAATAAAAATAATAAGGAAAGCATTCATGTAGTGGGTAGCCATCCCAGCCTTGGCCTGTAAGTTCCAACCCTCATTGAGGTTTCAGTAATGGTCACACCCACAAGGCGGGGCTGAGGGAGGAAGCTGAAGACCCAGGATCTGGAGGAGAGGGCTCTCTTGGTTCCAGGACCAAGGACACTGGAGGTAGACTGAACAGAGTTCTCCAGAGAACACTACCAGACTGCGCCATACCTTTCCCAGACCCTGCAACCTATCCCTTCATTTGTAAGTTACCCCACAAAGCAAACCTCCCTTTTAACTATGTGGAGTGGCCTTAATAATTTCATCAATACATTCAATTATGATAAATTAATATACAAATTTTATTTTGTCTGGTTTTCCTTAATATTTTGTTCACAATACAAATAATTACCTTAACTAGATATTTTAAGACAAAACTAAAATCACAAGGCAATGTAATCATCTAGTAGTCAAATAATATCCTCTTAATGACTATGTTCAAATCTATACCACCTATATAAATTAAAAATAGGTAGAACGTTGAGTAAAGGCTGACCACAGAATAGAGAATTTATCGTCAATCATCCATGTCTGCTGTTGTGTCTGGTGTCATACAATAATGGGGGACAGATCACCAAAGTCTATTAAACCAGAATCAAACTTTATTCCAGAAAAATTAAAAAAATTAAAATTAAAATAAAACACTGCAGGGCACAAAACCTTATCAGCTAGCTGAGACCACAGCCAATGTTGGAATTCTGGGGTTATGGCAATGGAGGTGGTTACTGGCCCAATTTTATAGAATCAAGCACAAGGTGCATGCTAGGAGTCATGTAAAAACATCTATTAAAAGTTAACTTTGGTTCAGGCAGTTGTTGACTATCAGGGACTAGAGGGTTAAAAGTTAACCCTTGGCTGTAGACAAAGGAGCTGGCTGTAAAGGAGACAGCCATTGTTAGCAGTTAAACTTTAGAGCTGATGATTGTCAGTTTTTATCTCTTGTGTGTGTGTATGTGTGTGTGTGTGTGTGTGTGTGTGTGTGTGTGTGTGTGTGTGTTTTAATTTTACATATCAGCCATGGGTTCCCCTGTCCTCCCTGTACTGCCCCTGCCCCCACATTCCCCCAAGCCCCTCCCCTCCATTCTCATCTCCTCCAGGGCCAAGACTCCCCTGGGGATTCAGCTCAACCTGGTGGATTCAGTACAGGCAGGTCCAGTCCCCTCCTTCCAGGCTGAGCAAAGTGTCCCTGTGTAAGCCCAAGGTTCCAAACAGCCAGCTCGTGCATAAGGACAGGTCTGGGTCCCATTGCTTGGGTGCCTCCCAAATAGTTTAAGATATTCAATTGTCTCATTTATCCAGAGGGCCTTGATCCAGTTGGGGGCTCCACAGCTTTTGGTTCATAATTCATGTGTTTCCATTAGTTTGGCTATTTGTCCCTGTGCTTTTCCAATCTTGGTCTCAACAATTCACACTCTTACAGTCCTTCCTCCTTCTCGACAATTGGACTCCTGGAACTCCACCTGGGGCCTGGCCAAGGATCTCTTCATCCAATTCCATGAGTTATTGGATGAGAGTTCTAGCACGACTGTTAGGGTGTTTAGCCATCTGATCACCAGACTAGGTCAGATGAGGCTTTCTCTTGACCATTGCCAGTAGTCTACAGTGGATGTATCATTGCGGATTTTTGGGGAACTCTCTGGTACTTTGCTTCTTCCTATTCTCATGTGGTCTTCATTTATCATGGTCTGTTATTCCTTGTTCTCCCTTTATGTTCTTGATCCAGCTGGGATCTCCTGTTCCCCTAACCTCTCTTTCCCTTGAATCTTGCCCTTCATTACTCCCACTGTTGTCTAGGTTGTTCATGTAGATCTCATCCATTTCTCTGTCACTGGGCGATCCCTGTGTCTTTCTGAGGGTCCTGTTTGTAGGTAGCCTCCCTGGAGATGTGTAGCAGTCTAGTCATCTTTGTTTTACATCTAGTATCTAACTATGAGTGAGTACATACCATGTTTGTCTTTATGAGTCTAGGTTACCTCACTCAGGATGATTTTTTTCTAGATCCATCCATTTGCCTGCAAACCTCATGATGTCATTGTTTTTCTCTGCTGAGTAGTTCCCCATTGTGTATATGTACCATATATTCTTTATCCATTCTTTAGTTGAAGGGTGTCTAGGTTGTTTCCAGGTTCTGGCTATTACAAACAATGCTGATATGAACACAGCTGAGCAGATGCCCTTGTGGTATGATTGAGCATTCCTTGGGTATATGCCCAAGAATGCTATAGCTGGGTCTTGGGGGAGATGGATTCCCAATTTTCTAAGGAAGCACCACATTGATTTCCAAAGTGGCTGTACAAGCTTGTTTTGCCACCATCAGTGGAAGAGAGTTCCCCTTGCTCTACATCCACTGCAGCATAAGCTGTCTTCCGTGTTTTGGATCTTAGCCAATCTAACAGGTGTAAGGTGGTATCTCAGAGTTTTGATTTGCATTTCCTGCATAATTTGGGATGTTGAGCAATTCCTTAAATGTCTTTCAGCCATTTGAGTTTCATCTGTTGGGAATTCTCTGTTTAGTTCTATAGCCCATTTCTTAATTGTACTGTTGGGCATTTTGATGTCTAATTTCTTGAGTTCCTTATATATTCTGGATATCAGCCCTCTGTCAGATGTGGGGTTGGTGAAGAACTCTTCCCATTCTGTAGGCTGTCTCTTTGTCTTGTTGACCATGTACTTTGTTCTACAAAAGCTTCTCAGTTTCAACAGGTCCCATTCATTGATTGTTTCTCTCAGTGTCTGTGCTATTGGTGTTATATTTAGAAAGTGCACTCCAGTGCCAATGTATTCAAGACTGCTTCCTACTTCCTCTTCTATCAGGTTCAGAGTAACTGGATTTATGTTGAGTTCTTTGATCCACTTGGAGTTAAGATTAGTGCACAGTGACAGATATGGATCTATTTGCAGCCTTCTACATGTTGACATCCAGTTATGCTGGCACCATTTGTTGAAGATGCTTTCTTTTTTTCATTGTACAGTTTTGGCTTCTTTGTCAAAAAGTATATGTTGATAGGTGTGCGGATTACTGTCAGGTTCTTCAATTCAATTCCATTGGGCCACATGTCAGATTTTATGCCAGTACCAAGCTGATTTCATAATGGTAGCTCTATAGTAGAGCTTGAGGTCTGCAATCGTAATGGCCCTAGAGGTTGTTTTATTGTACAGCATTCTTTTGGATATCCTGGGTTTTTTGTTTTTCCATATGAAGTTGAGTATTATTCTTTCCAGATCTGTGAAGAATTGTGTTGGTAATTTGATGGGGATTGCGTTGAATCTGTAGATAGCTTTTGGTAAGATCATCATTTTTACCATGTTAATCTTTCCTATCCATGAGCATGGGAGATCTTTCCATTTTCTGATATCTTCTTCAATTTCTTTTTTCAGAGACTTAAAGTTCTTGTCATATATGTCCTTCACATGCTTAGTTAGAGTAACCCCAAGGTGTTTTTTTTTTTTTTTTTTATCATTTGTAGCTATTGTAAATGGTGATGTATCTCTGATTTCCTTCTCAGCTTCTTTGTCTATTGTATATAGGAGGGCTACTGAATTTTTTTTTTTTTTTGAGTTGATCTTGTATCCTGTTATGTTGCAGAAGGTGTTTATAAGCTGTATCAGTTCCTTGGTTGAATTTTTGGGGTCACTCATGTATACTATCATGTCATCTACAAATAGGGAAAGCTTGACTGCTTCCTTTCCAATTTGTACCCCCTTAATCTCCTTATATTGTATTATTGCTCTGGCTAGAACTTAACCTACTATATTGAATAAGTATGGGGAGAGGGGACAGCCTTGCCTTGTTCCTGATTTTAGTGGCATTGCTTTGATTTTCTCTCCATTTAATTTGATGTTGGCTGTTGGCTTGCTGTAAATTGCCTTTATTATGTTTAGGTATTTTCCCTGTATTCCTGATCGCTCCAAGACCTTTATCATGAATGGGTGTTGGATTTTGTCAAATGTCTTTTCTGCATCCTTTGAGATGATCATGTGGTTTTTTTCTTTGAGTTTGTTTATATGCTGTATTACATTGACAGGCTTTCATATGTTGAACCACCCTTGTATCCCTGGGATGAAGCCTACTTGATCATGATTGATAATTGTTTTGATGTGTTCTTGGAGTCTTTTTGCCAGTATTTTATTGAGTATTTTTGCATCAATGTTCATGGGGGAGATTGGTCTATAGTTCTCTTTCTTTGTTGCATCTATGTTTGGTTTAGGAATCAGGGTAAATGTATCCTCATAGAAGGTGTTTGGTAATATACCTCCTGCTTCTATTGTGTGGAACAATTTAAAGAATATTGGTATTAAGTCTTCTTTGAAGATCTGGTAGAATTCTGCAGTGAAAACCTGGGCTTTTTTTGGTTGGGAGACTTTTAATGACTGATTCTATTTCCTTAGGGGTTGTTGGACCATTTAAATGGTTTATCTGGTCGTGATTTAACTGAGGTATGTGGTACCTATCCAGAAAATCTTTGAGATTTTCCAGTTTTGTGGAGTATTGGTTTTTGAAGTATGACCTCATGATTCTCTGGATTTCCTCATTGTCTGTTGTTATGTCCCCCTTTTCATTTCTGATTTTGTTAATTTGGATGCTCTTTCTCTGTCTTTTGGTTAGTTTGGATAAGGGCTTGAGTATCTCGTTGATTTTCTCAAAGAACCAAGGCTTTATTCCATTAATTTTTTGTATTGTTCTCTTTATTTCTATTTTATTGATTTCAGCTCTTAATTTGATAATTTCCTAGCATCTGTTCCTCCTGGGAGACTTTGCTTTTTCCTGTTCTAGAGCTTTCAGGTGTGCTGTTAAGTCACTAGTGTGAGATTTCTCCAACATCCTTATGTGGGCCTTTAGTGCTATGAATTTCCCTCTTAGCATTGCTTTCATAGTGTCCCATAAGTTTGGGTATGTGGTATATTCATTTTCATTGATCTCTAGGAAGTCTTTAATTTCTTTCTTTATTTCTTCCTTAACCCATTGGTGATTCAGTTGAGCATTATTCAGTTTCCATGAGGTTTTCTGTAGGTTTTTTTTTTGTTGCTTTTGTTGAAATCAAACTTTAAACCATGGTGGTCTTATAGAACTCAGGAGGTTATTCCAATTGTTTTGCATCTGTTGAGAATTGCTTTTTGGCCAAGTATGTGTTCGATTTTATAGAAGGGTCCATAGGGTGCTGAGAAAAAGGTATGTTCTTTTTTGTTTGGATGCAATGTTCTGTAGAGATTGATTAAGTCCATTTCAGTCATAACATCAGTTAAGTCCATTATTTCTTTGTTACGTTTCAATTTGGCAGATCTGTCCAGAGGTGAAAGTGGGGTGTTGAATTTTCCCACTATTAATGTGTTGGGTTTTATATGTGATTTAAGCTTTAGTAATGTTGCTTTTACATATGTGGGTACCCTTGCGTTTGGGGCATATATGTTCAGACTTGAAACTTCATCTTGCTGAATCTTTCCTGCTATGAGTATGTAATGTCCTTCATCATCTCTTTTGATTGACTTTAGTTTCATGTCTATTTTGCTGGATATTAGGATGGCTACACCAGCTTGTTTCTTAAGACCATTTGATTGGAAAGTCTTTTCCCAGCCTTTTATTCTTAGGAGGTGTCTGTCTTTGAATTTGAGGTGTGTTTCTTGTATGCAGCAGAAAGATGAGTCCTGTTTTTGTATCCATTCTGTTAGTCTGTGTCTTTTTATAGGTGAATTAAGTCCATTGATATTAAGGAATATTAATGACCAGTGATTGTTCATTCCTGTTATTGTTTTTATTTTTTGGTGGTAGTGTGTGTGTACTTCTCTTCTTTGGGGTTTACTGCTGTGGTGTTATCTATTACCTTTGTTTTCTAGTGTGTATCTGACTTCCTTAGGTTGTAATTTTCCTTCTAGTGCTTTCTGTAGGGCTGGGTTTGCGGATAAGTATTGTTTAAATCTGATTTTGTCTTGGAAGGTCTTGTTCACTCCATCTATGATGATTGAAAGTTTTGCTGGGTATATTAGTCTAGGCTGGCATCCATGGTCTCTTAGTGTCTGCATTATATCTGTCCAGGTCCTTCTGGCTTTCAAATTCTTCATTGAGAAATTGGGTTTTATTCTGATGGGTTTGCCTTTATAAGTCACTTGGCCTTTTTACTTTGCTGCTCTTAATATTCTTTCTTTATTCTTTATGTTTAGTTATTTAATATTATGTGGCAAGGGGACTTTTCTTGGGGGTCTAGTCTGTTTGGTGTTCTGTAGGCTTCTTGTATCTTCATAGGCATTTTGTTCTTTAAGAGGGGAATGTTTTCTTCTATGATCTTGTTAAATATATTTTCTGTGCCTTTGAGTTGGTATTCTCCTTCCTCTATACCTATTATTCATAGGTTTGGTCTTTTCATGGTGTCCCAAATTTCTTGGACATTTTGGGTCATGACTTTGTTGGCTTTAGTGTTTTCTTTGACTGATGAATCTATTTATTTCTTCTATTGTATCTTCAACACCAGAGATTCTCTCTTCCATCTCTTGCATCCTGTTGGTTATACTTGCATCTGAATTTCCTATTTGTTTACTCAGATTTTCTATTTCCAGCATTCCTTCTGCTTGTGTCTTCTTCATTTTTTCTATTTCCCTTTTCAGGTCTTGGACTATTTCCCTCATCTGTTTCATTGCTTTTTCATGATTTTTTTTTCAGGGACTTATTGTTTTCTTCTGCTTTATTTCTCCTTTCCTCTAATTTTTTATAGCATTCTTCCCATTTTTTGTTTGTCTGTTCCTCCACCTTATTTTTGATTTTTTCTATATAAGGCTCAAGCATCTTCATGATGTTATTTATAAGGTTATTTTCTTCTGTTTCTTCCATTCTGTAATGTTCAGCTCCTGCTGCTTGTGGAGGGCTAGTTTCTGGTGATGCTGCATTGCCCTTTATTTTGTTGTATGTACTTCTACCTTGAAGTCTGCCCATCTCCTTGTGGATTCGTTCTTCATCTTATCAGTGCACTTGTTCCAGACAGAGCTGACAGATTTAGGGAGCCTCTCTCTGGTCCAGATAGAAGCTCTGGGCTGGGTGGTAGCTTTGGTCCAGATTAGACTCAGACACCAGCTCCCACTTCCCATTCAGCCAGCACTCCTATATGCTGGCCAGATGGGATCTGGGGGCTGGTCTCTGAGTCTCACGAAGTTGCTGGGTTCTCTGTATCTTATCCCGATGGGAGCGCCTCTTGTCCAGATGGGAGTTCTGGGGCAGGATCGAAGCTCTGGTCCAGATGGGAGTTCCAGGGCAGATGGGAGCTGGAGACTGGTCTTTAAGTCTCAGGAAGTGACTGGGGTCTTGGGCAGATGGGTGTGGTGGCAGGGTATGGAGATTGCAGGGTCTGCCTGCAGTCTTGAAAAAGGGGGACCTTCCTGCAGGGCCAGCTGAATGGCCAGAAACTGGGGCCAAGTTGGGCACGTCCTGTCCTCCCGGGATGGCTGGTGCTTAGGGGTGGGACCCAGAGGTGGGTGCCTCTCTGACTGTAACTCCAGGCACTCACCTCTGGTCCTATGGGAGTTCTAGGGCAGGATGGAAGCTGGGGGCTGGTTTCTAAGTCTCAGGAAGTGACTGGGGTCTCAGGCTGATGGGTGTGGGGGCAGGGCGTGGAGGTTGTAGGGTCCACGGGGCTCTTGGAGAGGGGGAACCTTCCCAGTGGGGATGGGTGGTCCTGCCCTATGGCCAGAACCTGGGGCCAAGTTGGGCAGGTCTTCCCAGGAATAGCTGGTACCAGGATTGGGACCTAGGTGCGGGCTTCTCTGGGTGTGACCCCAGGCACTCTCCTCTGGTCCAGATGGGAGTTCTGGGGAAGATGGGAGCTGGGGGCTGGGCTTTGAGTCTCAGGAAGTGGCTGGGATCTCCTTACCTTGTCCAGATGCGAGCTCCGGGGTGGGATCCAGTTTTTTATTTCTTAAACTTATAATTTTTCATTTTTATATTCCTGTACCATTCACTGTTACAGTTTTACATAATCCACTAATGTGAAAGAAGGAGGAGGAGATTCAATTCTTGAGTTATGCCATGTGCAGATGCCATACGTCGTTGGTCATTGTTGGCTTTGATGATGGAGAATATGGATCATGATCTAGGGAATGTAGACTACTCTCTTGAGATCAACATGCTAAGATGGGTTTTTATATATCAGGCCTCAGATACTGAATACATCCTTGGCCAAAACTTGTTTTTGTTTCAGTATAAACTAATTGATCTTTAAAAAATCATAAGTGATATATGTATTCAGGAAAATAGGTTTGTAATTACAGAAATGATATCTGTGCTTAAAGACAGGCTAAACTAATTATACATGTGTATGTACATATATACACATATAAAATTTCTTTTAATACATATATATTTTCTATGTATATATTAGTTATTTTGTTACATCTATCTTTGTTGAGAATTTTTCACCCATTTTGTAGAATAGACTTTGTGAATTAGGTTGATACACTAATAAATATTGGGCATACACAGATACTTAATTTCCCAAATTTAACACTAGGAGGTATGTATTAATGATTGAACACATTGTCAGTAGGTTCACATGCTATCTTTGTCAAAATACTGATTAAATGAACAGTGAAAACAGTAATTGTTTTCTGTGTAATCCTGTGGCTGTGATCATTTAGTGAATTTATAAGTTTCAAAGATCTGAAAAATCCAAAATAACAAATAATTATAACTATCTTGAAAAGTTTTAAAACATTACAAAATAGGTTGAATATTATTAGTAGATACAAATTCCTTTAAAAATTTCAAACAAAAGATAATACTAACAATAAACTTTGCTGCAAGCCACAGGAAAACATAATAAAAATCATCTACTATCACAAAAGGTACTACTTGGAAAAGTCAAAACTTCTCTAAAGGTCAAGCTATGGCTTAAGAAGTCTTGGTAATATTTTAGCTTTTGTATATATATTGGCTAGTTCCTACAATGATTTTCTTTTAATGCTATGTGTATTTTCAAGAACTCCTAACAGTGTATTTATCTAAAATACCCATCAAGCATCCAAGGCCAAAACAACACCTGTCTCTTAGTTCAGGTGATAGCTTTATTTTTTTGTGCAATTTAGGGTCAGACCCTCCTTTTTTATACAACCTTAGTAAATGATGCCTAACTTCCAACCTAACCACTTATAGGAATGTATGCTGAGCACTTAGATCCCCCTTTTGATTTAGTAACCCCTCATTAGCATTCAGTTGACCTCTTCCTTTACCACTCCCTTTTTGGGTTGTAAAAGAAAGCCTGTGGGTCACTGCCTGAGGAAAATTCTTACCTGCCTTCATGACCCTGTAAGTATTCAAGACTGGACCTAGCTGGAGGGGGAGGATTGCTACTGCTTGGATTTATAAATGAATACCCTAGAGAATTGAGGACAGGGGACTGAGAGGGATAGGGAGGATTTTGACCAGAGAAAATGGGTGGACAAGATGGAAGATGAGGAACAGCAGATAAGGAAGTACTAGCTGGATAAGAACGAGATTGACAAGGACCTAGATGAGGCAGTATTAAGATGAGAGAATTAAGATGATTAGAGGAGACAACAGATAAATAGAGAGAGAAATTAGGCAAGAAAGGAGCTAGGCATGGGAGCAGAATAGAAGCTGTGTAGAGAGAGAACTGATACAGCACAGTAAAGTATTTGTATTAAAGAGTTTCATGTATGTAGATTCATTTCATATCATCAAAGATTAAATTATCAGCTGGTTGTAGATTCTTCCCAGACTCTGGGAGGGGACTATTGAGAGGGTGGACCTCCCTAAGACTCTCATAAAACAGATGTCAGAGCTGGGAGAAAAGCCAGGAAATGGAAAGGCTAAGGATTATCACTGTAGTTATTTTCCTCCTTCAACTGAATCTATTGCCTGTGAATCTCCTGTGACATGTAGCAACTACAAAGCTAAAAATAAAATAAATTCAAAACTTTTATTTTCGTATGGAACAGTGCCCTGTGTTTTTGATTCATCTATCATATTACTTACTGAACCACCTGGCTCAGCTTGAACCTGGGCTGTGAAGTGTAAATTTAATATTCTCAATTTTCTGTTGCCATGAATATGTTAGAGGAGATTTTGAAAAATTATTTTTTAATGCTGTCAATTTCTGACAATTTTCATTCCAACTCAAATCTCTCCATGGAGTTATTCCCTTAACAGGTCGCTTTTTCAGATTTACTTGATTTTATTTTCAATTGAGTAAATCTCTACATTTTAGAGATGTTTTTGTTTCTTGTCAAATATCTGTAAATATAAATATCTGTAATTGTTATTATTCATATGAGCATTTTAGTAAATTTTTCTAAAGATTAAATCAAAATTTGACCATTTCTGAGAAAATGTATTTCTTGCCTTCCTTATTTTGACTTTCATAATTTCCTCTAGGTTTGCCATATATCTGTGCATGTGCCATATTCCAGTTAACTATGCTCATTTCCATGAAGGTCACCTGTCCTTGCCGTTAAATAGCACCCTATCCTACGAATTTAAAGACCTCCTAGTAGAACATGGGAAAGGTTAATGGCAAATGAACTGGTACATTTCAGTGTTCCTGTGGACTTCATTAAAATTTAGTATTCATTATTGGTCTTTTCTAAGATGATGAGCGCCATTGAACCACTTGATTCTGTCCTTGTGGTTTCATTAATAATTCAAAACCTTTGTTTTAAACATCCCTTGTCAGCTCATTTTATCATTTTCTAATGATCACCACTAGTGAATTTCAATATAGACCTCTGATACAGGCAGGATCTGTCTGCCAGCACAAGTCTCTCCTTTCAAAACAAGTTCATGAATTCACAAAGTCTATGTTTCCTTTCCTGAAAGGAATTAAGTTGTTTATATGAAGTAACAACTGTTACCATTTTATTCCCTCTACAACATATGTGCATTGTATTTCAAAATATAGAAAACTAAAGTGAAAATTCAGAAATATTTTGTATTTCTCTTAAATGACAATACAGTGTCACCTTTTGTATTATTATCCATATAGTTGTTCATAACTAAGATCATGTATTTTTCTTCTCATTGAAGGGTCCCAGAAATCAGAAATTGTAAAGATGAAACATAACTATTCAACTATTTTATCTTATTTGATCCTAGTTTCTCAATGATCTGTCATCACCATAAAACCAAACTTAAAATGTACAAGATGTATGTGAGTGCAAGCCATTTGCTCTATGCACAATGGAAACCATTCCAAGATATTTTTTGCTGGGAGCCTCTCTTCATTGATGAGCACACAGAATTCCAAGAGTTTGACTTGAATTGTTATAAACAAAGTATCTTCATTTTTATTAAACATCCATTAAACCTCAAAATAAAGTTCAACAAAGAATTGTAAGAAATGGAGAATTTGTAATTTGTCATGGAAATGGATCATAGCACTATATTGTGGCTACAGATTTCTCAACACTATATTTGTGTTTGTCCCTAACAATATCTATTGATTGGAGAATGGATATGATTCTAAGGGAAGGAATTATACTTTCTATTCCACGAACTCCTACATTTTATTGTTTATATTCTTATCTGGAAAGCTGAAATATTTATATTATATAGTAATAGATGTATGATAACAATCTTACTGTAACTTTATGCATTTTATTTTGTGTACTTAAAACTAATAGTAAGAGATAGGATTTTGTGCTTTAGTAGGTAATACAACAATAGGGGTCAGTCATATTTGATGGAAATTATCTACAAGGTTTTGAAAAGTGGGTTAAACAACACAGTCATTTGAAAGGTTCATACACTGTTTTATTATTTGCAGTTCTGTTTGTATAGGATAGAGGAGGGCATTAGGGACCCTGAAGCTGGATTTTCAGGCATTCATAACTGCATAATATGGGTGGTAGGAAGCAAATGTAGATATTCTTTAAGAGCACTATGTACTATTTACTGCTGAGCCTTCTCTCCATCCCCATGTGTCAAGTGGTTTGATACACAATATACACCTCTACTTCTAGTACTTAGAAGGCTAGGGCAGGAGGAATATGAGTTTAAAGCAAACCTGAGTTATATAGCAAACTCCAAGCCAGCTAGAGTTTCATGGTGAGACTTGTCTCAACCACCCTTCCTCCAAAATGGATGAAAACAAAGCAGAGAATATAAGATAATTTAAGATTTCATATTACTTACTCTGAATTTCCAAAGCATTCATTTGAAAAGATTTCAGAGAATCACTATCAAGATATAGCTACCCTTCAAAATGTGTCTAATACAAACAAGGCTGATATGAACATAGTTCAGCAAATGCCCTTGTGGTATGAGTGAGCATTCCTTGGGTATATGCCCAAGAGTGGTATAGCTGGGTCTTAGGGGAAATAGATTCCCAATTTTCTAAGGAAGCGCCATATTGATTTCCAAAGTGGCTGTACAAGCTTGTATTCTCACCAGCAGTGGAGGAGAGTTCCCCTTGCTCCACATCCTCTCCAGCGTAAGCTGTCCTCTGTGCTTTTGATCTTAGCCATTCTGACAGGTGTAAGGTGGTATCTCAGAGTCTGGAAACAACCTAGATGCCCTTCAACTGAAGAATGGATAAAGAATATATGGTACATATACACAATGGAGTACTACTCAGCAGAGAAAAACAATGACATCATGAGGTTTGCAGGCAAATGGATGGATCTAGAAAAAAAATCATCCTGAGTGAGGTAACCTAGACTCATAAAGACAAACATGGTATGTACTCACTCATAGTTGGATACTAGATGTAAAACAAAGATGACTAGACTGCTACACATCTTCAGGGAGGCTACCTACAAACAGGACCCTCAGAAAGACACAGGGATCACCCAGTGACAGAGAAATGGATGAGATCTACATGAACAACCTGGACAACAGTGGGAGTAATGAAGGGCAAGATTTGAGGGAAAGAAAGCTTAGGGGAGCAGGAGATCCCAGCTGGATCAAGAACAGAAAGGGAGAACGAGGAATAACAGACCATGATAAAGGAAGACCACATGAGAACAGGAATAGGCAGAGTGCTGGAGAGGTCTCCTTAAATCCACAATGATACATCCTCTGTAGACTGCTGGCAATGGTCGAGAGAAAGCCTGATCTCACCTAGTCTGGTGATCAGATGGCTAAACACCCTAACTGTTGTGCTGTAACTCTCGTCCAATAACAGATGGAAGTGGATGCAGAGATCCTGAGCCAGGCCCCAGGTGGAGCTCCAGGTGTCCAACTGTCGAGAAAGAGGAGGGACTGCAAGAGCATGAATTGTTGAATCCAAGATTGCAAAAAGCACAGGGACAAATAGCCAAATGAATGGAAGCACATGAATTATGAACCAATGGCTGTGGAGCCCCAGCTGGATCAGGCCCTCTGGATAAGTGAGACAATTGAATAGCTTGATCTGCTTGGGAGGCACCCAGTCTGTGGGACCAGGATCTGTCCTTAGTGCATGAGCTGGCTGTTTGAAACCTTGGGCTTACACAGGGACACTTTGCTCAGTCTGGAAGGAGGTGACAGGGCCTGCCTGTACTGAATCCATCAGGTTTAAATGAATCCCCAGGGTTGCCTTGATCCTGGAGGACATGGGAATGGAGGGGAGGGGTTGGGGGGAAGGTGGGGGCAGAGGCAGGAGGGGGGAGGACAGGGGAACCCATGGCTGATGTATAAAATATAAAACACATAATAGTAAAGAAAAATAAATAAACAAAAGAAATGTGTCTAAGATTTCATTGCTGGTGGGTGTAGATATCTAGTAGAAGTTACTTGCATAAACTATCAAAATATGTTGATGAAAACAAATAAGCATGGCTTTCTCAGATGACATATCAATGAAGAAATATCAAGACTTTTCAGTATTAATCATTTTGTACTTCAGAAATAGTAGTGACAAACCAAAGTATAAGTCACAATGGAGAAAATATTAACAAATTATATATATATATATATATATATATATATATATATATATATATATGTATATGTGTGTGTGTATCTGTTTGTGTGTATTGATATATTATGGATAAAAACCCTAATATTTTAATAAGAGAAACAATCTTTAAATGTAATAAATTTCTGGTCAGAAATTCATCAAAGAGTTTATGAAAATAACCAATACATACATAAGGAGAAATTGCAAAAATATCAGTTTTTCCACAAATAAAATTAATGTTACTTCACATCCACAAAAATATGAACCACTTCACATCCACAAAGACAGGTCAGATAAAAATTATAGCAATAACTATGGATCATATTGTGGAAAAATCAAATCCTCATCTCAGCTTTGGGGATGGAAAATGGCAGGTGTTCTAGAAAATTCTGGGCATCTTTGCTTTCTCTGTTTCTTCTTCATTTGTTTTGTCTTTTAAAAAAAATCATTCAGGGACTGGATAGATAATTTAGCAGTTAAGAGCACTGATTGCTATTCCAGTGGATGTGGTTTGATTCACAAGCCTTTGTAACTCCAGTTCCAGGGGAGCTGATGCTCTCTTTTGGTCTTGGTGGGCATCAGGCACAGACATAGTGCTCATATGTAAATGCAGACAAAACATCTGTACACATGAAACACAAATAAATAATCAAAATTATTTTCATAAACTGCTATAGTAAATTTTAGTTTTTGAAATGTCCCCTATTCTCATCTCTCTGTTTCTTGCTGTAACCTAAAAGGCCCATCCTACATTGTACTTTCAAGTTTCTGTTTGGTGGGGGACTCACTGAGTGTAATTAGTGTCTTGCCCATGTGTGGGTGGGAAGTTATTTACTGGAGCAAAGATAACTTCTCAGAGACTATGTCAAGGAAGAGCAGAATTATTTCTTCCAACAGTTGTTAATTGCCTATAATCTCTCAGAGAAGAATGGGGATTCATGATCCCCACTCATGATGAAAGGATTATCGGTCCAATCCAGTGCAAGTATTGTGCAGATTGCCACAGCTGCACAGATTCACGAGTACAAAGTCAGTAACTTACCCGTTGCTGCACGTTTTCCCATCCTTGGGCTCTTGAATTCTTCCCTCCTTCTCCATCATGGTTCCGAGCCCAAGTAGCATTTTACCCACTGCTTACTCACACCTCTATGTCCAGTCACTGTTTTCTGCAGTGAGAAGCTTCTCTGGTGAAGAACTTGAAAAACATTAATTAATGGCTATAAGTACTACGACTTAAATGGCAGTTTGATGATAAGACCATTTAGCAAAAACAACTCTAGTAGTTTCCTCCATAAGTAAGTCATGTGGCCTTCCCACCCAAGGGCTTTTTGGCCAGGGTTAAAGAATCAGGCATGAGTTTTCTCCTTTGGAGCCACTGACGACAAATAATGAGATAATGGTTAAAATGTTACACACGCCAGGCAGCAGTGGTGCAGGCTTGTAATCCCAGCCCTCAGGAGGCAGAGCCAGAAGGACCTCTCTGAGTTCGAGGCTAGCCTGATCCAGCGCGATATGCAGGACAGGCACCAAAACTAAACAGAGAAACCCTGTCTTGAAAAACAAAAACAAAAACAAACAAACAATAAAAAAATCTTACACAGTTACCAAATGTTTCAGCATTTCCATTGCTAGGTATGTACACGAAAGAAATGAGAACAGATGAACAGCCAAAGACTATTTTGTAAATATCTGTGATACCATGGTTATGCATTATTATGCCACAATAATCAAAAAACAGAAGAAAGGTCAACTAACACATGAATAGTAAGCAAAATACGGTATAATCATGCAATAGAGCTTCCTTTGGGAATGAAAAGAATCAGGCATTAACACAAGTTAATATTTGGATTCAAATCTTCATGTTGAGGAAGAGGTTGGTCACAAAGACCACTGATTCTCAAAATCTATTTCTGTGACATACCTCAAAAATTATATCACTAGAAAAGAAAAGGAAATCGCTGTTGGCTGGGCTAGATTCAGAAAAAGGGAGTGAATGCAATTGAATGAGATAGTATTCGGGTGTTATTGATAGGACAAATGTAAAATTATATTGTGGTAAGAATTCAATATTGTAACTTACTAAAAGTCATTGAATTATACATTTAAATAAAGACAATTTAATAGTGTCTAAACTATATCACAGTAGAATCATAAAAAAGAAAACTAAGTTAATTATGTAATCAGGGATCCAGTTTAGGAACTGATATCTGTGTAGCTGTTTTTATGTAATACTATATGTGTTGTACTCCAGGCAAAAGTGTGGAATCAGCATTCATAATTTCAAACAAGGTGAATCTAATAGTTTTTGAAGATTAAAAGACTGAGTTCTAATTTAACAAGACTGATATGCAACTGATTCTGAAAGGGATCAAAATTATAGACCTAGGGCAAACTAAACTTCCATGTTGAAATGGATTTACAGATTTAAAATTGTATATTAATGCCTGACAAAGGTGAATTTTCAATTAATTACTCTGTTAGACAGATGGTGGGTTATTTACTGTTATTTCTTGAGACCAAACACCTAGAAAAGTACAATATTTGGGATGAAGGGTTTAACTGCCTCAAAATTTGACGAATAGAGTTAGTCAAGGCAAGAAAAGCATGCTGATAGGCTTTTACTTGTCCTAAACATCAACCAGGAAGCAGAGAAAGCAAAGCCTCTGGTCAGAACACTATTACTTTTTGCTTCTTACATTCAGTTTAGTATGTATCCTATGAGATGGTGTCACCCACAGTTAAGGTAGGTTTATCTTCCTCAAGTTATTTGGAAGCACCTTCATATACTTAGCTAATTCAGAGTCCCATCATAGTGACAATTGAAAATAGTTAATATAAGTCTATATCTTATCAATGAAATACACAATTAAACTATTTTAAATCACTGATCCATCACTCGTCCTTAAAACACAATGTTGTTCTCATGTGTATCTTAAAGTCTAAGATCTCTATTACATTGGATCTCCAATGAAACTCAGTCTTCCCCTTCATATTATCTGTAGCATGAATCTTAAAGAGTCTTATTAATAAAATCAAACCTGAGGCCAGTTATTGGGGTGAATGCTGGAAGATCAGAGACACAGAACAAGCCACAGCTTCCTCACCTCTCCAGTTCCTCAGACTGCAAGCTTCTGTGTCCTCATCCAAATGAATCTCAGCTGAACTGTGCTGCTCCAAAGCCTAAAAGCTTAACTAGCCAAATGCTAAACCAGCCAAATGCTTAACTAGCTCTGGTGCCTGGATTTCACGTCTTACATATCTTTCTACTTTCTGCCATTAATCCCTAGAATTAAAGGCTGGATTTCTAGGATTAAAGGCTATGTCACTATGCCTGGCTGTTTCTAATGTGGCCTTGAACTCAGATATCCATAGGTATTTCTGTCTCTGGAATGCTAGGATTAAATGCGTGTGCTACCAATGCCTATCCTCATCTTTAATATTGTAGCCGTCTTGTTCTCTGACCCCAGATAAAGTTTATTAGCCTGCACAATATTTTTGGGAACACAATACCACAATTATCTTTGCAGAGAATCTGGACTTGCTATGTGTTATGGACTTAATAGCATTTTGGAATCTTGATTGTAAAAATCTGTAACTATATACTCTTGTAATTTGCATATTAATAAAACCACACTATGTGAATAATCCTTCCAAGTCTGCTGCCCTCTCAAGATGTTGTTTATACCCTTCCAACACAGTTATAGTGGTCTTATGAGATTTAATGATTTAGGAAATAATTCCTCACTTGTTTTTGAGTAGGGAATCTCCTAGTTCAGTCTTATTTCAAATGAATTCTGGCAAATTTCACAGGTTGAGTCTTGCTTTTACACAATCTTTCCTCCTGTTCCAACAGTACACATTTCTCTATAGTTCTTCAACTTCTTCAAAGATTATAACTATTTTCTCTTACGCATCTTTACTGCAATTTTAAACAGGCACAGTTTCCTTTATTCGCTTAAGTGTACCTGTTAATATCATTTTTATCCTTTCTCAGTGCTTATCTGATTTAAAATAATGAGCACTAGATATGCAACACACTAAATATTATTCTGTCTTCAATTTCCTCCAATAAAGAACTTAGTACATTACTTTTGAAGTAAGACCCATTCAAATTTTCAGGACCTAGCCAAGAGAATGCTACATTTCTCAGGAGAATGCAATATGATTGGCCTCTACCCCAGTTCTTTCCTTTTCTTTTCTTTTTTTTTTTTTTTTTTTCCTTTGGTTTTTTGAGACAGGGTTTCTCTGTGTAGCTTTGTGCCTTTCCTGGAACTTACTTGGTAGCCCAGGCTGGCCTCGAACTCACAGAGATCCACCTGGCTCTGCCTCCCGAGTGCTGGGATTAAATGCGTGCCACTACCCCAGTTCTTGACACTCCTTTATCCCCTCTGAAATCTCATGTGCACAATCTTTACTCTTTGCATTGCTTTGAGCATTTTGGCCTTCTAATCTCCCATCAGAAAGACCTTTCAACCTCTGCCTGTGTTACAATTTTTTTAGCTGGGAACTCAGAATTCTGCCACATTCCACAAGAACACATTTTGAAAGTTCTTGGAAGCCACATAATCAGATTTAATCCATCAAATGTCCTATTTCTTAGTGCAAATATTTTGTATTAGTTACTTTTCTCTTTTTCTTTAATGTAACACAATTTCTGAAAGGAAACAAATCAAAGGAAGAATGTACACTCTCATGGTAGGAAAAGTATGGTGGTAGGAGCAGCTTGCCCATGATGTCAACAAGGGAGCAAAGTAAAGGGAACTGTGTACTTGGTTAATTTTAAAAGCTTTTTTTTTTTTTTAAGTCTAGGACACACATCCTGGGAACGATGCCACTCACAGTCAGAGCATGTCTTCCTTCTTCAATGGAACTTCTACAGAAACATCAAGACAATCAAATCCATTGCTAGGTATTTTCAGTGATTCTATATTCTGTCAAATTGACAATGATTAATCATCAGAATTAATAAACAAGTATGGAAAGCCATTTCTAAATTATGAGGATATAAATCAAGCAGAAGGAAGTTATTATATTTCCTTATATATATCTTCCATATCTGATTCTAGAGATATAGCAGTGTTTGTATTCTAGTATTTTTAGATATAATTTATTGACATCATATTCTGCAATTATGTGATAGTGCATTTCCTAACTTCATGGATTTATCAACTGTGTCTATTAGTAGCACAACTCTCTTTGTTCTTGGACTGTGCAGTTACCTTGTGCTATTGGTAGCCAAGGGGAGAGAACTAAATACTGAAAGCTGTTAGAGAGATATAAAAAATCTACCCTCATTTAATTTGCTGAATTGTCAAGTGCCTTCCTGTTGTAGATTAGTGGTTTGCTTTTGTAATTCTCATTTATTAGTGTGAAGAGTGGATTATTAGCAAAAAGAATGATTTATGATGATAACAAGTAAAGTAATTAATATGCACAGACAATGCAAATATTTGAGGCATCTTACCATCTCAATCAAGCTTAAGGAAACAAGCCATAATATCCTTTTAATCAGCTTTGTCTATTACTATAACTATTACTAAACGATACATTGTAAGTAAAATACAAGATAATTTGCCTTAGAGCTTAGGAAAATGTTTTATCTAAGTGATGCTAAAACTGTTTAAGGAGAAGGTTTGCTATTTTCTACTCTATCTCATTTATCATTATGAGAGAGCTAAATGAGAGAAGGTTGGTAGCTAATCCACTATGTTCTCTAAAAATATTATTATATGAAATGCCACAAGTCTTTGTAATCTGAAACACTGAGGTCAGGAACATCACGACTCACTGTGGATATGATTTCTAGAGAAATCAACTTCACACTAACTAGGGGTTTCTATCCATGGCAGTTAACTTATATAGATCCAAGAGAGGCTTTTATCCCATGGTAGAGAGAAAAGACATCAGTGGTCTTATCCAGTATTTGATCTTGCACACAAGACCAGATTGCCTGTCAAGATATGGCCATTGGTGTAAGAGTTGGCATGGTGATCAGATTTGGGGCCTATTCCACAGGAGGGAATTCATACTATATTTTCTTTAAGTCATCAAAAGAGCTTCTATATTCTGGCAGGTTGCAAGAATATATTATAGAGATTCAGCTGTGTATTAAAGCTATACTTTGACTGGCCAAGAGTCTGTCAAAGGCAAATATTCCATTTATTATGGAATATTTGGTATTATTCAGTTTTTTAATACTTCAGCTGTCTTCTGCTATGAAATTCTTATGTGCCCAAATATTCCCAGACCATTTGGCAAACAATTTAGCTCCTCAGACCTGCTGAACCCCTAGGTAAATAACTCCTTCACTGACCCTAGGAGACAAGCAGGTAGTAGATGCATAGCTTTGCTTCTTGTGGAAATGAAGGTCATTCCATCCCCTTCCTTTTTTGCCTAAAGGCATAGCAGAGAGATTTGACTGAGAACAATAGGGTGGTTAACATAACCAAGCGCAGTAAGGACAGGAGCAGAATCCAGAGGCAGACACAGAACCACATGACTAGGAAGAGGAGAGGAAGAGTGAAGGGTGAGGCAGGAACAGAAGACTCAGAACTGTGTGGCCAAAGAGAGAAGAGGAAGACAGAGGTTCTGTAGACGGTAAAGTAGAGCCAGGAGTAAGGAGTTAGGAAGGCAAGATGGAGGATAAAGGGACAGAGGACATAGACCAGATCAAACTAAAACTATGAGGCCAGGAAAACAGGGCACAGAGAGGAGCTGTATGTGAAAACAGGGCTGAAACTGTGTAGATAGAATTGACCTAGAAGAATAAAGTGAATGGACTAAAGAACTCAGTGTGCTTAGATTCATTTAATATCCCTCATATTAGTATCCTCAGCTGCTAGTAGCATCTGTTCTGGAACCTGATAGAAATCTCCTCAAGGCAGGCACTTGGGGGAATTCTTTACTATATAAAGTAGATACTGTGTCATGCCCTCAATATGTCTGTGCAGGAATAGACAATATATTCTCCCATTTCAGGGCTAATTATTTTGCCCAGTTAATATTGGTGCTTAAATACTAGTAGTATGTTATTTTGGTAGCTATAACTTTATAGTACACTTTGAGGACAGATAATTTGATATTTAAATTTAATTCTTTCAATATGAAAATTGTTTGAAATATAAGTAATAATACAATATTTTGTTAGATATATATATTAGAAGAAAACTAAACCAGAATGTTGAAAATACATTTGGATTCCAGTGATTATAGTATCAGTGTTCAGAAAAGCTAAGGTTCAGGAACAATTTAACTGTATACTAACAAACAAATATTCAACATACATGTGATGTATACAAATGCCAAAAAAAATGAATATTATCAAACCATAGAGAAACAAAGCTTTGTCATTTGTGATAATGTGTAAATCTTGAAAACTTTATGTTGTATAAAATGAGCCAGACAAACACCAAATAGAATGTTTTTGTTAATTGAAGATGTCCCACAAACTCACAATTTCATGTATATTTGGGAAATAGAAAAGATAGTCTCATTAATGAAGAGAATAGATTGTTTTGGAGAATCTGGTGTGGCCAAAGAAGAAACAAGGAAAGTAGAGAAGTTCTTCACATGATACAGTTATAGTTCTAAAGGGGGATAACTTCAAGAGCTTTATGGTACAACATCTTCCTGATAGTAAGGACAATATGTTATGTTTATAGGTATTTTCACAACAGAAACAGAAACTATGTGAGCTAATGAATATGTTTTCTAGCATGTTTACAATGTTTGTGTGTTTTATAACATCATGCTGAAGGTTGGAAATGCATAAAATATTATTCATAATTTGTTATAAATATTAAAATATAAAATGAAATAGCCTTGTCCAGTTGTCATCAGAGAGGTTTCCTCTGACAACAGACAGGAGTAGGTACATAGAACCACAGACAGACACAATGTAAAGAGAGTCTAAAGTGGAGGTCTCCATTAGATCCTTCACCTCAGAGATCAGGAAACCCCATGGAAGAGAAGGAGGGAAGACAGTAGAAGTCTTGGGGGATGGAGGACACCAGCACACAGCCAACCAAATCAGCTAAGCAGGACTCAAATGGAATCACAGAGACTGAAGCAACAATTATGGAGTCTGCATGGATTTGCACCAGGTCCTCTGCAAATGTTATGGCTGTTAGCTTAGTGTTTTTGTAGAACTCCTAACAGTGGGACAGAGTGTATTTCTTACTCTTTTGCCTGCTCTTGGGAGTCATTTCCTCCTGTTGGGTTGTCCTATCCAGCCTCAAGATGAGGATCTTTGCTTTTGCATATTGTATCCTGTTTTTTCCTGTTTGGCTATTGTCTCTTGGAGGCCTGCTGTTTTATGAAGAAGAAACAGAAAGGGAGTGAATCTGGAGAAGAGGGAAGATAAGGAGTAGCTGGAAAGAGTAGAGACATGGTATGAGAGAAGAATCTATTTCTTGGGGGATATGCGGTTGGGATATATGGTATGAGAGAAGAATCTATTTCTTGGGGGATATGAGGTTGGGATGTATGGTGTGAGGAAAGGATCTATTTCTTATTTTTAAAATGATATGTATCATTATTTTTTTCAACATCTGACCACAGTTCTCCCTCCCTCTTCTCCTTCCAGCCAATCTTCCACCTCCCCTCTGCCCTCCCAATCCACTGCTCTTCTATTTCTATTTAGAAAAGAGCAAGTCTCCTATGGATATCAACGAAATATAGCTTATCAAGTTGCATTAAGACTAGGTCAGTCTTATGCAGGCTCCCTGGTTATCAGTTCAGTCTCTGTGAGCCACAATGAACCTAGGTTAGTTAATTCCGCAGATTTTCTTGTGGAGTCCTTGTCCCCACTGGCATATACAATCCTTCTTCCTCCTCTTCTATTGGATTCCCTTAGCTGTGTCCAATATTTGGCTGTGGATCTTTTCCCATCAGTGGCTGAGTGAAACCTCTATGATGGCAAGTGGGATTTAGCCACCAATCTATGAGTATAGCAGAATACCACTAGGCATCATTGTAGATGGAGTTGTCCTGCCTGGCCCAGTCAGGACAAATCTCTCTCACCCGCCAGTCCCACAGTCGCTCAGACCCAACCAAGAAAGCACACAGACACTTACATTGTTTAGAAACTGTATGGCCGTGGCAGGCTTCTTGTTATCTACTTCTTCTATCTTAAATTAACCCATTTCTGTAAATCTATACTTTGCCACATGGCTTGTGGCTTACCAGTGTCTTTACATGTTGCTTTTCATGGCTGCGGCAGGCGATGTCTCTCCCAGCCTTCTACTTCCCAGAATTCTCTTCTCTCTTGTCCCGCTATACTTCCTGCCTGGCCACTGGCCAATCAGAACTTTATTTACATAGAGCAATATCCACAGCACTTCCCCTTTTCTCGGGGGCTTGGTGGAACCTGAGAGAAGCTCTCCAACTACACATCATTACATTGACTTTTTTTTTTTTTCCAATCTTGTTTGACTATCCTCTATCTCTAGGCTACCCACCCTCTGGATCCTGAAGCCCCAGGCAGTGTCAGGGGGATGGCTCCCTTTAGTGGCATGGGTCTCAGGCTGGACCAGTCATTGGTTTGCCATTCCCACAGTTTCTGTTCTACCTTTATACCAGTACATCTTGTAGGCAGGACAAACTATAAGTCAAAGAACATGTGACTGGGTTTGTGTCCCAATCCCTACATTGGAAATCTTGCCTGGTTACTTGAGATGGTCAGTTGTATGTGTCCCCTATTATTAGGAGCCATTGGGTAAATTCAAACCAAAATGACTCTAAGTTTCTATCTTACACCTGTCAGCATGACTAAAATAAAAACACAACTGAAAGCTCATGCCAGAAAGGATGTGGGGAGGAGGCAGTCCTCCATTGTTGGTGGAGTACAGACTTGTGTAGACACTTTGGAAATCAATATGGTATGTTCTCAGATAATTGGATATCAGTCTACCTTAAAACCCAGATATACACAACTCCTGGGCGTATATGCAAAAGTAGCTCAATCATACCACAAGGACACTTGCTCAAATATATGCATAGCAGCTTTAGTAGTAATATTCAGACCCTGGAAACAACCTAGATGCTCCTCAAGTGAAGAATGGATGAAAAAAAATGTGGTATATTTACACAATGAAGTACTATTCAGCTGTTAAAAACAGTGAAATCATGATATTTTCAGGCAAATGGATGGAATTAGGAAAAAAAACCCAAAACATCCCGAGTGAGGTGTTGTTGATTATTTTTTCTCTTTGACTCTTTGCTCTTGGTGCATGAGCTGGCTTTTTGGAACCTAGGGTCTATGCTGAGACACTTTGCTCAGCCTTGGTGTAGGGAGGAGGGGACTGGACCTGCCTCAACTGAATCTACCAGGCTGGGCTGACTCCTTAAGGGAGACCTTGCCTTGGAGGAGGTGGGAGTAGGGGGTAGATTGGGGAGGGGGAAGGCTGGAGGGTGGGAGGAGGGAAGACAGTGTAATCCCTGGCTGATATGTAAAATTAAATTAATTATAAAATAAAAATTTTTTTTTTTAAAAAGAGTTTGTTTCTAGGCAAGCACTCTACCACTGAGCTAAATCCTCAACTGTTTAGGAGGCACCCAGGCTGTGGGACCCAAACCTGTCCTTAGTGCATGAGCTGGCTGTTTGGAACCTTGGGCTTACACAGGGACACTTTGCTCAGCCTGGAAGGAGGGGACTGGACCTGCCTGTACTGAATCCACCAGGTTTAAATGAATTCCCAGAGGAGTCTTGACCCTGGAGGAGATGGGAATGTAGGGGAGGGGATGGGGGGAAGGTCGGGTGAGGACAGGGGAACCCATGGCTGATGTGTAAAATTGAAACACAGATATAATAAATAACAAAAAAAAAAGAAAGAAAAAAAAGAGTTTGTTCCGTGACTCTTTACATTGTATTACTACTTTTGAATTTATCAACTCTTGACCTATAACCACAGTCTCTGAATTAATGTTAGTATACTCAGCCTCTATGTATGATATTTTAAGGGGGTAGTTTTATTCTTTAAGATACCTAAGCTGTTTCACAGTCTTTATCTCCATGCTTACTTCATACTGTGATCACTATTCTTGGTTGTCAACTTGACTATGTCTGGAATTAACTAACACACAAAATGATGGACTGGGCATACCCATGAGGGACTTTTTTTTTTTTCTCAATTAAGTAATTTGAGGCGAGGAAAATACACCTTTAATGTGTGTCTTTTGATGTGAGAAAGTCCACCGTTAATCTGGACCACACCATCTGCTGGAAGCCCATATAAAGGATGTGGAAGAAGGAAGCTAGCTTTTTCTTTGCCTGTTTGCCCTTGCTCTCACTACCAAGTCTGTTCCTTCGTTAGCCTTAGAACCTACTTCTCATAAATTTTGTTATATAAAGAAGACCAGCTGAGACATCCAGCCTCATGGGCTGAACAACCACTGGATTCTTGGAACTTCTGTTGTTGAACTAGAGAACTCGGACTAATACAATATTTAATTCATTATTTTGTACACAGGAAAAGACACATTGATTGAATTTTGACATAGAAGGTTTGACTTTTTATATCAAATTTTAAAAAGTGGGACTGTTGTTTTTCATATCTTTAAATTTTCTTCAAATAAAATATTACAGTTTTTTTTCAATTTTATGTGTTTCAGCATTTGTCTACATGTATTCATATGCACCATGTGCGTGCCTTATTTCTGTGGCAACCAGATGAGGAGAAGAGATGCCCTTGAACTGGAGTTACAGACAGTAGTGAGTCATCATGGGGATGAACCCAACAAATTTCAAATCCTCTGCAAGAACAGCAAGTCCTCTTAGCCACTAACCTATCCCTCTAGCACTCACAACTTCAGTATTTAAACTCAGAATTTTGTAAATGCTGTATACTTATTTTGATGCTTTCCTAAATGGCATGGCATTTAAAATTTGATTTTTTACTTTTTTGTTGTGGTGCACAGTGGTAAATTTTCTTCTATGGGTTTTTGTAACTAAATTTTTGCTAGTTTAACTTAATCATTTTAAAGATTTGCCTGTGGATATTCTATTCATCTTTATTAAAAAACGCTTTACATAATTTACTTACATTTATAAAAGTACAATGTGATATGTTGGTAATTAAAACAGTATTCCTTCAAAGGTAATGTATATATCTATTTTTTAACATACTTATCTTTTAGTGGAAACACAATGTCATTATTTTTTCTTAATTATTATTTTTTGCAATAGTTTATTTTTTAAATTTTCTGTCTCTTTGTGGATTTCATATCATGCCTCCTGATCCCACTCATCTTCCCATGCCTGTGCCTTCACCCTCTGATCTGTGACCTCCACTCCAAAATAAACAAATAAACAAACAAATAAATAAATAATAAAGTATAGCCAAAAAACCCCCCAAAAAACAAAAACAAAAACAAAACTCAGTGTGCAAGCTATAGTGTGGCCCAGTGAGTCACAGTATACCCCTTAGCCCATTTATCTTTACCTGTAAATGTTCACTGTGATGGATCTTTGGTCCAGATCTAGGCCTCTGGTTTCTGCTACGTTATCAATACTGGGCTCTCACTGGAACACCTCTTGGATATCCTGTTGTTGTTCTGTGTCATTGAGATCCTGCAGCTTTGGATCTACAGATCTGGCCCCTTCACATACTCAGGCGATGAGGTGGATGTTTAGGTAAGCTAACTCATTGCCCTAGTTCTGTGCCTGGGTGGTAGCTGGGCTTACCAGCCACCAGCTTTACCTCTTCATCACCACTAGGGTGAGCTCTCCAGCACTGCCTGAGCTAGCTTACCCAATGGAGCAGGCAGCAAGTGGCAAGGCCAGTTCTCCTGCTCTCACACTCTTTGAGCCACCTCACCCACACTCATACCGCCAAAGCCAACTATGCAGGCAAGGTATATGGCCTGCTCTCCTGATTGCTGCAGCTGGTGAAGGATAGGACTAGCTCTTCAGTTCTCACGACCCTGAGGCCAGCTCTCCTGCCTGCCAAAGTTGCTAGGAGGAGAGAACATATTTCCCTCACCCAAGCCACCGCATGGCAAAGGAGGGATGGGGCAGCTGCCTCTCTCTTGCTCTCACATCCACAGAACCATTGGCTCACCTGCACCAATACCAACAGGGTCAGGTCTAGTGTGCTCCCCAGACAAGGTGCAGGGCCTGTTCTTCAGTGGCTACAACAGATAAGAGGAAGGACTACTCTCCTGGTGAAGACAGTGAGGGGGAGGGAAGAAGGCATCTTTGCCTCACTCATGCCACCACATGGAAGATGAGAGCATCTCTCCTGCTCTCACACCCTCTAGGCTGGCTCACTTGTGCCCCTGCTGAGAGGGTCAGCTCTACTGTCCTCCCTGGGTAAAATGCAATGACAATTTTCCCACTCTCATGACCTTGGGCCAGCTCTCTCACCCGCCAGAGATGGCAAGGGATGAGGGACAGTGAAAGTCTTTTCTTTCTTGTCCACTCCACTATATGGCAGATGAGGGATGGGGCCAGATTTCCCAGGCACTTTCATGAGAATGAGATTGACCACCTGTGCCCCTGTCAACAGGGTCAGCTCTACTGTGCTTCCTGGTAAGGTACAGGGTCTCCCTCTTCCAAGGAGGGGCAGGATCAGCTCTCCCACTCTCATAACCCCAGAACCAGCTTTTCTTGCCTGCTGTAGGTGGTAAGGGATGATGGGCACAAGGAATGGGGGGTATATGCATGTCAGACACTGGGGCCAGTCCTCACACTCTCAGACCTTCAGGGCCAGCTCATTTGCACACCCACTAACAGGGGCAACTCTATTGTGCTGCCTAGGTGGGATACAGGGGCTGTTCTTGATAGTGCTGCAGTTGATGAGTGGTGGAGCCCACTCGGTGCAACCCTATCTTCACTGCTTTCAGTGGCAACAGGGAGCCACAGACCTCACCACAGACAGCAGCAGTGGGGCCACGGACCCAGACATGGCCTCTGGCAGCAGCCAAGGCCTGGATGACACCATGGCTCTGAGTGGCAGGGCACATCTCTCAGATCTGTATGGCCCAGCAGAGGTTCAGCCCTTGGGCAATAAAATGATCCTAGGTAGCAGCCCAGCTTCCCGATGCTGTGTGTGACCCTTGGTGAGACTACAGGCCACGGGTAACCACACAGACCCCAGCTGTGGTTAGACCATGCATCCAGACATGACTTCTGTTATCAGCCTGGGCTTGAATTTCACCATGGGCCAGTGGTCAGAGCAGGTAACTCAGAACAGAATGGACCCAGTGGCAGCATGTACATGGAAAAGCTTCCTGGCCCAAAGTGACAACTAAGACTCCAGGCATCCACACAACCCTCAGTTGCAACAGAAACCTTGGACATCATTTTAGACCTGGCTGCAGCAGGGCCACATGTCCATACATGGCTCCAGCCAAGCTTGAGGCTCATAAACTGCCATGGTGGTAGCAGAAGAATATCAGCTTTCCATTGTTTCTGTTGCTATCGATATCTAACTTTAATCTGTGGTGGTCAGATAAGGGGCAAGGTGTTATTTCAGTTTTCTTTTATCTGTTCAGACTTGCTTTTGAACACAAGTTCAAGTATGTAGTCAATTTTGGAGAATGTTGCATGAACTGCTGAGAGGTAGGTATATACTTTTGTGCTTCGGTTAAATGTTCTATGAATATCTGTTAGGTCCATTGAGTTCATAATATCATTTTCTGAAGCAATTCCATGTTTAATTTTTGTTTTTATGACCTGTCTATTGCTGAGAGTGGGTTATTGAAGCCACCCCCAATCACTAGGTAATTTTAGCTATGTTACTGATTTTTTAAAATGAACTTTAACATACTTGTGTTTGGTGCATAGACGTTTAGGTTTTCAATATCCTCTGTAGAGAGCTGCGTACAGCTGCGCCTCAAAGATGGTGCTGGCTTCCACCTTCCACCTTCCCGACAGTGAGGGCTCTCTGTGATAAACAACTCCTTAATTGGCTAAGGCTGAGAATCTGGCTTGCTTACACGCACCTGGACCTATTGGTAGTGCCCACGTGGCATATCAGGGTGGGCTACCCAGTGATTACTTAAGGCTGTGAGTGGGTTTCCCTGGGGTCAGAAATCAGAAGTTTGTTCAAGGTTCCTGAATAAACTGCAGAAAGAAGAGCCTGGTGTCTTGTCTTCCTTGCTGGTGGAGGCGGTCAGGACAATCCTCTTCATGGATTTTGCCATTGATGATACATTATTTCCTTCTTTATCTCTTCATATTAGTTTTGGTTTGAAATATGTTTTGTCAGATATTCAAGTGGCTACAATAGCTTGTTTCTTTGGTCCATATACTTAGAATAACTTTTTCCTTTTATTTATCCTGAGATGATATTTTCCTTGGATGAATCTTGTTTTAATATCCAATCTCTTAGTCTGTGTCTTTTTTTTTATTGGGAATTGAGGCCATTAATGTTGAGAGTTATTAATAAGTGGAATTTATATTGATTCCCATTATTTTATTTTGTTGTTGTATTTTTTTATTCCCTGTTTTGATATAGTGGTCTGATTATTCCTTGTTTCTTCTTGGCTGTGGTTAACCTCTTTAGATGGCAATTTTACTTCTAGTGCCTGCTATTGATTGAGATTTGTATATAGATACTAGTTAAATTTAGTTTCAGCATGGAATATGTCTTTCTTTATCCATCTATTGTGAGTGAATGTTTTGCTGTGTATAGAAGTCTGGGTTGGCAATGTGATCTCGTAGAGTTTGTAGAACATCTTTCTACTTCCTCTGGCTTTAGAGTCTCCATTGAAAAGCCAGGTGTTATTCTAATAAGTCTGTCTTTATATATTACTTGGTCCTTTTCTCTTGCATCTTTTTTTTTTTTTTTTTTGCTTTATACATTTATTGTTTTGATTTTCATGTACCATGGGGAATTTGTTTCATCTTCCCTTCTATTTGGTGTTCTTGTACATTGATAGACATGTCCTTAGGGTTAGGAAATTTTTCTTCTATGATTTTGTTGAAAATATTTTCTGTGCTATTGACCTGGGTTTCTTCTCCTTGCTCTGTTGTTACTATTCATAGGTTCAGTCTTTTCATAGTGTCCCAGAATTCTTGAATACTTTGTGTCTGGATATTTTTAGAGTTAACATTTTGTTTGACAAAAGTGTCTATTTCTTCTATTGTGTCTTCAATATTTTCTAGACCATTTTCTGCTAGTCAGATCTCAATACCTAGAAACTGAGATTCTATTTTTCATCTCCTTTAATCTTTTGGTGTGTCCTGCCTTTGAGGTCCTGCTACTAAAATTTTCATTTCCATTTTTCTCTCAGTTAAGATTTTATTTGCTGCTTCTATTTCTACTTTTACATTTTGAAAAAGGTTTCTTCATTCCATTCCAATATTTGTATTATCTTGTCATAGATCCATTAATAAATTCATTCATATCTTTTTATGGAACTTGCTCATATTCATGATAGCTGTTTTGATATCTTTGTCTTTTGACTCATTTATACTAGGTTTCTCAAGGCCTACTGTAGTAGAGTCTTCGGTCTCTAATATAGAAATATTTCCATAATCTTATTGATTGTGTTTTACACTGGCATCAAAACATCTGGGTTTGTGATGATTATAAATGTAGTTTTGTTATCTAGTCTTGTCTTCCTTGGATGAGTTTTCTATTGCTTGGTTTCTGCTGCTCTTTCTGGTCCTTAGGAGGATGTGATTACTTCAGTTGTCTGGTAGGGAATGTTTCTGAGTTACTGACAGGTGTGATCGCTGGGGTCCTATGTAGAATTTGTTCCTAGGTATTGAGAGCAGAGAAGAAGAAATGGGATGGTCTAGGGGTTGTGGAGGGGTTTCTTGGAGTGTCCAAGGGAATGAGAAAAGCTGAGTCTGCCAAGAGAATTATTTTCTGGACAAACTGGCCAGTGGATTTCCAAGGAGAGCCTCACTTTGGTGCTGGCAAGTGGGAAAAAGGGTTGTGGTAAAGAAGGAAGGCTGTAGGACAAGCCCTGTTGAGTCCACTGGTTCTCAAGCTGTGGGTAGTGACTAATCTATGGGTAGAACAGCCCTTTCACAGGGGTTGCCCAAGACATAACATAAACATCAACATTACAATTTATAACAGTAGCAAAATTACAGTTGTGAAGTAGAAATGAAATTAATTTTTTGGTGTGGAATCATATAACCTGAGGACCTATATTGAAGGCTCACAGCATTCACAAGGTTGAGAACCACTGGTTTAGTCTCTTTGAAATTAGTGTACTGAAGAAGGGGAGGTGGTCTGCTACCAAGCTGAGGATCAGGTGGAGGAACTGAAATTGGAGAAAAGGAAGGAGAGTAAATATCACCTACTTGATTATCTGACTGGCTTGCCAGTGGATTTTCAGGGATACATTGCCTTGGGTGTTGGTGGGGTGGGGTGGGGTGAGACAAAGGGTTGGGGTGAGAACTGCTAACTCTCTGTCTCTGTCATGTGTGTGTTGTGTGTGTGTGTGTGTGTGTGTGTAATACAGCAGTGATACCTAAATGTAAAATAATTTCTCTAGATTCAGTTTTGAGTATATTGTGTTATTCAGAGTGTAGTGGAATTAGTTAATATTTACTAGAAACAAAACAGTGAAGTAAAACATAAAGCTCTTCATGAAACTCAAGTTAATTGTAACTGCATGTTCAAATTATCATGGAGGGAACATTAAGGATTTATTGGGGTGGAGTCAGAGCAAGGGACTCTTACAGACAGCGATGATGGCAAACAAATCGCAGATTATCAATCAAACTGCTCTTTTGTTTTATTATCTTCAAAGGGTTATTATCCTGTAGATAAGATTACATCGCAGCTATTGCTGACTCACCAGCTTTGCCTTGAGCCTTTTCATCTCATTGCTAGACAAATTCATTTATCTAAATCTATGTGCTAAAGGCTTTACTTCCTTCCTATGAAAATGCATGGGTACTGAGGAAACACAACTCTAGAAGGGATATCAGGGCTCATAATCTCTATATACTTTTTATTAATATAGTGAAAGACAAAAATAAGAATACCATATACTCCATTTAGAATTGGTGTTATAACCAGGATTTTTTGACATCTGGTATAATATCTTTGCTTTGTATAGCTAAGATTCTCTGTTCAGACTTCTCTGATATGGATCACCACTGTCTTCTATGTGTGTGTATTTCCCACTTTTATTTTGTGTCCAATTCCTGATTACTTAACAGAACCTTTCTGTCTCCATTAACTTGGGTCTTATTTGTTGACTTGTATTTTCTGTGTGATATATAAAAAAAGATCTTCACAAATGTTCTTAATGATTGAGGTGGATGTTGGGAACTATTAAGAAATAGCTTAAGAAGGAAAATTTGTAATCTTTATGCAGACTTTCTGTGTAAGTGTGAAGCAGAATTGCTATGTAAAGAAGAAAGTCTAATTCTAATTCTATTCACAAATCCTGCTTGATCCTGGAGAGTTATGCATAGGTGATGCTTGAAACTACTTGTAAAGGTTTCATTTCCCTTCTATATGACTTAAAACATAGGCACACACATATTTTCTCCAATTTTTCTGCTGAGGTTTTCAGTGGCTCACATGTATTAAAAGTACTGTAATTTAATAAGAAAATAAGAGTATAAGACATCTCTGAAAATGATAAAGAGTGAATTTGCCAAAATACCTTTCTATGAACTTAAAAAATGCTGCAGTAGTATACTCAAGTTCTGTGAGGAAAATCATTTTAGGAGTTAAGTACTTTTGCTTTATAAATTACACTTCCTTTTACTGGATTGTGTTGTATTGTGTTATTATGCTACTTATAATAAGATTCATTACATGAAAAATGAAAAATAAAGTCAGGTAAAGGTGATATAGCCTAAATCAGCATCCAGATTCTCTGAATGAACCTAGGATGAATCTAAAGAAAATAAAGCTGAAAAACACTTGCAATTTTGGTAAATTTGTACCTTGTAGACATCTAATTTTCTACACTAAATTCTTAACACTGAAGCAAATGATTTCTAAAATTCTAGAAGTCAAGATAGGAATAGAAAGCATTTTTCCAAATTTTATTACTAGACAGATAAAACAGACATAGATTATATAACAAAAGTAATGACACTTGTAAATATCAAGTCATTTTATTACCCAATGCCTTAACAATTGATTGTTTATTACTGTTGTCCCTCTTGAAATACACTCAGAGGCACATGCAGCATCTGTAATCATTGCACCAATACCTTTCTTTCTGTTTATGCCTAATTCTGAAAAATCACTAGTCTTTCATAATTTTAAATAGGTACAATTCCTGCAGCCCACTTGATCTTTGAGGTTTCTGTATCTGATTGCAGTCCTTTATGTATTATTTCTGCTAATATTTTATTCCTTTGAATATTCCTGTCTGTATATGAGATGCATTTTCATGAAAATATAGCATGGCATGGTTCTCAGAGGACACAGTATGGTTTTGCTTATTGTGAGTAGAGATTTTTCACATTTGTCAGTATCTTTTTGAATTTTTCTTTCATTTTGAAAATAAATTCTGTTTTTATACAATACAATCCTCTTTAACTTTCTTTTATTCATTCTATGTGTCTTTTACATCATATATATTAAATTCATTCATTTCCCTTTCCCTTCTATATACATACACAGTTAGCCTCTACTGAGAAAATTCATTTTACCCTGTAAGAAGTTGTAGCTTCTTGGTTAAGGATGGAAGCTCCTTGATGTGTTCCCATCACAGTGCTGGGACCCACTGTGGCTGGATTTGTGAAGGACCTGTTTATGCTGCCAGTCTTTGTGAGCTGGTATGTGCACAAGCCCAGTTATGTCTGGAAGAAACTGTGTTCTTGGCGTATTCCAACCACTCTGACTCTTACTAACTTTCTGCACCTGTTTTGCATGGCTCACATAGCCCTTTGTATTGACCTTTTTACTTAGGCGATCTTCTGAAAATGATTCCAAAGTTTTTTGTTTTTTTTTTAAAATAAAACCTATTAATTTATAAATGGTTACTTTTATAAAGGTTATGAATCATGTTTGTTTGTTTGTTGTAACATGGGTCCTGAAGCTAAGAACTTTCCCCACACTATTGATTGAACCCAGAGCTTGACTGATTGCCCCTAATTTTGATGCTATTTACTTGTGGGTGAGCTCCTATTGGCTATGTCACAGTGTGTGTGTGTGTGTGTGTGTGTGTGTGTGTGTGTGTGTGTGTGTAATATGTGTGAGAGTGTATGTGTTCTGAGTGCACATGTGGAGGTTACTGGATAATTCTGTGGAGTCAGTTGTCTCCTTTCACTTTTGTGTGGCTGCTAGTTGTCCAACTCAGGTCATCAGACTTATATACTTACCCAGTGAACCATCTCACCAGCCCACATGTATATTTATCCAGTTACTGAAAACATGAGTCCCCACCAAGGAGCACAGCAAAATACTTTTCTTTCATTACATTGAAATTAATTGATTCTCATAACTTCCTGAATTTATTATGAATATGAAATACTGAAGGATCAAGATAAGGAGGAACAATTAGATGATGTCAGTGTTTATTTTTATCACCCTGCATATCCACATTTCCAAGTTGGGAGCTGGTTATTTGATTTCTAGGTTCTTCGTTGGTGGGTAAACTTATCTGAGCATTTATTGGCATCTGCCAGAGAGCAGATGGTGGAGGAAAGGCTGATTCCAGGAGGAGCTGATCAAACTCTTCCTGCACCACTAGGCTGTGCAGATGCTTGAGTTGAGCTCTGTAAAACAGGAAGAAAGATTTGAAGTTTTTTAAACAAAGGATTTTAAGGTTACTGGAAATTGATTGGACATGTTGTCACTGTTCCAAGGAATAACATGCACAGCAAATAGAGAATGAGTGACATTATAACCTTTTCTCTAGATGTGAAGAACAAAACAGCAAGAACTAAAGACACATTTTAACACTATTTTTACTTATTTTTGACCATTTTATAGATACACATAATGCATTTCAATTATGTTAATTCCTTATATCCTACATTACCAACAATATCTGATGTTTCCTTACTCTGTTCCAGTCTTGCTTTGATCCAGTATTTCCTTACTATTCTTTTTCCTCCTTTTGTGGATGGCAACATATATTCTCTGCCATTATGTATTGGTTTTTGATTTTTACAATTGAGAGATCACTTGAATCTTAGAAGGGACTTCAGATCTTGAACATTTAGACAGTGTTGAGACTGTGAGAGACTATAGTTTTGTTTTGTTTTGAAACTGAACTAAGCATATTTTGCATTGTTAATGACCATGAGCCTGAGGGAGCCAGGGAGTCAAATGTGGTCATTTGAATGAGAAATGACTCCCATAGTCTGAGGTAATTTAATACTTAATCCCCATTTGAGGATAATAAGTAGGGAGGTATTGCAATTTTGTTGGAAGAAGTATGTCACTGGAGGTGAGCATTGAGACTAAAAGCCTCTGCCCATGTTCAGTTCGATCTTTCTGTATGATCGTTTAGGTTCAAGGTTTGAGCTCCCAGGTTCTTGTTTTTGTTATCATGCCTTTCTACTGTTATGCCTTTTTATAATGGACTCTTATTCTCCTGGAACCTTAAGCCCAATAATTTGTTTCTTCTATATGTTGTCTTTATCATGGTGTTCTATCATAACAATGGAAAGGTATTTAATACACCTGGTTGTATTGTTCAAAATTTCCCATCATTTGCCTGGTTTGCCTCAGTAATAAAATAGATAAATACACTGTCATCATAGAGCCTTCATCCAGTAACTGATGGAATCAGATGCAGAGATCCACAGCCAAACACCAGGCTGAGCTTCAGGAGTCCAGTTGAAGAAAGAGAAGAGGGATTCTATGAGTAAGAGACATCAAGATCATGATGGGGAAACCTACAGAGACAACCGAACCAAGCTAGTGGGAACTCATGAATTGCAGACCTACAGTTATGGATCCTCCAAGGGACTGAATTAGGCCCTCTGCATAGACAAGACAATTGTGTAGCTTGATCTGTTTAACGGGCCCCCTGGCAGTAGGATCAGGATCCATCCCTGGTGCTGAGCTGTCTTTTTGGAGCCCACTACCTATGGTGGGACACCTTGTACAACCTTGATGCAGGGGGAAGGGCTTGGACCTGCCTCTACTGAATGTATCAGGCTAGGCTGACTCCCTATTGGAGGCCATACCTTGCTGGAGGAGGGAATGGGGGGTGGGTTGGGTGGAGAAGGCAGGAAGGGCAAGAGGAGGGAAGAGAGGGTTGGTATGTAATATGAATAAAAAAATTGTTAATAAAAAATTAGCATCATGGGATATAACTGGTATTATAAATGGGTAAATGTTCATGGAGTACATCTCATATTAACAGATATTTACAATCAAATGAATAGAGAGGATTAGGCAAGGAAAGAATCCTCCAATTCTCTGAGAATTTGATGACATTACATTTTTTCTAAGTATTTGTACTTCAACATTAGACAATTAGTAAGGATAAGGCAGCTAATGAGTAATTGAATAAATAAATTGGTATGTTGTCATTGAAACCGGCTCTTTAGATATTTAAATATCTCATTGTAAGGATTTAGGACACATTTCAAATAATCCCTTATTTTAGCTCAGGCACATATTTTTGCAGAAAAGTTTTTCGTGGTCATTACAAGTACTATTTTGCCTGTACTCTTGGTATCATAAACCTTTCAGTACCAGATAAAAACTTTGAAAAACAACAAAAAAAATGAAGATTCTCCAAGTGAATCTGTACTCCTGAGTCTTAGGTAAAATTTAATTTCAACCTTTAATCATTTGTTTCTGATAAAAATTCTTATAATAGATCGTGCTTACAACTCAGAGAAGGAACATTATGACATCAGAACCAGAAATACCACATACTAAGGGTATGTGATTTACCGTACCCATGGATGCTTTTCTAGTGTGCTGTGTGCAGGTTGACTTTTATCAGGTGGTTATGTTGAATCTTCTCCTAACCCTTTTGTTCCCTGGGCAGCACATCTTTTGCATAAACCATCATCAGTATGCCTTCCTCATGCATCATGCCTGTGACAGCTTCAATGGTGTACTGAAGCAACAGCTCATCAGAGGAGCAGTGTGCGGTGATGATTTATCACAGTAACACATCATCAAAGGAAGGCAGCCACATAATATATGGCCAGAAGCGCTTGGAATGATATGCAGGGCATATTTAGATGTGCAAGGGATTCAGGGAAACCTGGAAACTTTACTTTATCAAGACTGTGTCCTTATTTATATATGGTACACTCTGTGAATGAAGAAGGATACCCACTCACCTGATTGCAGTTTGTCCACTACACATTGATTTAGTTTCCACAGAGTCTTTGTAATTAAAGTTCAAATTTTGTCATGATGGAAAAATTTGTGATGATTAGAAGTAGCATAATATCACAAATACTTTCTTATGTAAGGGATAGTCTAGAGATTATCTTCCTCTCATTTTTTTTCTAGCGGGACATATAGTTTTTTAAATGAACTATAAACTCTGGAAAACCACTTTCTTATGTGAAGTAGGTTTCCTTGAATGCCTACTTAATGAGGAGCAAATGCTTTGCCTTGTATTTTAATACATAGCAAAACAACCTGTAATTTAAAAATAAAACTGAATATTAATAAAGTTCAAATAATTAAGAACAAATTTCACTGTCTTAACTTGGGTGATAATGAGAGATACAACAATGTATAATTTGGAAAATAGAGTCTAAAGAAGTTCTTATTTCCTTATTGGGGTCAGATAAACATGAAATTATTGAGCAAATTTTTAAGCTATCAGCAAACTGAACCATTTGTTTTCATTGAAGAATTAATTCAGGAAGTCACAATAATGATCAAAATCTTTATTGGATATGTTCTTCTCACTCATTCTCTAGATAATGTAATTTGCTTCAGCTTCCTGTCATATTCTACATGCTTGTTGTCAGTCCTGGTCACATGAGAGACGACTAGAGCAACTTTAACACAGATGTACTGCAGAAAGCACAGCACTCTCTCCTCTAAGGAGTTCTAATTTGGAAGGACAGACTGTCCTCTTGACCTGATTTTGATATGTACATATGTTGTCCTTCTGGAAGGTGCTGCTCACTGAGAAACACCTTTTGGCAAACCTCACACCACAGCATTTGTCAAGATTTTATCAATCCTCAGCCCCAGTTGGATGAGAAATATTTCCTGAGTGAGTTATTTCTTTTCCATTCAACAGAAAGCTGTTGTCAACAACTATATTGGGTAATAAAAAAGTGGTTTCAAGAAGACTAAATCATACATTTTGCTGCCAGCTTGTATTTCTGATATCTTCAATATGCAGCACCTTATTTTATGAGTTTGGATATAACATTCCCCGAATCCTTCCTGCCCAGTATGTGCTCCTATCAAAAATTTGTGTGCAACTTCTCTAACTCTTATCTGCTTACGATACATCATTAAAGGATGTATGTTTACCAGGGTGTCCTACCTCAGTAGGCCTTTAACCTCTTGAGGACAAGAATTATGTTTTATCCATCTGTGAATTATCAAGGGTAGAGGATTCTGCTTCATATGGAACAGTTTTATTTTCACTTATGATGACTTAAACATTTAAACTCCTGTTTATCTGAAAGAATTTCTACTTGTACAGATTTATTTCTACTTATTCCTTTTAGAACATGTTTCTTATATTTGATGAAAAATACATTAGCTGAAATTAGTTTGAATTGACTGAAAACCACTATTTGCTAAGGTTGTTGGTATCATTCAGACAAGTAAAGGGCATAGTAGCAGAAGCATATATCCACAACGTATGTTTTCTTGCCAGAATACACATCTATTAGTAGTGATTAGCTATGGTAATAACTATTTTAAATATTAATTAGACAAATAATAGCTAGTTTAAGTTTACTTAAGAAAAAGCACACGTAATGAAAAATATTGTTGAATTAAATTCTTGTAAGGAACGTAAGGCCTAGGGTGAACAACCCTGGTTAGGAGTGATAAGCAATAGAATGACGTAAGAAAACCACAAATGGAGTAGTGATGAGCTCTAAGCTATGTGTGGAAGTAGGGTTAAGACTAGAAACCTAGCCAAAAAAGAATATAAAAGATGAAGCCTCAGATCGGACCAACGGAGCTCGTCGGGCCCACACGTGAGACGGCTCTCCTCTGCCAGAGATGTGAGATCTTGTCCCCAGTGCAGACGTGGCTGACCAGGGGAAGGCTGACCCAAGATCCAGATGAACAGACGTGGAAAGTCTGGACCTGTGCACCTGGAGAGGTAATCCTGCTTCCACTTGGAAGACAGGATAAATATTGCTTGTAATCTTACTGTGTGAATAAATGAGTGTTATACCAAGTCTGAATCAAGAGTGATTATTCCTCCCCCATAACCGGGGTATGTGCTCGCTATAGTTGGCGTAGTCAGCAGGATTTTAAGCTTAAAGCCTCTTTGGCCACTGAGCACTGAGGAAAGTAAAATAAGTAGATCTCACTTAAATACAAAAGAATTCCACTCTGGTGGAATAACAAATTATAGGAAACTAAATAAAATAGCAAGTGACGTCAAAGCTGCTTCTGAGAAATCAATTCCTTGAAGTCAACTCTGAGGACCTAAGGAAAATCTGAAGGTCCAAGAAGGAAGAACTGGTAGGAGAGAGAGTATCAGAAGCAGATGGGAAACATCACCCTCCCTAAGGGTGCGCAGTACTAAAAGACTACGGGACACCTTGATGCCAATCCAGACCCCTGGGGAAGAGCGGAAGGTGATGGCAAAGAGCTAAATGAGGCGCTGACTTGCCAAAAGGATAGAAAGGATTGCGGATTTAAAATATGAAAAACTGATAACTGATTCCTTGAATCAGTCTAAATGAATTAGTAACTGGGAGTGGTACCGTAGGAAAAAAATAATTAAATTTTTGTACGGCTTGGTATACCACTTACAATGAATAGATTAATTAAAAAAAATAAGAAAACTAACATCTCCCCAGTGACAGGTAGAGAATACCAAGATGAGGTTGAAGAACAGTGAGGGAAAGTAACCTCCAAGGTTAAAAATAAGGCCGGCATGAAAGCAGTAAATGTGACCAACACATTAACAAATCCGGATGTGGTAGAACAAGAATTAGAGGGATGTAGCAAGGCACAAACTACCGCATTGCTTATAAAAACAGTGCAGGATATTGATAAGGACAGATTAATGGGCAAAAGGCTAGCCTTAAACATAGTGAGGAAGGAACAGGAGCGTAGCACTACTCCTGGATGGAATGGATGTAACACAGTACCATCACTTCCTGTCTCTACCCAAAGTAAGAGAACTCCTATTAGAAGTACTATATCAGCTCTGAACCCCCTCAGCACTGGAGGAGGTAGTAACCGTCCCAAATTTGAAATTGGAATGAATTTGGAGGAAATCAGGCCATATACTCTTCAGGAGATCTCAGAATTACAGAAAGATTATGCCCAAAATGGACAGAAAGATGCAGAATATATGTGCCGACTGTGGGAAAAGGGAGCTGACACAGGCATGTTAACTGATCTAGAAATGAGGAAGATCAGAAACATAGTAGAGAACCCCTCAGTATCAGTAGCTCTAGAGCATGTAATTGAGACATCAAAAGGCGATACACATCCACTATTAGATTGGAGATTTGCATTTCCAACACTAGACCTCATGCAATTTGAATCAGCAGCACAGTGGACAAAACATATGCACAAGCCATAAAACAATGTAGAAAATTAGGTAGATTATATTTCATATACAACCAGGTACCCACACCTCAAGCTGTACCTTTTATACAACAAATTAAAAATATCATTATTAAAGGAGCTCCAGCACACCTTAAAATGATCCTAGCTGGACCCCTGCAGGTATGTCAAACCATCTCAGATGCCATGGAATTCTTTAAATCTTATAGGGAACTGGACATAGACAAGGAAGTATCATTTAATGTTAATAAGAAGCAGGACAAGAAGAAAGTTATACCAGGATTTCCAAATATAAGACCATTTGGGAACCCTAATAAAATGCCCATAAGACAGAATGCAAACAAACCATGGAACCCAATTAGAAGGTTGACAGGAAGGAAATATATCCCATTGAAACAAATACAGAGCAACCCATGGAGACAGACATACAACCAAAAACTTTTTTAGACAATTGAAATTTCAAACTGAATTTCAGACCAAAAATTTTCAATCAGAACAACCACAGGCTCCCAAGAGCAGGACCCCCCAGATGCTACATACCAAGATGGACTTGATCAACCCAGTTGGCAGACCATAATAACTAACAAAGGACTGAGAATAGTAAAATGGCTAATAGATACAGGTTCTGAAATTAGTATAATAACAGAATTTACAGAACATTTTAAAACCAACAAAAGGATTTTAATACAGGGAGTATCAGCAGAAACAGAAGTACCAGTAATAAAATTAAGACTCAAATTATATAATAAGGAATATGAGATTGAAGCAGGTAGCTTCAATGCACCCTGTAATATCCTAGGCATTAAAGAAATAAGAAAATTATTTCCATACATTTTAAATAATAAGACTTTTTAAATAATAAGACTTTTTAAATAATAAGGTAAGTTCAGATGTAATCTAGCAGAAGTAAAAATACAACCTATTAAATTACCACACATACCACGACCTTCACGGCACAATACCCTATCAAAGGAGCTATTAGGGAAATAACAGAGACTATACAAACTTTGCTGAAAGAAGGCATTATAGAGAAATTTCAATCATTCAATTTATAACAGCCCGGTATGGCCAGTGTTGAAACCTAATGGTAAATGGAGATTTACAGTTGACTTCAGGAGAATAAATGAAAAAAACCCCAAACTTCCAGTACAACTACCCAGTGTGGAAGACATCTTTCTTAGAATTAAAAATTTGGCTCCAAAGGCAATGACAACTATAGACTTAAGTGATATGTTCTTTGGAATCCCATTACACCCAACATCTAGGGAACTTACTACACTTACATGTCAAGGACAGCAATATAAATTTTTGAGACTCCCTCAAGGGTATTGAACAGTCCTATTATTGCACACAACTCCTTAACAACTACATTAAAGAACTTTGAACCAGAATCAGAATGTAACATATACACCTATGTAGATGATATAATGATAGTAGGACAAGCCATTGAAAAAGTACAAAGTACATTAGAGAAATTAATTCAACACTTAAGAAATGAAGGATGGACTATAAACCTAGAGAAAGTAAATAAAGCAGGAACAGAAGTAAAATTCTTAGGGGTACATTGGACTACAGAAGGACCAATAATACCCGAAACAGTAATAGATAAATTAAAACAAATTAAGCGACCTCAGAATAAAACTGAGGCACAATATCTAATTGGCCTATTTGCATACTGGAGACAACATATCCCATACCTACAGATCATATTACAGCCTTTTTATAAAATAACAAAGAAAGCACAGGATTTCGAGTGGAATCAAAACTGCGAAAATGCCGTTAAACTGGTACTGGAATGTATAAACCAGTACAGCCACCTATATATACAGCTTGGTGACCACGTATTTGTGGACATCTTGTATATGCAGGGCTATGGTAATTGGAATATATTTTCAAAAAATAAAGACAGGGAAATGCCAATAGGCTTCTACTGCAAGACATTCCCATGGTCAGAGAACAAATATTTGCTGTTCAAAAGAACCATATGGACAGCCTATGAGGCATTCAGGACAATCCACTCACTGCTCAAAGAGAACCATGTGACTCTCCAATCACATACACCCATTTTGGACTGGGTAAAGGCACCAGGAGAGGCATGGGCTGGACTACCCATGGAAGGAAAGGTACTCCAATGGAAATGGTACCTTCAGGAGTTCCTTCGATCAACACCTCTGTCAGCAAAGGGGTCGGTACCAGCGGTATCAGAGTTGATCCTTCAGTCTGACAGGCCCATGACTCTGGAGGGATACATTTTCCCAACCTCAACCCCTCCCCAGAAACAGGTACCAATGGGCCATTGGGGGACTAGAGAGTATGAACCCTCTCTGGTAAATGCCTGGTTCACCGATGGATCAGCAACCACGGTGAACAACAAAATGAGATGGAAAGCAGCTGCTTACAGACCTGGGGATGGAATGATCATTACAGACCAGGGCACTGATAAATCAGCCCAACATGCAGAAGTTATAGCCACACTATTGACAATAAGACAAACCATAAAGGACAATTATAAACAAATTTATTTATACACCGATTCATGGTGTGTAGCAAATGGCATAGCAGTATGGTCAGGTAAATGGAGAAATGATAGATGGAAAATTAATGGTAAAGACATGTGGTCAAAGGCAGCATGGCAAGAATTGGATGAAGCAAGCAGGCTAATCAAAATCATAGTATACCATGTAGATGTACACACCAAGAAACAGGATGAGACAAGTAAAAACAATGAAGTAGTAGACAAACTAGCTTCAGTGTTAAGTATAAAATTAAAAGGTACATGGAGGGCAAACATTGATCCAGAAACAGGAACAGGTAAAATACAGAGAGAATGGATACAGGTAAGACCATCAACTAAGGACATACCTATAAGTACAGAAGAGATACTGAAACTCCATGAGCAGTTAGGACATGTAGGTACACATGCACTAATAAGTTGGTTTGATAAAAGAAATCTTAAAATAACATGGCAGACAATAAGGAAAGCAATCAATAGTTGCAACAATTGCCCAAAGGCTATGACAAGATTAATACACAATTACCAAGGGATAATAGGACACCTAATAGATTTTAATAGAATCTTACAAATAGACTTCATGGGACCATTAAACTACTTCAAGGGAAAATATTGCTGCACCCTATTAGACATAACGACAGGTCTTGGGATGGCCCGAGAAAGCACATACCCAGACCAAAACACAACAATACTTACAGTCTGGGGGTGATGCGCAGCATATGGAACACCTGATAGAATAAATCAGACCAAGGAACTCATTTTACAGGAGCCAAAGCACAAAGAATGGCTAGAAACTTAAACATTCAATGGGACTTCCATAGAACCTATACACCTACAGCAGCCAGAGCAATAGAAAGATGGAACGGAATGATTAAAAAACAACTGGAGATGCATAAGGGAATACCACTGTCATTAGCAATAAAAATAACAACTTATGAATTGAATACCAGACCCAGAATAAATAGGATGTCACCAATAGAAGAAGCTATACAAAAACAACATACAATAGATTATCTTACAGTTACAGATAGAGAAGTAATAAGGAATCCTAATTGCCTTTACAGGAACTGGAAGAATAACAAATTATCCCCAGCAGAAATAATAGCACCAGGAATAGGAAACAACACGTGGAAAACTCAAGGTAAAAAGGACTTGAAATTAGCCAGGCCAGAGGATATAGCATAAATGTGTATCAGGGAGGTGATATTCATAAGGACAACCCTCCTGACGATTTTACTAATAGCCATTGCAGTATACATGGTACTGCCAATCTTAGAATTTGTCTTTCTCTTCTGTAACATCATTTACCAAAGAAACGACTCACACAACACAGTCAACAATACCAATCATGGATATGCTTCTGCAGCATCCAGAGCAGCCAACTTCACAGTATGCTGGATACACTATCTGCACAGGAGGCAATAAGAATAACAAATGTGATGTACACACTAGAGGCAAGCAAGCTATATGCTATAGGGGCCTTTGTGTACTTATTTTTCTGTCTCAGCCTAGCAGATGCAACAGCACACCAATGCCAGCACCATTGGACAGTACACCCACAACAAACAGACCCACAACCACACCACATGTTATACAAGTGGGCACTAGGAAACAGAATACCATTGCTACACCAACAAGTTATGATCTAGAAGCCAAATTACCACTATATTGGTCAGCAGAGAGAAGATTTACACATTTTATAGGGAAAACACATAGTTTTTAGCAAAAATATGCAGCATGTTTAACATATGCCTGTTATAAGGGTTGCGATCAATATAGAATGGCACTTAGCATATACCATCCAAACAAAGCATATATGTTAGAATCAGGGGATGGTGTTAACACCAACATACATGAGCAGAACCCATTAAAATGCCATTACAATGAATTGTGGACCACATTACATTACCAATCACGCAGCCATATACAACATGTATTGGACAAAGAATTCACATATCAGAACAAACACATTAAGGGTAAACTCACATTATAGAACCAATACAAAGGGAACAGAGACAGTACCAGAATTTGACTGTGAACTAGGCATGAATAGCTCCTTTGTGAGACAATATTTTGCACCAGTAATAGCACAACAAATGGAGGAGATAGGTCTGCTGTATAATAAGACATCAGAAAGGTGGGAAAAACAAGTGTATAATTACAATGATGATTATTATGATGGTGATTACCCTGCTAGTACATATTTAACAACACCTAAAGTAAGTACAACACCTACAAACCCATGCAACCCTATGAATTGGACAGCATGCAATAATGGTAAAATGGTAAAACCATGGCCAGTAGTATCTGGAATTATACCATTACCCAAACCCTGGGGAAATAGATGTCCTAATAACGTATGGAGATACATTAAAAAACATAAATTTGATGTACCAGGACAAAATAATACTAACTGGTTATATGTAGCAGACTATTCCAATTTACCATTCTATGGTAATTTGTATTACATAGCACAGATAACCCATCAGTAAAAGGAAAGGAATGGAAATGGGATGACTCGACTAAGATATTACAATTAGGAGTAGAACATTGGAGATTTCCAATTATACTTGCCGATATTATACAACAACCTTGGGCTTCAATGAGACACACAATGAAACCTAAATATGATTGCAACACAGACACCACAACACACATCTGCATACTTACAGTAAATTCCACATTACAGAAGGAAAAATACTCTTTTGCATACGCATGTATAAACATGTCTGAAACAAAGACAAAACAATAATACAAAAACCATAGTAGACCTACATGTAGGACCTTTATTTACTGGGAGAACATCAAGGTCAGTCAGTACAAGATTTAATAGCAATCACAGATACAATAGGCCAGGAAATACCATGGCTAGGAATTTTTGCGGACAGTACTGCAAATATAACAGCTACTAAACAGGTCCAGGCAATAATGGGATTCAATGATGCCCAACAATCATATCCAACATATTTTATACAAGCAAGCAATTTGGGACTTTTTAACCTAACCTTAGCAAAATCACTAACACAAGGTGCCACAAGCTTGAGTAACAAATAATCATGCTTTACCGAAACAAATAGTACAGTGGTACAGACTAACTGTACCGCAAATAAAGCAACAACAACAATAAATTTGAGTATATATGGTAAAATTACCATAATAAACAAACATATGTCACTAGTAAAATTTGACAGCACACTAATATTAACCAGGCATGATACATGAACCAAAATATAAAATACATAACATGCTAGGTGGCAGTAAGATATCAATTTGCTGGTTTCACGAATCTAAAGACTTACTGGACATGCCTATACCCTGGGAAGTCAGTGCCAATGTTACTACAGATGAAGTAGCAGCAAAAAATATCTTCATATTTAACAGAGCAATTGAACAAAAGCCATACAATTTCACAGGTATAAGGGAGGTAGAATATATCCTACCATATGTACAAATGACAAAAACTATGAGAATAAATAAGGTAATGGATTCGGATGACCTAATGGTACATTATAAAAATGGGATAACTAGATCAGATAGTTTTTTGCAAACTTTGCATTATGAAATGGATAGAGTAATTGAATTACAGCACCAAAATCTCCCATATTATCACTACATGTTAATGCCAAAGCCACAATATAAAGAATGGAATAAGGCCGAATGGGTAGCACATAAACCTAGAGGATCAATGAAATCACATACACAATATTGGGATAGAATATATTATCTCCCAATATCAAGAAGCAAAGATTTTCTCAGCGAACATTCCAATACACCATTAATTATAGTTAGAGGAAATGTGACCAGACCAAAATATTGGATTATATATTGCTCATTTTCCAAAAGGATACCTAATACCACCAGAAGGAACCCCAACAGTAGTCAAAGTAAATATAATTGCAGCTAAAATGTCAACCTATACCAAAGAAGTAAGAGTAATATTTAATAAAGAAATAATATGCTATTTGGTAGGAAATTTCATAGTGTGAATATTCCAAATTTAGTCTAATGCAATTGGTTTTCTCTATGTGATACTTTAATCCTATAACATTCTATTTTGTAAAGAATCAATTCCCTCCATATTAATTTTTTAAATATAATTCCTACTAGAATTATGCCAGTGTCTATGACAGAGACTACATATAGATTGCCAAACAGGATAAATCCAGTCTTAGTTTTACATAGCTTATAGTTTAGAGAAGAATATAAACAGCAATCAAATTATCATTCTAGTAAGTGCTCAGTTAGGAGATGAAACAACTTCTTGGGTAGAAGGAACCTTAGCTCTATGACCATACACATTGGTGGATTCCAAGTACTAGTGTAAATAAGTAGAAGGAGAACAGTAGATTGTCCTGGGAATATCATCTTTGGTCTATGGTAGGAAGGATACCTAAGACAGTCAGGATGCAGGAAGAAAGTAAGAGAAGTTTATACAATGAATGAAAACAGGCTGGGGTGGTGAGATGGCTCATCAGATAAAGGCACTTGCTGTCAAACCTAATAACCAAGTTCTATCCCAGAATACACATGATAGAAGGAGAACAGATGTTGGAAAGTTGTCCTCTGACTTCCATATGCATGCAATGGTGTGCAGCACTGCCACACGTTATTAACTAAAACCAATGGAAAATCAAAGCAGAGACAAAAGGGCTAGGGGATGGCTCAGTGGGTACAATGTTTCCCTTGCAAGCATGGGAATGTGAGTTTGATCCTTATCATTTATGTAAAATCCACAGAAATAGTAAATCCCTTTAATCCCTCAGCCATGAATGTAGAAACAAGTCGATTGCTGGGCCCTGTGGACCAGTCAGGCTAGGGAATATACCAGATATCAACCTCTCCTGTCTGTAACCAAAACTTACATTCCCCCCACACCCGCATCAACACACATTCATAAAAAAGTAGAAGCAGAGATTCTGTGGCAAGGTATGATCCAATTTGGCTTCTTCAGTAGCTTAAGAAACTGAGGCTTACAAAGATTAATCAACTCACTTTTTCCATCTTAGTAGCTAACTGCTAGAACTTGATCTACAGGTCCTAGATACCCTTGTCTGCAGATACTTCATTTAACCCAACATGATTAGAAAAACTGAAGGAGAAGGGATGGATGGGGCTGTTCAAGAATATCATGCCTGAATGAACATTCAACCTTCCATGTGGGAGAGAATCTCTTCATACTGCAAGAGTCATGGAACATGCAGAGATTCTCTCCCATGTGGTGAGGCACATCACTTGTAGAATCAGAAACCCAGTGACAGAATATTACTCAACAATCCCTTTACATAATCAGCTCTCCTTGCCTCTTGCTGTAGTACTAGGGAAATAATGCAATATTCCTCTCAGGAAAATTGTTCCAATGTCTTCTGCTTTCAAGCAAAAATTCTCCAACATTCACCAATTTCATAAATTATATTTCACTTGAGATTACTTTTTTAAAAATAATTTAATGTCTGTGTGAGTGTCTTTTTCTTTCTATGTGTGTTCTTCAGTTTAGTTATCTGAGGGGTTCAGAAGAGGGTGTTGGGTAACCATGTAGTGAATTATAGACAGTAGTGAACTATCTGATGTAGGTTCAGGGAACTGAACTCTGCACCTTTACAAAAATAGGGAATACTGCTCAGTAATTTCTCCAGTCCTGGTGTGGTTTATTTTGAATTAATTTCATTTCTAAGAATTCTCTTGAGCCAGGCACAGTGGCACATGCCTTTAATCCCAGCACTTGGGAGGCAGAGGCAGGCAAAATCTCTGTGACTTCAGGGCCAGCCTGGTCTACAAAGTGAGTTCCAGGACATGCTCCAAAGCCACACAGAGAAATCCTATCTTTAAAAAAAATTATGAAAAGAAAGAATAGGGCTGGAGAGATGGCTCAGAGGTTAAGAGCACTGACTGCTCTTCCAGAGGTCCTGAGTTCAATTCCCAGCAACCACATGATGTTTTACAACCATCTGTAATGAGATCTGGTGCCCTCTTCTGGCCTGTAGTCATACATGCTACATACATAAAAAATAAATAAATCTTCAAAAAAAAAAAAAAAAAAGAGAAAGATGAATACCTTCTCAGATATATCATTAATATAGAGTAAAGAAAAATTGATGCAGAATGTAGAAGGTAGAAAGGGAATTAATTCTAGTTTTGAAACTGACAAATTAATCCTAAACTGAGTATGTGACATAAGATTGAATGTTCAGAAGTGGAATGAGACATGTTTGTTTTGTTTTGTTTGTTTTTGTATTGTTTGTTTTGTTTTGTTTGTATTACATTTTCCAGGAGCCCAGAAGGGACACTACCAGCTGAGCGGGAATGAAACCAGATTCATGGAGTTCTTTCATCTAACTTATTTGTCTGCCACATTTATTCTTTCCTCATTATTCTGCCTGCTTCTCTGGGGACACATCTATACCTTTTCCTCGCCAGCAACATCTTCATGTTTACAATACAACATAAGAATTGTGAAGCTCGCAACAGAACCTTCCTGGAAACTTCATTTGCAACCCAAAAGGAGGGAATGGAATACAGGTGGAGTTAGAAGCTGGAATAAATTCGAGAAGGAATTTATGTGCTAGTAATATATACTTACTATGGCTAGGTGAAAACATTATGGGTCTATCATAAATGTGCTCAAACTATAAACTTACAGGTGATAAGGTAAAGAAATCTATAAGTAACTAAAAATAAAACTGCCACTACTTTTCTCTGCTACCAGTTTTCTGACAAGGCAAGGAAGGAGCACTAATAGCTGTATCACAGCTTGAAGCACCGGGTAAGAAGAAACCCTTTTCATCTAAGAAGTTGCTCTGGGGCAGTGGAAGGTCTGAACTTGATTTGCACAAGAAACAAAGCTGTACACCTAGGAAGCCAGGCACATGGCCTGGGAGCCAAGTTTACCTAGTCCAGGGGCTTAAGGTGCCTACCACGTGGTCTGGTAGCTGTTCTGTTCCTCTCTTATCTTTTGATGCTTTGTTTGGGGTTGGCCCAGTCTTTGGATGTGGCTAAAAGGAAGTATTTGCACAAGGCAGATACTCAGTTGAAATGCTAAAAGGAAAGTTGGGAGCTCAGGGCCAGAAAGTTCTGCCTAGTCACTTTATCCAATTACTTTGAGCCTACTGCCCCAGACAGAGGTTCACATACATACACACATTCTGGGAAAATTATTAGCACAAGGAATTCATAACAAGGTGCAGCTGAATATTAAAGCTGTGTACCACCACATAGTCCATGCTAGATACTTCCTACTTGACTGACCCCTGGCCTGGTCAAGGTATAGCTTATTGTGTACAGCTGGACTTCTATTTCATATTCTTGTGGCTCGCCACAGTTTGTTTTGAGAGCAGAGGAAACACAGACTGTGCAAGGATAAAAAATAAAAGGATAACCCCCCTTTATTTCTTTAGTGGCCTGCTCTGACTGGATCTTGTAATTAAAGAATATCAGGATTACTAGCTTTAATAATATTTGAGGGAGAAAAGGAGGTCCTATTTCAAACATTCCCCCAATTAGTGAGAAGAGTTAGCTAGATTGCCATGGGTGATTCAGAACACTCGTAACCAAATCTTTCTAGTTACTTCAGGGACTTAGACCCCTAGGGAGGTTATAATTTCCTATGACCTGGATAGATACCTATTACTAATATAAAGGATGTAAATGTCCTGAGGATTATATAGATTGTGACTAAAAGGGGACAATTGATATATTACAGTTATTAATGTGATAATGAACCTTACTTTCAGTCAATCAATAGCATAGTCAAATAAAAGACAAGCACGTGGTCCTAGATAGCCAACATGATAGTCAACCACTGAAATGGACTCAGTTGTAGCATAAATCTTACAGGTACTTGTTAATAAAATCAAACCTGAGGCCAGTTATTGGGATGAATGCTGGAAGATCAGAGAAGCAGAACAAACCACAGCTACCTCACCTCGCCAATTCCTCAGCTGGTCTTATTTCCTCAGATTGGAAGCCTCAGAGTCCTCATCCAGAATGGGTCTCAGCTGAACTGCTGCTAGAAGCCTGAAAGCTTAACCAGCCAAATGCTTAACCAGCCAAATGCTTCTAGTTTCTGGTCTTCATGTATCTTTCTCATATCTTCATATATCTTTCTCTTTCTGCTGTCACTCCCTGGGATTAAAGGCGTGTCACTATGCCTGGCTGTTTCTAATGTGGCCTTGAATTTAGAGATCCAGAGGGATTTCAGCCTCTGGAATGTAAGGATTAAAGGCTTGTGCTACCACTGCCTATCCTCATGTTTAATATTGTGGCTATCCTATTCTCTGACCCCAGATAAATTTATTGGCCTGCACAATATTTCAGGGAACACAATACCACCACACTCAGTGGGTAAGGGAAGGGTTAAGTGTCCTATTTATCTATAACTGTTAATTTGCCACCACATGGAATCATCTGTCAAAATGAGAAGGGAGTCTCAGTTGAGGGTTGTTGAAATCATATTGGTCTATAGTCATGATTGTGAGTGATCATCTTGAATATTGATTGACATAGAAGGGCTTAGCCCACTGTGGTCAGCCCCATTCCTTGGACAAGTGGTTCTGGGCCATATAATGAAGCTAGATGATTATAATCCTAAGTTTATCAGCAAACAGAAGTCCTTCATGGTTTTCTGTTCAATTGTGAGGGTCTACTCTGATATCCCACTTTAGTTATGTGCTAATCCTAGATGTGGAAATCTAAGCTAAATAGATCTTTCTCTCCTTTTGGTCACAGTGTTTTTTTTTTCTTTTTTTAATTATTATTATATTTGTGTTTTAATTTTACACATCAGTCATGGGTTCCCTTGTCCTCCCCCCCCCCCCGCTCCCACCCCCACCTTTGCCCCATCCCATCCACTCCATTCCCATCTATCTCCTCCAGGGCCAAGATTCCCCTGGGGATTCATTTAAATCTGGTGAATTCAGTACAGGCAGGTCCAGTCCCCTCCTTCCAGGCTGAGCAAAGTGTCCCTGTGTAAGACCAAGGTTCTAAACAGACAGCTCATGCATTAAGGACAGGTCCTGGTCCCACAGCCTGGATGCCTCCCAAACAGTTCAAGCTATTCAGTTGTCTCACTTATCCAGAGGGCCTGATCCAGCTGGGAGCTCCACAGCATTTGGTTCATAATTCACGTGCTTCCATTCTTTTGGCTATTTGTCCTTGTGCTTTTTCCAATCTTGGGCTCAACATTTCATGCTCTTACATTCCCTCCTCTTTCTCAACAATTGGACACCTGGAGCTCCACTGGGGCCTGGCTGAGGATCTCTGCATCCACTTCCATCAGTTATTGGATGAGAGTTCCAGCTCCACTGTGAGGGTGTTTGGCCATCTGATCACCACACTAGGTCAGAACAGACTTTCTCTCGACCATTGCCAGCAGTCTACAGAGGATGTATCATTGTGGATTTAAGGGGACCTCTCCAGCACTCTGCCTATTCCTGTTCTCATGTGGTCTTCATTTATCATGGTCTGTTATTCCTCATTCTACCTTTCTGTACCTGATCCAGCTGGGATCACTTGCTCCCCTAAGCTTGCTTTCCCATAAACCTTGCCCTTCATTACTCCCACTGTCATCCAGGTTGTTCCAGCAGATATCATCCATTTCTCTGTCATTGGGTGTTCCCTGTGTCTTTCCTAGGGTCCAGTTTTCTAGGTAGCCTCCCTGGAGTTGTGTAGCAGTCTAGTCATCTTTGTTTTACATCTAGTATCCTCCTATGAGTGAGTACGTACCATGTTTGTCCTTCTGAGTCTGGGTTACCTCACTCAGGATGTTTTTTTTCTAGATCCATCCATTTGCCTGCAAACCTTATGATGCCATTGTTTTTCTCTGCTGAGGAGTACTCCATTGTGTACATGTACCATATTTTCTTTATCCATTCTTCAGTTGAAGGGCATCTAGGTTGTTTCCAGGTTCTGGCTATTACAAACAATGCTGATATGAACATAGATGAGCAAATGCCCTTGTGGTATGATTGAGCATTCCTTGGGTAAATGCCCAAGAGTGCTATAGCTGGGTCTTGGGGGAGATGGATTCCCAAATTTCTAAGGAAGCACCATATTGATTTCCAAAGTGGCTCTACAAGCTTGCATTCCCACCAGCAGTGGAGGAAAGTTCCCCTTGCTCCACATCCTCTCCAACATAAGCTGTCTTCTGTGTTTTTGATAATAGCCATTCTGACAGGTGTAAGGTGGTATCTCAGAGTTGTTTTGATTTGCATTTCCTGGATAATTTGGGATGTTGAGCAAATCCTTAAATGTATTTCAGCCATTTGAACTGCCTCTGTTGATAATTCTCTGTTTAGTTCTATAGCCCATTTCTGAAATGGACTGTTGGGAATTTTGATGTCTAATTTCTTGAGTTCTTTATCTATTCTGGATCTCAGCCCTCTGTCAGATGTGGGGTTGGTGAAAACCTTTTCACATTCTGTAGGCTGTCACTTTGTCTTGTTGACCGTGTCCTTTGCTCTAAAAAAGCTTCTCAGTTTCAACAGGTCCCATTGATTTATTGTTTCTCTCATTGTCTGTGCTACAGGTGTTATATTTAGAAAGTGATCTCTGGTGCCAGTGTGTTCAAGAGTACTTCCTACTTTCTCTTCTATCAGGTTCAGAGTAACTGGATTTATGTTGAGGTCTTTGATCCACTTGGACGTAAGTTTTGTGCATGGTGACAGATATGGACTTATTTGCAGCCTTCTATACATTGACATCCAGTTATGCCAGCACCATTTGTTGAAGATGCTTTCTTTTTTCCATTGTACAGTTTTGGCTTCTTTCTCAAAAATTGTATGTTCATAGGTGTGTGGGTTAATGTCAGAGTCTCCAATTCTATTCCATTGGTCCACATGTCGGTTTTTATGCCAGTACCAAGCTGTTTTTATTATGGTATCTCTATAGTAGAGCTTGAGGTCAGGGATCATGATGCCTCCAGAGGTTGTTTTATTGTACAGGATTATTTTGGCTATCCTGGGTTTTTTGTTTTTCCATATGAAGTTGAGTATTATTCTTTCCAGGTGTGTGAAGAATAGTGTTGGTAATTTGATGGGCATTTCATTGAATCTGTAGATTGCTTTTGGTAATATCGCCATGAGCATGGGAGATCTTTCCATTTTTTGACATCTTCAATTTCTTTTTTCAGGGACTTAATATTCTTGTCAAAAAGGTCATATAAGCATGTTCACATGCTTAGTTAGAGCAACCCCAAGGTATTTTATATCATTTGTGGCTATTGTAAACAGTGATGTATCTCTGATTTCCTTCTCAGCCTGTTTGTCTATTGTATATAGGAGGGCTACTGATATTTTGGAGTTGATCTTGTATCCTGCAATGTTGCTGAAGGTTTTTATTAGCTGTATCAGTCCCTTGGTTGAATTTTTGGGGTCACTCATGTATACTATCATGTCATCTGCAAATAGGGAAAGCTTGACTTCTTCCTTTCCAATTTTTATCCCCTTAATCTCCTTATGTTGTCTTATAGCTCTGGCTAGAACTTCACGTACTATACTGAATAAGTATGGGGAGAGGGGACAGCCTTGCATTGTTCCTGATTTTAGTGGTATTGCTTTGAGTTTCTCTCCATTTAATTTGATGTTAGCTATTGGCTTGCTGTAAATTGCCTTTATTATGTTTAGGTATGTTCCCTGTATTCCTGATCGCTCCAAGACCTTTATCATGAAGGGGTGTTGGATTTTGTCAAATGTCTTTTCTGCATCCTGTGAGATGATCATGTGGTTTTTTTCTCTGTGTTTGTTTATATGGTGTATTACATTGACGGACTTTCATATGTTGAAGCACCCTTGCATCCCTGGGATGAAGCCTACTTGATCATGGTGGATAATTGTTTTGATGTGTTCTTGGAGTCTGTTTGCCAGTATTTTATTGAGTATTTTTCATCAGTGTTCATGAGGGAGATCGGTCTGTAGTTCTCTTTCTTTGTTGCATCTTTGTTTGGTTTAGGAATCAGGGTAATTGTATCCTCATAGAAGGTGTTTGGTAATATACCTCCTGCTTATATTGTGTGGAATGATTTAAAGAATATTGGTATTAAGTCTTCCTTGAAGTTCTGGTAGAATTCTGCAGTGAAACCATCTGGTCCTGGGCTTTTTTTGTTTGGGAGACCTTTAATGACTGATTCTATTTCCTTAGGGGTTATTGGACTATTTCAATGGTTTATCTGGTCTTGATTTAACTTAGGTATGTAGTACCTATCCAGAGAATTATCCATTTCTTTTACATTTTCCAATTTTGTGGAGTAGAGGTTTTTGAAGTATGACCTGATGATTCTCTGGATTTCCTCATTGTCTGTAGTTATGTCCCCCTTTTCATTTCTGATTTTGTTAATTTGGATGCTCTCTCTCTGTCTTTTGGTTAGTTTGTATAAGGGCTTGTCTATCTTGTTGATCTTCTCAAAGAACCATCTCTTTGTTTCATTAATCCTTTGTATTGTTCTCTTTGTTTCTATTTCATTGATTTCAGCTCTCAATTTGATAATTTCCTGGCGTCTGTTCCTCCTGGGAGATTTTGCTTCTTCCTGTTCAAGGGCTTTCATGTGTGCTGTCAAGTCAGTAGCTTGAGATTTCTCCAGCTTCTTTATGTAGGCATTTAGTGCTATGAATTTCCCTCTTAGCACTGCTTTCATAGTGTCCCATAAGTTTGGGTATGTGGTGTTGTATTCGTTTTCATTGATCTCTAGGAAGTCTTTAATTTCTTTCTTTATTTCTTCCTTAACCCATTGGTGATTCAGTTGAGCATTATTCAGTTTCCATGAGATTGTACGTTTTCTATAGATTTTTCTGTTGTTGAATCTAACTTTAAACCATGGTGGTCTGATAGAACACAGGAGATTATTCCAATTGTTTTGTATCTGTTGAGATTTGCTTTGTGGCCACGTATGTGGTTGATTTTAGAGAAGGTTCCATGGGGTGTTGAGAAGAAGGTATATTCTTCTTCTTTTTTTTTTGGGGGGGGGGGTGGAATATTCTGTAGATATCGATTAAGTCCATTTGAGCCATAACATCAGTTAAGACCATTAGGTCTCTGTTACGTTTCAATTTGTTCTATCTGTCCAGAGGTGAAAGTGGGGTGTTGAAGTCTCCCACTATTAATGTGTGCAGTTTTATATGTGATTTAAGCTTTAGTAATGTATTTTTTTACATATGTGTGTGCCCTTGTGTTTGGGGCATAAATTTTCAGAATTGAGACTTTATCTTGGTGGATCTTTCCTGTGATGTGTATGTAATGTACTTCACCATCTCTTTTGATTGATTTTAGTTTGAAGTCTATATTGTTGAACATTAGGATGGCTACACCAGCTTGTTTCTTAAGACCATTTGATTGGAAAGTCTTTTCCCAGCCTTTTATTCTTAGGAGGTGTCTGTCTTTGAATTTGAGGTATGTTTCTTGTATGCAGCAGAAAGATGAATTCTGTTTTTGTACCCATTCTGTTAGTCTGTGTCTTTTTATAGGTGAAGTAAATCCATTGATATTAAGGGTTATTAATGACTGGTGATTGTTTCTTCCTGTTATTATTTTTATTTTTTGGTGGTAGTGTGTGTGTACTTTTCTTCTTTGGGGTCTACTGTTGTGGTGTTATCTTTTGCCTTTGTTTTCATGGGTGTATCTGCCTTCCTTAGGTTGGAATTTTCCTTCTAGTGCTTTCTGTAGGGCTGGGTTTGTGGATAAGTATTGTTTAAATCTGGTTTTGTCTTGGAAGGTCTTGTTCACTCCATCTATGATGATTGAATGTTTAGCTGGGTATATTAGTCTAGGCTGGCATCCTAGTGTCTGCATTATATCTGTCCAGGTCCTTCTGGCTTTCAAAGTCTCCATTGGGAAATCGGGTGTTATTCTGATGGGTTTGCCTTTATAAGTCAGTTGACCTTTTTCCTTTGCTGCCCTTAATATTCTTTCTTTATTCTGTACATTTAGTTGTTTAATTATTATGTGGCAAGGAGACTTTTTTTGGGTGTCTTGTCTGTTTGTTGTTCTATAGGCTTCTTGTATCTTCCTAGGCATTTCATTCTTTAAGTTGGGAAAGTTTTCTTCTATGATCTTGTTAAATATATTTTCTGTGCCTTTGAGTTTTTATTCTTCCCCTTCCTCTATCCCTATTATTTGTAGGTTTGGTCTTTTCATGGTGTCCCAAATTTCTTGGACATTTTGGGTCATGACTTTGTTATCTTTAGTGTTTTCTTTGACTGATGAATCTAATTCTTCTAATGTATCTTCAACACCAGAGATCCTCTCTTCCATCTTGCGTTCTGTTGGTTATGCTTACATCTGAGTTTCCTGTTCATTTACTCAGATTTTCTATTTCCAGCATTCCTTCTGCTAGTGTCTTCTTCATTTTTTCTATTTCCCTCGTCAGGTCTTGGACTGTTTCCCTTGCTTTTTCATCATTTTCTTTCAGGGACTTATTGTTTTCTTCTGCTTTAATTGTCCTTTCCTCTAGTTTTTTATAGCATTCTTCCCATTTTTTGTTTGTCTGTTCCTCCTCTTTATTTTTGATTTCTTCTATATAAGGCTCTAGCTTCTTCATGATGTTACTTATAAGGTTGTTTTCTTCTTCTTCTTCTTCCATTCTGTGATGTTCAGGTCTAGCTGTTGAAGAAGGGCTAGGTTCTGATGATGCTGTATTTCTCTTTATTTTGTTGTATGTACTTCTGCCTTGACTTCTGCCCATCTCCTTGTGGGTTCCTTCTTGTCTTATCAGTGTACTTGGTCCAGACATAGCTGATAGATTTAGGGATCCTCTCTCTGGTCCAGATGGAAGCTCTGGGCTGGATGGAAGCTCTGGGCTGGATGGAAGCTCTGGTCCAGATGAGAGTGCTGGCCAGATAGGAGCTGGGGGGCTGGACTCTGAGTCTCAGGAAGTCCCTGGGGTCTTCTTATCTTGTCCAGATGGGAGCTCCTCTTGTCCAGATGGGCATTCTGGGACAAGATGGAAGCTCTGATCCAGATGGGAGTTCCGAGGCAGGATTGGAGCTGGTGGCTGGTCTCTGAGTCTCAGGAAGTAGGTGGGCTCCAGGGCAAATGGGTGTGGGAGCAGGGTGTGGAGACTGCAGGGTCTGCGTGCAGTCTTGGAAAAAGGGAGCCTCCTGCAGGGCTTGAGGACTGGTCTGAAACTGTGGCCAAGTTGGGCATGTCCTCCCTGGATGGCTGGGGCCCAGGGGTGGGACCCAGAGGTGGTTGCCTCTCTGACTAAAACCCCTGACACTCACCTCTGCTCCAGATGGGCTTTCCAGTGTAGGATGGAAGCTGGGGCCTGGTTTCTAAGTCTCAGGAAGTTGCTGGGGTCTCAGGCAGATTGGTGTGGGGGCAGGGTGTGGAGGTTGTAGTGTTCACCAGAGGATCTTGGAAAGGGGGAACCTTCCCGGTAGGGATGGGGTTTCCTGCCCTATGGCCAGAACCTGGGGTCCAGTTGGGCAGGTCTTCTCTGGAGTGGCCGATGCCCCATGCTGTGAGCCAGGTGAAGGCTTCTCTGGGTGTGACCCCAGGCACTCACCTCTGGTCCAGGTGGGAGTTCCAGGGCAGAAAGGATGCTGGAGGCTGGTCTCTGATTCTCAGGAAGTGGCTGCGTTCTTGGGCAAATGGGTGTGGGGGCATGGTGTGCAGACTGCAGGGTCTGCCTGCAGTCTTGGAAATGGGGAGCCTTCCCGCAGGGCCAGCTGATTGGCTGGAAACTGGGGCCAAGTTGGGCAGGTCCTCCATGGATGGCCTGTGTCCAGGGGTGGGACCCAGGGTCAGTTGCCTCTCTGATTATAACCCCAGGCACTCACCTTTGGTACAGATGGGAGTTCTGGGGAGGATGGGAGCTGAGGGCTGGTCTCTGAGTCTCAGGAAGTGGCTGGGGTCTAGAGCAAAGGGGTGTGTGTGGGGGCAGGGCGTGGAGATTGCAGGGTCTGCCTGCTGTCTTGGAAAAGGGGAGCCTTCCCGCAGGGCCCACTAATTGGCCGGAAACTGGGGCCAAGTTGGGCAGGTCCTCCCGGGATGGCTGGTGTCCAGGGGTGGGACCCAGAGGTGGTTGCCTCTCTATTACAACCCTAGGCACTCACCTCTGGTCCAGATTGGAGTTTTGGGGCAGGATGGAAGCTGGGGGCTGGTTTCTAAGTCTCAGGAAGTGGCTGGGGTCTTGGGCTTATGGGTGTGGGGGCAGGGCGTGGAGGTTGTAGGGTTCACCAGAGGGTCTTGGAGAGGGGGAACCCTCCTGGTGGGGATGGGGGTCCTGCCCTAAGGCCAGAATCTGGGGCCCAGTAGGGCAGGTCTTCCCCGGAGTGGTTGGTGCCCCGTCCTGTGTTGGTCACAGTGTTTTAACACAGCAAAAGGAATAAAATTAGGACACGAAGTTATGTGTGTGTTTAACACTGGATTGAATGAGTAATCTGAGGTCAACATTTGGATTCTATGTTTTATACATTTTAAAACAAGCTATGATAACTGTAAGGCTATTAATTAATCAATAATTAAATACAGTTTGGGGACTTTTCAACATAAGAGTAAGAAATGTGCTTTAAAATCTTGTTACAGAAAAGGTCATTTCCAATGGAAATCTGAAAGTTCTTCAAGAGTGGACAAAGCAACTTTTGTTCTCTTTAATCACAGCCACAGGAATGATTGATATGTCTTTTGATGAGAAATCACCTCTTGGGATCTCTATCCAGAGTGTACATGAACTTCTTGGAGAGTATCTAGTCTCTTAGACTAAATCATCTGTGTTGAGCATAGAAATAATTAAGTATATTGTTTGGATTTGATAAATATATAAAATTAAATACCGAAAACATTAATATATATTTGTAAGATGATTGATAATATACTTCCATTACAGAACATATGAACAATTTTATTTTATAATACAGATCATACTTTTTTAGTTGTTTTCTCTTATTTTCCTCCTTTAAGCCCTAGAAAATTAGGCTCTGTTAGCATTCATAGATTCTCAATTAGAGAAAGCTATTTATTACAATTTATGACAAAAGATCATGGCAGATGGGAAGTAGGTAGAAAATCCTCTCATTTTAAACTTTATTTTCCTTAAGCTTTTGTGAATTTTATTTTTTATTCAAGAGTTTCCTTAGAGATGCTACTTCCAAACCCTTGTCTCTTCATTCCTCCCCGAAATGTCTTCAGATCATTGGAAAGAGAACCTCTACTTAAATGACAGCACTGCAGCATGGATTTCTGAGTTTTGTCTCATTCCTTTGCCTATGACTTTCTTTTCTTTATTTTTCATTTGTTAATTTCATGAATGACAGTTAAGAGAAAACATTAAAACTCTCAAATTGTACCCAAGATTATTAAAGCATTTAAAATGCACTTTTAGAGCGGTGATGCTTTGTGCCCATGGCCATCTTGGATAATGAGAACATTTACATTCATGAAATAAAAAGATGGACTGCAGAAAAGTATATTTTTATACTTTTAAATACATTAGAAGTGCTAGCTGCTAGCTGGGTATTTTAATATCAAGGCCAGGAGCCTCAATTATTTGAGAGACATATTTAAAACAGCCAAGTTCCTGTTGCAAAGAACAATTCAAAAATTTTAAGGGTATACTTCAAGGATACCATTTATAATAGGTGCTAATGATTATTCTTATTTAAAAACAGATGTACTATTTCTCGCTGAAGTGATTTGCTAAAGCTTATTCCGGTAATTTTTAGTCAAAGTAATGTTATACTAGAGCCATGCAGTGTTCCAAATATTCCCTGCTCTGTGTCTCTATAGCCAGCTTAAATAGCTGTTCCAGGAACTGAGGCAGTGTCTAGACAGCTGAAGCAAAAGTTACAGCCTCTGTGCACTCATTAAAGTACAGGGATAAATTGGACAGAGAGTAAATGTAGTCAAACCAGAGCTCATGGAATACTGGATCCAGAACATCCTGCACTTTTCTCAACCTGCAGGTGTTTAAGTCCTTTGTATAAAATGACATTGAATTAACATACACTCTGAATACCCTCCAACATAACTTTAATCATTTTAATTTATTTACAATTGTTTTAAGATACAACATAACACAATTTAAGTGCTGTCAAAGCAGATTACTTATATACCATTGAGGAGACAAGAAAGAATTTCAGTATATGCCCAATTGCAGATTAGGTTATTCCAAATTTTCCAAAGTGAGGTTAATTCTTAGGACTGAGATACTGCAGATGGATCCACTGCTCATGATCTTGTGTAATGTATGATACATTTACTAATTTATTGTTGAATGTAACTTGTTAGGAGCATATCCAATTCTACATTCTTGGTGACTGTTTCACTGAGGATTTAAGCCCAAGCATCCTGGATACACATTTTATAATCCAACTAATGTTCACTGGAGCATTTCAATTGTTATACACAATCTTACTGGAGTAATTATTAATATGGTTTTAATTAAAAATTTTAAAAATAAGAAAGTACAATTCCTTATTTTAATCCAATCTTTCAATTCTTTTTTTGTTCCTAAGGGATGTCAATGAACATAAAATCATTTGAAAGAAACATTGTAACGTCAGTGGCATGAATTTTGTAGTTTTATTCCCTTCCTGTTGCACCTGAGACACACCCTCAGCCTCTAGTCTTCAAAAAATATGTATGTGAATCTGTATCACTTTCATAAATTGTATTTTTAATTATTTATTTTTATTTTATATGTACATTTGTGACTACTGTTTTGTCTTTTAATGAAAGTATTTTTAATTTCATTCTTTGATTGATTGACTGAAAGTCTAATTGATCCATGTGCTTCAGGTCATTTTTGAGCTCACCTACTCAAAATAATATTTATTTATTTATTTATTTATTATTTATGGTTTTTCAAGACAGGGTTTCTCTGTGTCATTTTGGTGCATATCCTGGATATCTCTTTGTAGACCAGGCTGGACTCGAACTCAGAGAGATCCACCTGGCTCTGCCTCCTGAGTGCTGGGATTAAAGGCGTGTGCCATTGCTGCCCAGCTGTTATTTGTTTTAAATGTGTTTAGTGAATAAAATTGTTATAACTGATCAAGTGTAGGTTTTTGTATGCGTATAACTTTTCAGTTCTATGGTAAGTAGCTTATGGAACACAGTTACTAAATTGTATAATAAAGGTTTATTTTGTTTCATGAGAAATTGCCAGACTTAAAGTGAAATGCTTATTCCTTGTTTGGAGCATAAATTATTGCAATCATTTTGTAAATCAATATTGAATTTGCTAAAAAGAAAAACAAAACTTCCATATGGCTGAGTTAAAACACCCCTGATTGTATACCAAAAGGACACCATAACCTACCAGAGAGATTTATGCATATATGTTAATTGCTGCATTATTCACATCAGCTAGGAAAGAGGATGAGGCTAGATCTCCATCAGCATCAGTAAGATGGATCATGAAAATTTAGCACATGCACCTAATCAAATTTCATTCAGTTAAGAAAAATGAAAGACCAAAATTTGGAGGAAAATGATGGAAGTATATAGTTATTATACTATTGTATATAGTTTTCTTTCCCCCCTATAGTTTTCTTATATTAGTTATAATTTTATTTTTTATTAGACAAAAATAGAGGAAATGTGGTGATATTTTAGTTGTGCTCTAATAAATAAAGCTTGCTGGAGATTAGAGGAAAAAGCCAGCCATTATAAGTAAACAAAAAAATCATGTAGTTTTAGCACATGCCTTTAATCCTATGAGTTAGGGGACAGGGATCTGTCTGGATCTATGTGAGTTCAAGACCACCCTGGGAACAAAGCCAGGCATGGTGGCACATGCCTTAAATTCCAACACTAGTTAACCATGGAGGTATGGAGGTCTGTACATAGGAAGTGACAGAGCTGGGCAGGAAGAGGAAGTGATATAGCTGGACAGAGGAAACAAATCAGATGGCAGAATAACAAGGCATATTGGCATGGGTAGACAGGAAGTAGCTCTCTTTTGAAAGCTGTGGATTTGGTGAGGTGAGGTTAGCTTGTGGCTGTTCCTATTCCTCTGATCTCTCTCAGGTTTTCACCCCTATATCTGTTTCCAAGTTTGTTTTTATTTTTATATAATAAGACCATTTAGAAATTCATCTACAAAGTCTTATAATGAATTAAATGATACAATGTTAGAAAAGTAAACATATGACTTCTGTTTTATGTGTATTATGAGTTGGAATGTTTCTGTTTTATGTAAATAAGGGATTATGAGAGTTGTAAAGACTATAAAATGAAATAGAAAACCATAAGAGAGAACAAGAGGTATTGGGCGAGGAGGCAGAAGATAAAAGGTCACATGTGACATGGACATAGGAAAGGTCACTGGAGATACAAGAGTACAGAAGGTAGAGGGAGGACAGGTCAGAGGTGCGGGAGACAACAAACTCATTGTGTTTGAAAAAAGATGCGACAATAAAGCCTAATTGTATATTTTCAAAAAAATGGAAAATGAAAGAAAAAGAAACTGGCAAATTTGCCCTCCTAAAGTGACTATATTCATTCTCAGTTATAAAAAGTTCCAATTGCTTCATATTCTTGCAGTCATTCAGCTCTGTTATGTCTCCAGGTTTTAAATCTATCCACAGTTATATCTGATTTTTGTGAAAATTTGCTATTGTCTAATATTGTTATTTTTAATTGGAACATCAACTAGCATTCCCTTGTTCTCACTAGGACCTAAATCCTGGGATAGTGTTCTGTATCAACCTTCTTTTCATTATTTCCTGTGACTTGAAACAGTCCCTCCTGGAGGGAAAAGTAATACTACTCAAGAAGTAATTAAAACTTACACAGTGCAGGAAGGAAAGTTTAAGGTTCCCAAGGCCTTTCCTTCTAGTAGCTCCATTGAGAGTTGAAAATAAACTCTATCATGAACAATCCTTTACGGACACCCATCTAGGAAACCATAAGAAACTTATAGGTTCATTATACTATTATAGGATAATTTATTTGATCTGTCATTAGTGTCCCAACTAAGGTAACCAAACATTTTTCATATCTCCCCAGGAAAAATCACACAACAATTGTAAGATTACAATTTATAATGGTATGAATTTCTAGCAAAACATGACATTAGAGTTAATCAAAATAATGTTCAGTGATTAAATTAAGCTATTTAATATATTTATCACCAAAAATGTGTGATCTTTATAAGTGAGAACATTTAAAAATTGCTTTTAATAATCTTGAGATGTTGAATATTCTATTGGTAACTATATTCACCAGACCTTTTAATAAAACAGCAAATGTTCTTCCTGCTTGATAACTCATACTTTTAGAAAATTATCTTCTCATCCTAACCCCTCTATTAACCTTGGCTTTTAAACCACTATTCTAGGATCTGATTACATGAGCTAAGTTTATACATGTTCAATATGTGAGAATATGACATGCATATCTTTTTCTCTGCCTGTCTTATTTTTTCCTCAGCATAGCATTCCAGAATTCCATAGTGATTTCCCTGTGTTTAGAATTAAGAAATATTCTATTGAGAACATATATTGCATTGTTATACCAGTCATGTTTGAAGGGATACTAAGGGGGATAAGGAGCATAGATATCTGGACATCTTTTCCACATATGGTATTAAAGTAATTTCAATAAATATGTAGAAGTGGAAATGCTGAATTATTTACTTTTAGTTGTTTTGAGTAATTTCCACAAAGGCTATACTAATTTACATATCTATAATAGGTGTACATAGGTTCTTTTTATTCTCCACATCCTCACCAACACTGACTATCCTTTATCTCTTTGATAAAAGACACTCAGCCATGTATGAGATGGCATTTCTTTGTGCTACAATTTGCATTTCCATAACAATTAGCAATGTGAAGTATTTTTCATGCTCTCCTGGCTCTTGCATGTTTTATTTTGAGAAATTTCTATAGATCACCTGAGTTTTTCATTGTACTCATTTCTCTAAGGTCCTTATTTGAACACTGTGTAATTATGTGTCCAGAATAATGATTCAAAAGGCCAAAATCCATAGAGTTGGTCTAACTTTGCTTGATAAATTACTTATCATGAATATTTTCATAGTGATTACATGAAGTAATGTGAGCACATCTCTTTTAAGATTTCTTTTTCCTAAGAGAAGTATTAAACTATTTAAATTTTAGCTACTTCCACATAATTTACCAAATGCCTTTAATGCGCTGAAAAATTTATACCTAAATCAAAGTAAAAACACTCTTAAAGCCTGGTGACAGCAAGTTCTCAATAAGTGCTATTATTTGTTGTTTTGTACTGATCATGTGGATCTTAATTTGAGTAAAGTTATTTAGCTCATTTTTACTTGCTAAACTTTTCCTGTGCCCCTCTTACTATTACTTTTTTTTTTTTTTTGTAAAATGTTTTCTCCATATTGCCCTGATTGTCCTGGACCTTGCCCTGTAGACTAAACTGGCTGGAAACTCAAGAGATCTGCCAGCTTCTGCCTCTCAGGTGCTGGGATTGTTCAGCTTTTTAAGTCAATCTATTTTATGGAAAGTCATAGACTCAAGACACTTTGGAGTACAAATTGGTATTGATGTTTTTAGGGTTTTTTTTTAATGACAAAATTTTAATTGCATAGGTGAGAGGATGGATATGGAAAGAGTGAGAGGGGTTGGTGAATATCATCAAAACACATTGGAAATTTGCTAAAAAAATAAATGTATTAAATAAATTAAAACTAATTTAGTCTGTTTGATAACAGCATCCTTATCCTATGACTATGTAGTAAAACAACCCAGTTATCAATCTTTCATTAAATTTTCTGCTCCTTTTGTAATATGCTAACACATCATATGAATTATACTTCCCTTCTATCATATAGTTAACTATTTTATAACAGAGAAAAGGGGGGTAATTTCTTGGTATCCCTTCATTCAAAACTGGTGTGTGTTGAATTATACTAGAAGATACTTCTTTTGTTAAAATGACATAATAGTTTGCAGTTTTTGAAGAACTTGAATTATTTATTTATAGTTCTATTGGATTGCTCTAATTCTTATAAATACCAAGAACAGAAGAAGCATACTTTTTAAAAATCATTCATAAATTCATTCATGCAAAGCAGATTGCTAATTGAATGCTCATTCATACATTTTATGTTAGAGTTGAGGCCAATTATATTTGGTTTCCAGTTTAATAGAGTCAGTCTGAAGCAGAAGTGGAGGCCTAAATGAATCACTGAAATGTGCCAGCTCACAGGAGAATGCCAGTTGACAGAGGCTTTGCTCATTGACTCTTGTAAATGGATTTTCTATTTATTCATCTACTGTATCAGGAAAGTGATACTTTAAAGGTCAATAATATCAACATGGTATGAGTTAAGCAAAAATAATGGTGAGCAGTCATGCCTTTAAGACTCCAGTGCTTGTTATATGCACTTATCTTGGCTTTTTATCAGTCAACTAATTGTGATGGTTATCAGTTTATCTCTGTGTACAATTGTTATCACATGGTCCAGTGATGGCTCTTTCTGTATTGTAACTGTATAGGATTGTTGGAGAGCGAAAGAAAGGAATTGTCTGATGTGCCTACAGCTAACTACAGAATTCAGTATATTATTGACCCTGTGGCCTGCCTTATTTATGCCAATAATCATTATGTTCTAGAAATAATATATATATTAAAAGTTTATATTGTTCATTTTATAAATGGAGGGCTTGAGTTTAATAAGCCCAGGCTGGCCTTGAACTCACAGAGATCTGCCTGGCTCTGCCTCCTGAGTGCTGGGATTAAAGGCGTGAGCCACCACCACCCGGGTGAGTTTAATATTTCTAATATAGCTTTCTGCCTTCCATTTTTGTGATGTTTCTTTGTGTATAATCATTGAAAAGCCTGCGGTTCAAGCTGTGTAGCCATGGTTCTGTGTGATTGGTTAATTCAGTGCTAAAATATCTATCTATCTATCTATCTATCTATCCATCCATCTATCTATATCTATATATCTATATATCTATATATATTTGACATTTCTTTGTTTGTTAAAATCGCTAGTATAAAACCAACAATATTCTAAAAAAGACAGAATGCAATTTGGTGTTCAATTCAAGGGCACAGATTGTTCCCAATACAAAAATTCAGTGATAATTCTAAATTGCACAAAGTCTGCTTCTGGGCTAGCATTTGCTTGAAGTTCAGATATCACACCAATTAATCTTGGTCACCACTCTCGAATAAAATACAAAAGCATGTTTTCTCTTTTTATGATATTTCAGTTATCTGATAATCAGGTCATCAAGAATATAATACCTGTTTACCTGCCTTTCAGCCTGAGACCCTCATCCTCTTTTTGTCTTTGTAGTTGGAACTGAAGCTGCTCTCATGCATGCCTTGTGACTCTATGGGGGGATGGTAGAGAAGTGAAGACTGTAGTGGCCTGATAGCAGAAGGGCAGCTTTGGCGATGGTGCCTAAAAACAAGAAAAGGAGATGCAGACAAGGAAGCCGAAGCATTGGCACCACTAAGGAAAGTCATCACAACCTGAAGATAAACCAAAGGTGATTCCCGAACACTATAGGGAAAGGAGGAAAAGGCATTGCCTTTTCACCAGCTCATCACAAAGAAGAGAGCATCCTATGAGAATTTTTTGTGATTGATGATAACCATGCTGTGGCAAAACATTCCTCATTATATCCAATGAAAGAATAACTTGTGCCTGTACAGAACATGGTGTCCCACATCAAGCAGGCTCTCAAGGCTGTGTCTACCTGCATTTGCTAGCAAACAGAGGGGTAGTGGTAATCTCACTTAGGAGAAAATTATGGAACTGCCCAGAACAAAATGAGGAGCAAGGAAGTGGCTGGGAGCAGAAAGTGGAATTCATGACTAGAACTCCTGAGGGATGAGATGTGGGTTGGTCTGGTTGCCAGAAGTCATTTATTCAAGGCCGACTTGGACTTTTTGTTCTGATCTGTGTGTAGAAGCTCAAAGACACCCTTCTGGATGAAATGGGTGGTATTCTGACCATCTAGCTCACTACTGTTAACAGAAGATAAGTACAAAACACTTCAGTCTGTGGATTTTGCTTCAGTTATGATAAATAGAAATAAATAAATGCCCTTGTCCTTGACCATCCTCTGTTGTCATTTCCTGTTGACCGTGCCCTGTTATCAGAGAAAGACATTTAGAAAGAATTATCAAGATACACGCTATCAGTCAAGACCCTGCCGGTTTCTACACAGAAAGAGAAGCCTAGCTGCCTTGGCATCCTTCCCATATTGCAAGTGGTTACATGCCAGTGACAATGGGATAAAGTCATACATTATTGTGATCCATGATCTAAAGCAACTTGTATATTTGCATGTCTATCTGTAGTCCACTTAGAGGATGGTCCCTTGAGCTACTATGTAAGAAATCTTATCACACTGCCAAGGAGCAGTTAAGCACAGGCTAGGCTCTGAGGAGAGTTCTGGAGTGCCTGGCATCAGTAGCCATGATGGAAAATAGTTTGGGCCTTTATGACCCGTGTTTAAAAGAAGGCACTAGCCAGGTGGTGGTGGCAGCGGCGGCGGCGGCGGCGGCGGCGGCGCACGCCTTTAATCCCAGCACTCGGGAGGCAGAGGCAGGCTGTGAGTTCGAGGCCAGCCTGGTCTCCAAAGTGAGTTCCAGGAAAGGCGCAAAGCTACACAGAGAAACCTTGTCTCGAAAAACAAAAATAAAAACAAACAAACAAAAAAAGAAGGTACTAATGTTACTGAACATTATAATTAGACAGCAATGGGAAGGTATGCACAGTACATAGCATGCTTTGCAGATTTCTACCTTTAGTCAGCTCCATAAAGCCCTTGAAAGAAAGCCCTTGGCTTCCAAAATATCTAAGAAACCAAAATATGAGAACTCAATGGATTACACAGTTTATTTAACCACAGCCTTCATCACTTTGGTCATCATACCATGAAACACCCATTGAAGATAACTGAGAAAGGTCTCCCAGCAAGGAAAGAATAAAGATCCAGGAACAAAAGAAAAGAGCACACCACCTCCAGGCTATGAACCCCATGATGAAACTGGACTAGTAAAAGCTGGGCTGTTGTACAAGAACATTACCCAAACACCATGTCTATGCATGTAGACAGCCATACCTTTGAGGCCATAGGATTATTTAAGAAGACTGCCAAGGTACATGTGGTTCTACACGACTTTGCCAAAAGGTATTGAAGACAGAGACTCAAAAAGATGGGAAGACTCAACTAATAAGCCACATGAGAAGCCAGCAGGAGTGGTTTACCACCATGCCCCTAATGGCAGAAGATTTCCAAACATCCAGTTCTGCCTTCCCTGCAGATGGCACCACTGAACAAGGACTGATCTTTAATAAGCACAAGAACTCTGAAGATGGAGCTTGACAAGAAGAGGCATGAACTCAATATGGGCTTAACTCTGACTCTCAGGGTGGCCTAGCAAGTGTTGTCATTGAAGTTTAAGAAATGGACAGACATTTCATGGTCCCAATTGAAACAGAACAGTGAAAAGGCTTAAGCTGAACATGCCACTCTGAAAGAGTGTTTCCCTGCTTCCTCCCTCACCTTGGAAACCAACAAGCAAAGATTCCTGATACCTATCAAATGTGGATCAAAATTTGTTGCCAAGACACATAACCCCTTGTTTAGGCATGAGAAGTTCCATTTACTGGAGTTTCCAGGACCCCTAGCCCCTCAAACTTAGAGGCCAAGCCAGAAGAGTCAACATTGGAGGATACATGGATGTCAGTGTGTATACAGCAGAAACTAGTTGATGAATTTTTAAAGTCAGCTATAATTATCATAATTTAGGGACTTCCTAGAGCATATGAAAGTATTTCGTCAGAAAAGAATCAAACTTTTACTCCAATTTCCTTAAACTTGCAAATCCAAAGTGCCCATGTCATCTAGGTTTTTGACTCTGTCTTTCCACCTTAGCTTGTTTGAAACTGTGAGCATGCAGATGTCAAGACAATGCTGAGACGTATCTTGACTTTGATTATGTCTTAAATGGTCATTTTGAAGTTCACACAAACTGGGGAAAAATTTTCCCAGAGGTGTGTGTGTGTGTGTGTGTGTGTGTGTGTGTGTGTGTGTGTGTGTGTGTGCTGTGTGCTTGTGTGTACAGTGTTGCACAGAATTCTATAGCTAGCATTGTTGAGCATCCAGGAAAAAGCCCACTTTTACATTTTTGTGGGAAAAAATTCCAAAATTTAAAGAGACCATAATGGCACATTTTAATCTACATTTGTCTTAATTTACATCATGTTTTGTATGAATTTATAATTTTTTTCACAAATTCCCACATCCGGTTGATGGCTTTGGCCTGGAAAACTCTTTCAGCACATCTGAATCTAGAGAAACATCTTTTTTCATTCTTATTTGAGGAGCATGTAAACCTCCAGAGTTGACAGGACTTGAGCATCTCACTTTGCAGGCTTTCCCCGCTTTTGCAACTGCTCTACTGGGTATAGCAGTGATGGGAATCTGTGGCTCTGTAAGAGAGTGAACGCCCCCAGAGGCATCAGCGTCTGTCACCTGTGTGAGAAATAAGACAGGTCTGAAGAGAGAAAAGTCTGACAATTTCCAAGTCCTACCCGTGTAAGGACTCTCGGCTTGGTTTTGGGTTTGGTCTTGTTTTCTCCTTTACAACTGGTCTTCATCAAGAAGAGCCTTACCGTTTTCCAGTCATTGTTTTGTTTGCTTTTTTTTTTTCCTCAGGTAAGGGCTAGCACACATCCACAGAGTTCCAAGGCGTAGAAGCTTAGCAGTTCCTCCCTGTGTGTAAAGGTACAGCGCTGCTGCTTGCTAGCAGGGAGCCCTGTTATACCTGTGGTTCTGGCCTCTGCTCCATAGACCTGCAGACATGCCCCTGCCATATCTTGTAAGATTTGATTGGTGAAAATATTTCCCATGATTTGTTCCCCAAGGTTGAAACAGTCAGTGAAACTTTAAGACAGAATGATGTATTTTATTTTTTGTAAAGCGATTATTTACCAATAATGTCTCTTTATATCAGGAGACTATTCTAAATGATGTTGAAAACCTCTCCTTCCTTATTATTATCTTTTAAATAAATATACATTAAAGTAATGAAAAAGAGTATAAATGTCAAAATTACAGCATTCAAAGATATTATAAATAAAATAACATCATTAGAGGATTCATAGATAAATATGGAACATCATATTTCTCTTTACTTTTGTTTGAGACAGAGTCTCACAGTGTAAGAAAGGCTAGCCTTGAACTCATGGCTGTCTCACGCTTTAAACTCTTGAGTGTTGGAATTATAAACCTTTGTCATCATACTTCCAGTCTAAAACATCCTGTATATAAAAATGAAAATATATTTATTAACATTCATCAACCACAGTATTTCATATGTTGGTATATTGGCATATTAGGAAAACCATCCATAACTCGGGAATATTTTTTTAATTTTTAAGTAGTGCTTTAGGTCAATTTGAGAGCAAGCATTGTGCCAACTGCTCTACATCCCTAATCAATAACACAAATTTCTTAGTGTTTGTCTTGTTATTTGCTTTTTTGTGACTCTTACTGAAATTCAGATATATAACTAACCTTTTGGACACATTTTAAACACAATTTGGCTGATGAAAATTAATAGTAGATAGTTTCTCTTGATTTCCCAGTCACTGAAGTATGACTCTGTGATAATTCTGGTTTGTTATTGTCTATATATTAAACATACACTAATTGTTTACATGAAAACACTCTTAAATGTTTACAATGTAGTGTTTCTATGTAACCATCTCAAGCAATCTCTGATAGTTTTATTACTATAGGGAACAATGTAACTGTACAGATGGAATAGCTTTAAATAAAAACCATGAATTTTTCCTTTCCTTAAAATAACTAAAATTGAATGATTGCCAACCATGTGCCTAGGGATAAAACACAATTTTATGTTGAGAATTATATAGACAACCATCACCCTCCTGGAAGTGATTCTTTTTATGTTATGTCTCTCTATTGTTTTTAATCCATGTTTAGGGTAGCTTTTATGAAAGTAGGAGAAGTTTCAAAAGACTCATGTTTTTCTTCTCCAAGCAACAGAATACTTTACTGATTTGGAGAATAGTGAACATTTTCATTCTCTAATGTAGGGGTGGATTAAATGAGTTCAATACTTCTTGCTCCTTCAGTTTGAGTTTTTGCAAGCACAGAGTACTTCACCCACAAGACATTTTCCATGCAGACTTGGTTAATAAGCAGTGACAAGCAAGCTCAGCTGCAGATTGAGCTTTAATTTGTCATTTGTGAAGAAAAAGAGATAAGACACTAGCCATAGCTGCTGTGGGCATGACATGTCACAGATTCATTGCATGTACAAGGCAATCTGAAAGTCTGATTGTAAGGACATGTGTCATGCTGTACCAAAATCTTCAGTTGAACTGTCCCTTGTTGTGACATCATGGATGGCAGACCATGAGCCTTTAAACAGAAACACTATAGAGAAGAATGCATACAGAATGACTTCTTGGTTGCCATTGTGGAAATATTAAAATAAAGGTATGTTTCAGAAATTTTTGATCATAATATCAGTCAAAAAGTGAATGGCAATGGTGGGAACTCTCTAATTAAAACCTAAGATGAGGGAAATTTAAAAACACAAGATACCAAATCATCACTACTGAAAACATATAAAAAGTAACATTATACAGACTGAGCAGTTTATATCTAGAAACATCAATCTACATGCATATATATGTATACGTATAAGAACAATTAAGGAAAAAAAGAGTACATGAATTTGAAAGAGAGCCAGGAGTGGTATATGAGAGGGTTTGGATGGAAGGAAGGGAAGAGGGAAATGATGTAATTACACTATAATCTCAAAAACAAAATAAAGATTTTTTTAAAATGCCTTGGAAGTTTCAGACTGGAGGAGAATCTTATTTGAGAAAAAAAAAATGACTTAGGCTAAGAATGGTGGGAAAATTCTGGAATTATAGCACTTGAGAGACCCAGACAGGAAGATACAGAGATCCAGCCCAACTGGGACTACACAGTAAGCATCAATCTCACCCCAAATTAATGAACTAATTAAATAAACAAAAATGTGAATGCATAAAAAAGACAATATTAGAATATAATGTTTGCAATCTATACAAACATTTATTTAAATAACTCAAAAGATTAGGATCGTAGCTTTGCATTAGCCACCAAGACATGAAGAAAAGGAGAGGGAGAAAGAGAGGTAGACAGAGTGAAAGAGACAGAGAGATGTAGAGAGACAGAGAGAGAGGAGAGATTTTGATTATTATACTATTTCATCTTATAATATTGTTTACATATTGTAACAAAGACACTAAAATGTAGGTTTTTTAATTGATATAGTGAATGTAAAGTGTGTTTTGTGAATATCATATTGCAGAAGATATTGAATACTTACCCATTTTTAATAATCATCTGAAACTACTTTTAAAGAATTTAGGATCTTGTGCATCTAACTAGTAAGACATTAATTAATAAACATGCATGTTTTAATTCAGTGGATATTATTTCCAATGTATTAATGTTAGTATAGCATGGTAAACATACCTGCTTGACAGGCTTTAGTTGTATATTTCAAAATAGCTGATAGAGTATATTGAACAAAGGTAACAAAAATGCTAATTATTTGAGGTTGTGGATGTGCTTGTTACTTTGGCCTGTAACACTGTATTATTTATATACAATACATATAATGTGTCAATTAAAATTTCCAAACTTCAATTAAAAATATCAATGCCAAATATCTACTTGACAAGATATAAAATCACGAGGGATGGGCAATCATCTGTACATTGTAGAAGTGGAAGATATGGCATCAAAAAAATAAAGAAGAAAAAGAGGAAGGAAGGAAGAAAGGAAGGAAAAGATAGAGAATGGGAGGAGGAGGGAAAAGATAGAGGGACGGAGGAGAGAGGAATGAACCTACACAGGAACAGAGCAAGGTATCATTACAAGGGCCCTCTTTCTGCTGTAACTTGAAAGCTTGTCATTATATCCTTTTCAGATTACAACATTGTATTGATTTCTCTTACTTTTTGAAATTAGAACTGCACACAGCTTCAGATATTGAACACTGAGGAAAATTTGATGACTGGAGTGGCACTACCATTTCCCCCTTTAATAGGAGACAGTTGCATTTGTTTTTAGATATTAGACATTTTCTGTCAAGGAGAGATGTGCCGAGACTACACGACAGGTTCTACACTTACTTGCACATTACTCAGCTATGTATGCAGTTGGGTATGACTCTGAAGAATGGATTCGGACCATTGTAGTACAGGACAAAGCAAAATGGTTTTCAAAATCATCTTTCAGAATTCTGCTGCCAGTTTTGCTCTGAATGACTATGTCTAGCTGTGTACATTCAAGACAGGGGGAGCCCACATAATTGTTCTTGAATAAAAATATACTTATTAAAAAAGTATCAATTTGTCATAAATAATAGCCATATTTGACCACTGTTTTTTCTTGAGAATACAACTATTTACTCTACATTCTTACAATATAATTTAATGTAAAGGTATATTTTCTTTTTGATTTTTGAGACAGGGTTTCTCTGTGTAGTTTTGGTACCTGTCCTGGATCTTGCTCTGTAGACTAGGCTGGCCTTGAACTCATAGAGATCTGCCTGGCTCTGCCTCCTGAGTTCTGTGTTTAAAGGCATGAGCCACCACCACCTGTCATAAAGGTTTATTTTCAATATCATAAAACTTTATTTGGTTATATATCTCCATACATTTTGAATTTATATTTAACATACTTCCTTTGTTAAGTCAGATTTTTTAAAACATGTATTTATTTATTATTTATTATGTGTACAGTGAGTGTTTAGCCTGCAGGCCAGAAGAGGGCACCAGATCTCATTACAGATGGTTGTGAGCCACCATGTGGTTGCTGGGAATTGAACTCAGGACCTCTGGAAGAACAGCCAGTGCTCTTAACCTCTGAGCCATCTCTCCAGCCCCAAGTCAGAATTTTTGCATCTCAGAATTATTGTCTTTAACTTGTGAAATTCTGAGACTTGACTATTGTTTTTGCTTCACTATTACTTATTATCCAGGTACATACAATGCATCTGCATCTTTCTCTTCCTCGTTTTTGTGTCTTTGCTGCCACTTACAATGGTTTCTTCTGTTTATCCAGTATATTAACTCTCTCCTTAGTTTGTCTTCATCTACTACTAAATTTAACAATGTATTTAATAACATGTTACTGTATTGTGACCTCTATTTTATTTTTATTCAAATTATCTGCATTAATTTCAGAGTTTCTGGTTACATCATGAACTCTTCATGTTTTGTATTCACTATCTTTACCTAGTTCTGAGTCATTTTTTCATTGAATTACAATTTTCCTTTTTATTTGTATGAGCTAATTATTCTTTTATTATTCAACTCTGTAAAACTTTTCTTTCACATGTAAGAGTCTAGTGAGACAGTCATATAAGTTAAACAATGTACATTTGTTACTTACAGACAGGCAACAAGAACAAATATAGGCTCAAGATACATGGCTTGTTAGTTGATCACCCCAGTCTGAGAAAGGCTACTTAGAGATTGAGTTCATCTGGAAACATATCCTATCACATCACAGATAACCTTAGTATTATTCCATCTGTACATTTTTTAATTAAAAACTTCAGATATTTGTATATACATATATATGTGTGTGTGTGTGTGTGTGTGTGTGTGTGTGTGTGTGTGTGTGTGTGTATGTATGTATATGTATGTTTAGGTCAAATCCACCCACATTCTCACTCCCTCCATCTCTTTCCATATACCTGCACCATTTTTTCACACTGACTACATGTAGTCCTTTTATACAGTCTAATTACTGCTGCCAGAGTCCAGAATGTGCCTGAATGTACTGCCACCCATTTGAGAAAAAGTGTTGAAGTTCTTTGAAAATCTAATAGTAGACCTATTGTAGCTGGAGAGCTTCTCTCCAGTGCCACCAAGCCTCCACAGTCCCACAACCATGTATAAAATAATCACTCAGATGCTTATATTACTTATAAACTATATGGCTATGGCAGGCTGCTTATTATCTACTTCTTCTATCTTAAATTAACCCATTTCTATTAATCTAATCTTTGCCATGTGGCTCGTGGCTTAACAGTACCTTACATCTCGATTGTCATGATGGTGGCTGGCAGGTCTCTCCCCAGCCTTCCACTTCCCAGAATTCTCTTCTCTCTTGTCCTGCCTATACTTCCTGCTTGGCTACTGGCCAATCAGTGTTTTATTTATTAACCAATCATAGCAGCACATTTGACATACAGAACATCCCACAGCAACTTATTGTACAATCTGCATTATTTTCATTATATACAGGCATTGACTGTAAGATGAACTAAATATACCACCCAAAGTCCTATCCATCTACAAAGAGAAATTCTAAAAAAATTAAATTAAAGATTTTCTAATTCATAAAATGTCAGGAAGGCAAAAATTGTAGCTTCTATCAGAGCTTCTTTTTCTGGTACTACCTGGTCACCAAGGATATGCTAAATTTATACACTTTTTTTCCTTTTTCTTAAGGGTAGTTGATGGGTTAATGACTACTGGACTTCTTCTGCTACTAGCTCATCTTATTGTTATGTCATTATCAACATTCTGTGTCATTTTTATTTTTCAAAATAAAATATAAATATGCTGTTATCTCTATTTTCTTCTTTTTTCTTTTCTCCCTTCATCAACTCTAATTTATCATGCCCCACTGCCATCCTTGGTCTCTTGGATATTCATGACCATTGGTCTCTTTTTCTTTAATAGTTTATGTTCAAACTTAAGAAACTGCTGTGAACCCGTCTTTTAGAAAAGAACGTTTCAAGGTTAAGCAAAGGATGGAACCAGTGTGCATTGGTGAGGTGGATTTTCTTTTGTCTTGTTTCTTTGCCATTTTGTTTTGTTTTGTCATCCTGATACAAGCTGGGGTCAATTGGGAAGAGGGAACCTCAAAAGAGAAAACACCTCTACAAAACTGGCCTGTATGAAAGCCTTTGGGACATTTCCTTGAATGTGTCACTTTATGTAATACTAGCTCTGGACAGGTGGTTCTGGGTTATATAAGAAAGTAAGATGAGCAAGCCATAAGAACAAGGTCCTACAAAGTCTTACTTTCTCTAAGTTCTTTATTTCAGTTCCTGCTTCTATGATTCATCACTAAATGATGAAATATAAGCTATTAGATAAAATAAACTCTTTCTACCTAAAGTTGCTTTTGGTCATAGTATATTTGTCAAAGCAACCCAACTAATGGGCAGCTTCAGTCTTAAGTTATGTACTCTTTCATGTCCCCTGACCCAGACAATACATGTATATTATTTGTGAAAAAAAATAGAAATTGAAAACAACTTCATAAAAACTATCATAAAGGTTTAAAGCAATAATTTATATTCATAAACAGTTTGATAAATAGTATTTGTTGTTTGGGTCATTTGAAATCTGCCAGGGACAGCATATAAGATGGCTGATGTGCTGCCAGCAGAGATTGGAGAAAAGGGGACCTGAGATTGTGGACCATCAACCCTCTGTGTGTTCCCCTTCAGATCTTCTGCTTAGAATGCCTCTAGAGGGCCAAAGCAGAAATGCCTATGTGTCCCAAGTTCATGCTTTATGTTGTGCACATGTCATGTACTCCTCCATACAAATATTTCTTGAAATACTAGTCTTTTTCTTCTATCTGATCTTCATGTTCTGTGTTCCTAGATCAATGGTGATTTCTGTGATGCAGGAAAGGAGTGAAGTAAATTTCACAAGAAATTATACAGAGATGATCACCCAGGCAGGGGCTAAGGCAGATATGCAGTTCATGGGAAAGAACCTGCAGCCTGGGGAAGCTTTTTAGCCTTGGATATACCAAATGTGTGGTCAACTATAGCACATGATATGATGTGTATCAACACACTGGACTTAAATTGGCCATGATGAATAACTCAGTTTCTGAGGATATTCCAAGGACATTGTGTAAAACCTGAGACCCTAAGGGGTATTGGCTGAAGACAATGGATGGAGTAACATATACATGGGATGACAAACTAGAAGTATGGGAACCTAGAATAGGAGGAAAATAGTGGCCCCCACCAAGAAAGGGAAATGACAACTTTAATTCAGATACTTTTTATTCCTCCTGAAGGAGTGTGGAGATAATGTGACAATTGATGGAGTGATTGCTACAAGCTTTGTTGGGTTCCTAGATTGAAAAGAGCTGCCAGGAAAGGTGAGCTTCCTTTTATGGAAGCTTTAAAAATTAGATTAGGTCTTCCTTGGAATTGTTGGATACAGAGGACAGAAGTTGCTGATGTGCAGGGACAGATTTCTTGTTTGAGTTCATTGTGGCCCACCAGTCATGGGGCTTAGAGTTTGCAGAGGGCTGAGGAGGAACTTAGACACCTACAGGGGTCTTGAGGTTGGAGCAGACCGTGAGAAGGAAATGATGGTCTGGTACATTGACCACTGTTCTTATTTTTCCCTTTTTTTGTGAATTGCATGTTGCTAGCCTTTGGGTCAAGTGCTCAAAAGATTGTATAATCATTAATAATAAAAATAGATTATGCTTGCTTCAGTGTTAAGTCTGGGATAGTTCCTGTGTTTAGTAAAAGATGATGAAAAAATATTGGTGATTTTCTAAGAATAATTTTTGGAATCATGAGAACATTTTGTATTGGGTGATTTCCCCTTTTCTTTCTGTTCCCCTTTACTTATGATAATAAAAGACTGAGGTTACCAGGGCAAAAGCAGGAGCTAAAGTAAGAGAAGTTAGAGAAGCTAAGATAAACTAAGAAAAACTAAGAGAAGCTAAGAGAAACCAGGGAAGCAAAAGAAAGTTAGCAAGCACAGAAGGCCAAAGTGACCTATCAGCTTGCACGAACATTGTCTCTCAGTCATTATTGTGCCTTCCAGGTATCCCATTCTTCAGACTCCCAAAACTGCTGAGGCTGGTCCCCAGCAGAAATCAGTTAGAACTGATGGTTAACCCTTTGCAAAACTCTGTTAAAGTTTTTTTTTTGTTGTTTTTTTTTGTTTTTGTTTTTTTGTAAAGTATCCCATTCTTTTACCCCATGTGATGATGTCTATGTTCAATAAAGATAGAGAAAAGTTGTATGTTAGACAGATACAGAGAGACAGACACACAGTTACATGACAGATACACACAGACTCATAAACATACAAGTACAGACACAAACACCAGGACAAACATATTCATAAGGCAGCCTTCAGGAAGGCATAGATTCAGATTCATGCAACAACCAAACAGAAGATGGAACTTGAAGAAGAAAATTCAAATCTGTACTAGTTCTTGGTTAAATGACTCCAAGGGGAAGTGCTTTTATTTCTTTCCCTAACAGATCACCAACACAGTTTCTGGTAACTCAAAATTAATTACCAGTGCCTACAATATGTGCAGTCCTTTAGGTATATATCCAAGTGTTGCTGAACTGGATCTTGTGGTACTTAGTGTTTTCAGGAACTTCTACCCTGATTTAAATAGTAGATATGCCACTTTTCATTCTCAACTTGATTATCTTCCAGAGTTTGACAGTGTTTAAAATAGCACATACTTGTTTCATAGAACATGCAGAAATCTAACTGGTATTCAAATGGAAGTTTTATCAATATTGGCTAGCACTCATAGAGAAAAATAATAATCAATCTCACCTTGCTATAAACTCTATAAGGTATAACAAAGATTTATCTGAAAAGATATGCGCAGTAGTACAATAGTGGCATGAATATTTTGGGGATATCAGCCACTTTTAAATTGAGTTTAAGGATGACTCTATAAGATGAAACCCATGCCTGACACTGTCAATGAGGTTAACATCCTGATAGTAAAATGGTCATAATCCGCATGGGAAAAATTGCTAGTATTAATCTACTAAAAAATCATAACAAATAAATTGTTTCTAATATTACATTGTGCTCAGTGGTGGTGGCACACGCCTTTAATCCCAGCACTTGGAAGGCAGAGGCAGGTGAATCTCTGTGAGTTTGAGGCCAGCCTGGAATCCAAAGCAAGTTCCAGGAAAGGCACAAAGCTACACAGAGAAACCCTGTCTCAAAAAGCCCCCCCCATGCAAAAAAAAATACATTGCCATATAGACACACTAGTGCATTGCTAAAATATAAGAGAAGTTTTTGTTTACAGTAGATGGAAATTAATGTGGAGACATACAACCACACATTGGAAGAAAATAAGAGGCTGAAGCACTCAGCCCTGAGCAAAAGGTCTCTATCACATACTTTTCTTTAGGGACTTATAAATTCTGTGGCAGCTTTCCAAAGACCTACACAGGTTCAAGCCAGACAAAGCCCTGGCATGGAAGAAAGGTAGAGTACTCCTTCCCATAGCTATTCAAGGCACTACTGGCATTTGATTGATGCTGGATGGAGGAAAGTCACATTTTTATTAATGGAGTTATACTTAGTATATCAATCAAACTCTATGGCAGGCATCACTCACAGCTTACTCCGCCAACACAAACTAGTCCATGGACTTTTTTATCTTTTAGTAGACAGCTTAAGAGAAAGAAAACATGAAGCTGGGTGAAAAAGGATAGTGGGGGATGACTGGGAAGGAATTGAAGAAGGGCAAAGATATGATCAGAATACATTACATGAAATTCTCAAAGAATAAAAAAGCCTTAATTAAAAAAATATGTTCATATATTTCCTTAGCAGATATATAACAATAAATAATATCACTCTAAACAAACAAGTTGAAATACAAAATGACAAGGTGAGGGAGGGTAGGGCAGATAGCAAGCACAAAAGGTAGCAGGTACAATAGAGTGGTAAGAGTCAGTTAATTGTCTTATGAAAACATTTAACATTTAATACAATTATTTTCTTCAATATACTTCATATCTTCTCTCTGATTTCCACTTTTGAAATTCCAAAATGCTTCAGTGCTTTTCATTTTTCCTCTCTCAAGTCCTACTTTCTATTTTATATGTGCCTTTGGTTTCAAAAAGTAGAACCATTGTTACTGTAAAACAAGACAAGCAGAAATTTTGCGTTTTGATTTTAATCTAATTTAAAAGAGAAGGGTATTATTAAGTAATTACAGATTTTAGGTTGTTATGCTTTCTGTGGGAACAATGAAGTAAAAGTATTGGCTACTAATTGAGAATTTGCAGGAGCTGATCAGATGCATCAGCAGGTAGAGAATACTAAGCTTCCATGTGATTGGAATTAGGATGGATCCCCAGCATTTACATTAGAGCTGATGGGCATGACATCCTGTAATAGTAGCACTAGAGATGCAGAGAGAGGAACCTGGCTAAATTGCCTAGCCAAGTTGATGGACTCCAGATTTAGCAAAAGACCCAGAATCAATAAATAAGGTGAAGCGTGATCTAAGAAGAAATTTGGGTTCAAACTTGGTCCTCCATACACATGCACACACATGTTCCCTTACACAGGAGAAATACATACACATGCAAAAAAAATTCTAAAGTATCCTCAGAAACTAAATTTTATCTGAGATAACCACCAGAAATCATAATTTATTTACAAAAATGAGAAACCACTACTACCCAGCATAGAAACTGTTGAAATTATGATAACACAAATATTTGGGGAAAGCAGAACTTTGTTATATATATATATATATATATATATATATATATATATATATATATATATATATATATAAAACTATAGTTATACAACACTAACTACATATATATATATATATATTGTTATAGTTATAGTTATATATAACTATAACTATATAACACTAACTATAGTCCATATCAATGTTGATTAAACTTTTCCTTCCAGAATTTATTTAGCACATATTTTCAGCTCTACTGTTCATCTTAATTCACCAAAGAGAAAGTTGAAATATGGAAAATAATTGTCAGTTTGAAAGACAAAAATATTAAATGGGTATCTAGAGACATTGCAGCTGTTAAAAATGTTGATAAAGCATCTGTCAAAGATAGTGAACATTGGTTTTCATTTTCAGTTCAAATATATGGAAAGAAAATCAGAGAGGAATGTCTGCTCATATGTCTTGTGAAAGTACAGTCACTGTCCTCTCTGACAGGAAGAATCATTTTAAGTAAGTACAAGTGTTAACTGGATGCAGTGCCAACCTGTCAACAACTGCTTTCAAAAAATAAATTACCTCTATTACCTGATATGTTTTTCACACTTTCTATTTTCCTGTAACCAATTAGTTAATACTCACTTTGACAGAGAGATGATCCGAAATAACCTACGACATTTGATGGAGTGTGAATAACTTGAATTTTTTTGGCCACACAAAAAGAAGTTTCTCAAAAAGCCTCACTATATCAAATCCTAATTTAGTAAGATGCAACTATGAGTTACAAAGTGCTCTCAAGTTAATGTGTAAATTCTTATTGGATTATCCTTTAATAGCAGTTTCCTGATTCATGTATGTATCTATCTTCTATCCAAGGAAACATTTCCTAAAGGAATTTATATTGTTTTTATTAATCACCAATGAAAATTAAAGTTTTCTTCAGTAAAAATAAAATAGACCGTCTTTAATTTACTAAAGAGATTGTGCTATTAATATTCATGAAAAACAATTCGGAAATGTCATCACATATCAATATACTTGAAAGGTGTATTTCTAAGAAGATATGTGGAAGTGAATAAGGAAATAACAGAAATTATATAATAGTGAAATGAATATGCTTTCAAACAAAATAACAAGATTACCATGTCTCACATTGTAGATAAACAAGATAAGAACAATGCTGTTAAAACGCACCAAGAAGCTTGTAATAGATAAGACTGAATTCAAAATAAAATATCTGACAGCGTAACTTTGACAAAACTTGAAGTGAGCTGCTTTCTCCCACTGTGACTCATCTACTCCTGCTTATGTGGTTTTTCATCTTCCTTTTTTATTTTTGTAACTTTTCAACAATTGGGAATTTATTAAATTTTTTTTATTCATTTTTATATACCAAAGATACCCCTCTTCCCTCCTCCTGCTCCTCCAGCTTCTCCCTCTCAACCCACCCCTATTCCCTCCTACAAGAAGGTAAGGGGAGGTACATTTAGTAGAAGGAGCTCTAAAATCCCCTCCCCTGTGCAAGGTGTCCAATCATAGGAGTGGGCTCCAAAAGGCCCACTCATGCACCAGGGATGGATAAGCAGTGAAAAACAATGACAGCATGAAATTTGCAGGCAAATGAATGGAACTAGAAAATATCACCCCGAATGAGGTAACCCAGAATCAGAAGGACAAACATGGTATGTATTCATTCATAAGTGGATACTAGAAGTAAATCAAAGGATAGCCAGATTACAACTTATAGGTCTAAAGAAGCTAGCTAACAAGGAGGACCCAAAGAGGGACAAAGATCACCCTGGGAAGGGGGAAATAGATGAGATCTCCATGAGTAAACTAGGGATGAGGGGTGAGCAATGGAGGGTAGGGGTGGGGGATGAGAATGTAAGGGATAGTCAAGCTGGAACAGGGATGGAATGGGAAAGCAATGAAAAAGATACCACTATTAGCAATAGTGGAGATGGAGCCTGAACTGGCTTACTCTAGTAATCAGATTGGTGAATACCCTAATTGTCATCATGGAGCCTTTCTCTAGTCACTGATGGAAGCATATGCAGAGGTCCACAAGCAAACATCAGGCCACGCTCTGGGAGTCCAGTTGAAGAGAGGGAAGAGAGGTTCTATGAGCAAGGGGCATCAAGATCATGACAGGAAAACCTACAGAAACAAATAAACCAAACTAGTGAGAACTCATGAAATTTAGATCAACAGCTGTGGATCATATCTGGCATCATACCAAGAACAAATAGATAAGCTATTTTTCCCAACTCCCTAAGTTCTTTGCTTTGCATTCAGACACAATTTCCTCAAGTTTTTATTAAAGAATGTCTAAGTAACAAAACAATAATAGGTCCAGCCTTTATTGTTTTCTCCCAGGGTCTGTAGAAGAGTCTAACAACCAGCTGAGGATTCTAATCTGAAGGATATCAAATGAATCTAAGAACACTGAGTTCTTTAGTCCAATCACTTTACTCTTCTAAATCAATTCTGTCTACACAGCTTCTTTTCTGTTCTCATACTTAGCTCCTTTCAGTCCCTTCTGCTCTCAGTCCTTTCTGCTGTTCTCTCATCTCTACCTGGTTCTTTCCATCTCTGTCCTCATCTTTGTTCATCTAAATCAATTCTTTCCAGTGTTGTAAGGGAGCCAGTATATATACACAGTCAGCAATTCTTTGGCAAAGCAATGTAAGGCTTGACGTTTTCAGGGTTGCAGAGAGAGGTGATAAGGTTCCATACAGAAAGCAATTAAATGTTCTTCCAATTACAACCCAAAAGGGGGAGTGACTAAAGGGGAGTTCTCTGATAGGGTCAACTTAAGGCTAAAATCAATTAGGGAATTTATGTGTTCAAACTATAATCTAGAAATGGCTAGGTAGAATGTTAGTTGTCAATAAGTCACTAGAAAGTGTACTGTCTTTGGCACCCCTTTGCCCTGCTGTAGCTGCTTCCTGGTAGGGAGAGGGGTATATGTTCGGTTGCTCGGCAACATACATGAGGGCATGTAGCATTTGGTTAGTAAAGGAGCTTTTGCTCAGAGTAATTACTGAGGAGAAAATCTAGGAATAGCACCTGGTTAAGGAGGAATTAAAACTTAATATGCACAAGAAAAAAAAGCTTGGTACCTACCACTCACCTGGCATTGTTAGAAATCTCCTTAGGTCAATGGGAAGTAACTACTTTAACTTATCAACTAGCAAGTAGCTGAAACACTATCTGAGGAATGTGAGTAGTAAATCTCTTAAATTAGGTTCTTTTATAAATAACTCTGAGTGAAGGTAAAGAGTTGAGGGTTTAATTGCTAGTGGTTATTTTCTCTTAACTGTAAGTGAGATGAGCTTATGTTTATCTGCATTTGTCCTTCCATAAAAAAGGTATCTTAGCTGAAACACTTTTGTCTGGAGAATGGCCCTGGCCAGATTTATGTTAATGAAAAAATAAACACAGCTGGGGACAGTTACCCCAAATGTATAGAAAGTTGTGCCCAAGATTGAGATGCAATCCTGAGATTACATGTACACATAACATGGAAATGCATGGCAAATGGGGAGAATCACAGCTGTTATTGCACAAGAAATTTACAGCAAGAGCCAGCCAGTTCATTCAAAAGTCAGTAATTCCATAACACCTTGCATGATGGTTTCCTCTAACAGAACCCTTGATTCTGATAGGTTGACCTTCTGAACACTAACTGTCACTGCTCTATACTACCATGGGCTTTTGCTACCAGTGGTTCTTAATATCTAAGTATGGCATTATATGGCTCAAAACCTTCCTCTGAACTATCTTATTCATATTCCAAATCATCCTTCTTGCAATGTCAAAGAACTTAAGAAATTCTGCATGATCTTTTGTCCAAATGACTTTCTACATATACCTCATTTTTAGATTTTGCAAACCCCGAGCAATCTAGGCTTTCTGGAGCTGTTTTTATGATTTGGGAAACACAGAACCTTTGCACATCCCCTCCTTTCTTTGGGAAAGGTATCCTAAGTTATTGTATGCTGACCAACCGACGGGGCACAGTAGTATCTGTCAGTCCAGGAATATCCTTCTCTCCTTTCTTTACAATAACCAAGCTGAGAACACTGAGATTGGCATCCATGATGCATCCTCGAACAGACTTGTGCTTCTTCTCTCCAGTTCTCCTTGGTCTATAACAAGAGTGCCCCTTACTCAACAGCAGGGGCACTCTGCCATGCGTCAACACGCCTTGCTTCATGGGAAAACCTTGTTTGTCATTCCCGCCACTGATTCGGACCATATAACCCTTCCACTCTTCACCCAGGGCATCGGCAGCCACTTCTGTGACTATGCACTTCTTATAGAACGTACAAAGCTTGCGCTCATCGTCCACTTCGATGAGGTTCTGACAGCCTGTGGCAGGGAATGAGATAATCAGCTTCATCTTGACAGCCGGCCGCTTAGGAGGCGCCACGAAAAAGAGCGAAACATGGCATTTTTACTAATGTTTAGAAACTGTAGTTAAGAGAAATTACATGAATACAGGATTTCAACCTGAGTGTTTCTCCCGTTTTCCTCATAATACAATTTGCCAGTTTTCTAATAATTAGTACTTATTAGACTTTTGATAGATGCTTCCTTTCAGTACTTTTCATGAAGGTAATTCCAGATAACAATTGTAATTTTAGTTAACCTCCCAAATTTATAAAAGTTAGCTTATATATTTGAATCACTATTGGTATATATTTGGTCACTATTTGGTAGAGTTATTTTGGGAAGGATTATAAGGTGTGGTCTTGTTGGAGGAAGAGTGTCACTGGAGATGGGTTTTGAGGTTTACAAAATCCACTCCAGACCCAGTGTTTCTCTGCCTCCCACTTGTGAATCAGTTGTAAGCTCAAAGCTTCCAACACCATGTCCAACCTATCTGTTGGGTGTCATGCTTCCTGCCATGATGGTCATGGTCAAACTCTCTGAAACTGCTAGCAAGTTCCAAATTAAATTCTTTCTTTTATAAGTTACCTTGGTCATAGTATTTCCTTATAGCAATAGAAATATAAGTCAGAATTTATTTCTTTCAAATCCCACAAGTGTGTATGGGTGTGTGTGTGTAAGGTTATTTTTCTTCTTAATGAAATCAGTTTATTTATTTATTTTTCACTGAGAAACTAAGAGTCTTTTTAAAAAAAATATAAGAATTACGATTCTGTTCTTATAAGAAAAAAATAACAATACTATATACTCAGAGTCAATGATTTTCTCAGATACATCTGTAACTTGAGGTCACAGGGTACCCACTCAACCAGCAAGGACATGCAAATTTAGAGAGTCACATCCAAGGTAATTTTAGCAGTGTCAGAAACCACTGTGACATTATGAGCTAACAACAGTTTTAAAGTGATTTTGACAGGTGGCTGGTGGCATACTGTGCGTTGCCAAAAGTCTGAGAAATTTCTAGAAGCTGTAGTGTTATAACTAATGGAGAATTCTATACTTTTTGTATTTCTCTTAATTTGAGGATTGCTACAAGGCATAACAGGAAACCAATGATCAGTAAATTGAAGTTTGACAGTTAACAGACATGTCAAATATTCACCACATTCAAACCATTCTAACTTAAAACTCACAGAAAGGGCCCCAGGACCTATTTACTTATTGGTGTACCACAATTAATGTTGAAAAGTAAGGAGGAATCATCAGATAGCAAATAAGGCTTGGAATGTATTTTGGAATTATCATAAATAAAAACAATTATAGCTACATTTGCTACGCTAAGGGCCTGAGAGAAAAGTTGGTAATGTTCCAGAACAGATATATCATACAAACACAGGACTGTATACTCTGTAGAAGTACCAGAAGGATATTTAGAACCTGAATATACTCTATCACAAATGAAGAATGATTTCAGTGTTTTGCTCAGAGTGTGCTGCCCAGTAATGAAACACTGGGTGGGTGTGAAGAAGTTCCCAGAGAAATAAGTCAACCTGAAAGGCAAATTGAAAACACAAGAACAAAACTATAAAAATAACTTCCCAGAACTACAGAGCAATTAAAACTGATGTAAATAGACCTAATCATTAGATCACAATGCAAAGGAAGAAAATAAAGTAAAATAAAAGAACTGAAAATAGTAGCTGAAAATATTCCATGGTTTGCATCAAGCCATATTGCCAGGAAGCTTAGGGAATGGAGATGAGGAAAATAACAAACCATATCTCAGCATATTACATCAAACTTCAGAACATCAAACCAGAAGGATTGGATGAAACCTGGCAGGTACTATAAGACACCTTATCTACACAGAAGCCAACATGGGAATTATCATAGTGTAGCTATCAGATATACAAGCAAGAAGGAAGCAGGGTATTTAAAGCTTTTCATATTTCCATTAGATATTCATTCCATAAAATATCCCTTTCCGTTGACCTGTTTTCCTCTGCTAGCCCACAACTGAATCTCCATCCCTTACTTTCATCTCATCCTCTGATGGACTCCAGTCTGACTCCTGACACTTTCACTTTCATGTAGGAGTTCTTTAGACACCTCAAAAGAAACATGCAAATCTTTGGAAAAAATGCATCAGCAATTTTCTTGTTCTTAAACTCATCTTCCTTTTCCCCTTTCATCTTTTCTTTGCTTTCATTCTCCTTTTATTATTTCCATTTTGGTTTATCTCTATTTTTAAATACCATAAAATCATAATGCATGGGAAATGGAAGTGTTCCATGCTGAAATTCAGCCTCTTATTGGTCATAAAATACATACATAACTTTTATTGAAAAATAGAATCTCCTTTCATAAAATACACTCAAACCACAGTTTCCCTTCTCTCCACTCCTACTACATTGCCCACACATCTCGTCTTCCCATCACTCCCATCGTTTTCCTCTTCAGATAAGTACAGACCTCCAAAAAATGATAGACAATCAGCACAAAACAAGATACAATAAGATAAGATGAAAGCATCATACTGAGACTAGACAAGGCAAACAAATAGGTGGAAAAGAGTCCTAAGAGCAGGCAAAAGAGTCACAGATATACCTGCTCCCACTGTTAGGGGTCCCACAAAAACACTAAGCAAACAGCCATATCATACATGTAGAGGACCTGATGTAGACTCCATGGCTGCCACCTCAGTCTCTGTGAGGCCATATAATCACTGATTAGTTTATTCCACATGCAATATTCTTCTGGTGTCCTCCATCCCCTCTGACTCCCACAATCATTCATCCCCCTCTTACACAGGGTTGGCCACTCTCCAAGGGGAGAGTCTCAATTGAGACTTCACATTTAGACTCTCTCTCTCTACAGAATGCCTGGATGTGGATTTCTGTATGTTCTTCCATCTAGTGCAGGAGAAAACTGATAATGATTGGACAAGGCACCAATCTATGAGTATAGCAGGATATCATTAAGAATCATTTTATTAATTTTTAGAGATTAGTTGTGCATTTTAAGTGGTGCCTTAAATTCCACCCATTTTAATTTTAAGGACTGAATATAGAATTAATGATACATTATACTTTGACAGCTAGTGCAATAATCTTTTCCTTTCTCATATTCCCAGAATTTGTCTATGATAAAGCTTGTGGGAAATATTTTTGCCTTACATTTGTAAGTTCACATCCAGATATATATACCAATCTCAATACACACAATGTGACATCATTTGTCTACTTAATTTTTTTTCAACAACTGATGCTGACAAGAGCAGAGACTAATGCTTCGTTTTACCATAATCTGTTCTGATTCTGAAAATCAGATTGTCTGTTTTTAATCCATTGTCTATTGCCATGTCAGGAACTGTTTGTTCCTCTGAGACTATATAAAACTAGAGAAAATATTTCCTATCTATATGAGATTTACTGTACTTGCTAGACAATTCAGGTAAGAAATCACTCCATTTATAATTTCTCTGTTCCTTCCTAAGAATATCTGCAACAGAAACATCTGCTGATGCACTCTGACCTAGGCAGGAGGTATTTACTCCAGGGCAAGAGCCTGAATAAAACCAATCTCTTTGCTTTTCTAGTGTTTGCACTTAACAATATGGTACTAAATATGAATTTCTCTGCCTTTTACTAGTAAAGACAATTTATGCTTTAAAGAAATTTATGCCACTTAAACCTCAGTGCACTTCTGAGGTATGGATTGATCTTTTCAAATTTTTTTCCACTTTTGTCTAATCAAGTCTAAAAATATTTGAGAACAAAACTTAGTTGCATTGTGGAGCACCTCAATGGCAGATATAGATGATATTCACTTGTTTGGCAGTTAATGTTGTAGTGTTTATTTGGTAGTTTATTATGTGTATAATAATAGCCCATAATGCTATAACTTAGGGAATATAGCATAATACTGAAATGCTTTGTATATGATTACCCATCTTGAATTTTTTGTGATCAGTGCTGAAATTAATTCTACAAATAGAAAAACAAAAGAAGAGGTTAGAAGAAAATTTCAATTACATTGTACAACAGATTCGTTTCCAAGGTGTTCACACTATTTCACTCACTTACCAGGAATATTTGTGAATGTTCATCCTACCACATTCTTAATAGTTGTTAGTGACACTGATTTAATTTTCTGTCATAATGAAGTTATGTTACCAGAGTGCTTTTATTTATTTAGATTAAAGGGGGCTATATTACCCATTATCAGTATTGTGTTGTTTGGCTGTTTTTGAGACAGCATTTCACTCTGTGGCCCTAGCTGTCAAGGAGCTCATTATGTAGACAAGGCTGGCCTCCAACTCACAGAGATTCATCTGCTTTTACTTTCTGAGTGCTTCAATTAAAGGCATGCACCACCGCTGTCTAGTCTCGTGAGTGTTTTTATTTCTAAATTGATTGTATTTATCATCAATGATTTGTAGATGTCCTTTAAATATTCAGCTATTCTAATGCTTTGGCCAACAAACAAGACATATCACATGAATACACACTCAAAAACTTAATAATAATAATAATAATAATAATAATAATAATAATAATAGAATAAAAATAGTAATATATAGTCTATTTTATGTTAATACAAGCTTAATATGTCATCAACTATTTAATTGTGTTGTGATATTTGAAAACTGTCATTTATTATTTGACAAAAAACTTTCTTAAGGAAAACATAAGTATCAAAGATTAAGGCATGATTCCTTTGAAACTTTATTGTAAACAAAATGTGACTGTGTTTTTGTAAGTATGTGTGTGTGTACATGGTATGTGTACCTGGAGTTCTATTCTTTCTAGCATTTTAAATTGCATTGTAATAGATGGTTATTAGTTTTAATAAGTCTTCATCTTTCTTATGTATCCATTACAAAGAGTAATATAAAGTTGTTCTACTAAAACAGTCAATGGACACTAAACAGCCAATTACATTTTACTACTGAACTATTAAAATTACATTACAGGTTTGAATTATACAATGACCTTTACAGACATGTAATGTCATACAAAGGGAAGTCTACCTTTTTTCTTATTTGACATGGTAAATAAATTTAATTTATAAGGGTAGGAGATAAACAGGTTCAATTGACTACTGTTCAGTTGTGAAGTATAAGTACTGTAAGGCTACATTCTCAAAGTGTGTGAATTTGATTAAGTATAACAGAAAAATAAATGTGTCCTTCAGTTATATTTAATTCTGCCTCTCCAAAATAGTGACCTCATTGACTCTTTTAGCACTATTAACTATATTTTCAAATTACCAATGTGAAAAGATTACTAAAGTAACAATTTGATAGGATGTAAAAATCTAGTCTAAATATAGTTCAGATTTCAAATGTCACACCACAAATTTAAAGAGTTGATGACAGATCAACCTTGTATTAACATAAAGGAAACCATATTATACGTTTATTTATAGCCAAATTACTACTTTATTATTATTATTATTATTATTATTATTATTATTATTACTATTATTATTGTGCATATGTGAATGTGTTACATGTGCTTCTTGTGCACCTTTAGGTATGTGATCACCTGTGTGCATGTGGAGTCCAGAGTGCAACGCTAAGTTTCTTTCTCCATCACTCTTCCATATTTTGACATTAGGGTCTTTCATTGACACTGATAATTATAAATTTATCTGTAAACAAAGGCTTTTCTCTGGCCCGCCCTGTCTTGTAGCTGTTTTCACTCAGAGTCTTAATGTTACTTATAAATGTTTGGCTGATGGCTCATGCTTATTACTAGCTACCTCTTACATTTAAATTAATCAAGTTCTATGAATCTAAATATAGCCATGTGGCTGTGGCATTACCAGTCTGCTGACATGTTGTTTCTTGGGAGGCTGGATGGTATCTCCCAGACTCCACATTTCTTCTCCTACATCTCTACTTGGATTTTCTGCCTGGCTCTATCCTACCTTGACATAGGCCAAAGCAACTTTATTTATCAATCAATGAGAGCAACACATATTCATAGCATGAAGAAAGACATCCCAAATCATTTATCTAGGCTGACTGGTAAGCTGGAGGATCCTGATTCTGAGGTTAAAACAACATCTATGGATTTATACTTGAGTGCAGTATATCTGAAATATGTCCTTTGTTTGCATAGCAAACATTTTACCAACTGGGCAATCTCCATAATCCTACTAGGTACAATTATTGCTTTTATATTTTTGATGAAGCAAGAAAAGCATAGAAAGATTAAATAATTTGATCAAATATGTAACAGATGGGAAACAGTAGTCATGGTGGAATTAAAACCAAAGATATCAGTAGAGTGTATGATCTCTCTTTATGAGATTTTGTACCAGCTTATACCATAAAATATGTTAACACATCCATATTACCTCAAGATGGTTTCTGAAGCTTTTACATTTTTGTTATAATTTTAAGAAATACTAAGAACTGAAAAGTGAGTGTCATAAAAATTTAGAGATCTTATTTCATAATCAATTGATCTATAAGAATGCATTTGAAGAAACAATACAAAGAGAAGAAAATATGTACTGTTTGTTATAAAACATTATGTGGGAGGCTTTGGTGGGTTGGGCCAAGGTGCCCCAGTGGATGTCAGAGACATACCATGCAGATGCAGCGGCAGGCTGTGGCATGGAACAGTGGAAAGTTATTCACACCATGCTGATACATGTCCACGTGGAAAGTGTATTATTAGAGGGAGAGAGGAAAGAAGAGAAGAAGAGAGGAGAGGAGAGAGTGAGAGAGAGAGTGAGAGAAAGAGAGAGAAGAGAGAGAAGAGAGAGATAGAGACAGAGAAAGAGAGGGAGAGAGTGAAACAGGGAGGTATATGATACCTCTGATGAGACCAGGAGAGAGAAAGAGAACGAAGAGAAAGAAGTCTTTTTCTTATAGAGGACTTTACATAAGATGACATCAGGATTCTGGGCAGGTCCCCAAGAGAAGGTTTTTGGTTTTTATAAAAGGGTGAGTTATGGCTAACAAAATGGAAGAAATGAAGGTGCTAAATTCTCAAGACTCTTTCTTGCTGACAAGGGGCAAAGTGGGAGGAATTTGTATGTCAAGGTCATGCATGGCAGAATGTGTGAATGAAGAAGCATTTAGTTAGCTATCATCCTGGATTCCTTAAGGGAGCTGAGAAGGCAAGCTGCTAAGGAAAATAAAATAGATTGTTGTCATGACTAGCCATGGAAAAGTAAAAACTGTCAGAAAGAATGAAATGAAAGAGTGCCCTGATTGTACTGAAGAGGCAAGGGTGAATGAGAGAAACATGAGAGCAGATATGATCTTCAGTGAGACATCTTGGAAAACCAGATTCCAGTTGCTGGGTTGGTGCTATCTTGAGCCTAGAGAGATGGCACCAGCAGAGAAGTCCTAGGAGCTTGGAAAGGTGACGCACAAAATTGATGAATGATGTGTTCTAGGAGTACAGAAATCTGTTACATCTGCTATTTCTCTGGATTTGGGAAATGCCCCCATCCTGCAAAAGTGTCAACGAGTTAGGAGATAGCAGAATTTTTATGAGTGGACACATCAGTGAAGCCAATCTGCTATTATTTGCTGGATTGGTGTCCTTGGTTGGTGCAGCAACTGGTGGATTATCTGGAGGGTCTCTGAGGGTTTGGCCTTGGAACAAGTCGGGCAGGAGGAATGTGTCTATGCAGGAACCTGCAAGTGTCTATAAAACAACTGGAACAGATCCTGGTGTCATAGCAAAGCTATGGCTTTGGGTTAGAAGGTATGAACATTTTTCTCGGGTCTGGTTTTACCCCAATGAAACACATCTATAAATCTATAGCCAGGGCAAATTTACTGAATGGAAGTGGTTGAGTGAGTGAAGAAGGAGGAGGGAGGCTTCTCTACCATTTCCAATACTAGCTTGTTTCTAAAAGCTGGGACAAGTAAAGACCACAGAAACCTTGGAGTTGTGGGAGAGATCTGCTAATACTGGTGAACATCATCAGATCTGAGATGGATAAATAAACGAACAGAAGTGAGAAAGCTTTCCCATCTTCATATAAACAAACCCTAAAGTACCCCTTTTATCTAATTCACCAGAAGACACTGAGAGAAGTCATTGCAAAACAAGTTTATCTCTTTTTTAATCTGGGAGCATGGTGAACTGTATGAACTGTGACTAGATTTAGTATTACCTCTAAGAGAATGAGGCCTTTGAATTTTATATAAAGTACTGAGAAGGCAGATGAAACAAAGCATGGCCATTAAATGGCATCAAATATCTGAGAAGGATAAATTGCAACTGAGTGCAGACCAAGCAGCTTCTGAATCTAATAAAAATGACAGGGACCAGTCTATACCCAATTAGCCACACTCAGGTCTCCATATTGTTAGAGGCAAAGTATTAGAACAGTATCAGTCTTTGGCTTCCAGGTCCATAAGATGGGAGTTTTTTCTGTGAAAAAGGGACATAGGGAAGACTGATCTTACTTTGTCTAGGCAAAAGGGTTGCAATCAATTCTCCTCTGATATCCTGCTGTTTATCCACAGTCTGGATGGCTCCTGGGGGCTGGTGTCACATTGGAGCAGCTTGACCAGAGGTCAATGTTGCCATAATCCAGGTGGAGATATCGTGGTGCCTTGTAATCTTCTTCAGAGACCTTAAATCACTGCTGGGGCCTGGGAGTCTCTGTCTGACACAATAAGATTTATGATCAATATTTTAAATGCCATATTATGCATATCTTTGAGCATTTGAAGACTGTCTGTCTATCAGGTATGAATCTATCAACTTGTGTTCCCTAACAGTCTTCAGTATATTACCAGCTTTCATAAGACTAGGACTTACTGTCTCCTGAGAAGGCAATGATGAGTGACAGGAGAAAGATCTCAGAGTCAAATGGGAATAGGATAAAGGGGTTTGAGTTGGGGTGTGGCCCAATTCTGGGTAAAGGACCCTCTCAGAGGACCAGAAACTCCAGTATTGAATATATATATATATATTCAAATATATTACTTATCAAACATATGTTGTCATTTATTTAAATTCTCTAGAAGCTTAGTGTTGAACAAAGACATAGGTGTAAATCTCCAAATTAGCTTTTGTTAATATGAACAGATAAATTTCATACCAATCTAAGATATCTGAGGCTTATTGTTTCCTTATTTGGAAGGAGATAAAATGAAAAGAGAGCTTCTTAGGACTAAATGTATTTTTTTAACTTTAGTAAACCTCTGTAAAAGATGACTGCCAGCCACATGAGTGTTTACATCATGATGAGGTTGGGGGAACAAAATCAAATGTTATTTAGGGTTAAATTTGCTAAATCTAGACATATAGGTTCCCCAAACAAGGACATGGAGACTTATATTCTTAAGCCTGAAGAGACCTTGGGTAAAGAGAGAAAAAATTTAAGCCATTGGCAGTGATATCTACATCTGTTACCATTTCAAGGCCCTGCAGTTTTGATCTTATCTTTGAGTACAGCCAGATTATAATCCTGAATGATTTATACAGAAATAATTTCTTAAGCTCATGTAATACCTCTTTGATTCTGCATAAAGAATGTCAAGTCTCTTATCTTACTGCAGAACCATTTTAATAAATCAATCTATCAACTGACAATTTGGGGTCCAGTTCCTTAGTTTATCAATGGGCATTGGGTAGTTATTTTGTACTATTTTCCAGGAGCTTTACCTTTAATTTAGCCTTTTAGCCTATTGTGGGAGCAGTGAGCACAGGATGTTGTATTCTCTTCCACAACGGCCTCAAGATAAAACAAGACATAGCTGATTATAGCCCAGGGATGCTGCAAGGCTAGTCAAAGGTAAGGAGTGAATTTAGGCAATGGGGTATTTATCAGAAGCATGTGGTCATCTGATCTAGCTGTAGAGATAGTGAACAATTACATTTGGCTGAACTGGTTCACATCACATCAGCCTTCAGCAAGTCCAGAGATCATGGTCATTTGGAGCAGGTTGTAGTCAGCAAGTATGTATCTGCCAGCCAAGGGAAAACCTGCTGAAGCAGGTAGACTAGAGACAACAGTTAAAATTTATGAAGCAATTTGGAATCTTTAGGCCTACAGCCTTAGAAATTTGGAAGATGAGGAGTTTGAAAGCTCAAGCTGTACTGTTGCAGTTATCTGGAGTCCTTTTGATCTCTGTGAAGTGGGCCCAATGGCTTCTTTTGATCCTCTGAGGCTTATATGAACTTCTGTTTTATAAAAGGACATAAAAGTTTTAAATATTAGTATTATCAATCTGTATTGAAGTCCATTGGTATCTTTAAAACAGCAGGAGTAGACTCATACCCTTGAGTCCTAGCAACATTACAGGTTTATGTTAAAAGCATTTACATTTTTGTTTAGAGAAAGTCAGATATAGACTGGATGGAGATGTGCAGTTGGAGTTTTCCTGCCTGGCCCACAGTCAGGACAAATCTCTCTCACCCACCAGTCCCACAGTCGCTCAGACCCAACCAAGAAAGCACACATACACTTATATTGTTTACAAACTGTATGGCCATGGTAGGCTTCTTGTTATCTACTTCTTTTATCTTAAATTAACCCATTTCTATAAATCTATACTTTGCCACGTGACTTGTGGCTTACCATTCATTACCTTATATCCTTCTTGCCATGGCAGTGGCTGGTGGTGTCTCCCCTCTGCCTTCCTGTTCCCAGCCTTCTCTTCTCTGCTTGTTCCACCTATACTTCCTGCCTGGTTACTGGCCAATCATCACTTTATTTATACAGAGATATCCACAGCAGAGATGTCTCTGGCTTCATGAGAAGTTTAAGTTTATATTTAGAAGACAACCAAAGAAATTCTAAAATCTTGAGTTTGTAACCCAAATAGTATCAGAATTCTATTAATGTAGACTCTGAACTTTTGAAAACTTAATATAACAATATTATAGGGGAGAAAAGTAATCTGAAGCATTTGAATAATCTACTTGTATCTTTGTAACTGCTATTGATATCTTGAATCATCTTTAGAGACCCTCAAAGCTTGTATGAATTTTTATATCTTAGACCATTTTTAATCAAGAGACCTAGGAGCTTTATAAAAAGCGAGGCTTGACTTTTATATATAAAAAACAAGCTGGATGTTTCTGGAGGTTATCACCTGGCAAAACTGTTAAATTCTACCTAGTTTTAGCAAAGGAAGAGCTATAATCAAACCCTAGAGGCAGCTTTTCAATAAAGAAGATCAGTAAAAAAACAATTTTAACATTATCTATATCAAATAGACATTTGAACTTTTGCTAACCCTGATCTAGTAATCATAGCTCAGAGCTAAATTCTGAGCAATCCCCATCCACAGGAAACTGCAAGCCTGGCACCACCATCCTCTTGTAGCTGGGGCCCCCTTCCCTGGTCCACTGGAGGCCAGCAGGAGGGACCAACCAAGGCTTAGGCCAAGGTGCCTGGCACCCCACCCATGCTTGAGCCAAGGACAGGATGTGACTTCCTGCTATCCTTAGTCAATATTGATGTGAGGTCATATGACCTTTCCATCTTTTACCTTAGTCAAGATGGTACCTGCTTAACCAAGTGATTGGTCTCTAGTGCCTGACCATGTGTTCACATGTTTTTTTTTTCTTTCCACATACAGAACACATATGGAACACATCAACTCAGTCATTCAAAAGTCAGTCAGAAACACATTCATGTGGCCACATCAATCACACTTTTAATCCTAATATATGAAATAAACATTTTTAACAGAATTATGGACAAAACTTCGCAGGAAACTGTCAGCTGACCAACTTAAAAACCAGGGATAAGAATTTACAGGCCTGCAGGCATAGACTGAGAGGCAGCACACTGGAAGAAATTGAGAAAGGAACAGAAGAAAGGGAGGCATTCTGGGTCTCCTAAGACTCACTAGTGGCAGCAGGGGGAAGGCAGGCTGCCAGGGCTGGGGGCTCAGCTCCATGTGGTTCATCCTGAGCAGTGACAGTGGAAGGAGGAAGAGGAAGAAGAGTGGGAGAAAGATAGTTTGAACAAAAGCATGAGGGAATAGGCAGTAAGGAAGGAATCAAAGGGATAGGAGAGCAAATAGGAACAGGACAGAGGTTGCTGGCGGATGTGATAAAGGTAGAGATGTGGTGGGAGGATCATTTTTCATGAGTGAAGTAGAGAAAGATCCAGCTGACTGAGCTTCCAGTGTCACAGAGGCTCAATGAGAATCAGTGACAACACAGGCTATTTAGTGGATTGTCATCCAAAGATCTAGGGGCCATGAAGTTAGTGGGCACAAGCTGTCCCATATGCCATTGCATAGGAACAGGGGCCAGAGGGCTGAAAGCTCAGGACTGGGTCTTTTAGGCAAGGCTGAAAGGCAAGTACAACCATGATCAAGATGATATGAATCTTCACTCTTGGAAAATAGCCAATAGGATTGGGGGGTTACCAATTATGGAGTATGTGATGAAGGTTCCAGAGATCCCAGCCCATCTCAGAGTCCTCACAGGCAGGAGAAAGGATGAGGAAGGCCTCTGTGGAGTTGTGTATGGTGATATTTTATTTGTGCTGAAATGTGATTTTATTTGTATGTTAATAAAATTGCCTGAAGATCAGAAGCCACCTTGAGCCATAAGCGGGAGTCAGGTGGTGGTAGCACATGCCCTTAGTCTGATCACATGGCAGACAGAGTCTCTGTGGTCAAGGACTCATCCAAAGCAAGGTGATCTGAACTTTTAATCCCAGCACCAACCATAGAGACCTGGAGGTCTGTGTAGACAGGCAGTGACGAGGAAATCATGTGGTTGGGTTTAGAGCCAATGAGAAGGCAGAACAGAAAGGCAATAAAAGACAGGACACAGGAAGAAGGTCTCTCTCTCTGAGGGGAAGGACAGCAGTAAGATAAGGTGGCCTTGGCTCTTTGCTAATGCTCTGATCTCTTGGGCTTTTAACTCTGTATTTGGCTCTGTGTTTCTTATTTACTAAGACCATTTAGAATTTCATCTACAGTCTGTAGCACCATTGTTATGAAATGACACTCAGAAGGCGTTGGTGGGTGAATGAGACACATCATGTAGAAGAGGCAGCAGACTGCCAGCACTGAACAGTGGAAAGTTACTCACACTGTGCAGCACACACATGTCCACATGGAAAGTTTATTATTAAAGGGAGAGAGGAGAGAAGAGGGGAGAGAGAGGGATGGGGGGAGAGAGAGAGAGAGAGAGAGAGAGAGAGAGAGAGAGAGAGAGAGAAGGGAGGAGATTTTATTGTAGGGGATGTTAGATAAGATGACCTCAGGATGCTGGACAAGTCCTCAGGTGGTTGTTCAGAATACTAACACTCTCTCCACTGTAGATTTTTTTCAGTAATTCCATTCAAATACACTTTAGACTTTTAGGTAATTTTCCAGTATATGGAGGGACAAAATTACAATTATTTTACTAGGTCCTATACTTGAACTATTTTGTTGAATTTTATTCATTTATCTACTTTCCATTCTTAATTTTTCATAATTTTTAGTGTCCATATTAGATGGTGGTAATTAAGAATAAGTCAAGACTTATTAAGATGGCAATTATGTTTACTTTTTTATTGGAGCTGAATCTGCTTCTTATACCATTATTTACAGTTTGCAATTTCACCACAAGGATCAGTGTGCATTACCCTTTCCATTATGAAAACATAAAGTATTTTTATTTGTTTTTACATTCAGCATTACTAAACAGCCTAATGTATTATTTCTCTGCATGGTACATTCTAAGAAATCAACCTGTCATCTACTTTTTAAAGGAGAATTTTTTTAAAATTTTTTTAACTTTAAAAAAAATTATATTTGTGTTTTAATTTTACACATCAGCCATGGGTTCCTCTGTCCTTCCCCCTTCCACCCCACCCCCACCTTCTCCCCATCCCCTCCCCTCCATTCCCATCTCTTCCAGGGCCAAGACTCCCCTGGGGATTCATTTAAACCTGATGGATTCAGTACAGGTAGGTCCAGTCCCCTCTTTCCAGGCTGAGCAAAGTGTCCCTGTGTTTTGTAAAACTACTCTATTCATTTTAATTGTGAAAGCAAAATTTATTTTAAAACATATTTTTTATAGTGCTAGGTCTGATTATTGTCTGTGATTCATTTCTAATGAAAAAAATGCAACTTGTAATCATAAAAACTATGCATTATATAAGAATAAATGTAAAGTGCCAAATGTGGGCTAAAGACATCAAAGAAAACATGGCATTGGACATTCTGAGAGTGTGGGAGTGAACTAATTTCAGAAGAAAATTTCAGTATTGTTTCCCACTAACAAATACTTGCAACTAGTAATACTCTTTAGTGATACTGGTCCATAGCAGAGAGCCACAATCCCTAACCTTCCAGCCATTTGGAGAATAAGTTCTTCACATGATATCATGTGCCATGTTCTTAATCATCTTATATGTCCATTTTCTCTTGTTCCTGGGTTCATTTATGTGGTTGTTAGTTGTTAGTTACATTGTATTTTATTTTTGCATGTGAGAATACTCACATTTTAATGATTCTGTTGCTCTGGAGAATGTTAAAATTTGATAGCACTTAAAGTTTTACTTTTGCATCTTTAAGCAGTTAGATCACTGGGACATGACATTAGTTGCTGTAACAAGTTTCAACTCACATTTTTCATTTTTTTCAGATGTATCAATTCAGCCAGGCTTTGGCTTTTAAACCTTTGTTTTTTTAGGTTGAAATGTATACTTTATTTTATTATTTTTTTTAGACAGGGTTTCTCTGTGTAGTTTTGGTGCCTATACTATATCCTGCTCTGTAGATCAGGATGGCCTCAAATTCACAGAGATATGACTAACTCTGCCTCTTGAGTCTGGGATTAAAGGCATGCACCATGGCTCCCAGCTGAAACATATACTTAATGAAAGGGTATGACTTGTGGAAAATTGTAACCATTACTGAATCCATTTTAATATCAAAGAAGATATTTATTTGTTCAGTAACTATCTTAATTCCTAATCTTCAGTAGAATTAAATAATATTAAACTATTTTGTTATTATAAGTGGAAAGAATTGGATTGATGACTTATGTGAGAATTTGAGCAAAGACAAATTAGACAATACAGAAATAACTTTTTAAGCAATGGAAGAAAAAATATCTTCCTTATATATTCAAATATATTCACTGTTAAAAAAATGCACACTTGACAATCATATGCATTTCTTGAGTATACATACCACATTATAATCTACTCAAACATCATAGACTTTAGTAAGAATAAATTTTATGTTCATATAGTCTTTCAAAATAAAAATAGGTTGCCCTACTCTAAGACCAGGTATACTAATGTAAAACTCTGTTTTGGATGGCTAGTGATATTCTAGGATTATGCATCTTAGTAAGGCATTTATAGCTTACCAAGACTCTGGTGCAAAATAAACAGTTCATTTATCCTATTTGAAAAGCTACCAAATTATGGATTACTGCAGTGCTCTTGATATAATTCATTGTGTTTTCAAAATGTACAACATATATGAAAATTGTATTGTATGCTACGACTGCTAATTGTAGATGTATCCCTTCACTGCTTCTGCGGTTCCTCCTCTCCGCAAGAGACCTACTTCTGTGCGTCCTGTCTATTTAAAGACTTTCTGTTCTCCTCCCTCATTGGTTGTAACCCAGCCACATGACCTCCTCGTCACTGCCTGTTTGTACAGACCTCCAGGTCTTCTATGGTTGGTATTGAAATTAAAGGCGTGTGTCTGCTATGCTGGCTATGTCCTTGAACACACAGAGATCCGCCTAGCTCTGCCTCCCAAGTGCTGGGATTAAGGGCGTGCCCCACTACTGCTTGGCTTCTGCTCTGGCTTGCTCTGACCTCAAGGCAACTTTATTGACATACAAATAAAATCACATTTCAATACAAGTAAAATATCACTATAGCTAATATTTTAAAAACTAGAAGGTTTGACAGTTTTATAAGAGATAGTGTATAGAGAAATAATAATAGTCTAGCACAGAAATCTAAATTTGACAGATTCTAAAATCTCGAAAGCATGATTTTAAAATTTCTTTTTACACACTGAACTTCTACTTTTTATTGTGCTTTCAACATAAGTCTTTTCTATTGGTGAAATTATTAAGGCCTCTCCACGTAGTTAAAAGGGAGGTTTATTTTGTGGGGTAACTTACAAATGAAGGGATAGGTTGCAGGGTCTGGGAAAGGTATGGCACACACAATCCGGCGGTGTTCTCTGGATAACTCTGCTTGGTCTACCTCCAGTGTCCAGGGTCCCGTAACCAAGAGAAGCCTCTCCTCTCCATCCTGGGTCTTCAGCTTCCTCCCTCAGCCCTGCCTTGTGGGCGTGACCATTACCGAAGCCTCAATGGGGGTTGGAAATTCCAGGCCAAGGCTGGGATGGCTACCCACTACATCTCCCCCTTTTGTCTAAATAAGAAGGTTCTAACCTAATATAAGACTATGTACAAAGAAATGGTTATCAAATATTGTCCAGGAGTAATGAGGGATAATGACCTAGATAAGTTGGAATTACAATAAATGCAAACAATATCAAGCAAAAACACATACTAAAATCCAGGGAAGTCTAGAGTGTGGGTAGGTGGCATGTTACAAAGATCATTCCAAAAGGTGTTCTATCCTAAATAACCTGAGTCTAATACTTAATAAATTCTATCTAAGATTATATATATATAATCAAAGACCTGAGAAGGAATATAATAATACCTGAGAAATGGGAGAAGGATGCAAGCTACATTTGGGAGTCTTGCAAGAGTAGATAGAGACAGCTGGAAGCCTGGACAGACACCTAATGTTTCTCAGCATCGTTGGTCCATTCAAATTGGCCACAGGCCTAGAGTACCTGACAGACCATTTTCAGAAGCAGGAATTCTGAAAGACTATCTTACCTTGTCTTGGCAAATTACAGTGGTCGCTTTCCTTATGTCTTGCTTGTACAGAAAGGACAGCATTTGTACTGTCAGCAGTTGATGCAAGGGCAGTTCTTTGCCCAGTAGTCCATTTTATGCCAAGAAGACAAACTTCCAAATGGAAATGTCTTAGAAGCCCAACATTCTCTTGGGATCAAATTGGTGCTGCCAGGAGCAATTGTCTCTCACGTCAACAGAATTCTAAGTTATTTAAATGCCATACTCTCTAGGTCTATAAAGTGTTTGAAGATTACCTGTCCATACAGCCTATGTATTTAGAAATCTGGAAAACCTAACTAACATAATTATAGAGATGACAAGCACAGGTGACAATAAATCTATAAGTCTTATCTACCAAAACAACCTAAGGAATAAAGCTTCATGTAAACAAGACAAATAGTTTGTAAGCAAATGTACAGTAAAAGGACAATGACTTTAAAATTGTGCCATATTGTGTACACAAAATATTTTTAACAGAGGTAGGAATGTATAGTGCAATATGCAACATGATAATAATCCTAAATATATATCAGTATACATAATATCTTTTTTACAGCCATCTACCTTTCTTTTTTTTGCTTTTAAAAAAATTATTATATTTGTGTTTTAATTTTACACATCAGTCATGGGTTCCCCTGTCCTCCCCCCTCATGCCCCCTCCAACTTCCCCCTCCCCTCGCCTTTATTCCCATCTTCTCCAAGGCCAAGACTTCTCTGGGGATTCATTTAGACCTGGTGGATTCAGTATAGGCAGGTCCAGTCCCCTCCTTCCAGGCTGAGCAAAGAGTCCCTGTGTAAGCCCAAGATTTCAAACAGCCAGCTCATGCACTAAGGACAGGTCCTGGTCCCACAACCTGGATGCCTACCAAACAGTTGAAGCTACTCAATTGTCTGACTTATCCAGAGGGCCTGATCCAGCTGGGGGCTCCACAGCCTTTGGTTCATAATTCATGTGCTTCCATTTGATTGGCTATTTGTCCCTGTGATTTTTCCAATGTTGGTCTCAACAATTCATGCTCTTACATCCCTCCTTTTTCTCAACAATTGGAAATCTGGAACTCTACCTGGGGCCTGGCTGAGGATCTCTGCATCCACTTCCATCAGTTATTGGATGAGAGTTCCAGCTCGACTGTGAGGGTGTTTGGCCATCTGATCACCAGACTAGGTCAGATCAGGCTTTCTCTCGACCATTGCCAGCAGTCTACAGAGGATGTATCATTGTGGCTTTAAGGAGACCTCTCCAGCACTCTGCCTATTCCTGTTCTCATGTGCTCTTCATTTACCATGGTCTGTTATTCCTTGTTCTCCCTTCTGTTCTTGATCCAGCTGGGATCTCCTGCTCCCCTAAGCTTCCTTTCCCTCAAACCTTGCCCTTCATTACTCCCAATGTCATCCAGGTTGTTCATGTAGATCTCATCCATTTCTCTGTCATTGGATGATCCCTGAGTCTTTCCTAGGGTCCCGGTTTCTAGGTAGACTCCCTAGAGTTGTGTAGCAGTCTAGTCATCTTTGTTTTACATCTAGTGTCCTCCTATGAGTGAATGCATACCATATTTGTCATTCTGAGTCTGGGTTACCTCACTCAGGATGATTTTTTCTAGATCCATCCATTGGCCTGCAAACCTCATGATGTCATTGTTTTTCTCTGCTGAGTAGTACTCCATTGTGTATATGTACCATATTTTCTTTATCCATTTCTCAGTTGAAGGGCATCTAGGTTGTTTCCAGGTTCTGGCTATTACAAACAATGCTGATATGAACATAGCTGAGCAAATGCCCTTGTGGTATGATTGAGCATTCCTTGGGTATATGCCCAAGAGTGCTATAGCTGGGTCTTGGGGGAGATGGATTCCCAGTTTTCTAAGGAAGTGCCATATTGATTTCCATAGTGACTTATAAGCTTGCATTCCCACCAGCAGTGGAGGAGTGTTCCCCTTGCTCCACATCCTCTCTAGCATAAACTGTCTTCTGTGTTTTTGATGTTAGCCACTCTGACAGGTATAACGTGGTATCTTAGAGTCGTTTTGATTTGCATTTCCCAGATAATTTGGGATGTTGAGAATTCCTTAAATGTCTTTCAGCCATTTGAACTTCCTCTGTTGAGAATTCTCTGCTTAGTTCTATAGCCCATTTCTGAATTGGACTGTTGGGCATTTTGATGTCTAATTTCTTGAGTTCTTTATATATGCTGGATATCAGCCCTCTGTCAGATGTGGGGTTGGTGAAGACCTTTTCCCATTCTGTAAGCTGTCTCTTTGTCTTGTTGACCTTGTCCTTTGCTCTACAAAACTTTCTCAGTTTCAACAGGTCCCATTGATTGATTGTTTCTCTCAGTGTCTGTGCTACTGGTCTTATATTTACAAAGTGATCTCAGATGCCAATGCGTTCAAGAGTACTTCCTTCTTTCTCTTTTATCAGGTTCAGAGTAACTGGATTTATGTTGAGGTCCTTGATCCACTTGGACTTAAGTTTTGTTCATAGTGACAGATATGGACCTATTTGCAGCCTTCTACACATTGACATCCAGTTATGCCAGCACCATTTGTTGAAGATGCTTTCTTTTTTCCATTGTACAGTTTTGGGCTTCTTTGTCAAAAATTATATGTTCATAGGTTTGCGGGTTAATGTCAAGGTCTCCAATTCTATTCCATTAGTCCACATGTCGGTTTTTATGCCAGTACCAACCTGTTTTTATTGAGGTCGGGGATTGTGATGCCTCCAGAGTTTGTTTTATTGTACAGGATTCTTTTGGCTTTCTTGGGTTTTTTGTTTTTCCATATGAAGTTGAGTATTATTCTTTCCAGGTGTGTGAAGAATAGTGTTGGTAATTTGATAGGTATTTTGTTGAATCTGTAGATTGCATTTGGTAAGATTGCCATTTTCACTGTGTTAATCCTGCCTATCCATAAGCATGGGAGGTCTTTCCATTTTCTGACATCTTCAATTTCCTTTTTCAGGGACTTAAAGTTCTTGTCATATATGTCCTTCACATGCTTAGTTATAGTAACCCCAAGGTATTTTATATCATTTGTGGCTATTGTAAATGGTGATGTATCTCTGATTTCCTTTTCAGCCAGTTTGTCTATTGTATATAGGAGAGCTACTCATTATTATTTTTTTTTTTTGAGTTGATCTTGTACCCTGCTTTGTTGCTGAAGGTTTTTGTAAGCTGTATCAGTTCCTTGGTTGAATTTTTGGGGTCACTCATGTATACTATCATGTCATCTGCAAATAGAGAAAGCTTGACTTCTTCCTTTCCAATTTGTATCCCTTTAATCTCCTTATGTTTTCTTATAGCTCTGGCTAGAACTTCAAGTTCTATATTGAATAATTATGGGGAGAGGGGACAGCTTTCCTTGTTCCTGATTTTAGTGGTATTGCTTTGAGTTTCTATTCATTTAATTTGATGTTGGCTGTTGGCTTGCTGTAGATTGCCTTATTATATTTAGGTATGTTCCCTGTATTCCTGATTGCTCCAAAATCTTTATCATGAAGGGGTGTTGGATTTTGTCAAATGCCTTTTTGGCATCCTGTGAGATGATCATGTGGTTTTTTTCTTTGAGTTTGCTTATATGGTGTATTATATTGACAGACTTTCATATGTTGAAGCACCCTTGTTTCCCTTGAATGAAGCCTACTTGATCATGGTGGATAATTGTTTTGATGTGTTTTTGGAGTCTGTTTGCCAGTATTTTATTGAGTATTTTTCATCAATGTTCATGTGGTAGATTGGTCTATAGTTCTCTTTCTTTGTTGCATCTATGTTTGGTTTAGGAATCAGGGTAAATGTAACCTCATAGAAGGTGTTTGGTAATATACCTCCTGCTTCTATTGTGTGGAACAATTTAAAGAATATTGGTATTAAGTCTTCTTTGAAGATCTGGTAGAATTCTGCAGTGAAACCATCTGGTCCTGGGCTTTTTTTGGTTTGGAGACTTTTAATGACTGATTCTATTTACTTAGGGGTTATTGTACTATTTCAATGTTTTATCTGGTCTTGATTTAACTTAATTATGTGGTACCTATCCAGAAAATTATCCATTTCTTTGAGATTTTCCAGTTTTGTGGAGTAGAGGTTTTTGAAGTATGACCTGATGATTCTCTGGATTTCCTCATTGTCTGTTGTTATGTCCCCCTTTTCATTTCTGATTTTGTTAATTTGGATGCTCTCTTTCTGTCGTTTGGTAAGTTTGGATAATGGTTTGTCTATCTTGTTGATCTTCTCAAAGAACCAACTCTTTGTTTCATTAATCCTTTGTATTGTTCTCTTTATTTCTATTTCATTGATTTCAGCTCTCAATTTGATAATTTCCTGGCATCTGTTCCTCCTGGGAGATATTGCTTCTTCCTGTTCAAGGGCTTTCATGTGTGCTGTCAAGTCACTAGCTTGAGATATCTCCAGCTTCATTTTGTTGACATTTAGTGCTATGAATTTCCCTCTTAGCATTGCTTTTATAGTGCCTCATAAGTTTGGGTATGTGAAGTATTCATTTTCATTGATCTCTAGGAAGTCTTTAATTTCTTTTTTTATTTCTTCCTTAACCCATTGGTGATTCAGTTGAACATTATTCAGTTTCCATGAGATTGTAGGCTTTCTGTAATTTTTTTCTGTTGTTGAAATCTAACTTTAAACCATGGTGGTCCAATAGAACACAGGAGGTTATTCCAATTGTTTTGTATTTGTTGAGATTTGCTTTGTGGCTAAGTATGTGGCTGATTTTAGAGAAGGTTCCATGGGGTGCTGAGAAGAAGGTATATTCTTTTTTGTTTGGGTGGAATGTTCTGTAGATATTGATTAAATCCTTTTGAGCCATAACATCAATTAAGATCATTATGTCTGTGTTGTTTCAATGTGGCCGATCTGTCCAGAGGTGAAAGTGGGGTGTTGAAGTCTCCCACTATTAATGTGTGTGGCTTATATGTGATTTAATCTTTAATAATGTTTATTTTATACATGTGTGTGCCCTTGTGTTTGGGGCATAAATATTCAGAATTGAGACTTCATCTTGGTGGATCTTTCCTGTAATGTGTATGTAATATCCTTCATCATCTCTTTTGATTGATTTTAGTTTGAAGTCTATTTTGTTGGATATTAGGATGGCTATACCTACTTGTTTCTTAAGACCATTTGATTGGAAAGTCATTTCCCAGACTTTTATTCTTAGGAGTTGTCTGTCTTTGAATTTGAGGTGTGTTTCTTGTATGCAACAGAAAGATGGGTCCTGTTTTCGTATCCATTCTGTTAGTATGTGTCTTTTTGTAGATGAATTTAGTCCATTGTTATTAAGGTATATTAATGACCAGTGATTGTTCTTTTCTGTTATTGTTTTTATTTTTTGGTGGTTGTGTGTGTATACTTCTCTTCTTTGGGGCTTACTGCTTAGGTGTTATCTATTGCCTGTGTTTTCATGGGTGTATCTGCCTTCCTTAGGTTAGAATTTTCCTTCTAGTGCTTTCTGTAGGGCTGGATTTGTGGATAAGTATTGTTTAAATCTGATTTTGTCTTGGAAGGTCTTGTTCACTCCATCTACGATGATTATAAGTTTTGCTGGGTATATTATTCTAGGCTGGCATGCATGATCTCTTAGTGTCTGCATTATATCTGTCCAGGTCCTTCTGACTTTCAAATTCTCCATTGAGAATTCAGGTGTTATTCTGATGGGTTTGCCTTTATAAGTCACTTGGCCTTTTTCCTTTACTGCCATTAATATTCTTTCTTTATTGTGTATGTTTAGTTGTTTAATTATCATGTGGTGAGGGGACTTTTTTTCAGGGTCTAGTTTGTTTGTTGTTCTATAGGCTTCTTATATCTTCAAAGACATTTTGTCCTTTAAATGGGAAAGTTCTTCTATGATCTTGTTAAATATATTTTATTTGACCTAAGCTCTGGTGCACAATTCATAACCAGAAACACCACTCATTGCTGGTAAAGTTGCTGCTCAGCTTGGAAGACTCCTGCAGGCAGCTTCCTCCACAAACCCCCCATCTGACCCTGTAATCTTCAAGACCCATGTTCTGCTGTAAACACATCCAACCCCCTGTAGTCTCAGTGGCTTCCTGGGACACAGAATCCACCAACTCTTATTGGACCAAGAGGTTAGGGACTCTTCTGGCACCCAGAGAGTCCTGCTGCTAGGATCAAGTCTCTGGGGTACAACTCATGCCCAGCAACCACCACCTATCAATGCCCTGGGTGCCAGCCAGAAGGGAAGACTCCTATGGCCAGGCTCCCCCAACAAAAAATCCCCATTGGACCCTGAAATATACAAGACCCTCACACTACCCCAAATCTTCATATTGACCTATGACCTCAATGGCTTCCTTAGACACAGAATCTATCAGCTCCAGGTAGACCAAGAGCTATTATGAGACCCAGAGTGGCTCCCTTAGACATAGACCCAGCAAGCACAGATTGGACCAAGGTAGCTTGCTCAGACACATGCACCTCTTGCACTTATTGGAGGAAGAGATGGGTAGATACAGATGCAAAAATACATATAGCAATATAAATAGCAATGACACCACCAGATCCTAGTGGTTTCATAACAGTAAGACTTGAATTGCACAACATAGAAGAAGCAGAGTAAAGGGACCTTAAAAATAACTTTATCAAGATGATAAAGGGCTTTAAAAGGAATTGAAAAATAACCTAAATTGAGAAAAAGACAAACAAGAATTTGGAAGAAATTAACAAATACCTTAAAGAAAGCCAAGAAAACCATGAAAAAGCAATTAAACTGATGAAGGAACAGTTTAAGACTTAAAATTTGAAATAAAAGCAATGAAGACACAAACAAAGGAAATGCTGGAAATAGAAACTCTGAGTTAACAAGCAAGAACTACAGATGCAAGCATAAGCAACAGAATACAAGAGATGGAAGAGAGAATCTCTGGCATGGAATACAATAGAGGAAATAGATTCATCAATCAAAGTAAACATTAAAGCCAAAAACGTCATAACACAAAAATTGCAGGAAATTTTGGACACCATGGAAAGGCCAAACCTGAGAAGAGTAGGGATAGAGGGAGAAAAAGAAGACTAACTGAAAGGCACAGAAAACATATTCAACAAAATCATGGAAGAAAACTTTCCTAACATAAAGAAGGAAATAACTATGAAGATACAAGAAGCTTACAGAACAACAAATAGACTAGATGCCCCCCCCAACATCCCCTCACCACGCTAAACACATAAAATAAAGAAAGAATGTTAAGAGCATCAAAGAAAAATGCCAAGTGACTTATAAAGGCAGACCCATCAGAATAATACCCAAATTCTCAATGGAGACTTTGAAAGCCAGAAGATCCTGGACAGACATAATGCAGACACTAAGAGACCACTGATGCCAGCCCAGACTGCTATACCCAGCAAAACTTTCAATCATCATAGACAGAGTGAACAAGACATTCCATGACAAAACCAGATTTAAACAATATCTTTCTAAAAATTCAGCCCAACAGAAAGTATTAGAAGGAAAATTCCAATGTAAGGAAGCCAGATACACCCACAAAAACACAGGCAATAAATAACCCACAGCAGCCAATCCCAAAGATGGGAAATAAACTCACACTCCTGAGGCAGGGTCCTGTGCTGTTGTTCCCTGTGGGGAAGGGGCCAAGTAGGTGCAGAATCAATGACACAGACTCTGGGAGGATATCAAAACAACAATCTCAGTTTATTCAGGAAGAGGCAAGCCTTATATACTCTCCACCCCACCTTGGAAGAAGGAAGGTCTGATGAATGTGCATCTGCTGGTGTTACATGGCTGCCTCTCATTCGTCCCAGTCATCTCTATAATATGTCTCAGCTGCTGTTACTAAAGTGCTTAGGCAGACAAAGTTTGTCTCTCAGAAAGTATTTTTCTTTTTTACTGGTTTTGGCTGGCTGACCCTCAAGCCTATTAGGGATGAGTCATCCTACACACTACCACCAAAACATAATAGGAATTAACAATCACTGATCATTAATAACCCTTAATAGCAATGGACTAAATTCACCTATAAAAAGACACAGGCTAACAGAATAGATATTAAAACAGGATCCATCCTTCTGCTGCCTACAAGAAACACCTCAAATTCAAAGACAGACCCTACCTCAGAGTAAAAGGTGGGAAAAGTCTTTCTAATCAAATGGTTTTAACAAGCAAGTTGGTGTAGAAATTCTAAAATTTAATAAAATAGACTTCAAACTAAAATTAATCAAAAGAGTTTGGGAAGGACCTTACATTTTTATTTCAGGGAAAATTCACCAAGATGAAATCTCAATCCTGGACAGTTATGCCCCAAATACAAGGGCACCCACATATATAAAAGAAACTTTACTAAAGCTTAAATTACATATTAAACCCCACATACTAGTAGTGGGAAACTTTAGCACCCCACTTTCACCAATGGAAAGATTTTCCAGAGAGAAATATAATAGAGAAATAAGGATGTTATGACTCAAATATACTCAATAGATATCTACAAAATATTCCACCACAAATATAGAAGAAGGTATTTTTTTTGTGTGTAACAAATATACCTTCTTCTTAGCACCCCATGGAACTTTCTCTAAAATTCACCACATACTCAGTCATAAAGCAAATCTCAACAGATAAAAAAATTGGAATAACCTCCTGTATTTTGTTGGACTACCATGGCTTAAAGTTAGATGGCAACAATAACAAAAATTACAATCTTGTGGAAACTGAATAATCCTTAACTGAATCATCAATGGGTCAAAGAAGAAATAAATAAAGAAATTAAAACATTCCTAGAATTCAATGAAAATAATTGTACTACATATCCAAACTTATGAAACAGTATGAAAGCAGCTTTAAAATGAAAATTCATAGTACTAAGTGCCCACATAAAGAAGTTGGAGATATCTTACACTAGCTACTTGACAGCACTCCTAAAGGCTCTACATCAGGGGCTATGAGATCAGGATTCATCCCTGGTGCATGAATGGGCTTTTTGGATCCAATGCCTGTGGTGGAACACCTTACACAGTCTTGGTGCAGGGGGAGGAACTTGGACCAGCCTCAACTGAATGTACCAAACTTGTCGACTCACCATGGGAGGCCTTGCCTTAGAGGAGGTGAGAATGGAGGTTGGGATGGGAGGGAAGGCTGAAGGAAGGCAGAAAGGAAGAGAGTAGATTCTGTGGTTGATATGTAAAATGAATATAAAATTTCTAAATAATAAAAAAGGAAAAAATAGCTCTAGAACAAAAACAAGCAAACTCACCCAGGGATAATAGATGCCAGGGAATAATCAAATTGAGGGCTGAAATCAATAAGTAGAAACAAAGCGAACAATACAAAGAATTAACAAAAATGAAAGATGGTTCTTTGAGAAAATCAACAACACAGACAAGCCCTTATATAAACTAACCAAAAGGCAGAAAGAGAACATACAAATTAATAAAACCATAAATGAAAAGGGAGACATAATAACAGATAGTGAGGAAATCCAGAGAATCATCAGGTCATACTTCAAAAGCTTATACTGCACAAAATTGGGACATCTAAAAGAAATAGACAATTTTTTTTGATAGATACCACATATCAAAACTAAATCAAGACCAGATTAACCATTAAATATACCCCATAACCCCCAAGAAAATACAGTCATTAAAATTCTTCCAGCCTGGTACCAGATAGTTTCAGGGCAGAATTCTACCAGAATTTCAATGAAGAGCTAATACCAATATTCTTCAAATTGTTCCACACAATAGAAACAGAAGGAACATTGCCAAACTCTTTTTTACGAGGCTACAGTTACCCTGATATACAACCACACAAAGATGTAACAAAGAAATAGAGTTACAGAGCAATCTCCCCCATGAACACTGAAGCAAAAATATTCAATAAAATACTGGCATTATGGCATAATAAAGGCAATTATGGCAAGCTGACAGCCAACATAAAATTAAATGGAGAGAAACTCAAAGCAATTTCACTAAGATCAGAAACAAGACAAGGCTGTCCACTCTCCCCATATCTAGTCAATATAGTACCTGAAGTCCTAACTAGAGCAATAAGACAACTAATGAGATCAAGCAGATAAAAGTTGGAAAGGAGGAAGTCAAAATTTCATTATTTGATGATGATTTAACAGTATGTAGGAATGACCCCAAAAACTCTTCCAGGGAGATCTTACAGCTGATAAACACCTTCAGTAATGTGGTAGGATAAAAAAAAAGTAACTAACAACAAATCAGCACTCCTCCTATATACAAATGATAAATGGGCGGAAACAATCAGAAAAATATCACCCTTTATAATAGCCACAGATAATATAAAATACCTTGGGGTAACTAACTAAGCAAGTGAAAGATCTGTATGACAAGAACTTTAAGTCTCTGAAGAAAGAAATTGAAAAAGGTAACAGAAAATGGAAAGATCTCCAATGCTCATGAATAGATAAAATTAACATCTTAAAAATGGCAATCTACAGATTCAATGCAATCCCCATCAAAATCTCAACACAATTCTTTACAGACATGGAAAAAACAATACTCAACTTTATATGGAAAAGAAAAACTCAGAATAACTAAAACAATCTTGTACAATAAAGCAACATCTGGAAGCATCAACATCCTTGACCTCAGATTCTACTATAGAGCTATAGTAATAAAAACAGCTTGGTACTGGCATAAAAACTGACATGTGGACCCATGGAATCAAATTGAAATCCCTGACATTAATCTGCATATCTATGAACACCTGAGTTTTGGCAAAGAAGCCAAAATGATACAATGGAAAAAAGAAAGCATCTTCAACATATGGTGCTGGAATAACTGGATGTCAACCTGTAAATGATTGCAAATAGATTCAGATCTATTGCCATGCATAAAACTCAAGTCCAAATGGATCAAAGACATCAACATAAAACCAATTATACTGAATCTGATAGAAGAGAAAGTAAGAAGTAGTCTTGAATGCATTGGTACAGGAGACCATTTCCTAAATAGCAGTAGCACTGACACTGAGAGAAACATTTAATAAAAGGGACACTGAAACTGAGAAGCTTCTGTAAAGCAAAGGACATGGTAAATAAGACAAAAATGATAGCCTATAGAGTGGGAAAAGATCTTCACCAAGCCCACATCTGACAGAGGGCTGATCTCCAATATATATAAAGAATTCAAGAAACTAGACACCAAAATACCTAACAATCCAATTTAAAAAAAAAAAATAGACTACAGAGCTAAACAGAGAATTCTCAACAGAAGATTTCAAATGGCCAAAAAACATTTAAAGAACTGCTCAATATCCTTAATCATCAGGGAAATTAAAATCAAAATGAGATACCATCTTACTCCTGTCAGAATGGCTAAGAACAAAAACACTGTTAATAGCTTATGATGGAGAGGGTGTGGAGCAAGGGAAATACGCTTTTGCTGTTGGCAGGAGTGCAAACTAGTACAACCATTTTGGAAGTCAGTATGGCAGTTTCTCAGAAAATGGGAAGTCAATCTTCTTCAAGACCCAGTTATACCACTCTTGCACATATGGCCAAGAAATGCTCATTCATACCACAAGGACACATGCTCAACTATGTTCATAGCAGCATTATTCAGAATAGCCAGAACCTGGTAACAACCTAGATGTCCCTCAACTGAAAAATGGATAAAGAAAATGTGGTCCATACTATACAATGGAGTACTACTCAGCAGTAAAAAAATAACAACATCATGAAATTTGCATGCAAATGGATGGAACTAGAAAATATCAGCCTGAGTGAGGTAACCCAGACTCAGAAAGATAAACATGGTATGTACTTACTCATAAGTGGATACAAGATGTAAAGCAAAGGATAACCTGACTACAACCCATAGCTCCAGAGAAGCTAGCTAACAAGGAAGTCCCGAGATAACAAGGGACACATGGATCACCCTGGGATGGGGGAATTGTTGAGATCTCTATGAGTAACCTTGGGATGAGGGGACCAATGCAGGGTGGGAGATGGAGGATTAGAATGTAAGGGAATGGAATGGTTGAGCTGGAACAGAGATGGATCGGGACAGCAATGAAAGAGATACCATGATAGAGAAGGACATCATGGGGACAGGGAGAAACTGGGTACTAAGGATTGCTAGTTCCCATTAGTCCACAAAGATGACCCCAGCTTAGACTTATAGTAATAGTGGAGAGGGTGCCTGAACCCTGGTAATCGGATCTGTGAATACCCTAACTGTTATTATAGAGCCTTCATCCAGTAAGTGATGGAAGAATATATATAACAGAAATCCACAGCCAAGCACCAGGCCGAGCTCCAGGAGTACAGTTGACCAGAGAGAAAGGGGATTCTATGAGCATGGGGCATCAAGACCATGATAGAGAAACCAACAGAGATAACCAAACCAAACTAGTGAGAATTCATGAACTTTAGACCAGTTCAGCCTCAATGAGACTGAGACTGGTGTAGGCCCTCTGCATAAGTGAGACAGTTGTGTAGTTTGATCTGCTAAAGGGGCCCCCTGGCAGTAGGATCAGGATCCATCCCTGGTGCTTGAGCGGTCTTTTTTGAGCCCACTACCTGTGGTGGAACACATTGCACAGCTTTTTATGCAGGGGGAACTGCTTGGACCCATGTCTACTGAATGTACTGATGTCCTACCCCCACCCATAGGAGCCCTTCTAATTTTGGAGGATGGAATGTGGGGTGGGTTTCAGGGGAAGGCTGAAGAGGCTGTAGGAGGAATGAGAAGGGGATCTGTGATTGGTATGTAAAATGAATAAAACATTCCTAAAATAGCTAACTAAATAAATAAATGAAAGTTGGCAAGAAACAAGCCAAGGTAACGGCCAGGTATCCATAATTAATACATATTATACATATTTAAAATAGAGTCCTTATTAGATAGGGGAGTGAAGTCATATAAAGAAAATGAGCCATGTGAGGATGGAAAATGCACAGAAATTCTGGATTATGTGTATTATTGTGTTGTCTTAAAATTTCTGACTGCTTTGAGACATTTGACTATAAAAACTGCCAGATTAAGTAATCCTACATATTTTAAAAATATCTTGACTCTAAAATTTAAGTCAAGAGGTATGAGAGGTTATGTTTTTTGTTTCCACAGGAAATGAAATGCTATGGACTCATTCAAAATAAAGATGATCAGATTTGATCGAGGAAGACTCCCTGAAATCCTGACTACACACATGAAAACATAAACCTGAAAGAACTGCAAGACATGTGATGTATATTTTACCTGCTCATAGATAATGCATAATAAGAAATTATCTTTGGCCCACTTGTGTACAAAACATAGTTTGTACTTGTATTAATATAGATATGTATGTTGCTTTTAAAAGTTTCTGTAGTTTCAGGAAGAAGGGATCAGACACCATTGAAAACAAATGTCCCCAATGATCTAACATCTTAAAATGCCACTAGTTTCCTCTGAGTTCTGTATCCAGAACAGTTTAAAGGCTGCTGGCTGAGAAGATCCAGCCTCAAAGACTGCTCCAGTCAGGATTTGACCATAACTCTAAATTTTTTGGGGTCCTTATAAGATTAACAGCACCTTTCAATCAATAAGAAGTAGCCTAGAAAACTATGCCCACATTCCCAAAAATGGATTACTGATGTTTGTCTTTGTTTAGAGGGTTGGTTACAAATTATTATTGGTCACGGTCAATCTCTTTGTAAAAGAAGAAATGGGGACATGATATAGAAATGTATGATATAGAAATGATAGGGTAGATTATTGAAACTACTTCAATCCAAAAAGCAACTATTAATCTTATATATTTTTCATTAGTATGGATTTTTGCCTATTGATATAAATTTAAAGTTAATTGTTATACTGCATATAAATTTCTACTGTTGTTTAATTTATTCTGTTTATGTAACTCATTTAAAATTGTAGTACATAATTAAGAAATACAGATTAATAGTCATCTATGATAATCAAACTTATAATCATGTTAGTTAAATTTTCTAGGTATACATAGAAATATTTCAACTAGGTTGGTAATCTTCAAACACTTCAAAGACCTACAGAATATGACATTTAAAATGTTTTAAAAACATACTTTTCTGGGTAGTGAGATATGTCTGCTCCTGGCAGCACCAATTGCTTCATAGAAAACATGGGTATCTGAGAAACTAGTCATAAAGTTTATATTCTTCTTGGCAAAACTAGCCATTTGGGCAAGAAACTGCTCTTGCCTGGACTGCTTGACAGTTTTTTGTATAAACTGGACATGCAGGACCTATAGGAAAATGACCACTGAACTTTGCCTAAACAGTGCAAGATTGTACTTCAGGTTCCTGCTTGACAGAAGAAACTTGCAGACATATTGCAGGACCCAGGGAAAAGAGACTGATAAAGTTTTCCAGTAGGCAAGACAATCCTTCAAATTTCATGCTTCACTAAAATGTCTGCCAGACACCAGGCTTAGCTCTGGGAATTCAATTGAGAGAGAGGAGAGATACTGCAGGAGAGGGACATTGAGATCATGATGGGAGGATGTTCAGAGAGGACTGGCCACACTAGTGGAAGGAAGCCCATGAACTTTGGGCTGGTGGCTGAGGAGCCCACATGGGACTGGACTAGGCCCTCTGGATATGGAAGATGGTTGTTTGGCTCAAACTGCTTGTGGGGTACCCAGGCAGGGGGATCAGGATCTGTCCCTGGTCTATGGGCAGGCTTCTGGAACCCAGTGCCTGTGGGTATGACACCTTGCACAGCCTTGGTGCAGTGGGAAGAGGCTTGGATCTGCCTAGGCACAGTGCGCTGGGCTCTGCTGACTCCTGCTGTGGATATTGATCTGTATAAATAAAATGCTGATTGGCCAGTAGCCAGGTAGGAAGAAGAGGCGGGACAAGGAGAGAGGAGAATTCTGGGAAGTGGTAGGCAAAGGCAGAGAGATATGGCCAGCTGCTGCCATAACAAGATGTAAGGTACTGGTAAGCCACGAGCCATGTGGCAAAGTATAGATTAATAGAAATGGGTTAATTTAAGATAGAAGAAGTAGATAACAAGAAGCCTGCCACAGCCACACAGTTTGTAAACAATGTAAGTTTCTGTGTGTTTACTTGGTTGTGTCTGAGCATCTATGGTCCTGGCAGGTGAGAGAGATTTGTCCTGACTCTGAGCCAGGCAGGAAAACTCTAACTAAAAATGGCACCAAAGGTGTTAACAAGAGTTTCCACCTAAAACCTGAGAAAAAAGATTATAAAATGGAGCTAAAAACAGCTTCCTAGTTGTCTCTCTCAAGTTAGCAGCAGCCTGCCGGTTTGAGCTACTATGGCGGGTTCCTGGTGTGTGCATTTGACCTGCTGTGTGGCGGGAATGAGGAGTCTACAAGCAGCACTTTACTTTGCTGCAAGGTGGATTTAGCCTTTGCTAGTTAAAAAAAAAAAAAAAAAAAAAAAAAGGTTTCTGGGCTTTGCACTGATTTGATAGACCTGCTTCTGATAGTTGATGGTACACATGGCTCCAGACCCAGAGCTGGCAGTAAACTGTACCACTGCCACTTTGGAAAGCTGAGGTGGGTGGTGATAGACAATTACACGGTTGGGCTTGCCCGGTGGACCGCCTAACTATTTCCGGTGTAGAATAGCCATCTCCGGGTCAGACATCTCGCGGGACCGGGACTCTGTGGCCTTACGTGGTTGCGTAAAGCTCGCGCGCAGCCATGTAATCTACATGCATGCGTGGAGTACCCACAGGAGTCCCTGTACGCATGCGTGGCCCAACCTTTAAAAAGCCGGCGCCATCTTGCGCGAGGCTCTCAGTCTCTCTCTGTCTCTCTCTCTCTCCCCACGTGTGTTTCACCCAGGCCTGTCACCTCTATCCTCTTTAATAAAACTCTCCAGTGGTTCTGTCGTGTTCGGGATGTGTTCCTAGCGCTGCTTAACTACTAACATTGGTGCCGTGCAAAAACGGGCGCTTCCGGGCACTCTGTGCCTGGAAACCCGGGAACCGGGACGTAAACTGCGCTACACACGCCGGGAACTCTGCTCCGTTCGCGACAGACCACTCTCCATTTGCCTGGTCGCACAAATCCGCATGCAACACCGCTACTGATTGGTGAGTTTTCCCCTTTTCTTTACTGGCCATGGCCGGATTTCCAGCCACCTCCCACGTCTGCAGCTTGAGATATTTCGTAAAGGGACCACCACCCTCAGGTGCGTCCTGGAGGCTGTGTGAAGCCCGCACGTTCTTCGCACCCGACGGGGTGGCTGGGCGTTGAGGGCTCCCGGGGAGACCTTCCTTCACACAGCGGGCCCCCGCTTATCGGCTGACGAGCTGATAAGGCGGCTTGTGCCCAAGATCTGTCCAGACCTCCGGGAGGTCTTGGCTCCGGATCATGTTTATTTTTTGTTTTTGTCTCTCCACTGCAGACATGGGAAATAAGTTTTCCAACTTGATCAGCCCTACTTACAGATTCCTAAGCTTATCCGTCTCTGTACTGAGAGATGGCCCAAGTATGCTTTAAAAAATAACAAAAAATCCCAATCTTTTATGGGAGTTATCTGATTCTGGCCAGCAAACAGGCAAATGGAAAGAGTTACTCTTTATCTTACTTTTCTTTCTCTTTAAAAGCTCTAAAAAGGTAACCATGGCTTGTGATTCTTCCGCCAACCAGCACGCACCTCCTGCTGGCTGCCGCGGATGGTGGCCAGCCACGAGAAGCGCTGCTTTCCATTATTGATACCGCCACGATTTTTCACAGTGAGTCTGCTGTTCTAATGGCTGAAATCTGAGCTATATGTTTGCGACGGACAATCCCGGGGGTTGTCCAGGCTGTGCTGGCATTGGCAGGCACATTTTTGCTCGGAGCAAAAATGGCGTCTGGGTTCTACTGGGTGGATCCACAGCAGCACAGTCGCAGCTCCTCCCATCCCTTGACAAAAGTGGGGGACTTTAGCTGAGCTTAGATCTTACTTCATTCTCAGGACGCCTGAGTTGGAGTCTGATCCCGGTTTGTTATTTTAATTTTTTATTTTCCACTCAGTTACAGCCATGGGACAGAGGGCATATACCACCCACTTACTTTGGCGGATGGGGCGGTACTGGTAAATCTGGCTGCTTAACAGCTTTGCGGTACCGGTAAACCTGACCACATAACAGTATGGCAGTTACTTCAGCCAGTAAATGTTAAAATAAGAGTTGCTTCATCTCCAAACTTTCTGCTAAAGCTCTAAACCCTTTCCTTTCCCACTAAGGCGTCTGCCACGTGTAACCTCTGTCTGACTTTCGCGCCATTGGTGGGCGGGCTCAAATGCGCAGGCTTGGGCGGTTCCTAAGAATTGCCCTAACTCACTTAACTCCACCCCCACCCTAACTCCACCCACTCATTCTCAAACTGCCTTGAGAATCACAGACGGGTCTAAAAGTAGCTGAGATCTAAACAATTAAGTTTACAATAATCGGGATGGCTCCTAAGCCAAAAGGAATCAGCTTATAGCCTCAGGCAAGTCTTCCAAAGGATGGGTTTACAGTCTGCCTACTGGCAGACCCTCCAAAAGCTGTCCTTAAGCCACCAATCATCAGGAAAAATTCAGGACATAGAGTAAAATCCATCTCTTGTTCCCGGCTAAAAGTTAAGTATCTGGAGAACAAGGCTCCTGACCCCACGGACAAAAGAGTCATCTATGGCATTTAAGGTGTGCCAGGAAAGAAAAGCCCGAAAACGAAATTGCCAAATGCTGGCACTCGCTGACTCCTGAAAGCTGTTGGGTCCCTGTTTTAAATAAAAGGGCCATGGGCTAGCAAATGCCCTGCCCATCAACAGCCTTGTCCTTGTGCTGCCTAGAAAGACAACCAGTCAGCTGACTGCCCCCAGGCGCCAAGACGCATGGGTACAGCAAGCTAAGACTTCCAGCAAACCTAGGCTTGGCTACAGACACAGCAGGGAACCCAGAACTCAACAGGGAATGGATCAGTTTCTTTCCTTCTGGACACCAGAGCCATTGACTCAGTCCTGGGAGCTTTAGGATGTCACTCCTTTCTATTGTCGGGAACAGAACACCATGTCGGGAACAGAACACCTCTATCCTCTTTAATAAAACTCTCCAGTGGTTCTGTCGTGTTCGGGATGTGTTCCTAGCGCTTCATAACTACTAACAGGTGGAGCCAGCAGCCACAGCTGCATTTCAATCTTACAAAGATGGATATTACACAGAGAACCTGGTTTGTGTTGTCTTTGGGATTTTTAACTGCAGAAAAAGATTTGATCGTAAAACCTGTTGAGTTAAACAAATATGTAAATTTTAAATGTACCTTGACTTCAAAATTAGGATATAAGGATATGTTGCTTTGGAAAAGAGTCTCTGCTTTTGTTTCCACAGAAAGCCAGAGGCTGTGGATTTGTTCCAGATTAAGATACATCAGGTTTGATCAGCCAAGACAACTTGAAAGGTCTCCTATGACAACATGGCCCAGATGATCCAATATCCAAAATGGTTTCAAGGCAACTGGATCAGAGGTTTACCCTCACAGACTACTCCATAATCCTAAAATTTTCTTTATGTCCCCATAAGATACAGTGCCCCCTCCAGCAGGAAGTAGTAAGTCAAACTACGCCCAATTTCCCAAAATTATCAAGCTGGCTTTGGAGATGGAATTGGCTCACTCCTTCTCTAAACTCAGACATATTGCTAAAAGAAAAGGTTAAGAGATTTTTATGTCCCAAATCAGAAGAGTCCTCTGGTGTGGGCCAGAAAAAAAAACAATATTTTTATTTAAAGCAGGTTGATTATAAATGCGATCTCTTTCTAAAGTAGAAAAGGGGATATGATATAGATATAATAGGATGAAAGGGTAGATTAAGGAACTTACTTCTAAAAGAGCAACAACTTGTTTAAAATGTTTTACATTGGTATAGATTTTAGTCTATTGATACAAACTTAAAGTTAATTTTGTTATACTGTGTATATATTTCTACTCTTGTTTAAGGTATTATGTTTATATAGCTCATTTTAAATTGTAATGGATAATTAAAAATAGATTAATAATTAGTTATCTATGATAATCATACTCATAGCCATGTTAGTTGAGTCTTCTAGGTATAAATACCGATATTTCAGATAGACAGGTAATCTTCAAATACTTCAAAGACCTATAGAATATAGCATTTAAAATATTTTTAAAATTTAGACTTTCTGGACAGTGAGACATGTCTGCTCCTGGCAATACCAATTTACTTCAGAAAGGAGGATGGGCATTGAAGACACTTCATATCTTATCTTCACTTTGGCAAAAATAGCCATTTGGGCAGGAAACTGTTCTTGCCTGGACTACTTGAAAAATTGGACATGCAGGGCCCATAGAAAGGTGACCACTAAACTTTGCTTGACAAAATGTTCCTTCTGGTTCCTGCTTCACAGAGGAAACTGCCAGACATTCTATAGGACACTGACAGAAGTGACCAAGAAACTTTAGCCCTGTGGGCTGAAGACAGATGCCCCAATTTTACAAAGGAACATTAGGTGACTGTCTAGACTGCCAGTTGTCTCTGTCTACCTTGCAAGACTCCCTAAAGTTGCTTGCATCTTTCTCCCATTTCTCAGGTATATTATATCCTTCTGAGGTTTTTGATGTGGTTGAAGACTAGATAATTAAAATTTCCTCAGTTATGATTAAAGATAAGTTAGATATAAAAACCTCAGACTCACAAATATAAGATAGATAGGGTATCTTCCTTAATATTGTAACTGTAATTCTTGCTTAATAATTGTTTTGTTATATATAATTTTACTATGTAAAAGTTAAAATCTTCCTTTAAAAAGAAAAAAAGAAAAGGGGAAGTGCTATGGATATTGATCTGTATAAATAAAATGCTGATTGGCCAGTAGCCAGGCAGGAAGTATAGGCAGGACAAGGAGAGAGGAGAATTCTGGGAAGTGGAAGGTTAAGGCAGAGAGATATGGCCAGCCACTGCCATAACAAGATGTAAGGTACTGGTAAGCCACGAGCCATGTGGCAAAGTATAGATTAATAGAAATGGGTTAATTTAAGATAGAAGTAGATAACAAGAAGCCTGCCATAGCCATACAGTTTGTAAACAATGTAAATTTCTGTGTGTTTACTTGGTTGTGTCTGAGCATCTATGGGGCCTGGTGGGTGAGAGAGATTTGTCCTGACTGTGAGCCAGGCAGGAAAACTCTAACTAAAAATGGTACCCAAGGTGTTGACAGACTCCTCATGGGAGACCTCAATTTGGGGGATATGGAGATGTGGGGTGGCTTGGGAAAGAGGACTGGGAGGGTGGGAGGAGGGGGGATCTGAGGATAGTATGTGGAGTGAGTAGAAAATTTCTTAATAAAGAAAAATAAAAAAAAAATGTCTGCCAGAGACTCTAGGCCTGAAGGCTGAAGATTGATGCTCCAAAGCTGCAGGAGGAGGAAGGACAGGGGAATCCATGGCTGATATGTAAAATTAAATCAAATTATACAATAAAAAACATGCAGAAAAAAAGAATACTTCAAGTTTTTCTTTCCTTCTTTTTTTTCTTTTAAATTTCCTTGATAATCTTTAGGATTCATATGGCTTTAGCTAAGATTTTATACATTATTTTGAACAGGTAGATTCAGAGTCAAATTCTACCAGACCTTAAAAACAAACAAAAAAGTAATACCAATACTTTACAAATTATTCATCAAAGTAGAAACTGAAGGACCATTTTCAAATTATTTTTATTAAACTAGTACTATTCTGATTCTAATACACATAATGACTCAATAAAATAATACAAAACAAAATTATAGACCATTATCACTCTTAGACATGAACACAAAAAGTTTTGGTAACATACTTGTAAATATTATGTAAGAACACATCAAGGAAGATCATCCACCTCAATTAAGTTGTCTTCATACTAGAAATAGCAGGATGCTTCAATATATCAAAATCAGTAAACATAAACTGGCTGAAAGACAGATACTAAATGATTATGCCATTATAGGAAACAGAGCACTTTGTCCAAAATACAACTTTTCATTATGAAAGTCCTGGAAACACTAAGGACACAAGGGGTATATCTCAACATAATGAAGAAAATTTACAGCAATCATCATTCTAAATGGAGAGAATATCAAAGTATTTCCATTAAAATCAATATTGGAATGAGAAAGTCCATGTTGTCTATACATGCGTCTGTGAGCATTAGACTTTCTTTGTGCATATCCCACATGTCTTATGGCAGATGAAATATTAGGAAAGCTCTGGAACAATCATCTTAATTAATATACACAAATTGAGAGGTTATGAAAATATTGTAGTCAGAGGGTGGAAAATGTCAATCTCAAAAGGTCACATTTGTTTGATTTTATTTAACTTTCTCTGAATGGCAAATTCATAGAAATATATATTATTTAAATATGTAAAAATATTGTTACTTCATATTTTCAATACTGAACATTTAATGATTTGTTTTATTTTTCTTATACTGATCTTTTAAAATTCAGTCTGTTTTTGAAATATGTAATAGTGGGGAGCCAAGGAAATCTAGGATTTATGTGTAAAGAGAGTATGGATTCTGGAATAGATGTATATTACTCATGTGGACATGCCAGTTCAAGGAGCAATGCCTCATGGGAAACTGTCAAACTCTTCTCCTAAGAGTCAGGCTAGGAATGACAAAGCCTTCATCTGGGCCAAGAAAAAGTGGTTAAGGATGATTGGTGGTGAAAAATCAAAAATGGTGGCTGCTTCTGACACCTTCAGCAGAGCTTGGAGGAGTCTGAAAGACCCATGTAGGCTCCACAGGGTGACACAGCTGTGGAAAAGGAGTCAGCAGGGCCCAGAACAACTCCAGAACAAATAAGAAAAATAAAATAAAAAATCCTATGGGAAGAAGCTTTAAAAATGTGGACTCATATTGGAGGGTAAGATGGCTTGACAGAGCTGTGTGCAGAAAATGATGACTCTAAGCCCTTCACTGCCAAGTCTCAGACAGTGGGGCTGCTAGAATGGAGGACAGGAAGTTTTGCAGCTCCTTGGGATTCCCTCAGTAACAGTTCATTGCTAAATGTGGCCAACCCTAGGCCCACCGGCCAGCTTCCACCTTGGAGCTTCTGCAGCTGTGAACCAGGCTGCTTGCCCTGACAGAAGGTGGAGAATGTGGGAGAGCAGCACTGCCTTTAGTCTACAAGCTCAACAGTTATGTCTGCTGAACCAAGCCTTGGGGCAGCTAGCACCAAATGCAAGGTGGTGTGCACTAGTCTAGAGCTCCTGTGGAACACATCATTACTGAATAGGTCTGGCCTTAGGCCCACCAGTGACCTCTCAGCATGAAGTTACTGCAGCTGATCTGCATTTTTTCCCTCCATTCTTGTAATTCTTCCAATCTCATTTCCCTGCTATATAGCAACTCACTTACTACAGCCTCCCTTTTATTTTCCCCCACGTTAGCAGTGGGTTAAACAGATCCTTTCCTCCAATTTCCTTCAATCTACTCATTGGTTTATCAAAAGCCTCCAAATCCAACAGGCATTCCATGAGAAACCACATGGCACTTCAATCAGCCAACCAGAAATAACTGAAAATTCTTACCTTTCCCTCCATTTCTCAGGTCAGCAGGATTGCCCTCAGGCTACAAGCACCAAGGTTGAGGGCTGGGAAGTTTGCATCAGCCAGGAATTCAAACACAACCTGCTCCAGGGACCCCCTGCCTAGCTGCAACATTACCCTTACTCTAGGTAACAGAAGGATATCCAAGATGAGTCTTGGCAATGTTTCAGTACTTATGGGACTTCAGAAACCAGAAACCTTGAACCAGACCAACATCTCATTGCAATAAATATTTGCAAGCAAAGCTGTCTGGCCAATATATCTTCTGTGATACCCTGAAGTTTCCAATAATGCTAGGGTGAAGGAATTTCTGATGAAGAGGTAAGAAAGATAGAAGAAAGGAGCAGTGAGTGAGCAGTGTAGAGGCAAAACTAGAAATGTTACTGTGGTGACATTGACAGGATGTGTAAGATAAAGAATGGTTTATTTTCTGGATTGGACTTCCTTAAAAGACCTCAATGGCCTGTGTTGCCCCTGGAGGCCATTTTATTATCCATGATCTACTATCCAGGCCATGTTGAAAGCCTGAGGTTCATATAGATGTCTGTGGTCCTACAGCAGCCAGGAGATGTGTTGGTGTTCTTTGCCCAAAACACCACCAAATACCATGTGGATATCTTTGGCCTGTGCTTCATCCTGATACCATATTGGTGTCTATGGATCATGTTGGTGCTGTGTGCCATATTAATGTGGGTCGCCTGTCCTGCTGACTGTGGCAATGGTGATATCCAGGCTCATGTGATGCTAGGGGCTATGATGGTGTCCATGGCCAATGCAGCTGCAGAGGGCTATATTGATGTACAAGAACAAAATTCACTGAGGTTTCATTGTGGGTGACAGGCCATCACATGGTCCCTCTAACTCAAGTTTTTCTGTGTCTGTCACTTATTTAATGTCTACTGTTTTCTTTATTCCTTCACTGCTCTTGTAAGGTCAGGTAACAAACTACACAGGGTATGGACTGTACTAAATTTAAATATGAATATAATCCATCCAATTTGGTTAGTTTTTATTTATATTGTATTCACTTAAGGTATACAACTTATTTGAAATAGATATAAGTAGTGAAATCATTACTATTCCTATGAATTAACATCTCCCTCATCTTTCATAGATATAGTTATTTATAAGACCTAAAATCCACACTCTTAGCAAATTTTCAGTATACATACAATTATGCTGACTATTGGCATTCTCTGGCACCCATGGGCCACTCCAGCTATGGAAGCAGGAAGGCTCTTAAAGATCTTCACCACTCCATCAACTCCTCCAAATCCAACCCCCAAGTCTCATATTTAGCTCTGTAAAAAAAATATGCTATGACCTCCTCCCTCACATCCCATCTCCAGTGGATCACACAGGGGTTCCCTTCCTAATTTCCTTCCTCCCCACTCAGTGCTTTATTCCAGACCTCAACTTTAGCAGGTACTACATGGCAACACCCAGGCCATTTTGACCAGAGAAGCAGATAGGCTAACTGCAGATCTGCATTTTTCCCTCCATTCTTGTAATTCTTCCAATCTCATTTCCCTGATATATAGCAACTCACTTACTACAGCCTCCCTTTTATTTTCCCCCACATTAGCAGTGGATTACACAGATCCTTCCCTCCAAATTTCCTTCAATCTACTCATTGGTTTATCAAAAGCCTCCAAATCCAACAGGAATTCCATGAGAAACCACATGGCACTTCAATCAGCCAACCAGGAAATAACTGAAAATTCTTACCTTTCCCTCCATTTCTCCAAGTCCAATTCCCCTTTGTTATCATCTCCAAATCTGTAGCAAATCTTCTGATAAGGTCTCTCCTCACTCTGTGCCCCCATTCCCAGCTGTCTAAGCATAACATTGTGGAACACAATGCTTTCCTCTTTTCTGTAGACTCCCTCAGCACCCCTGTATAGTTCATCCCCACCCCTACCTGTCAACATCCAGTGCCTAGAAACACAGATTACCTGTAACCTTCAATGGCCACAAGTATCCGAATTCCAGGAGAATTTTCTACCAGGCAACACACTGCCAATATACTATACTAAAAGCAGAGAGAACAACAGAAACCAAGGAACAAAACACCTACCCAACAAAGACCTGGCAAGATATCAGAACTTAGATTTATAATCTTTACAAACCCAGATGCTTAAACACCAGAGTAAAACAACAATCAATAACAGCCAGGACAAGATGTCTCCACTAGACCCCACCAACCCTACCACAGCAGGACTTGAGTTTTGCAACATAAATGAAGGACAAAAATAAAACACCCTGAAAATTGTCATCATGAATATGATAAAGGTCCTTAAAGTGAAATTGAGTGAATCCCGTAAAGAAATCAAGAAACTACAAACAAATAGTGGAAGGAAATGAATAAAACAGCCAAAACCTGTAAAGTTAAAATAGAATCAATAAATAAAACACAAATTGCAGGAATTGTGGAAATGAAAAACTTAGGAACTCAAACACAAAACTCACCAACAAAATATCGGAGTTGGAAGAGAGAATTTCAGTTATAGAAGACACAAAAGAAGAAATAGATAATATCAGTAAGGAAAATGTTAAACCCAAAAAAAGATATTGGTTCAAACATTCCAATATATCTGGGATACTATGAAAACATCAAAGAATAATAGGACAAGATAAAACCCCAATCAAAGCCATAGAAAATATTTTTAACAGAAATACAGAAGAAGGTTTCTACAACCTAAAAAAAAAAGAGATGCCTATCAAGGTACAAGAAACATACTGAACACCAAATAGAATGGATAAAAAAACTTACCCAAGACATATAATGATCAAAACACTAAATGTATAGAACAAAGAAAAGATATTAAAAGCTGCAAGAAAAAAATGATCAAGTAACATAAAAGGTAGACCCATTAAAGTAACACTCAACTCCACAATGGAGAGTCTAAAATCCAGTAGGGCCTGAATAGATGTTCTAGAGACTCTAAGAGACAACAGATGCCAGCCCAGATTACTATATCCAGCAAAACTTAAAATCACAATAGATGGAGAAAATAAGATAGTTCATGGTAAAACCAAATGTATTTAACATCTATCTACAAAACCAGGATGACAGAAAGTGCTAGAAGGAAAACCCCAACCTAAAATAATTAAAAACTAGCAAGAAAATATGGGGAATGTCAGAGCAGAAAATAAAAAGAGGAGAAATACAACACACACACACACACACACACACACACACACACACACACACACATTCACACAAAATGCACACATACATAAACACAGAATACACACACAAACATGAGGACAGCAAAATAACAATAATCAACAAATACAGCTCATTATTATCTCTCAATTTCAAAGGCCTCAATTCTCCAATATAAAAGCACTAATTAAGAAAGTGGGTGTGAAAACAGGGTTCATCCTTCTACTATATTATTACCAAAAAATAAACCTTAATGCCAAGATTTGACTAGACATCACTTCAAGGGAAAAAGATAGAAGAAAATGTTATTCTAAGCAAATTAAACTAAGAAAGAAACTCTGGTGTGGCCATTTTAATATTTGACAAAATAGACTTCAAACAAAAACTAAGAGATTGAGAAGGAAAATAAATATTCCACAAAGCACAAAATTAACCAAGACTGTATTGTAATTATGTACATCTATACACCAAACATGAGGACATTCAAGTTTGTAAAAGAAATACTAATACAGCTTAAATCACACATTGCCCCTCAAACACTGATAGCTGGAGGCTTCAATACCCGACTCTCATTACTAGAATGGTAATGTTGACAAAAATGCTAGAACTCATTGACTTTATAAAAAGATAGCAACCTATAGATATTTATAGAATACTTCCTTCCTAGACAAAATAATATATCTACTTCTCAGAACATCATGGAACTTTATCCAAAATTGGTCACTTTCTCAGATATGAAATAAGTCTCAACACACACAAAAATTGAAATAACACCCTGCATCCTCTGTGACAACAAAGAATTAAAGCTGGATGTCAAGAAGAAAAGAAATAATAGTAAGCTTCCAAAATCATGGAAACTGAATGACCCAATAATGAATGAAAAATGGGTCAAGATATAAATGAAAATGTTCTGGAATTGAATTAAAATGAATACAAGGTAGAACATACACGAAAGAAAGAAAGAAAGAAAGAAAGAAAGAAAGAAAGAAAGAAAGAAAGAAAGAAAGAAAGAAAGAGAGAAAGAAGGAAGGAAAGAAGGAAGAAAGGAAGGAAGGAAGGAAGGAAGGAAGGAAGGAAGGAAGGAAAGAAAGAAACAAAGAAACAAAGAGGAAGAAAGACATTATACCTAAAAGAAGTAGATGCTAAGAAATAATGTCAGGGCTGAAGTCAAGAAAATAGAAACAAACAAACAAACAAAACAGAATCAATGTAAGAAAGAGCTGGCTCTTTAAGAAGATCAATAAAGATTGAAAAACTTATCCAAAGTAAGTAAAAGGCAGCATCTTAGTTAGAGTTTCTATTGCTGTGAAGAGACACCATAACCAAGGCAACTCTTTTAAGGGAAAACATTTAATTGCAGTTGCTTTACAGTTTCAGAGTTGTACTACATTATCTTCATGGTAGTGTGGAGATAGACATGGTGTTGGAGAAGGAACTGAGAGTTCTACATCTTGATCTGCAGGCAGCAGAAGGAGACTGTTTTCCACACTGGGTGTAACTTGAACTTATAAACGAACTCAAACACCATCCTCACAGTGACATACTTCTTCCAACAAGGCCACACCTATTCTAACAAGGCCTCACTCCTTTACATGCCATGCCCTGTGGACCAGCACTCAAACATATAAGGCTGTGCGGGTCATACATATTCAAACAATTATATTCTAGTCCCTGGCCCCATAGGCCCCATAATATAAAATGCATTTAGTCCAACTTCAAAAGTCCCTATAGACTATCACAGTTCAAATAATGTTTAAAATTCAAAGTCTCTTCTGAAATTCATGTAATATCTTAATTGTAATCCACTGTAAAATAAAAATAGAAAACATATAACATACTTCCAACATTTAGTGCCACAAGATATACGTCACTGTTCCAAAACATAGGGAAGGGAAGATAGTGAGAAAATTCTGGACCAAAGTAATACCAAAAACAAGCTGGATAAACTCCAAATTCTTTATCTTTGTGTCTGATGTCAAAACACTCTTCAGATCTCCAACTCCTTTTATCTTTGTTGACTGTAACACACTTCTTTATTTTTGGGTGTTTCTACTCCCTATTAGCAGCTTTCCTTAGCAGGTATCCTATGACAATGGCATCTCCAAAATTTTGGGGTCACTAAGGGAATAAAGGCTTCACCTTCACAGCTTCACATAGTGTCCTCTGTGGGCCTCTATGTAGGGAAACCCTGTCAGAAACCTGGTCTCAGAGTCTTTCCTTAGTTGTGCAGGGCAATTCCATAACCCCTTCCTTCTATATTTGACTCTAAAGCCAGAACCAAGTAACCAAAGCTGTCAAATTCTGCTGCTTGCAGGGAATGGAACATTGCCCCTGTGGTGATCCTAATAAATTTATCTGGGGTCAGAGAACAGAACAGTCACTAGATAGACATAGAAACCAGAAAATGGTGGCACTCACACCTTTAATCCTAGCCTTCTGGAGGCAGAGATCCATCCGGATCTCTGTGAGTTCAAAGCCACACTGGAAATAGCCAGGCATGGTGACTCATGAATTTAATTCCAGGAAGTGATGGCAGAAAGCAGAAAGGTAAATAAGGTGTGAAAACCAGGAACTAGAGATGGTTAAGCTTTTAGGCTTTTGAGCAACAGTTCAGCTGAGATCCACTTGGATGAGGACTCAGAAGCTTCTAGTCTGAAACAAACAAACAAACAAACAAACAAACAAAAAACAGGATCGGCTGAGAAACTGGTGAGGTGAGGAAGCTGTGGCTTGTTTTACTTCTCTGATCTTCCAGTGTTGACCCCAGTACCTGGCTTCAGGTTTGATTTTATAAATAAGAACCTTTAAGATTCGTGCTACATTACCCCCTTGTTCACTTACATCTTCCCCAGCTTTATGTTTTTTGATGGTTTGCTTCAGTACCTAACCTTGACTGTCCTGGAACTTGCTATGTAGTCCAGGCTGGTCTCCAATACCCTCTACCTTCTGAATACTAGGATTAAAGGCATATACTAACACCCCTGGACATAAGCTGTTCTTTTATTTCTTTTCACTAGTGGGAAGCTTAGCTGAGTGTGGTCTTGCCCTGAGGTCACCACTCCCTTTACTTCATTTCATAGTCTGTTTATTTCCCTGGACACCTAACCATAGGACAGAGTCAATGCTAGTCTGTTTTGGGATTTCCTCTGCCAATAAAATTAATACAAAACTTTTCAATTTAGCCTCAGGCAGACTTCTCAAACAAGAAGAAGAAAGCAGCCACATTTTTTCAGCAAAATATCATAAGACCAGTCTCAATGCTACATACTAACATTCTTCTCCACTGAAATCTCTTAAGCCAGGCCCCCACAGTTCAATTCACACTCAGCAAGCACCTCTGTCTTCTCTGATCCTATAAGTTTGATCTATTAAGCTCCACTAAAAGCATTCAACTGATTTTTTCATCTAAACTCCCAAAGTCTACATTCCTCCAAACAAAAACATGGTCAGGTCTATCATAGCAATATCCTACTCCTTACTAGCAACTTCTATCTCAGTCTGGGCTTATATTGCTTTGAAAAGACACTATGATCATCACAATTCTTATAAGGAAAACATTTAATTTAGGGGGCTCACTTACAGTTTCAGAGGTTCAGTCCATCATCACCATGGTAGAACATGGAAGTGTGCAGGCAGACTTGATGCTGGAGAAGGAACTAAGAGTTCTATGTTTTGACTGATAGTCATCAAGAAGGAACTTCCCTGCTGATTATGGCTTGAACATATATGATACCTCAAAGCCCACCTCCACCGTGAAACACTTCCTCTAACAAAGCCACACCTCCTAATAGTTCCATTCCCTATGACCAAGCATTCAAACATACAAATCTATGGGGGCCATTCCTATTCAAATCACCACACTGATAGAAAATAAAATGGGGGATATCCTGGAACTCATTGGAACAGAAATGTGCTTTCTGAAAACATCATTAGTAGATTAATATCAATAATTAAAAACTGGAACCTCATGAATCTGAGAAACTCTGGGATATTCTGTCTTTGGTTGTATTCCCATAGATTTTCAACACTGGGAACATGGAGACAGTGTAATACCATGCTCATAGTTTCATTGTCTAGCCATGTGGTCACAAAATACTTGGTTTTACATGAATCATATTATGCTGTTATTAGGCGAATATCTTAAACACTTTATAAATGTTGTCCTCATATCAAGTTCAGAAGTTAAACTATAGTTTGGAGAAAAAGTTTTAAATATTTACTATGTTTTTTAAGGGATTTATCATGTTATTCTTTAGGGACCATAATAAACAAGAGTGGTAACTGGATAGTCTATGTAGAAACTACATTATTTCAATGGGACTAATTTAAAGTTCATTTTAAATATAATACCAGTCTGCTCATGGAAAAGGGAAAGAAAAAAAAAACTATGAGAAAAACAAAATAAATTTTCCCAAGTTGAACTGAAGCACCAAGAAGGCTGCATGCAAAAAATTCAGACTGACAATCACTGTTTCTGTTTATTCAGAAAAATCTAGAACCTATCCCCATCACTCAACAGAACTCTTTGACACTGAGTAAATATTGGTAAATAAATCCATGAAAGACTCAAAGTTGAGGGTGAAATGGAAACTGATCAGAGACTCAATATCAAAATAATACTTTTCATTTAACACAATTTTGTATTACATGCAAGATAAAGCAAAAAATACACTAAAGAAACAAAGCAAAACCAATTCAGAAATACATTTAAGTATTTCAAATAATGGTTTCACATTAAATGTCTTGAGGCAGTAGAGACATTTTAACATATAGCACAAAACTTGAGTCTCAGTTCTCAGCAAAATTTCAGAGAAAAAAGAAAACAATCTCAAGAAACAAGATAATCAAAATAATGATTTCATATAAAAGAAATTTTTGATAATAAATCAGATGATAAATTAAAATTATATGGTAAAGTCTTCAGTAGAAAAAAATTAACAACATGTAAGATCAAACAAACAATTATAGAGTAGAACGAAAATTATGAGAAAAATGTTTGAAATAAACAGAATTGTCTTTAACAAAACCATCAGTAAAATTCAAAATAGTATCTAATTTTGAAATAATATAAATAATTTGATGAAATATTTGTTTATTCAATGTAAAGTTAAAAAAAATGAGAACAATGTAAGAAAAGCAAAACACGATTAGATTGACTTCATACTTGACTAATTAGCCCAATAATTTGTAAACAAAATAGTACAAAGAAAAAGGAGAGAGTAAAAGAGAATACTATTTTTTAAATGTTGAAAACCATTCATGGTTTTGGGGGTTTTTATTCCACCACGGTGGTAAATATGTAGGGGAACAATTCAGCGAACTGTGGTGGGAGGTTGTGGTAGAGCTTTTCACACTACAATAGACCAAGTAATAAGGAGCAAGGTATGAACCACGTGTCAAACCCTCCTAGAGAGCAGTCATCCTCACTTCCACCCCTTCTGCCAGTGAGGTAACATTGCTTAAAGTTTCCATGGACTCCAGGTAAAAACAAATAACCATATGAGAAAACATTAGTATTCAAGATGTAAGCTTGTGGGGAAAATTACAGACACAAACCATAACAATATGGAAAACAATACATTTTTACTGATTCTTTTTAATGATAGCAAATAAAGTTGATATTAATCTACCTATGTTAATAATTATTTTGAAATGAAAGCTATCTAAATGCACTAGCAAAGAATGGATCAATAAGAGAAATCTAATGACAGTTCCAGAAAATTTAAAATGTAAAGAGAAAATATATATGGAAAAATATAATGTAATGACATAATAAAGTATAATAATAATAACTTATTACTTTTTTGAAACAGTGTGTCTCTATGTAGTACTGGCTGTCTAGAACTCACTATATAGACCAGGTTGGTCTTTATCAAAAATCTACTGCCTCTGCTTCCAAAAAAATAGAACTTAAGTTGTATATGGCCATACACAGACTTTGCGTTAATTTCTGCCAGATCATATTTCATAGTAAAGAAAATTATCTGGAATAAGGCATAGCCAATTCCTCCAATAGTAGAAAGATCTCATAATGTATGTTTATTGCAGAAAGGGTGAGAATATGAAGCTGGATATAATTGACAACACTGACTATCAGGATTCACATTCTTCTCAAACTCAAATAACTATCAATATAACTTATATTCTGAGCCATAAATGTACTTCACAATATCTATAATAGATACCATCAAACATCTATTTTCAACTTATAATAGATTTAAATTAGAAATCAAAAATATACAGCAATCTGGAATTCTCAAAACACTATAAGAATATACAAAATACTTCAAAGTAGTGTGAGGGTAAAAGGAGAAGTCTTAAGAGAAAATACTTTCTGAACTAAATTTAAGTGAAAAGAAAATTGATAAGTCTGTGGTTTTAGCAAAAGTCATGTTCAGAGAAAGAAAATGTAGTATGCAATTTATACATTATAATGAAAAAGAAAATAACTAAAATCAATAATCTAAACTTCACCCAAAGAAACTAGGAAAGCAAAGAATATATCATGCGAAACATTGGAAAAGAATTTAAACATAAATCAATGTATTAGAAAGCTTTATTTTCAGTTCTTCTGTATTACAATTAAATAAACATAATAAAATATATTCCTTAAAACTAAAACAAGCTCCCAAATCACAACAATGGAGACTTACTTTTAGTTATAAATGCTTGGCTTAGCTTAGGCTCATTTCTAGCTAGCTCTTTTAACTTAAATTAACCTGTTTCTCTGTATCTTTTTCCTTGGTACTTTAAACCTTCTTTTTTTCCTTTTGTAATTTATTAATTTTACTACTTCTCATGTCTCGCTGATTGCCTTCTGTCCCTGGGTATCTCACTCATTCTCTCCTCTTTCTTTTTCTCTCATTCTTGCTGAGCCTAGTTTTCTCTTTCTGTTTATTCTCTCTCCCTGACAGCCACACCTATTCCTTCTCTGTTTAGCTATTGGACGTTCAGCTTTTTATTAGACTAATCAGGTGCCTTATACAGGCAAGGGGAAACAAATGCAACACAGCTTTACATAATTAAACCCTCATCCTTACATAATTAAACAAATGTAGCATAAACAAATTTAACAGTTTTACACAGTTAAAGTAATTAATACTCTGCAGTACAAATGCAATACATCTTTACATAGTTAAAATAATATTCCACAACAAGAAAGTGTGAAGGTTACAATGAGCAACATACTCCACAGGGTATTTAAGTCTTTGGCCCCAGGAGGTGGCAGGGGATCATGAAACATTTTGGACATGGCTCTAAAATGGCAGATGAAGAGCCATAGTGGAGTGCCTTGAGAGTCATAGCTTTGACCTGTCACCTGCCTGAGCTTTCTGTTTCTGGACCAGTCATAATATGCACATGCCTCAGGCTCATGCTATCATACCCACCTAGTCAAAGTGAATCTATTCTCCCTTAAGATTCTTTTATCAGATGTATACTTACAGATACCATAAAACTAACACAGGAAGGAAATGGAGATAACTAAAGAACTGACCTCAGAAGGTGAGATGAAATTCCCTCTTCAAGAGTGTAGTGTCTCCTTTAGTTTACAGAAGTATATATTAATATAACAGTTGACTGAATTAAAGACTTCTTTTGTGCAAGATATGCATATACTTCCACGTTTATGCGAGAAAAGAGCTTCAAATATCAACACTCAGCATGATATTAACTATGTTTCTTGCTCCTCCCTTTCCAAGTTTAATCCCCATAGGGGTTAATAAGCTTTACTGAGTGAGTTTGTGGCCTAATAGTTTAATCCCTGTAATGAAGTATGATTATCCTTCAACTGGATGAGTTAGAGGAACATTTTCTTAATAAGGAAAAATGAGGACTTTGACCTCAATTTTTACATTTAGACCCTTATAATATTTTATTCACTGTTGTACACTAACCTCTGGGTTTGAAATTAGAGAATAGAAATTCTAGTTCTGACCACATTGAGTAAGAGTAAAAGTTTATGGTCCAGTTGAATGAGTGCAACATTCTGACAAAAAACTAAAGTTACAAAAACATTAAAAGAAGGATAATCTAGATCCCTTTTACATAGCAAATAATTCATGATATATTGATTTATTCTTAAATTTAAAACCAAATTCTACAAGAGTTATTTAAATCAGTCTTTTAGATTTAGATATACCTTCTGTTCTCATTAATTATTATTATATACAAAATAATATTTAATATAATATTGTGTTGTTTCAAAATTGTCTTGCATAATTATAGTTTATTGTCATAACATTATTCAAAAAGAAAAATCACAAAATATATATTGTTCCTCACTTATCTACTATATAGTAATGTGTTTTCTGAGTTTTTTTTTAATTTTCTTTGGTTTCATAATGCATTTCATGTAACAGCATTTCTCTTTGGAAGATCTATCTGGGTAGCAATACGTTGCCCTCACAGTCTCAATACTGCAATGCCTTAAGCCTAATATATCCTAAGGCCCCAACTTCTGTCTTTGAAATACCTGAAAATATTCCAGTTATTTTGTTCCTTTTCTCAGGGATCCTATTTGATTGATTCCTATTTGAAAATGCCTAATATTTATGTCACAAATGATGAAATATCCTTTTATTTAAGTGATTAACATAAATAAGATACAATAAAGGAAAACTCTATAGTAAGATAGATACCTTAAGAATTTGAGAAAGAGTAATTTGAACTATTGACAATTAAAAGCCAAAGTGTATTGAATTATATTTCATTTTTCCTCCTATTAAATATTGAACCTGTAGGCAGTGAAGCTTTCCCTGTGGACATTTGTTTGTGTGATAATCTTCCTTGCTCTCTTCCTAAAATGCACTAGATGTAAGACAAATTTATTTCTGGTAAACTATATACTTGTAGGTGCCTGTGAGAGATAGAATCTTCATAGTTTGGTCAGTTATAACTCAGCTTACTAAAGATGTTCAGTGTAAAAGAACCACAACTCAATTCATTTGTAAAAGTATAATTTCTGCCTGTATTATTAAAAAACAAATGCTAATAAAAATATTACTTATAACTTGCATGCAGAAGATGCCTGGCACAAGTAATATTATGCAAAATTTTAACACATAAAGAGAAGTTCCCTGTCCTAAAGTTAGGATGTTATACAATATTGGCTCTTCTTCAATTCGTTATGTTCTTCTTTTCTTGTTTGAATAATTTATATTGTGGCTTTATTTATTTATTTTTATATTTAAAATAGGTTCTTCATTCATATAATACATCCTGACCACAGTTTCCCTCCATCTATTCCTCCTAGGTTTCTACTAGTTTTCCTTTCCCCAAGATCCACTAACCCTCTGTTTCTTATTCAGAAAAGAGCAGGCCTCCAAGAGATGACAGCTAAACATGACAAAACAAGATACCTTAAGACAAGGCAAAAGCTCTCCTTTCAAGGTTTGACCAAGCAACACAATAAGATGAAAAGGGACCTAAGAAGAGGCAACAGAGTCAAAGACACAAATGCTTTCACTTTTAGGAGTCCCACAAAATCTGCAAGATAACAGCCATAATTTATTCAGAGGATCTGATACAGACCCATGGAGGGTCCATGCTTTCTACTTCAGCCTCTGTGAACTGGTATGAGCCCTGTTTGGTTGTTTGGGTGAGCCATGTTCTCCTAATGTCCTCCATCCCCCATTATTCCTACTTCTCTTCCATGGAATCCCCTGATTACTTAGCAGAGAGACACAATGGAGACTCCCAATCTGAGAAGAAAGTCATACAGGGCACATATAAATGTTTTAAAATAAATGTTATATTTTTTGATTTGTTGACAATAAAAAAGTTGTATTGGCCTGGGTTTAAGATTTAAAATGCAAAGAGATACTGTGTCTTTGAGAGGTTTTCTATTTCTTTGCTAAAATACTAGACCCCAATGCAACTTGAGAAAGAAAGGGTTTATCCTATCTTACGACTGTCACATGACAGCCCATCATTGAAGAGACTCAATGCAGAAACTCAAGACAGAGGACAAAAGATGAAGCAGAGGACATATAGGAGTGCTGCATATTGACTTGTTCTTTTATGGCCTGCTGGGACAGTATTCTTATAACATGAAGTACTACTAGTCAGGGTTGACATTACCAACAGTGATTTTAAACTTTCCACATTAATCAAGAAAATGCACTGCAATCTTTTCCATAAACAAATCTGGTAGGGGCATTTTCTCACTTGAATTTCCTCTGTTCCAAACAACTCTAACATGTCAAGTTAATATAAAACTAAAGAGCACATTAGGCCCAAAGTGTTTACATATTAGGCACACAACTGGTTTTAAGATTCACTCTTATTTTAAATGTATCTTAAAAGTTAACCTACTTATTGTATAATTTATACACTGATACACAAAAGTGAATCCACAAATTAAGCTTGAACAATACTATTGGGGGATTTATTAAGACAACTCCACGCAGTTAAAAGAGAGGTTTATTTTGGGGGTAACTTACAACAAGTAAGGGGATAGGTTACAGGATTGAGGAAAGGTGAAAGCCAGTTCAGCGGTGTTCTCTGGAGAACTCTGCTTAGTCTGCATCCAGCATCCAGGATCACCAGGAACCAAGAGAGCTGGATCATCTGGACCTTGGGTGTTCAGGGCTCCCATGTCAGCCCTGCCTTCTGGGCAGGCCATAGGTAGGTGTGACAGTTACCAGAGGACTCACTGTGGGTAGTATTTCCAGGTCAAAGCTGGAACAGCTACCCTCTACATGATACTGTGATGTTCATTTTAATATTTTATTGGAGTCTGTGCAATTATTGCTAGGTGTTTTTGATATTTCAGTCATGTGGCAGCTGAACCTGTACCGTATTATGCAGGCAGGACAGGCACACTTCACTCATTTGTCTTATGTGTACATTAGATGGATGGTAGGAAGAGTTTGCTGCTGGCTTGCCTACTGTGCTCCTTCTTGGGGTTTGAACTTGTGCATAGCATGACAGTGTGGTTATTTCAATGAAGTCAGGCTTGTATTCGATGGCTTGTATTCACTTGCTCTTAAGTTTAGGAGAGTTTGATGGGATTTGTGAGAAAATTAGGTTCACACTGTTTATATCATAATACTAAACTCCAATTACATAGCCAGATATTTATGAGAGGAGGTATATGTGAATACCAAAGATATGATTCATTATACATCTACCTGTGGATTAAAAAAAATTCACGTTTGTTTTCAGAAAGTTATGAAAGAAATATCTCCTTTGTCACAATAATTAGTTTTAAAAGGAAACTGTGACTGAGACAGAAATATACATAAATAGGTAATGAGTAATGAAACCAAGAGGGGCCTTAATTTTGTGGGTTGTGCTGGAGAGAATAAATCCATTTGTCAATGTACATGTATGCTTAATAGAAAATATCCTTTTATTGAAACAAGTGTTTTTTTTTTTTCTATTCAATATTCACAGTTTATAAAACTTTCTTAGGGTACCTTTTCTATTATTTTGAGTATAGCATAATGAATTCAGTAGAAATGTAATCTTTGTTCAACCAATTACAAATTATACTTTAATAAGCATGGATAAATACTTGTCAAGTTTAAATTGTACCTACATTGCCTAATGTGATTTTGGGGCACAATTTCAATTATTTTATGTCTGCTTATTGTTTTTTTTTTCATTTTCCTTTAAGAAGTTTTCTGCTCACTCTACATACCACCCACAGATCCCATCTCCTCTCTCCTCCCAACCCAACCCTCCCTCACAAGCCACCCTATATCCCCACATCCCTCAAATCAAGGTCTTCTATGGGAAATCAGCAAAGCCCAGCACACTGAGCCTAAGCAGGTCCAAGCCCCTTCCCACTGTACCAAGGCTGCCATACCACCAGCACCTGGGCTCCCAAAAGCCTGCCCATGTACCAAGGATGGATCTTGATCTTCCGCATCTGGGTGCCCCCCAAACAGTTCGAGCCAACCAACTGTCTTCTGTATCCAGAGGGCCTAGTCCTGTCCCATGGGGGTTCCACAGCCACTAGTTTATAGTTCATGGGCTTCCACCAGTGTGGCTGGTCATCTCTGCATGTCTTCACATCAAGATCTCCACATCCCCTGCTAGTAGAATCCCTCCTCTCCCTTATTGATTGGATTCCCAGAGCTCAGCCTGGCACCTGGCCATGGATCTCTGCATCTGCCTCCATCAGTCACTGGACAAAGGCTCTATGATGGTGGTTAGGGTATTTACTAGACCAGTCACCAGAGTAGACCAGTCCAGGCACCTTCTAGACCACTGCTAACACTCCCAGGTAGGGTCATCCTTGTGGATTCCTGAGATCCTCCCCAGCACCCTGCCTCTTCCTATTCCCATGATGTCCTCATCTGTCATGCTATCTTCCTCCCTGCCCTCCCACTCTATCCCTGTTCCAGTCTGCTTGTTTTTTAAAATAAATATTTACTTTGTGAAGTAGAGTTGTATTTGATAATAAAAACAAATGTCTTAAGGAGACATCCATATATTTTTTCTGAATCAGCAAATACCATGTAATTAACCCTGACTAATGGCTTTCATTATCCTTTTTGAGCAGGATTGAATCACACTGTTTTTTAATGTCTACTGACAAGTAATTATAATCTAGAAATCCACAGTGAAAACAATTTTCAGTATTTATCACAGTGTGTTTATAATCATTAGGTTATTCTTTTCTGCTTGGATATTAAAGTTAGTTGATTTGTAATGAAGCTCTTCAGGCATTCAGGAAAATCATTACATTATCCAAGGAGTAGTTAATATTTTATTACAATCTCAGTGGGGTATTTGCAGGGCATATTCAAATTCAAAAACTTAAATTCAAAAACACAACAATGAGCCTTCAAAGCCAGTGAACAGCTGATACATTGAAGTCAGTATTTGCACAGTATGTATGTAGCTGAAGTTTTCTCTGGTCCTGCCCAGTCCCAAAGACCCTGCAGCCTCTTAAAAAAATCACTCAGAAGCTTATATTAATTAAAACTGCTCTGACATTAGCTCAGACTTATTATTGACTAGCTCTTACACTTAAATTCACCCATAATTCTTATTTTGTTTAGCCACATGGCTTGGTATCTTTTCTCAGTTCTGCCTGGTCTTCTTACTTCTTCTCTGTCTGGTTGGCAACTCCTGACTCAGCCTTCCTCTTCCTAGAATACTCCTTGTCTGTTTATCCCACCTCTACTTCCTGCCTGGCTACTGGCCAATCAGTATTTTATTTATCAACCAATGGGAACAACACATTTACAGCATGCAGAGCACCATCACCCATCATTTCCCCTTTTCTTTCTATTTAAAAGGGAAGTTTTAACTTTACCTTAGTAAAATTGTATATAACAGAACAGTTATCAAGCAAGAACTATAGTTATAATATTTATTCTATTTGTATTTGGCAAAAATCAAAGAACATATCCTATCTATCCTATATTTGTGAGTCTAAGGTTCTATATCAGCCTTATTTCCTATCATAACTAAGGAAAATTTTAACTATCTAGTCTTCAACTGCATCAAAGACCTGAGAAGTATATCATATTATCTAAGTAAACAGGAAGAGCATTGTAAGCAACTTCTAAAAATCTAAAATGACAGAGACAGCTGTCTGCCTGGACAGCCATCTAAAGCTCCTCTGTAAAGTTTGGGCATCTATCTTCAGCCTACAGGCCCTAGAGTCTCTCAGTCAATTCTCTCTGTGTCTTATTAAATGTCTGGCAGTTTCTTCTGTGAAGCAGGAAACTGAAGGACCATTTCTCCAAGCAAACTTCAGTGGTCACCTTTCTGTGGATTCTGCATATCCAGTTGACACATTTTGCCAAGCAGTCCAGGCAAGAACAATTTGTTGCTCAAATGGCTATTTTAGCCAAGAGGAAGATAAACTCCATATATAGTGTCTTTGATGCCCACCCTCCTCTCTGAAGTAAATCAGTGCTGCCAGGAGCAGATGTGTCTCATTGCCCAGAAAATCTAAGTTTTTAAAATATTTTAAATGCCATATTCTGTAGGTCTTTGAAGTATTTGAAGATTACCTATCCATCTGAAATATATCTATATATACCTATTAAACTAAACTAACATGACTATAAGTTTGATTATCATAGAAGACTAATTATTAATCTGTATTTCTTAATTATCCATTATGATTTAAATGAGTTACCTAAACATAATACCTTAAATAAGAACAGAAATATGTACATATGTACATACATAGAGAGCATAACAAAATTAACTCTAAATTTGTATCAATAAACTAAAATCCATAGCAATATAAAACATTTTTAAACAAGTTACTACTCTTTAAAAGTAGCTTCATTAATTATTCTACCCATATGTATATGTGTGGGTTGTCTGTATATGATGGTGTTCCACAGGAAATTTATTTTATTTTTGTGATTATTATATAATAATATAATTTCCTCTTTCAATTTCCTTCCTACAGTCAGATATCCCATGTTTTGATGTCTTTCTAATTTAATGGGTCCTTTAAAAAAATATATATGTGTATATATATATATATTCTGAAATACATAAATACAACTTTGTTTGTGTAATGTTACTGGCATGCATGTTTTTAGAGCTGACTGCTTGACATTGTATAACCCATTGGTTAACTCTTCCTTGCATAGACTACTTTTTCCTGTAGGCATTGCTTATTTGCCTATAGTTCTTTGTTCAGTGTTGAGAAATCCTGAGTTCCCTCACCCAGTCCATATTAGAAAGTGTAATGCTGTTGTTATTTTTTCAGCTTGCCTTTAGGCAGTCATCGTGGTGAGAATTTATTGGTGTAGCCACTTATATTCCTAAGAAACAAAACCTTACCGTCCCTTTCCCCTCTAGCTCTTACAATCTTTTTGTCTCCTCTTCAAGGTGACCTCTGATTCTTAGGTACAGGAGCTGCACTGCTGAACTTACAAGTTGGGATAGGTCCAAAACCCATTATTTTGACTGGTTGTGGTTTTCTGAACTGATTTTGATTTGTCACGTAGAAACATTTCATTGATAAAGGCTGTGGACTACATTTATCTTTGCATATAAGACCAATATTAGAATGCAGTTAACAATTATGCTGATTTAGGTGGAGATTCCCCTTCAAGATCCTGCACTCTACTGTCCTTGTGTAGGTACCTACCTTTTTTCATTACCAGGTGACATTATTTCCTTCTTGTTGAGTGGGTCTTAGGTAAAATTACAGAGCTCCTGGTTACTGCCAAGGCTTGCATGCCACTACTGCATCCTTACTGCTATTGGTCCACCAATTGACATGTTCATAGGTGGTATTTAAACTAGGTGCTACTATCAGTTGCTTCCCTCCTTTGGAAACTTGCAAGGCTCCTTATTTTGTATGATCAAATATAATCCTCATAAGAGTAGGAATTCAAACCACTTCCAGCTCAGGAGTCTCTGGGTCCTGTGCCTGAAGGTCCTGAGTATTTGTATGAGGGAAAGAGAAAGGCAGGATGACTTGAGAGCATGAAAGTTAGAGTATGACAGAGGAAGTGAAAGACATAGACAGAGCATATGTTTAGTATTTGGTTTTTAAAAAAGAAATTTTAAAAGTGCCAGCAGAAATACAATTTCCTTTGTTTACAATTTTTTTTCTGGGAATATAAAATCTCATTGAAGAATTATGTATTTATTCTTTAAACTAATTTTATGAATTTATGCAAAATTATATGAATATTTTATTCACTAAAAATAAATTATTAAGCTTATTACACAATTACATGTACACTTACACTTTCTGTGGTTGTACAAGACTGGTATTTTTTTTAACATCTTGAACTTCAACAGATTTTATTAGTGAAGCACAGGGTGTTATAGATTTCTTTGGCTGCATGTTCTTAACAATGAGTTAAATATCTTCAAATAAAGTCAAAGACTTTTGTGTTTATTCATAAAGAAGTCATTATTAAATATAATTTCAAGTATTAATCAGTAAATATAATAGCCACCAAAATATATTTCCTTACAAAGTTTAACTTAGATTTATGCCATAAATTTTGGGGAAGTAAATATGTTTTGTTATTCCTTTTAAAAATATTTTCCAATTTTGTGATTTCTTTTAAAATGTATTGTCATTATGAAATATTCTGTTTAATTATAAGAAGAGGCCCTAAATATTATAGTGTGATACAGGTTCAAACTAAACATTACAATGGTTACAAATAAAATCTATAAAATAACAGGTTTTAGACACTGTTATTACACTATTTTCCTGCTCCCAGATTAAAGTTCCACATGCATTTTAAATAGTATGTTTTTGTTTTCTTTAAGTATTTAGTGTAAAATACTGATAATATCACATTGACTGAATCATTTTATTTTAATAATTCAAGAATGTTTTGTTTCTTATTTTTAATAATATTGTTCTTTGAATAAAATATACAAATATATAATGTGTTCTATTTACTCTCTCATCCCACCCCCTGTCTCCTTACCCTTCTTGTCATTTCCCTTCCTGTTTCTTTACATATCCCACTTTCATATCATTTCACTTTGACTTGTGACAGAGTAAATTTGAAATTATTGATCAACTCTTGTAATTTCAAATTCATAGTGAAAACAAGTATAAATTTTAATCATAGCATGTTTAAATGGTAATGAGTTATTCTTTTCTGGTTGGTCATTCAATGTGATAGCCAATATGTAGCACTCTGAGTTTGGAAGTGTCCACTGGAGCTTGGTGACCTCACTCGTATAAAAGTTTTGTTTAAAATATTTTCATGTTCTTTTTTAATGATCATAATTTTCTATTTCAAATATATCATATATAAAAACAAGATATATAGTTAGATCATGCTTATCTATTTTTAGTTAACTACTCTAGGCTTTTAGATGTTTTGCTCAATTTACATCTATTTATCACTGTTACCCTTAAATGTATTATTAAATTTTGCTATACATTTTCTGAATTTTGTTTATATTTTATGATAAATTAATATTTACTGTAAGTAAGATAGATTCTTTCCTCACTAATTGCTCAATGAAGACATTTTAATTGGCTCACTGTGTCCATTAATATGCACTTATATTTTTAAAGTATCCTAGATTTTGCTGCTTAGAGCAAACTATTTATGAGTGCCTATTTGTAGGTTCTCCACACCCTAGTTGATAATCCCATGCTCACTCACATATGGGCAGCAGTAATTGGGCTCAATGGTTTAAAATCTAATTATGAGAGATTTTAAATTTTAAATTTGGAAAGAAAAGATGTGATTGTTCCTGAGAGGAATTAGAGGAGAGAGTAAGGAGTAGATAGCATCAAGATGAACAATATACAATCTATATAATTTCCAACACAATTCTTTATAGACCTTGTTGTTGTGGGATGTTTTATATGTCAAATGTGTTGACCTGATTGGTTAAAATAAATAAAGTGCTGATTGGCCAGTAGCCAGAAGGATAGGGTAGGTGGGACAAGGAGGAGAAGAATTCTGGAAAGTGAAGGCTGGGGCAGGGAGATACTGCCAGCCGCTGCCATGACAAGAAAGAGATAAGGAACTGGTGAGCCACAAGCCATGTGGCAAAGTATAGATTAATAGAAATGAGCTAAATATAAGAGTAAGAGCTAGACAATGGTAGGCCTGAGCTAATGGCCAAGGAGTTTAAATAACATAAATGTCTGTGTGTTTATTTTCCAAGTGGGTTGTTGGACTAACAGGGCTTGGTGGCACCTGGAGAGAAGCTCTCCAACTACACCTTGTCCAGGGAGAGATAACTGCACTTGCCGGGCTTTTAGAGGGTGATGTTGAAACTTAGTACAATAGAAACCCACAGGATGTAATGAGGGTGAGCTAGCAAGGACTTCTGGTAATGTAGGATAGGGAGCATGACCTAACTTTCTTTGGTAACCAGGCAACTTTAGTTATGGAACTGGGACACCAATTCAACCAAACAATACTTCAACCTATAATCTGTACTGATTGAAAAGTATACTGGGGTAATGGAGAGGGAGAACTTGTGGGTGTGGCCAGTCAATGACTGGTCTAATTTGAAGCACAAGCCAGGAAAGGAAGCCCATGCCTGACTCTGCCTGGATAACCAGAAACTGGAGGCTAGAGTTTGGCAAAGAGACTGAGGATTGAAAAAAAAATCAATAAAATTATTGATTATATTCTGCTACACTCACAGATCATTGCTCATCTGCATTGTCATCAGAGAGGCTTCCTTGGGTAACTGATGGGAGCAGATACAGAGATGCACAGCAAAATATTAGGTAGACCCAGAGTGCAAATTGGTGATCTCCAGTGGATCTCTCCTATCAGAGCTTGGGGAACCCCGGGGAAGCCAGAGGGAAGAGCACACCTTCCCAGTAGATTGAGATAGGTGAATTGGGAATACCAGTATAAGGTATCCCCAAGAATCAATGAACAGGGCTCATCATAGGGGTTCACAGAGACTGAAGCAATGATCACCGAGCCTGCATATATCTAGCAAGGTCCTTTATAAATATGTTTTGGTTGTTAGCTTGGTATTTTGTAGGACTGACTCCTAACAGTGGGTTTGGGGGTCTCTGACTTTTTATCTGCTCTTGGGATTCTTTTCCTCCTACTGGGTTGTCTTACCTAGCTCTGATATAAGGGTTTGTGCCCAAGTGTTTTTGTAACCTGTTATTCCATGTTTGGTTGAATATCCTTGGAATGCCTGCTGTTTTCTGAAGAGAAATGGAGGACAAGCAGATCTGGGGGAGAGGAGGTGGAAGGGACTGGGAGGGTTGGAGGTATAGGAAACTGGTTGGAATGTATTGTACAAGGGAAGAATAAATATGAATAATAAGTAAATAAATAAAAATAAAAAGATACAAAAATAGCATCAGAATGACTATGTTTCAGTTTTTCTCAAATAACAAAAGAGCTAGACAGAATATATGAAATATTTAAACTTTCAGGAGAAAACATTATAAAAGTCATCTGTAATTCCTTATATGGAAAGAGAGAACTTATTCACATCTGATGGTTATATTGACTTATTGGCTTACTGGAGTTCTGAGGACATTAACTGATGGAGGGAAACAGCAAAGGCCACTAGGCCTCTTGTTTTAGAGATAAAAGGAATTTATACAGACTAAGCAGTGAGTATTCATAAAAAAAGAAAATGCTAAATAGGAGAATATTGAATTAAATCAACAATCTGGAGTGAGCAGAATGTCTTTTGGTGTGAAAAATAAAAAAAAAAGGCACAGTCTTTTGGAGACTGAATAAAAAATAATCTTACTTCAAAACCAGAAATGTTTTCTAAACATTTTTTTCAATCAAAAAACTTATGCCCATAACAAAATCTTATGTAGGTATTTATAGCAGCTCCATCCATAATTGCTAACAAGCTAAAAGATATCATAAATAGCTAATTAATAAAAAAAGTACTGTGACATATACTTGTGTAATTATAGATTGTCTAGAGTTAAAAATTAATGAGATATCAACACATACAAAAATTTATAGAAACTCTAAATGCATACTGTCAATTGAACAAACCCAATCTTAAAAGTCTACAAAGTCTATGGTTCTGTTGATAGGACATTTTGGAAAAGTAGTAAGTATTGAGATAATATGATCACCAGTGACATATATTAGAGGTAGATATAAAGAGATGATAATTTGAGGATATGAGATGTCTAGGGAGATAGTGCCACTTGGTATGATACTATAAATATCAGTTCATGACATACATTTTTCAGATTCATAGAACTTTACAGCTGAAGATTGAATTTTAATATATGGGAATAAAACTATCCACATAAGAAGTGAGATAGTCTCAGAAAAGATCTAGCTACACTGAATGACAGAAAATATGCTTTGAACTAGTCTTTCTAAAAGAGATGGGGTGATCAACTTGACCTAATTTGTAAGTGATTAAATCTGGATTATAGAATGCAGAATGACCTATTTATAAGTGATAATAAATCTTGATATTAAAACTGTTCTTGATAATAAAAACTGTTCTCTACAAAACATGTGCTAAAATTTCTGAGACCACTATACATGTATAATGGAAACAAATCATTATGGAAATGGAGGCCAGATGGTGAGAAACTGTTTTGTCACCTTTGGAGTGGAAATCTACAATTTAATTGGAGAAGTATAGAAAAACCCATATGGGTATTCATTGGAGTTAGAGACATAATAAAAATCTACTGTTAGCTTAATATAGACATATAGTGTTATATAAACAAATATTTACCAGTGTATGTACATCTCAGTTCACATGGATGTGTATCTCCACTATACCAGCTTACAAACCATAAGAGATATGGTAGCAACATTTGCACTCCCTTGCAGGACGCAGGTAATGGTTTCTAATAACATCTGCCACTGAAAGTAACCACATGTCGTTTGAGAACTATGGGAGGAAATGTACAAGATGAATCTTGTTGTTATTCTATTTTTATTAAAATCAGCTCAAGGGAAGGGTAATGTCTATTAAATAAATGAAAGATTTAATGTATAATATTTTAAAAATATAAATTGCACACAAGCATAAATATATTCATACATATTGCTATGAAATCATCATCACTGTGAAGACTATGAACATATTTATAACTTCCAAAAAGTGTTCTCTGCTTTTAATTTAGTCTTGATTCTCTCTGTTTTGCTTTCCATCCCCATGCTATGACTACTATAATTTCAGATTCTGTATATGTTCTATAATAACACAAAGGGAATCAAATAGCATATAAGTTTAAATCAGGCTTCAGATAACCAAGATTCATCTAATTTTTCATGAGGCTATAATTTTTTTTTTGTTAATTTCCCTATGTGAATATTGCCACTCATAGGCAACTGAGTTGCTTACCATTATAGTCATTGAAGGTAGGGCTTTTGTACATTCCTACGGATGTCTTTGTATGGACAAATGCTTGTTTTATTCTTGGGCAAATTCTAGAAAGTGCGTGACTAAGTCTCATAGTAGAACTGTTTATAAAAGTCTCAGATATTTTACTTATGCTACTTACATCATTTCACATTCCTGTTCATAATCCATTTAAAGCACCTTTCCAACCCTTTTCATGACCACATGACTTAGTAATTCAAATCTCATTATGTTAAAGAGATTTTAAATGGTCTTGCTCCACATCATAATAATTTTGTTCCAGAAGACTTGTAAGTTTTATGTCGAGCTCTATTACGAAAACCTGAATATTTGCAATGGCTAATGTGGTTTCTTGATCTTTGTGCTGAGAAGGCCCGACAGAATGCACAAAGTAACAATCCGCGGCTGCAAGCTATAACCTATTATTAAGCATAGAAGCAGCACATCAATTGGTTAAGGAACAATTACTGAAGAATCATATTGAGGTTTCTACTTCCCTTTGGAATTCGCCTATATTTGTAATTAAGAAAAAGTCAGGTAAATGGCATCTTCTAACTGATTAGAGAGGATTAAATGCTTCCATGTATCCTATGGGAACTCTTCAACCTGGAATTCCTTCCCCTGTTATGCTACCTAAGGATTGGGCTGTTATTGTTATTGATTTACAAGATTGCTTTTATACAATTCCTATTCATGAATAAGATAGAAAAAGATTTGCCTTTTCTTTACCTCAAATTAATCATAAAGGGCCTCATCAAAGATTTCAATGGAAAGTTTTACCTCAAGGCATGATGAATTCTCCTACTATGTGTCAATTATATGTTGATTCAGCTTTAAAACCTATTTGACCAAAATGGCTTAATGTATATATTTCTCATTATATGGATGATATTTTATTTTCTAGTTCAGATATTAATGAATTGGAATTAATTTTACAACAATTGCCTCAATATTTTAAGCCTTATGGCTTAGTAATTGCTCCTAAAAAATTCAATTATTTAGGATATGTTGTGAATAGAACTACTATTCACCCATGAAAATGTCATTAAGGAGAGATAAATTACAAACTTTAAAGGATTTTCAAAAATTATTGGGTGATATAAATTGGTTAAGACCAGCCTTAGGGATACCAACTTACAAATTACATAATTTATTTGGGATTTTACAAGGAGATTCTGATTTAAATAGTCCAAGAGAATTAACTCCAGAGGCAGAACTAGAACTTCAATTTGTGGAAGAACAAATTAAAAATTCTTTTAAAAATAGGATTGATGTTTCTAAACCTATTACATTATATATTTTTCAAACTTGGCAATACCCTACTGGTATGCTAGGACAGGATGAAAAACCTTTAGAATGTATTTATACTAAACATATATTTTCCAAAACTATTATGCTTTATGATCATCAAGTGACATTAATTATTGAACAAGGGAGACAACGTTGTTTTACATTGTCTGGATATGATGTTCATGAGATAATTTTTCCTTTAGCTAACGATCAAGTGTCTTTTTTGTTATCTAACTCAGAGGTGTTACAAATTTCCCTTGCTAATTTTGTTGGAAGTATTAATTATCATTTCCCACAAGGTAAATTATGGGATTGTTTTAGAAAACAAGAATTTGTTATTAATAATATAATAAGTGAAGTACCATTAACAAAGGCTATTACTGTATTTACAGATGGTTCTAAGACAAAAAGTGCTTATTCCATAAAAAAAAATCATTATTGGGTTCAACCTACTAATTTTGGTTCTGTACAACAGAATGAATTGTTTGCAATCATACAAGTATTGATTGATTTTACAGTTGATATAAATATTATTGCTGATTCTGCTTATGCTGTAGGAGTTGTGCGGAATATATTAAATGCTGTTATTTATTCTCCTAAAAGTTCTTTACAACTGTTATTTGATACTTTACAACAATTATTGCAGCAAAGAAATTCAAAAATATATATTACACATATGCACTGTCATACTCGTCTTCCTGGTCCACTGACTTATGGTAATCATGCAGTGGATCAGTTGGTTTCTTTTGTGAATGCTGAAAAAGATCATGCTCACCTGCATACTAATGCTGCTCACTTACATTTAAAATATAAAATACCTTATAAGCAAGCTAAACAAATAATTAAACAATGTCCTATTTGTAGACCTTTACATATTCGAATCATTCCTGCCGGTATTAACCCTCGTGGTCTTCAATCTAACGAAATCTGGCAAATGGATGTTATGCATGTAGCTATGTTTGACAGACTTTCTTTTGTACATGTTATAGTAGATATATTTTCAAAATTTATTTGGGCCACTGCTCAATCAGGAGAAACTGCAAATCATGCGATTCAACACCTATTACAAACATTTTCTGTTATGGGAGTACCTGCTACAGTTAAAACAGATAATGGACCAGCTTATGCCATTCATAAGTTTAAACAATTTTGTGATTATTATGATATTAAACATGTCCAAGGTATTAAATATAATCCTCAGGGACAAGCTGTGATGAAAAGGACACATGGAACTTTAAAATTACAAATTAAAAAGGAGGAGAAGGAGTGATCCTGAAAGGGATATTTTATATCTTACACAACAAAATGCAAGATCTGTTTTATCTCAAGCATTGTTCACCTTAAATTTTCTTAATCTACCACAAGGAGATATTTTAACTAGAGCTGAAAAACATTTTCAACAAGATCCTGCTGGTATGATGTTACAACAGCCAGTTTGGATAAAAATTGCTGCTGATGCAGAATGGCAGCCTTGTTTGCTGCTTAGGGGAAGTGTAATGGTTATGTTTCCACAGAGGATGGAGTCACCAAATACCGGTTACCAGCCTGATGGGTCCAGGCGCTGCTCCGTTGCGGACAGCCCCTTATCCACCTCGCCGTCATCCAGCTAATCAGAGGGATCCAGAGAATATTCCTGTTGCTGCCATGGCTCATCTGTCCCTTGGAGGCCGTCACAGACATCGACAGCTGGCTCTTACTCCTTTGCCTACAAGCTTAGTGGGGAAGGTCAAAAGATCTTGCAGAGAACAGGCAAAGCCTTAACTGCTGAGAATTTATTCTTGGCTATGTGTGCTTTGCGTACAGTTACTTCCTCTGCTGAAGGAGCTAATGTAAGCTATTGGGCTTATATTCCTAATCCACCTTTGATGGAGCCTGCCATGTGGGGCAGTATGGATATAACCTTATATACTACTCCTTTGGTATTATCTCCTCCTTGGAATAATTTGACTTACCTGAATAAGGATGATGGCAGCCTTTTTAATTTTACTTACGCTGGATCCTTGAAATCTATTTGCTTAGGGGAGTTTCCTTGTCTTCAGATGGATTGGCAACATTGGCTTTTGCCAGGAAACATGAGCAATGGATCTTGTATGCGTTTGCAATGGTTATCTGCATGGTCTATTAATATGACTTGGACCAACGTCACCTTTGAAGATCCTTTGCCATTTCCTGAGTGTCCTGATTTTACCTATATTGGTTTGAAATATCAACCTTTTGTTTGGCAAGAATGCCAAGGAAAATTTGGAAAATTACATCAGGACATGATTATGTGGGGACCATATGGTCAGTTTTTGCAAAATTGTTCTGAATGGAATGATACTCAATGTGATGTCTCTCTTACAATTAGGATCCCAATGAAAGAGCAATGGAATCAGACCATCTCTGGAAACTGGTTCATGGAATGGGGAGATGGCAGAAGTGCCAATCCACGCATCACATTTTTGAGATTTCCTGCCCAAGTTCAGACACATTTATGGAAAGCTGCTGACGCTTTGAAGCCTGTCTATCTAATGAATGGCACATTTTCTGGAACTGCTTCCTCTGCCTCCTCCTATTATTTCACATTGTTTAAAGAATATAATATAACTACTTGTTTGCCCTTGCCCTATGTTTTTATTGGAAATTTTACATTTGATCAAGGAATTCAATGTATACAATGTCAGTTGTATTCTTGCTTGAATTCATCTGTTAAGTTTAAAGATGGTTTTCATTAATGATTTTGCAACAACGTACTCATGTTTGGTTACCAGTGAATTTGGAAAGAACCTGATCACATAATCCTGTAGATACTTTGGTTTTAGAATTCTTTGAAAAGTTGTTAAAAAGAACAAAAAGAATGGTCGGGATTGTTGTGGCTGTAATTCTTAGTTTAATAGAAGTAACTACAGTTGCTACTGTGACTGGCATAGCCTTACATACTTCCTTGCAGACAAAGAATTTTGTTGAACAATGGCATAAAGAGTCTCATGATCTCTGGCTATCTCAAGTCCAGAAATCCACAATGAAACATCCACTATAGACAACTGGCAATGGTCGAGAGAAAGCCTTATCTGACCTAGTCTGGTGATTAGATGGCCAAACATACTACCAGTTGTGCTGGAACTCTCATCCAATAACTGATGGAAGTGGATGCAGAGATCCTCAGCCAGGCCCCAGGTGGAGCTCCAGGAGTCCATTTGTCGAGAAAGAGGAGGGACTGTAAGAGTGTGAATTGTTGAGACTAAGATTGGAAAAAGCACAGGGACAAATAGCCAAACTAATGGAAGCACATGAATTATGAACCAAAAGCTGTGGAGCCCCCAGCTGGATCAGGCCCTCTGGATAAATGAGACAATTGAATAGCTTGAACTGTTTGGGAGGCACCTAGGCTGTGGGAACCGGACCTATTCTTAGTGCATAAGCTGGCTGTTTGGAACCTTAGGCTTACACAGGGACACTTTGCTCAGTCTGGAAGGAGGGGACTGACTGGACCTGCCTGTACTGAATCCACCAAGTTGCATTGAATCTCCAGGAGAGTCTTGGCCCTGGAGGAGATCGGAATGGACAGGAGAGGATGGGGGGTAATGTGGGGGGGGGGGCGGGAGGGGGGAGGACAGGGGAACCCTTGGCTGATGTGTAAAATTAAAACGCAAATATAATAAATAAAAAGGAGAAAAAAATTATATTCATACTTGTTACTAAATTCAGTATTATTGCATTTATTATTCACGTACATTATAAATGTATAAAAGACTTTTTCAAATAAGAAACATATATGAAATGTTCTCAATTATCTTATTTATCAATTATCTTATTTATGTAATTCTAGGTTATAGTCCATTACATTAACAAACCAAGGCAGCTATTGCTTGAAGCAGCTACTCATATCCAGGCTGAAGTGGATGGAGAGAAGTAATGTATGCATGAACACATAGAAAATATATAAACATATTACTGTTAGATCATAACTTTTATAGTTCCTTGTAACACATATACATATGTGTGGATGCATGTGCCTGTGTGTGTGCATGTAAAGGAATAAAATCCTGAATTATAACTCATTCATGTGTTGCCCTATATAAGATATTTCCAAGCATTTTCCTAAATGTAGATATACAAGTTTACAATCTCATCTGTGTGGTATGTGAGAATTTTCACCATTATGTATTTGTTCAATGATATGTACAGTTAGTATTGCTTTATGAATATGAAAAGATTCTTCCAATATCCTATAAAAGTTTTTGACAAGTGCGTTTTGTGTCTTTCACACAAATGCTAATTTATTTGCTCTCTGCTGAGAGCTGTGGGCAGCAATGCCTTTACCAGAGGCCACAAGAACATACAGCAAATGGCAATTGATGATTCAGGTGTCAACTCACCAGAAGAATAATTCTCTGATGGAGAAACCCCATTTAATTAGGGCTTATGGGACTACAAACTCTGGTTGCTTCTGTCTGTAATGTTCTCATACACCATTACATTTCTTCCCTAAAAACGGCTTTTGGTATTTTCCCCACTGCTTTTGTGTTTGTCTCTTGAATGTATTCCTTGTAATGGGCACACATATAGCTATGGATGGTCAGGAAGACATTTTCTGCTTAATTCATATAATTTTGATGAATAGAAATAATTCTGGGATGTTTTTCATGGCTCAGACTGACATAGGAACATAGCAGTGTTCTCAGCTACAAAGGCATTTTTTTACACATTTGGCTGATTTAAGACCTCAAAACAGATTCAAAGTACACTAGTTGCTCCTGGAGAGAAGTTGTACAAGATAAATTCTCAAGTATCTGTTTATTGACCCAAAGTCAGGCTGATAACATTATGACATAAACTCTTTGCAGTAACTGAGTTTCTGCATGTACTCTTAACCTCAACGTTCAGCCCACTAATTGTTTATTAAGTCCTGAAGTTCAGTGTCACTCTCTGTCTAAGAATGCTAACCACTCACATCTACATGCCTGTTTTACTTCCCATGCCTAGTCAATATGAGCTCCCTACCCTGAGAGAAACTGTGTGACTTATGTGTTATTAGAATGGGTCAGACCCTGAAAATGGAACTTATATTTGTCCAGATTTTTGCTGTTGAAGGTAGTGTGGTGTGGGTGCAGAGAGAGCTGTGTAGAGGAGACAGAGATGTGTATGTAGGGCAGAAATGTGTGTGTAGAAGAGAGTGAGAGAGTGAGTGAGTGGAAGAGTGAGTGAGTGAGGCACTAGTGTGTGAAGGAATGTAGCAGACAGAAGAAATGTGTGTAGAAGAAAGATGTATGTAGAAGTGAAGAATGAGTGATGTAGAAGATCTATGTAGAGAAAAGTGTAGGGGAGAGAAGGGTAGAGTGAGAGATCTGTGAGAGGGAAATGTGTGGATAGAAGAGAGAGCCATGTAGATAAGATGTATAGCTGTGTAGAAGAGGTGTGTGAAAAATGAAGCTGCATGAAGAATGTAGCTGTGTGGAGAAAGAGAGATTTTCAGAGAGAGATTATTCTTGATGAAGTAAAAAGAAATTAACCACCAGAAAGTGTGTGTTTTGTTATTTGCCCCTCAGATAGAAAAGACTAGCCCTCACTGCATTCATGGATTTTTTTTTTTCTTCTTAAACTGGGTGTGAACTTGGAGCAGGCTCTCCCAAATTCCACTAATAACTTTCTCTTCATTTTCATTCCTCTTATTTTTCTTCCTCTTCTCTGCTTTCACCTTCTTTTTATTCTTTAAATAACCTTTCAGTTATAGCTACTTTAAAATGTGTTAACATCCTGTTACCAGATCTCAGATGTCTCTTTCTCTCATTCTTTTTCTTTCTTCTCTTTGTTTTCCTTTTTTGCTTATATCCAGAAGTCTTTTCTCCTTATACTTATTAGGTGGTCTGCTCACCTTCTAAAAATATATCTGAAATCTATATTCAAACTATAAAAATATATTTTAAATATAACTACATTAAGAATACATATGTTGGGATATTAATATACTTTATCCAAAAGTACTATAAAATATCCTATTCAAAGGAATCTTAGTAGTGTGCTTTAAAAAATTAAAATCAAAATTATGTATGTATTTAAACAATAAAAATTAAAATACTTGTATTATTAATAAGAATTCTTTACAGGTCAATTTATTTTAGACAACAAAATTAGGCTAATAGGATACACACATATGCATATACACATATATATTAAATAAAATACATTAGATCAGCTCACACAATTGGGTCAAAGTGGGCCAATGACAGCTGCTTTACAACTGAGAGGTCAAAACTTTGATTTTCTCAGTCTAGGAAGTGGTTCAACTGTCCTAATACTGCACTGAAGATGTGGAGGGTACATGGAGAGATTGTGGTCCACAGTTCTTGTTGAAAGACCACAGTAATGAAGTAATTATCAACAATAGCAAACAGGGTAAATTAACGTATCTTCCAAAGGTGAGGAAGGACATGACCCATGTCCTTCAGAGTCTGGATGTATGCTAGAAGATGCTGTAACATTTGGAGTGGATCTTCCTATTTCAATTAAGGCAATCCTGACAATATTCACAGACACATCTGTAAGCCAACTTGACATTTATCTTCAACTGACACAATCTTCAGAAGGAGAAGTCATATATGGGACATGTATGACCTGTGAACTATAACTTTGAGCATGTCAATAGTAATAGAAAAAATGAGGGAGGGGAATGTTTGGCTGTTATAGAAAATAAAAGAAGGTAAAAAGTTGATTAATGTAAATACAGAAATATATAAAAGGAAATAGGTAATGAATTCAGTATCTTAGAATTCCTTTTGACAAGAAGTGAGGGGGCTAAACATTATTAATCTTATTTTGTATAATATATATTATATTAATATGTCTTTCAATGGTGTCCTCTATTTTAGCTATTATTTCTTATTTCTTATCTAATACTTACATTTATATTGCTGAGATTTCTTGTTTGGGAGTAATATCCTTGCTTATCTCCTTAGCTAGAATTGTTTTAATATCTAAGTCCTTTTGTGCTGCTAGATTTGCTTCAGAGTACATAATCTCTTTGCCATTACATTTCCTGTAGTAATACTGTTAGCTTGCATCCTTCAGTTTCTTAGCTATTCTGACTGTTTTTAAGGTCCAAAATCTAGAGTGACAGCTATTTATGCTGGTGTCATAAAAGGAGAGAAGATTCAATGAATCCTATAGTGGAATTCCATTTGATTCATATGTCTATATGTTCATATGTTCATATAAATAACTCCAATTTTTTTCACAATGTCCTAAGCCATCTTAATGTTTGACACACCAGCTTTGATTGCTGCAGGAGAAGCATCTTTGTAGAATGTTATTATATACTCATCTTCTTTCCACTGAATTTGAAAGAGAACTAGGAAGAAACTCAAACTTATAAGTTCATTCTTTCTTTGAATTCTTTGTTAAACAGCAGAGTTTATGCTGTTGTGAATTCACTCCTCCAAAAGTTAATTCACAAGACCAACTTTCACATGAATTGATAACTAAAAAAAATAGATTATTTATTGCCTTTGATTGATTTTTTCATGAAAAGACTGTAACTCAAGGGTAAATTCATCCATGTTTTCAATCTGATTTAGCTATCTCTCAAAGAATTCCCACATACTCTTTTCATGCTTTTAAGCTTTTGTGAATGTATATTTCTTGTCCATAACTAGGGGTCAATATAAGAAATTAAAAGTAATTTTTAAAAACAAAACAGACCAAGCCAGATATATTATGAAAAGATATTATGACAGAATTATTTTTTTCAAATAAGTCTTTTTAAATGCTGACTATTGTGAAAGAAAATGGTTTTCTAAGCCTAATTTTTGTTAAGACATTTAATTTGAATGCAGAATTAGATCTTGCAAGAGGATGTTATAAAATTAAAATGAAGTGCATGTTACTCAGTTAGGATGGGGACATGAATTAATTGTAAGATGCCATATTTTAAAATGCTGTCTGTAATTATTTTTATATCATATATCATTAACAAAGTATCAGATTTTTTTTTCTGTTTTTTTTTTTTTTGAGACAGAGTTTCTCTGTGTAGCTTTGTGCCTTTCCTGGAACTCATTCTGGAGACCAGGCTTGCCTCGAACTCATAGAAATCCACCTGCCTCTGCCTCCTGAGTGCGTGTGCCACAACCACCTGTCCCAAAGTATCAGATTTTATTCTCAACCTACCTTTCTCCCTCTTTATAAATAAGATAAAAAGAAAACCAGTTTAAAGATTTTCATGTTGTGTTTGTTACCCCAATGTGCTTAGAAGAACTGAAGAACAGTGCTGTCTCATTCACAATAGACAGTCACTTAACCTCATACATACACAATTACTATATCACTTCTATTTGATTCCCTTGTGTTAATATATTTTTGTTTTGTAAGATATAAAGCTATGAACAGGATTATTTAAGCTCTTTTATTCCTAAGTCTCAAATGAACATCCAATGAAACTATGGTTCTTTTCTTTAGTCTAAAATACATACCTATTTTCTAAATTTTCTTTTTCTTATTAAATTAATCACTTTGTATTTTCCAACCCAGTGGTCAGATTTCCCTCCTTTCTTCCCTCTTCAACCTCGGCTACACCCCCCCACCCTGCAATCCTCCACTTTTCTATTTAGTAAAGGCAGGACTCCCAAGTATATCAGCCAGCCCTGGCATATCAATTTGCTGTAAGACTAGGCACCTCCTCTCTTATTAAGTTTGGAAGAGGCAATCAGTAGGATGGAAAGGGTCCCAAAGGCCAGTAAAAAAATTGAGACAGGCCCTGTTCCCACTGTTAGTAATCATACAAGAGGACCAAACTACATAGCTGTTACATATATTCAGAGGGCTTAAGTCTGTCCCATGCAAGCTCTCTGGTTAACACTTCAGTTTCTGTGAGTCCCTTTGAGCCCTGCTTAGTTGATTCTGTGGGTTTTCTTGTGGTGTCCTTGAACCACCTGTTTCCTAAAATCCCTCATTCCTCTCTTCTAAGGATTTCTCAAGCTGTGCCTAATGTTTAGCTGTGGGTCTCTGTATATGTTTCCATCAGAGGCTGGGTGAAGCCTCTCTGATAACAGTTGGGCTAGACAAGAGTATATAGGTATAGCAGAATACATTAGAAGTTATTTCATTATTATTATTTTTTTTTGCCAGTCATGTTTGATTTTATCCTAGCTCTCTGGCTACTCAGTATCTGGATCCTGGTCCTCCAGGCAGTATCAGGGGTAGGCTCTCTCTCTTTTTATGGGTCTCAAGCTGGACCAATCATTGGTTGGCTACTCCTGTAATTTCTGTGCCTCCCATACCTTAGCATATCTTGTAGACAGGGCAAATTGTAGGTCAAGTGTTATGTAGCTGTGCTGGGGGCCCAATTCCTCCAGTGAAGTCTTGCTTGAATATGGGAGATAGCAAGTTAAGCCTTGATACCCTTCATTGCTAGGAGTCTATCTGGGGTCACACTCGTAAATTTCTGGGATTTTTCATTGCACTAGGTTTCTAGCTCATCCTAGAGATGTCCCTGATTCCAATTATCTCTTCCAGTTCTCTCTCCTTTCATCCTCCGGACACCTGATCCTTTCTGTTCACTTCCTCTTCCAACTCTTCCCCCAGCCTACCTGTAATATCTGTTTTAATTCTCCTTCACAGTGAGAATCATGCATCCCCCTTGAGTCCTGCTTGTTACCTAGCCTCTTTGGTCTTTAGATTGTAGTAGCATGGTTTTCCTTTACTTTATAGCTACTATCCACTTGTAAGTGAGTACATACCATGTTTGTATTTCTGGGCTTGGGATACCTTACTCAGAATGAACTTTTCTAGTTCCATCCAGTTGCCTGCAAATTTCATGATGTCATCATTTTTAACAGTTGAGTAATAGTCCATTGTGTAAACGTACCAGATTGTCTTTATCTATTCTTCAGTTGATGGACATCTAGGCTGTATCTAGTTGAGTATTATGAATAAAGCTGCTATGGACATAAATGAGCAAATTTCCTATCTCTTTTAAAAAATTTCTGATACATATAAAATATGGAAACATTCAACAACATCATACATGAATATATCTTTACCAGATTAGTACTTGATTATTGTCTAATATTTTTCTCATTTGCCGAACACTTCTTATTTCCAACCAATCCTCTTTCTTTTTTCACGATCCAATACTTTCCCAATTTGATGTAATAACCATGAAAACCACTGTGGCCACAATTTATGTAACATGAGTAATTTTTAAAATGTAACATACCAAAATCACCTAGATAGCTTCAATAAACACAAACTGCTGGACTCCACCCATAAAGTTTCTGGCCAAGATCTAAACCACAGTAGTACTTGAAGATCCATCTTCCTAAATTCCTAACAAGTGAAGACCATCTGATGAAGCTAAGAAGAAAACCTCTTTGGAGGACTATTGAGATATTAATCTTCCAAATGCCAATAAGAATGTGTAGTGTGCATATTATTATGTGCCCTTCAATGTAAAAAATTAAAAATGCTACTTAATGGTAGTTTAGCATCATTAATTCTTTCCATCTTTGTAATGTAAGCTATCACCAACCTCTCCAATACTGAGACATTTGTCATAATTTTGAGCATATTTTGACTTGGTGTAACTGACAGGAACTTAGCAAGAAAATGCACTGAAAACTAATTATTTCTTTTCCTTATAAGTAGAAGTAACATAAACAGTAGGTAGCTTATATTCCCTTATGTAGCAGCAGCAGAATATTGAAATTCTAGTTTCATACAGTTAGTCCCCTGACTTCCAAAATATAAATGTATATAAGTTTTGTAATGTGATTTGAGTATTCATTGCAACATACTAGATCTTATATAAAAAGTTGTGTAAGTATGTTCTTAGCACATAAAATTGGAATTAATTTTGAGATTATATTGTAAAGATTTTTGCTCTTTCATTGTTTTCAGACTTAAATGTTCTTAATAATTATTTTTAAAAATTTGTCATTGAAAATTCATAGCATTTCTTTCTTACACACATATATTGCTCTATTTTCTCTTTTCAGATTCAGTGGCACAAATAAAATCTTTTAATTGAAAAAAATGTTCATTTTCTCAAGAATCTATCTGCTATTATTTTTTCCAAGTAAAAGTGTTATTTGTTCACTGCTTTAAGTCTGCCAAAAGGTAACTGAAAAGGTAACTGAAAAGCACACAATAGTAACTCTGGTGGTATTTGCACATGAATTGTGTACTTCTAAATGAAAATCAGAAACAATTCAAGGGCCAAAAATACTTATTATCTTCCACAGAAGAAACTAAGTTTTTATTTATTTATTTATTTTTTGGTTTTTCAAGACAGGGTTTCTCTGTGTAGCTTTGTGCCTTTCCTTGAACTCACAGAGATCCACCTGCCTCTGCCTCCCAAATGCTGGGATTAAAGGCATGCATTACTGTCACTACAGCCCAGCAAACAACAGCTGTGTCAGAAGTGGGATTCAAACCCACACCTCCATTTGGAAACCAGAAACCTCAATAGAGGAAGTGAACACTTGAGTCTGATGCCTTAGACCAATCAGCCATCGCAGCACATTATATATATAATTCTAAATGTAACAAAAGTTGGAACATTAACTTATTTAGTACTTCATGTCTTTTACCCTAGTTTTGTTGCTTATATTGTATTTTCAGATAGGCATAATAAAATATCACATAGTGGATTGCTTAAACAATACAGAAGTAATTTATTCCATTTTCATATACAAAAGTTCAAGGACTGAAGTGCTGTTCCAATTTTTCCAATGAAATTTAGCCCCACAAATAGGATGATTTAAACTCATTGAACACCACACCCCTCACAACAATATATTTTATAATAGTTTAGAACTCAGGTTGTCACTAAGTATAATTAACGTACCAAACCAAAGACTGAACTAATAGTTTCATATGATGATTAAACTGTGAAATGGGCACCCCCTCTCTGGGGCTCCACACTTGGGCACACAGGCCTATCAGATTTAGTAGAGGCTAATGCCCTTTGAACCTTCCAGAAACCCCAGACTGCATCACCATCCCTGGTCTCCATGTCCTAACCTACTACTTGGAAGAAGTATTCAGCTTTACCAGAGGCTAGGCAGGACCTAGGAACCCAATATTTCTATTTGTACATAGGTCAGTAATTATTTAGGAACCCCAGGCCAGAAAGGAAGAGAAACCAAGTAGTAAAAACACCCATCCAACAAAGACAAATGCAGGAATCAATGCTTAGATCTATATCCCAAATCCAGATGTTTGAACACCAGTGTATGAACACAATCAATAGCACAGAGGCAATATGGCATCACCAGAGCCCAGCTATACTGCAATAGAAAGACCTGAACAGTCCAACACAGATGAAGCACAAGAAAATTATCTTAAAAATGATTTTATGTGTAAGATATGAATGCTTAAGGAAGATATGGATAAGTATTGTTTAAATCTGGTTTTGTCTTGGAAGGTCTTGTTCACTCCATCTATGATGATTGAAAGTTTTGCTGTGTATATTAGTCTAGGTTGGCATCCATGGTCTCTTAGTGTCTGCATTATATCTGTCCTGGTCCTTCTGGCTTTTAAAGTCTCCATTAAGAAATCGGGTGTTATTCTGATGGGTCTGCCTTTATAAGTCACTTGGCCTTTTTCTTTTGCTGCCCTTAATATTCTTTCTTTATTCTGTATGTTTAGTTGTTTAATTATTATGTGGCGAGGGGACTTTTTTGGGGGGTCTAGTCTGTTTGTTGTTCTATAGGCTTCTTGTATCTTCATAGGTATTTCATTCTTTAAGTTGGGAAAGTTTTCTTCTATGATCTTGTTAAATATATTTTCTGTGCCTTTGAGTTGGTATTCTCCTTCCTCTATCCCTATTATTTGTAAGTTTGTTCTTTTCATGGTGTCCCAGATTTCTTGGACATTTTGGGTCATGACTTTGTTGGTTTTAGTGTTTTCTTTGACTGATGAATCTATTTTTTCTACAGTATCTTCAACACCATAGATCCTCTCTTCCATCTCTTGCATTCTGTTGGTTATACTTGCCTCTGAAGTTCCTGTTTGTTTACTCAGATTTTCTATTTCCAGTATTCCTTCTGCTAGTGTCTTCTTCATTTTTTCTATTTCCCTCTTCAGGTCTTGGACTGTCTCCTTTGCTTTTTCATGATTTTCTTTCAAGGACTTATTGTTTTCTTCTGCTTTAATTGTCCTTTCCTCTAGTTTTTTTTACAGCGTTCTTCCCATTTTTTGTTTGTTTGTTCCTCTACCTTATTTTTGATTTCTTCTATATAAGGCTACAGCCTCTTCATGATGTTACTTATAAGGTTGTTTTCTTCTTCTTCTTCTTCTTCTTCTTCTTCTTCTTCTTCTTCTTCTTCTTCTTCTTCTTCTTCCATTCCATGATGTTCAGGTCTAAATAGACTGCTATACAACTCCAGGGAGGCTACCTAGAAAACGGGATCCTAGGAAAGACCCAGGGATCACCCAATGAGAGAGAAATGTATGCGATCAACATGAACAACCTAGACGACAGTGAGAGGGCAAGATTTGAGGGAAAGAAAGCTTAGGGGAGCAGGAGATCCCAGCTGGATCAAGAACAGAAAGGGAGAACGAGGAATAACAGACCATGATAAATGAAGACCACATGAGAACAGGAATAGGCAGAGTGCTCTAGAGGTCCCCAGAAATCCACAATTATATATCTTCTGTACACTGCTGGCAGTGGTCTAGGGAGGGCCTGATCTGACCTAGTCTGGTGATCAGATGACTAAACACCCTAGCAGTCGTCTTGGAACTCTCATCCAATAACTGATGGAAGTGGATGCAGAGATCCTCAGCCAGGCTCCAGATGGAGCTCCAGGTGTCCAACTGTCAAGAAGGAGGAGGGACTGCAAAAGCATGAATTGTTGAATCCAAGATTGCAAAAAGCACAGGGACAAATAGCCAATCGAATGGAAGCACATGAATTATGAACCAAAGGCTGTGGAGCCCCCAGCTGGATCAGGCCCTCTGGATAAATCAGACAATTGAATAGCTTGATCTGTTTGGGAGGCACCCAGGTTGTGGGACTGGTATCTGTCCTTAGTGCATGAGCTGGCTGTTTGAAACCTTGAGCTTACACAGGGACACATGCTCAGCCTGGAAGGAGGGGACTGGACCTGCCTGTACTGAATCCATCAGGTTTATATGAATCCCCAGGGGAGTCTTGCTCCTGGAGGACATGGGAATGGAGGGGAGGGGATGGGGGAAAGGTGGGGGTGGGTGCGGGAGGGGGGAGGACAGGGGAACCCATTGCTGTTGTATAAAATTAAAATACATAATAAAAAAAAAAGAAGATATGAACAAACCCTTAAAATTTGGAGGAAAATACAAACAAAGAAATGGAAGAAATAAATAAATCCCTAAAGGAGGGCCAAGAAAAACAATCAAAGTCATCAAGGAAACTGAGACCTGAAAATGGAAATAGAAGCAGTAAAGAAAAGAAAAACAAAGGGGATCCTGAAAATGGAAAATCTGGTAAAGTGAACAGAAACTACAGATGCAAGCATCATGAACTGAATATAAGAAATGGAAGAGAGAATCTCAGGCATTATGATACCATAAAGGTAATAGATTCAATAGTCAAAGAAAATGTTAAATCTAAAAATTTCCTAGCAAAAATACTCAGGAACTGTAGGATACTATGAAAAGACCAAAACTAAGAAAAATAGGAAAAGAAGAAGAAGAAACTCAGCTCAAAACCACAGAGAACATATGTAACAAAATCATAGAAGAAAATTTTTCCAACATAAAGAAGCAGATGCCTATAAAGGCATAGAAGATTACAGAACATGCTATAGAGGATCAGAAAAGTAAATGCTCACCACATAATAATGAAAACACTAAACATACAGAACAGTGAAAAATATTAAAACTCACAAGAGAAAAAGGTGAGGTAATATATAAAGGCAGACCTATTGGAATCATACCCAATTTGTCAATGGCAAGCCTAAAATGCAGAAGGGCCTACACTGATTTGTTACAGAAATCAAGAGACCAGGTATGTCATTCAAGATTACTATACAAGAAAACTCTCAATCACCATAGATGGAAAAAACAATATATTTCATGACAAAGTCAAATTTAAATATTATGTATCCATAAATATAGCCTTATACAAGGTACTAGAAGGAATATTTCCACCCCAAGAAGTTAACTACATCCATAAAAACACATGCAATAGATAATCTTAGAACAGCTAAACTCAAAGAAAAAACACACACACATACATACATACATGCATACACACACACACACACACACACACACACACACACACACAGTACCAAAACCAAGATCAAGATAACAGAAATAATTAATAATCATTGGTCACTAATGTCCCTAAATATCAATGGCCTCAATTTGCCAATAAAACAACACAAGCTAACATAATGGACTCAAAAACAGGGTCAATCATTCTGCTGCATTCCAGAAACACACCTCATCATCAAAGACAGAGAAGGGTTAGGAAAAGATTTCACAATCAAATGTACCTAAGAAGCAAGTTGGTGTAGCTATCCAAATATTAAAAAAAGAGACTTCTCAACCAAATTAATCAAAGAGATGGAGAATAACATTTCATATCAATATGGAAAAATCCAACAAGATGTCTCAATTCTGAACATCTATGCCCCAAATGCAAGAGTACTCACATTTGTAAAAGAAACATTTCTAAATCTAAAATCACACATATAATAATAGGAGTCTTTAACACCCCTCTTTACCAATGTACAGTTTCCACAGACAGAAAGTAAACATAGAAAAGACAGAACTAACAGACTTTATGACTCAAATGGACCTAACAAATGTCTGGAGAACATTTCACAAAACATAAAAGAATATACTTTCTCAGCATTGCATGGAACCTTCTCCAAAACTGAACATATACTAGGCCACAAAGCAAGTCACAAAATATAAAAAAAAAAAAAAAAAAAAAAAAAAACTAAAATAAGCCCCCGTATCTTCTCAGACCGCCATGGATTAAAGCTGGATTTCAAAAACAACAGAACCAACCAAAAACTTAAAAACTCAAGGAAACTAAAAAACTCTATATTGAGTTAAACTGGGTCAAGGAAGAAATAAAAAAATAAGTTAAAGATTTCTTAGAATTCAATGAAAATTAATGCACAATAAAACCAAACTTATGGGACACAATGAAAGTGGTGCTAAGGGTAAAGATCATAGCACTAAATATCATCATGAAGAATTGGGAATTATTTCATACTAGCAACTTAATTAGCATACATGAAAGCTCTAAAACAAAAAGAAGCAGACACACCTAAAATGAGAGGATGGCAGGAAGTAAATTGAGGGTTGAAATAAATAAATAGAAATGGAACAAAACAAAGGATCAATGAAACAAAGAGTTGTTTCTTTGGGAAAATCTACAAAATGGATGAACCCTTATCCAAACTAACTAAAAGAAATAGAGAATATCCAAATCACCAAAATCAGAAATAAAAAGTGGAACATAAAGACAGGCTCTGAGGAAATCCAAAGAATCTTTAGGTCATACTTCAAATGTGTATATTTCACAAAAAACAGGAAATTCTAAAAGAAATGGACAAATTTATTGATCAACACTACTTACCAAAGTTACATCAGGATCAGATATACAATTTAAATGGACTGATAATACCCAAGGAAATCAAAGCAGGCAATAAAAGTCTCCAAACCAAAAAAAGACCAAGGCCAGAATTCTATCAGACTTTCAAAGAAGAGCTAATATCAATACTCTTCAAATTCTCCCACAAAATAGAAAAAGAAGGAACATTGCCAGATTTTTTCTATGAGGCCACAGTCACCCTGTACCCAAACTACACAAATAATCAACAAAGAAAGAAAGAAAGATAATTACAGGTCAATTTTACTCATAAACATTGATGCAAAATACTCAATAATATACTAGCAAACTGAGTCCAAGAACACATCAAAAAGATAACCCAGGATGACCAAGTAGGCTTCATGCCAGAAATGCAGGGATGGATCAACATATAAAAATCTGTCAATGTAATCCACTATATAGACAAACTGAAAGGAAAAAAGGCCACATGTTCATTTCAATAGATACTGAAATAGCCTTTGTCAAAATATAACACTCCTTTATGATAAAAGTGTTGGAGAGATTAGGGAAAAAAAAGAATATGCCTATGTATAACAATAGTAATGTACTGCAAGACGATAGCCAACATCAAATTAAATGGAGAGAAACTTAAAGCAATCCCACTAAAATCAGGAACATGACAAGGTTGTCCACACTCTCCATACCTGTTCCATATAGTACTTGAAGTTCTAGTCAGACCAAGAGAGGACAACTAAAGGAATTCAAAGTATACAAATCAGAAAGGAAGAAGTCAAAATATCATTATTTGCAGATGAGATGATAGTATACATAAGTGACCTCAAAAACCTGACAAAGGAACTCCTACAGCTGATAAACATCTTTCAAGTGGCTGGATACAAAATTAAGTGAAAAATAAATACTAGCCCTCCTATGTACAAATGATAAATGGGCTGGGTAACAAATTAGAGAATCAACACCTTTTACAATAGCCTAAAATAATATAAAATACTTGTTGTTACTCTAACCAAGCAAGTGAAAGTTTCTGTATGACAAGAACTCCAAGTCTTTGAAGAAAAAAATGAAGAAAATACCAGAAGATGGAAAGCTCTCCCATTCTCATGGATTAGTAGGATTAACATAGTAAAAATGGACATCTTACCAAAAGAAATGAACAGATTCAATGAAAGCTCATTAAAATCTCAAGACAATTATTTACAGTCCTTGAAATAACAATACTCAACTTCATAAAGAAAAACAAAAAACAAAGAACAGGTAAAGCAATCCTGTACAGACAAAGAAATTCCAGAGGTACCACCATTTCTGACTTCAAGCTCCACTACAGAGCTATATTGGGAAAAACAACAAATAAATAAACAAAAAACCAGCCTGACATTTGCATAAAAAAGGAAGTGAATCAATGGAAACGAATCATAGACCTAGACATAAATCCACACACCTATGAACACCTGATTTTCAACAAGAAGCCAAAATTATACACTGGAAAAAAGAAAGCATCTTCTACAACTGGTGCTGGTCCATTTGGATGTCAGCATGTAGAAGAATGCAAATAGGTCTATACTTATCATCCTGCACAAAACTCAACTCCAAGTGTATCAAAGACCACATAGATCCACATAAACTGAACCTGAAAGAAGAGAAAGTAGGAAATAATCTCAAGTGAACTGGCACAAGAGAAAACTTCCTGAACAAAACACCAATAGCACAGGCACTAAGAACAACAATTAATAACTGGAGCCTCATGAAATTGAAAACTTTCTGTAAGGCAAAGGACATTGTCTTTAGGATAAGACAGCCACCCCACAGTATGGGAAAAGGTCTTCACCAATTCCACATCCAATAGATTTCCAAAATGTAAAATGAACTCCAGAAACCAAATATTTCAATTTAAAAATAGAGTACAGATATAAACAGAGAATTCTCAACAGATGACTCTCAAATGGCTGAGAAACACTTATGGAGTTATTCAACATCCTTAGCCATGAGGAAAATGAAAGTCAAAATGACTCTGAGACTCCATCTTACACTTCTCAGAATGGCTAAATTCAAAAACACTATCAACTCTCATCCTGGAGAGGATGTGTAGGAAGACAAGGACTCCTCCACTGCTGGTGGGAGTGCAAACTTGGACAGCCACTTTGGAAATCAATATAGCAGTTTCTCAAGTTAAACAGGAATCAGTCTATCACATGACCCAGCTATACCCATCAAGCATATGCCCAAAGATTGCCTAATCATACCACAAGGACAAGAGCTCAACTATGTTTTTAGAAGCTTTATTTGTAATAGCCAGAACCTGGAAAAAACTATATAACCTTCAACTGAGAAATAGATAAAGAAAATGTGATATATTAACAGAAGAGAGTATTACTCGGGTGTTGAAAGCAAGGACACTGCAATATTTGAAGGCACATGGATGGATTTCCCCCCCCCCAAAAAAAAAAAACAAAAAAACAAAAACAACAACAAAAAATTCATCCTGAGTGAAGTAACCCAGAGTGAGAAAGCAAACATGATATGTACGAACTCATAAATGGATAATAGCTCTAAAGTAAAGGATAATTATGCTACAGACCTAGAGAGAGTAGGTAACAAGGAGGGCTCATGGGGGAATGCTGAATCTCCCTGGGAAGGAGAAATAGAAGAGATTTTGTGAGTGGCCTGAGGGTGGGTGGAGATGGAACATGGACAATCAGGTTGGGGCTAGGAGTGGAGGGAGAGAATACTGAAAGAGATTCCTGGAACGAGGGGACATTTTGGGGCCAGGTAAAAACCTGGTGCAAGGGAATCTCCCAGGGATCCACAAGGATGACCCCAGCTAAGACTCCTAGGAATTGTGGATACATAGTTGGAACTGGCCGTCTCCTGTGACCAGATCGGTGTCTTGCCCAGTTAGCATTAGGGGGGCTCCATCCATCATCTGATGGAAACAAATGCAGACTCAAAGCCACATATTAGGTTGAGTTTTGAGAATCCTGCAGAAGAGGGGGAAGAAGGATTGTAAGAGACAGTGGGCTCAAGGACACCATAAAAACCTCACAGAGTCAACTATCCTGGGCTCATAGGCACTCACAGAGACTGAAAGGACAACCTGGGAGATTGAATGGGTCTGACCTAGGTGCTCTTCATATATGTAACAGTTGTGTACTTGGTCCTCTTGTGGGACTCCTAACAGTGGGAATAGGAGGTGACTTTTACTCTTATACTGTCTTTTGGGACTCTGTTCTTGTTCATCTAGCCCAGCCTTAGTACATGAGGAGGTGTTTTAGTCTTAGTGCAACTTGATATGCCATGTTTTGTTGATACTCATGGAAGACCTACCCTCTCCTAGATAGAAAAGAAGGAAGAGTATGTTGAGTTGGGAACAGCAGGGGTGGGGAGTGAGACTGGGAGGAGAGGGAGGAAGGAAAACTGGGGCCAGGATGTAAAATAAGTAAATAGAAAACATATATACATGAAAAGTAGAACTATTTTTGAATAAAATATATTTATATGTTGAGTTATTAACATCATAATGCTACGATCTGCTACATGTGAACATTTTACCATCAAGGAAGTTAATAAGCATTACCAATTCATGGTTGAAAAAGCAAAAATGTACCTAGGAGGTGCTGGCATGCACCTTTACTTCAAGCATTCAGGGGACAGAGGCAGTCTGATCTCTGAGTTTGAGGCCTACCTGATCTATAGAACAAGTTCTAGGACAGCCAAGGACATACAGAGAAACCCTGTCTTTATTATTATTATTATATTTGTGTTTTAATTTTACACATTAGCCATGGGTTCCCTTGTCTTCCCCCCTCCTGTGCCCACCCCCACATCCTCCCTATCCAATCCCCTCTATTCCCATCTCCTCCAGGGCCAAGACTCCACTGGGGATTCATTTAAACCTGGTGGATTCAGTACAGGCAGGTCCAGTCCCCTCCTTCCAGGCTGAGCAAAGTGTCCCTGTGTAAGCCCAAGGTCCCAAACAGCCAGGTCATGCACTAAGGACAGGTCCTGGTCCCACAGCCTGGATGCCTCCCAAACAGTTCAAGCTATTCAATTGTCTGACTTATCCAGAGGGCCTGATCCAGCTGGGGGCTCCACAGCCTTTGGTTCATAATTCATGTGCTTCCATTCGTTTGGTTATTTGTCCCTGTGCTTTTTCCAATCATGGTCTCAACAATTCACACTCTCACAGTCCCTCCTCTTTCTCAACAATTGGACTCCTGGAGCTCCACCTGGGGCCTGGCTGAGGATCTCTGTATCCACTTCCATCAGTTATTGGATAAGAGTTCCAGCTCAACTGGTAGGGTGTTTGGCCATCTGATCACCAGACTAGGTCAGATCAGACTTTCTTTTGACCATTGCCAGCAGTCTACAGAGGATATATCATTGTGGATTTAAGGGGTCCTCTCAAGGACTCTGCCTATTCCTGTTCTCATGTGGTCTTCATTCATCATGGTCTGTTATTCCTTGTTCTACCTTTCTGTTCTTGATCCAGCTGGGATCTCCTGCTCCCCTAAGCTTTCTTTCCCTCAAAGCTTGCTCTTCATTACTCCCAATGTCATCCAGGTTGTTCATGTAGATCTCATCCATTTCTCTGTCATTGGGTGATCCATGTGTCTTTCCTAGGGTCCCATTTTGTAGGTAGCCTCGCTGTAGTTGTGTAGCAGTCTAGTCATCTTTGTTTTACATCTAGTATCCTCCTATGAATGAGTACATACCATGTTTGTCCTTCTGAGTCTGGGTTACTTCACTCAGGATGATTTTTTTCTAGATCCATCCATTTGCCTGCAAACCTCATGATGTCATTGTTTTTCTCTGCTGAGTAGTACTCCATTGTTTATATGTACCATATTTTTTTTTATCCATTCTTCAGTTGAAGGGCATCTAGGTTGTGTCCAGGTTCTGGCTATTACAAACAATGCTGATATGAACAGAGCTGAGCAAATGCCCTTGTGGTATGATTGAGCATTCCTTGGGTATATGCCCAAGAATGCTATAGCTGGGTCTTTGGGGAGATGGATTCCCAATTTTCTAAGAAAGCACCATATTGATTTCCAAAGTGGCTTTACAAGCTTGCATTCCCACCAGCAGTGGAGGAGAGTTCCTCTTGCTCCACATCCTCTCTAGCATAAGCTGTCTTCTGTGTTTTTGATATTAGCCATTCTGACAGGTGTAAGGTGGTATCTCAGAGTCATTTTGATTTGCATTTTCTGGATGATTAGGAATGTTGAACAATTGTTTAAATATCTTTCAGTCATTTGAGCTTCCTCTGTTGAGAATTCTCTGTTTAATTCTATAGCCTATTTCTTTTTTTCTTAACTTATTTTTTTCTTTATTATTAAGTGTTCTAAATTTTATACATCAGCCATGGGTTCCCCTGTCTTCTCCCCTCCTGCCACCAGCCCCACCTTCCCCCCAGCCCCTACCCTCCATTTCCATGTCCTCCAGGATCAAGGCACCCCTGGGGATTCATTTAAATTGGACTGCTGGGCATTTTGATGTCTAATTTATTGCGTTCTTATATATTCTTGATATCAGCCCACTGTCAGATGTGGGATTGGTAAAGACCTTTTCTCATTCTGTAGGCTGTTGCTTTGTCCTGTTGACCATGTCCTTTGCTCTACAAAAGCTTCTCAGTTTCAACAGGTCCCATTGATTGATTGTTTCTCTCAGTGTCTGTGCTACTGGTGTTATATTTAGAAAGTGATCTCCAGTGCCAATGCATTCTCTTCTGTCAGGTTGAGAGTAACTGGATTTATGTTGAGGTCTTTGGTCCACTTGTACTTAAGTTTTGTGCACATTGACAGATGTGGATCTATTTGTCGCCTTCTACACATTGACACCCAGTTATGCCAGCACCATTTGTTGAAGATGCTTTCTTTTTTGCATTGTACAGTTTTGACTTCTTTGTCAAAAATTATATGTTCATAGGTGTGCGGGTTATTGTCAGGGTCTTCAATTCGATTCCATTGGTCCACATGTCGGTTATTATTCCAGTACCAAGCTGTTTTTATTAAGGTAGCTGTATAGTAGAGCTTGAGGTCGGGGATCATGATGCCTCCAGAGTTTGTTTTATTGTACAGGATTCTTTTGGCTATCCTGGGTTTTTTTGTTTTTCCATGTGAAGTTGAGTATTATTCTTTCCAGATCTGTGAAGAATTGTGTTGGTAATTTGATGGGGATTGCGTTGAATCTGTAGATTGCTTTTGGTAAGATCACCATTTTTACTATGTTAATCCTGCCTATCCATGAGCATGGGAGGTCTTTCCATTTTCTGACATCTTCTTCAAATTCTTTCTTCAGGCACTGGAGTTCTTGTCATATAGGTCCTTCACATGCTTAGTTACAGTAACCCCAAGGTATTTTGTATCACTTGTGGCTATTGTAAAGGTGATGTATCTCTGATTTCCTTCTCAGCCTGTTTGTCTGTTGTAAATAGGAGGGCTACTGATTTTTTGCATTGATCTTGTATCCTGCTATGTTGCTGAACATGTTTCTAAGCTGTATCAGTTCCTTGGTTGAATTTTAGGGGTCACTCATGTATACTATCATGTCATCTGCAAAGAGCAAAAGCTTGACTTCTTCCTTTCCAATTTGTATCCCCTTAATCTCCTTATGTTGTCTTATAGCTCTGGCTAGAACTTCAAGTACTGTATTGAATAAGTATGGGGACAGGGGACAGCCTTGCCTTGTTCCTGATTTTAATGGTATTGCTTTGAGTTTCTCTCCATTTAATTTGATGTTGGCTGTTGGCTTGCTGTAGATTGTCTTTATTATGTTTAGGTATTTTTCCTGTATTTCTGATCACTCCAAGACCTTTATCATGAAGGGGTGTTGGATTTTGTCAAATGCCTTTTTTGCATCTGGTGAGATGATCTTGTGGTTTTTTTCTTTGACTTTGTTTATATGGTGCATTACATTGACGGACTTTCACATGTTGAAGCACCCTTGTATCTGTGGGATGAAGCCTACTTGATCATGGTGGATAAATGTTTTGATGTGTTCTTGGAGTCTGTTTGCCAGTATTTTATTGAGCATTTTTCCATCAATGTTCATGAGGGAGATCGATCTGTGATTCTCTTTCTTTGTTTGGTTTAGGAATCAGGGTAAAGGTAGCCTCATAGAAGGTGTTTGGTAATATACTTCCTGCTGCTATTGTGTGGAACAATTTAAAGAATATTGGTTTTAACTCTTCTTGGAAGATCTGGTAGGATTCTGCAGTGAAACCATCTGGTCCTGGGCTTTTTTTGGTTGGGAGACTTTTAATGATTGATTCTATTTCCTTAGGGATTATTGGACTATTTCAATAGTTTATCTGGTCTTGATTTAACTTAGGTATGTGGTATCTATCCAGGAAATTATCCATTTCTTTTAGATTTTCCAGTTTTGTGGAGTAGAGGTTTTTGAAGTATGACCTGCTGATTCTCTGGATTTCCTCATTGTCTGTTGCTATGTCCCCCTTTTCATTTCTGATTTTGTTAATTTGTATGTTCTCTCTCTGTCTTTAGGTAAGTTTGGATAAGGGATTGTCTATCTTGTTGATCTTCTCATGTATTCTTGTTTTTATTTCTATTTTCTTGATTTCAGCTCTCAATTTCTTAATTTCCTGGTGTCTGTTCCTCCTGGGAGAATTTGCTTCTTCCTGTTCAAGGGCTTTCAGGTGTGCTGTCAAGTTACTAGATGCCCACATAAAGAAGCTGGAGAAACCCTGTCTTAAGACGAAAAAAAAAAAAAAAAGAAAAAGAAGAGAGGAGAGGAGAGACACAAAGAGGTGAGATGGCAAAGCACTTCACTCATTATGAAGTTATTTTACAAAAAAATGTTTAAAAAATGAATGAATCTCTTTCCTTTCTGTTATTATCTATTCTCCTGGCAACATTAGGTACAGAGGTAAGTAGCACATAAGTGTGCAGGTTTCATTTAGCAATATTTTCAACACTTTAAATTGACAGCAATGCATGTCAGCACAGAAGGGGTAGTAGTGGGAAACCCATTTGACTGTACTAGCCATTCACATCTTATGATGCCAGAAACCATCATAATTATTCTCACCTGAGAAGTCAGGGTACTTCATATATTGAAATAATATATTTGTATAGTTCTTAGAAACTAAGTATTTTCACTGTAAACTTTTCTTTTTAAACTGGCGGAGGCTCAAGCTCACCTTTGCACTTTACCTCCACCCCATAGAGGGAATCTTTATTTTTATTCATGATTTCAATATATACTTTGCTTCCACACTTTATAAGCATACCTGTGCTTAAGTCTCTAATTCTCAAAATTGGAAGCAAGTATCTTTTGTGTGTTTCCACTTACAGTCCCCAAACTTGAAATGCTTCCTTTTACTCTAACTATAGTTTGTCTTCTTGATTTACCCATAAGCTGTGTATAAGTTTCCCTTCTTCAAAGAATATCTTTGTCTATAAGCCATTTCTAATTATGTAAATACGTAAGCATTTGCATAATTATCAGTATTTGCTACAAAAATCAAAGGTTCATTTTGAGACTTACATTCTGCTATGAAATCCTTCTAAGAATTTTTATACTTGCAAATTGTGACCTTAATGCTTACTCTTTTCCAAAATTTATCTGTTGAAAAGGCCTTTGAGAGGTGACACTGAGAGGGCAAAGCCCTCATCAGTAAGGATGCCATGAAAATAAGCCTATCAGAATTTGATTTGTTCTACATATGAGGACGCTTGACGAAGTCTGAAAATGGCCTCAGCAGACACTGCCCTTGTCTGACCTTAGACCTCCAGCCTCCTGAACTTGGTGACTTAAATTTCTGTTACCCAGTGTACAACAACTGCTATAGCAATGTTAGTAGACTTAGACAGCATGTTTGTAAGAGTCTTGTACTATTGTTATATTTTGCTTCTCAGATTTTCCTTCAAGCAATTAGTTTAGGTATATTGTTCAATATGTATATCTAATAGCTTGTAGTAATTGGAATCTTGAGGGATATGGAGGTGGCTTGCAGTCCTTTCTAGTTTCTATGGTCAATTTATCCTTAATGTGGCTCTTGTCATGCCATCAAATCTACATTATGCAACTTTTGGGTGTGAGAAACCAAAACCATCCCAGATACTCCCAAATGCTCTGCTGGCTCATTGAGCTCTATGGACACCTTGAGAAGATGCTCTCCTCTAATTATCTTTTTTATTTCTCTATTGATTTGTCCATAATTTCTTCTTTCTTATTTATATTTTATAATGTACTTATAGCAAAACTGAATTATTTTTCAACAGTCACAGATATAATGTAAAAACTGAGAAATTTTCAATATTGGAGAATCTTTTTAAAAAAAATTTATTATATTCAATATTTTCCTACATTTCAGTAGGAATTCAATATTAAGCAATATTGTAAAATGCTTATTCAAATATACCTTTACATGTACTTTTTGTCTATATAGGAATTAATGATTTCTTTATATCTAATTTTCTGAAATGTTATAGTGAGGCCCAAACTCAGAGAATGATTATAGATATGATAAGAGTCTAATCCATTAACTCTGTCAAGTTGTACAAGGAATTTTTTAATTTGCATTAAGTACATATATATCATCAGCAACAGGAGATCTAGACAAATTTTTAGATTCAAAGTTGACAAGATTTGCTTATCCTTGGTTTGAACAAGACTCTAAGAGAGGGAATGAAAAGGTATTCTCAATATTTTAGTGAATAACTGAACAATATTAACTGACTCGAGAAATTCAATGTAAAGGTGTGAGGAAAAAATTGAATGTATATTGTACAAATTGTACATAAGCTTTTATTCAGGATGTAGGTAACTTCAAGTTTTAGTAATTCATTTAAATCACATGAGAGTAAAAGAAATAAAGTTGCTGTGGTTTAAGGGTTTAAGGGTGTCTTCCTAAAGGTAAAGAATTTCCAAGGTGATACTAGGTGCAGATCAGACCTTTAAGAGGTAAACAAGCCCTGAGGAATCTCCCTCACTGCTAGAACAGGAGCCTTCTTAGGGGCTCACATTATTGGGGTTAGGACTATCAGAAACAGTTCTTACTAGCCTCTCCTCTTGTGTTCAACAACATGCAGGTACAGTCTAGCGGACTAGATATCTTTCCTTGACACAAGTTTCCTAGCCTTTAGATCAATGATAGAAAAAATTAGTTATTCACAGGCATAGGTCTTCATTGTGTATATGGGCTAAAGAAAGGGTTTTAAGGATCTGGCCTATGAGTTTTGCAATATTTAATATAAAATATTTATCTTAGGAAGTAAAACCAGTATATTAAAATTGTGAAATGAAGCAAATAGTGAGGTAAGATCTCCCAAAAGGAATGGCCACATTTCCAACAAAGAAAGGAAAGAGGAGAAATGTTTTAAGAAATAGAGAACAATGGTAGGACATACTATCAGATTCTAAAGTAAGGCAAGGATAATACACATACTAAAGGAACCTAGATAACACTTCCCAAGAATTCACAGTTATTGAACAAGGGAAACTGGATAGAGAATAGAAATATTAGGTCAAGTTAGTTGAAGATCTGATAGATTCCAATATCTTAACACATTAACAACAAAGCACTAACTGAAATGAGACTTTGTAATAAAAGGGAGACATTCATTAAACAAATATGTGTTCTGATAAGTAGATTAGTTAATTGACAGCAAACACTTTGCACAATGCTATTCACAAAGTGAATGTTCTCTGGTGGTTGCTACTATTGTTACTAATAAATTTTCACTATAATAATAGAGTTATACCTCAAAATAAATAGTCATCATTTATTTTTTTGTTTACTATTCCACTTAAAATTTGACTTCTAACATAATTTTTGAAGGAAGTAGCTCTGTTAACTATTGTTGCTTACATATGTAAACATATAATTTATTTACTGTCTGGGTTCTATAGATGTTATCTAAAATAAATGTTATTTATTTAGCACTCCAAATAGAATTTTCCTCTCAGGAGGCGTTATTGCATCATTGACCAACAATTCTTAATTTCTTGCTTTACAAATATATAATATAAACTATAGGACACAAAAATGATTCGTCTTAGGGTTCTATTGCTGTGAAGAGACACCACAAACCATAGAAACTCTATAAAAGAAAACACTGAAGTTGGGATAGCTTATTGTTCAGGAATTCTGTGCATTATTATCATGGTGGGAAGGATGGCAATGTGTAGACAAGGTACCGGAGAACTAAGACTTTTACACTTGAATCTTCAGGCAGCAGAAAGAGAGTAAGCGAACTGGGCCTGACTTAAGCTTCTGAAGTCCACCCCCAATTATAAACTTTCTCCAACAAAACCACACCTACCCTTACAAGGCCACATGTCCTAATCCTTTCAAATAATGACAACCCTTATGAGCCTATGGGGGGCATTTTCATCATTTTTTTTTCTTTTAACAAGCAATGAGCTATATAATTGAAAATTCAAGGGTACTTCTCTGACTATAGTATTTCTTTTCCTACCAAGTGAATGGTAGGGCTATACACAAAACTGAAACCTTTCCTTATCCAATATTTTAGAACATAATATGTTGAATTAATGTATAAAATGAATTATACAAAGAAATGGAAAGATTGGATCTAAATTGTGTCATCAATCATTCTCTTTGGCAGCTGTTCAAGCGCCTTTGAACATATGGTTTCTGGTTGCCCTTTAAATTCACCTACTACTGGATCAAGAGAAAGATAGTTATTTCTTAAACCACTAGTTATTCTTTTTTATTTATTTTTATTTTTATTTATTTTCTTTATTATTATGTGTTTTAAATTTTATACATCAGCCATGGATTCCCCTGTCCTCCCCCTTCCCGCACCCAACCCCCCCTTCCCTTTAGCCCCTCCCCTCCATTCCCATGTCCTCCAGGATCAAGGCACCCCTGGGGATTCATTTAAACCTGGTGGATTCAGTACAGGCAGGTCCTGTCACCTCCTTCCAGACTGAGCAAAGTGTCCCTGTGTAAGCCCAAGGTTTCAAACAGCCAGCTCATGCACTAAGGACAGATCCTGGTCCCACAGACTGGGTGCCTCCCAAGCAGATCAAGCTATTCAATTGTCTCACTTATCCAGAGGGCCTGATCCAGCTGGGGGCTCCACAGCCTTTGGTTCATAATTCATGTGCTTCCATTAGTTTGGCTATTTGTCCCTGTGCTTTTTGCAATCTTTGATTCAACAATTCACGCTCTTGCAGACCCTCCTCTTTCTCGACATTTGGACACCTGGAGCTCCACCTGGGGCCTGGCTGAGGATCTCTGCATCCACTTCTATCAGTTATTGGATGAGAGTTCCAGCACGACAGTTAGGGTGTTTAGCCATCTGATCACCGGACTAGGTCAGATCAGGCTTTCTTTCGACCATTGCCAGCAGTCTATAGAGGATGTATCATTGTGGGTTTTTGGGGACCTCTCCAGTACTCTGCCTATTCCTGTTCTCGTGTGGTCTTCATTTATCATGGTCTGTTATTCCTCGTTCTCACTTTCTGTACATATACACAATGGAGTACTACTCAGCAGAGAAAAACAATGACATCATGAGGTTTGCAGGCAAATGGATGGATCTAGAAAAAATCATCCTGAGTGAGGTAACCCAGACTCAGAAGGACAAACAAGCTATGTACTCACTCATAGGAGGATACTAGATGTAAAACAATGATGACTAGACTGCTACACAACTCCAGGGAGACTACTCAGAAAGCGGGACCCTAGGAAAGACCCAAGGATCACCCAATGACAGAGAAATGGATGGGATCTACATGAACAATCTGGATGACAGTGGGAGTAATGAAGGGCAAGATTTGAGGGAAAGAAAGCTTCGGGGAGCAGGAGATGCCAGCTGGATCAAGAACAGAAAGGAAGAACGAGGAATAACACTAGTTATTCTTAACCTGAGAATATTTAAGGCTTTATAATTAAATATCTCAGTAGTAAATTTTTCTAGAACTTTTCATGAGTCCTAGACTATACCAAAGCTATATGTTATTGCTATCCTCAAATCACTGATTGTCAGAGAATATATTGTGGTAAATACATATCCTGGTTTCTTCAAGATAGTACTGGGTGGAGGAGGTGGCTTTTTGGGGAAGAACTGTTACTGTTTTTGCATAGGTCCAGAGTTCAGTTCATAACCCACATGTTGGATAGTTCATAATTTCCTATAACTCTAGCTCCAGGGAAACTCAATGTCTCTGGCCTCTTTTGGTATTGACACATATACACACATACTCACACACAGAATGACATACATGTACACATAAATAAAATAAACCTTTGAAAACAAAAACAATACTGGTTACAGCCATCAAATAAAGCACTCTACCAAAGAAGGAATAAACGTATCTGCTAGGCTCCTGACAACGTTGATAGCTGTCATTTGAGCAGTAGAAATAGGAAAAACTAAATTTAGTATAATAATTTAAAGTAAGAAAGAACATACTTGGGTGTTGCTGCCTAAAAATACAGAATACTTGTCTCTATTTTATCTTGAGAGACTATTGATATTTTCAGCATCAAGTCAATAGGCACACAAATACTGGAACAATTGAGTGTTATATGATCCTATATTAATTTCCAACACACACACACACCCACACACACACAAGGAGACAGAGAGAGAGAGACAGAGAGACAGAGAAGCAGAGACAGAAAATGTAATAAATTCATTTATGGAACAATTCTTCTATGCTTATTTCCCATGTTTCAAGTAACTCATTAAACTGGTTTCAAGCATTAAAATATTTGCTTCAAATTAGCAAAGGAGTTCTACATATGAAATGAATACAGTGATGTAGCAATGTGTAAAGTCAGACAAAAAGTATGGTAAACTTTATAAGTGTTCTAAAGGTCAGGAATGCCTGGGAAGTTGTATGAAATTAGGGAAAGCTGCAGGGAAAAGAGCTTGAATTTGTAATGACCTTTAAATCAATAAAATGAAAAATAATAAAGTTGCCCTTTTTAGTTTTGCTTTTCCATATAGATATCATTTTGAAAGTTTCAGAAAATAGTGTGCAGAGAAGGAAAGCTCACTGGGGCTAGACATACAGAAGTGGTGGCTTTAGAATTAACAATTTATGCAGAAAAAACTATTGTTAGAAGAATGTGCTACAGGCAACCTGTTTGATGAGAAAGACATTGATTCTTATGGCAAGGTATGACAAATGCCAAATCTCAGTTCAGCAATTTACTGAATGTGCTACGGGAGGAAATTCATTTAAATTCTTAGAGCCATAATTTCCTCTTATTCAAGTAATAGAATGTGAGAATTTAATGAGGGAACAAATGTTAATGCCCCTATAGTCCTATGAACAGACGGTATTTTCAATGATCCAGTAAGAATTTGTGTTTTTGTGTATATACATATATAATCATGGCAGTAATATTTGTCTTGTTTGACCTTTCTCAATCCTCCAGTGTTTATACCAGTAAGGGTATTTTTAATCTTAGTGTTTATTGTTAGATTTTAAAGGTCATGGTCTCCAAAAAACCTTAATCATTGTTTGATATATTTGAAAAACATATGAGTGACTGAGAAATTTAAGTTAAATTCAAATTGAATCAGAAATGCCTAACTCAATCAAGAGTACACTTTTAAATGTATTCAGTATGCTTAAATTAAACCATATTTCTTTATGGAGACACAAACAAACAAACACACAAACAAAATAAGATATTTGAGTTTCATATTATTTCTAGAATACATGTATTCTGCTGGTGATGAAACACAGAGGAAAAAAACATGGGGAAGAAAGGGATTATGCGATATGCATGCTACAGTTCATCCTTCCAAAGAAGCTGAGGCAGAAACCTAAGGGAGGAACTGAAACAGAGCCCAGGAATATGTTTTTTTATGGGTCTGTTTCCTGTGGCTTGCTCAGCTGCATTTATTATGTAAAGCTCAGATTATCTGCCTGGGATAGCACCATGACAGTAGTCTGAGTCTCCTTATATAAATTAGCAATCAAGTAAATGCCCCACAGACACAAAGAAAGGTTAATCACAAGAATTCCCCCATGAAATTTTCAGGTAAATGGATGGAACTAGAAAATATCATCCTGCGTGAGATAACCCAGACTCAGAAGGACACACATGTGCCTTCACCCAGTAATTGATGGAAGCAGTTGCAGAGCTCCTCAGTCAAGCACGAGGCCGAGCTCCAGGAGTCCAGTCCAGAGAGAGAAGAGGTATTCTGTGAGCAAGGGGCATCAAGATCATGATAGGGAAATGTACATGGACAATCAAACCAAAGGGAACTCAAGAACAGTGGACCAATACCTGAGGAACCTCCATGGGACTGGACTAGGCCCTCTGCATAGGTGAGACAGTTACGTAGCTTGATCTCCTTAAGGGGCAGTGGGATCAGGATCCATCATCACTAGGGCATGTGATGACTTTTTGGAGCCCACTACCTATTGTGGGACACCTTGCATAGCCTTGGTCCAGGGGGAGGGGCTTTCACCTGCCTCAACTGAGTGTATCAGGCTCTGCTGACTCCCCATGGGAGGCCTTGCACTGGAGGAGGTGGGAATGGGGGTTGGGATAGGAGGGGAAAGCTGCAGGATGGGAGGAGGGAGGGGAGGGAATCTGTGGTTGGTATGTAAAATGAATAGAAAATTTCTTAATACAAGAGAAAAGAAAAAAAAAGAATTTCACAAATTAAATAAATGACTTGCCTTTGACTTTCAAGGTCACAGCACTTCAATGTTTACTGTCAATTTTGCTAGGTACTGTTGCTCATTTCACACTTTCAACTATGTAGTGATGGTAAAACAGTGCATTCTTATCTGTTTTTAATTTTTCTGTTCTTTTCTTTTTGTTTTTTCTGAGACAGGGTCCTTTTGTGTAGCTCTGGCTATCCTGGAACTCTAGACCAGGCTGACATTTTACTCACAGAGATCTGCCTGCCTCTGCCTCTTCAAGGATAAAAGGCATGTGCCACCACTGCAACATTCTTATCTGTTCTTAAAGATAAAGAAGCTCAGGATAAGATGTTACACAACTTAAACAAAGCATCCTATAAATGATTAAACTAACACTTTAGTTTGTAATTTTTGGTTCCTTTTTTTACAAAATAAAATATTACTTTTCAAATAATACTGTCTTCCATTTACTTTGATATTTAAACAATTTTAAAATGGCACATTTATCTATATCACCTTATTTGAATTTTGATATATTCTTCATTTCTAAAAACATTTGTGTACATAGTGAATGTATGTATGTACTGTACTCATGTATTTTCAGTTGTTTGCACCAATACTCTAGTATGCTGAGACTAGAGGATGTTTGTTGAGCTGCTCTGTCATACTCTGTCCTGTTTCCTAAAGACAGGTTCTCTCATTGATCCTGGTGTCTTGGCTAGAGTGACTGATAAGCAGGTGCCAGCCACCCTCCTTTCTCTGTCTTCACCACTGACCTCTACACACTTCTAACGTTATAGGTACATGCAATACCTAACTTTTGGGTAGGTGCTGAGATTCCAGGTCCTCATGTGGTACTTAAGCACTCTTATCTCCCTAGCTAACACCTCAGTCATGTATTGTTTTATTTTAAAACTCACATCTGAGTTTTTTTCTTTTTTCTTTTTTTTTTTTTTTGACAGGGTTTCTCTGTGTAGCTTTGCACCTTTCCTAGAACTCACTTGGTAGCTCAGGCTGGCTTTGAACTCATAGAGAGCCACGTGGCTCTGCCTCCCGAGTGCTGGTATTAAAGGTGTGTGCCACCACCGCCCAACTCACATCTGAGTTTTAAGGGCAGTTGGCCACTTAATGTTACATTTATTTCAGTTTGTGAAGTTTACGCTTAGAACTATCAAAATTTTCATTTCTAGCTCTGCCACTTACTTTTCTTGGATAAATAATTTTTAGTTCTAAGTATTTTTTTCCAAGACAAGATTTCTCTGTGTGTAACCCTAGTTGTCCTGGAACTCTATCTGTAGACCAGGCTAGCCTCACAGAAATCCTCCTGCCTTTGCCTCCTGAGTGATAGGATTAAAGGCATATAAAGGCATGTGCCATCACACCTGGCATTAATTCTAAGATTCTAAAGTACTTGATGAAAGCTACTAGAGGTTCTTGAGAAGCATATATGTATTAGATCCTGTGCTCTGTGTTGGCTCATTGGTCTATTTCTATAACTTTGTTATATATTCTTTCCAAATTCTGGCAATGATGAGGGGAACAGGTTTTAGCCATGAAACAGAACATATGTAACTACATGAATGGAATAGTAAATTTATGAAAATTGATGTCTAAAGTAAATAAACTGCTGGACTTCCTAGAAAGAATAATTTAATTTAATCTGAAGATAAAACCTTAACATGCCAGAGTTAACATTTTATAGTAAACATTGAATATAACAATAAATTAATTAATCTATGTATTGATTGATTGATTGATTGAGATTCTTAGTCTTGCTTGTACTAGAACTCATTATGTAGACTGGTCTGGCTTCAAACTCATGAAGATTTTCACCTCAGCACTTTTGTCCCAATGCTGTATAGCTTGGACAAACAAAAATCATCTTTAATTTTTACCTCAACAGGCAAGTATAATAAATGACTTTTGTTTCCACTTATTTTGTGATTTACTTTGTATTTTAGTTGTTTCTTTTATTTTTTGAGATCATAATATAATGATATCATTTCCCAACTTCCTTTTCCTCCTTCCAAACCTTCTCCTATATCCCTCACTGTGTTCTTTAAAATTTACAGCACTTTAAATTTCTTCTCTCATATATTATACCCTGAGTGCAGTTTTCACTCCCTCTCCCTCAATAATCCCTCCATCCCACCTCAGTCACCCTTTTTCTTCTCTTTTCAGAAAAGGGCAGGCATCTCAATTTTATCAGCCAAACACACATATCAAGTTGCAGTATCACTAGCACCTCCCCTTGTATTGGGGCTGGATGAGGAATAGGGTATGAAGAATAAGGTTCCAAAAGCAGGCAAAGGAGTCAGAGACAGCTCCAGCTTCTACTTACAGAAGTCTCACAAGAAGACCAAGCTAAACAGCCATAACATATATACAGAGGGCCTAGGTCAAAGCCCTCTGTATATATGTACACACACACACACACACACACACACACACACACACACACACACACACATGATTGTCAGTTCAGTCTTTGTGAGCCCCTGTCTTAGCCACAACCATGGTAACTCTTATGAGGGAAAACATTTAATTGATATTGGTGCTTACACTTTCAAAGATTTAGTGCATTATTATCGTGGCAGGGAGCATCAAGTCTAGGAGTATGGCAAGCACAACAGATCCGGTACTGGAAGATTTTACATTTTCATGCAAAGGGATGAGGAAGTGAACTGAGACACTGGGTGTAGATTAATCAAAGGAGACCTCAAAGCCAAACCCCACAGTGACACACTTTTTTTCCACAAGGCCATATCCACTTTCTTTGCATTCCAATTTCTTTCAAACCACCACAGCCCATATGAGCCCCTATGAGCCTAGGTTACTTGGTTCTGTGGGTTTTCTTATGGTATGCTTGGCCTGCCTGCTTCTTTCCTTCCCCTATTCTACAGGATCCTCCAAGCTATGCTTAGTGTTTGACTGTGGGTCTCTGCATTGACTGTGGCTCACTGCATCTCTTTTCATCAGTTGCTGGATGAAGCCTCTGAGATGATGATTACATTAGGATCCTTTCTCACTCAGGATAAGTTTTCTAGTTCCATTATTTGCCTGAAAATTTTGTGATGTTATTTCTTTTTAACAGCTGAGTAAACTCAATTGTGTAAATGTACCATATTTTCTTTATCCATTCTCTAGTTGATGAACATCTAGGTTATTTCCAATTTCTGGCTATTATGAACAAAAGTACTATGAACACAGCTAAATAACTGTCCTTCTGGTAGGATGGAGCATCCTTTGTATATATGCCCAAGAGTGGTATAACTAGGTCTTAAAGTAGGTTGATTTCCAATTTTCTGAGAAACTGCCATATTGATTTCCAAAGTGGCTGTATAAGTTTGCATGCCTGCTAGCAATGGAGGCGTGTTCTCTTTGCTCCAAATCCTCTCCAGCATGAACTGTAACTTCTTTTTGATCTTTCAGCCATTCTGACGAGTGTTAGATGAATGAAATTTTGTTGTATATATTCTGTAGTGATTTTGCAAGTTGTCCTTTTTTTTTTAATGTCCCAGTTGCTCTGCTCTGACTCCTTGACTTCTTTCAAAGCTATGAGTTGGCTTCCCTTCTCAACAGACACATTGGAAAAGGGAGGCAAGTACACTTCAGTGCAAGAATGTTGCTGGAAGGGTTGGAATGATTGTACATTTGTATGAAAATAACTGATAAAAATTTATGAGTGAACAAATGACCTTGTATTACTATATAAATTATATTTTACCTTCAAAGAAAAAAAGGAATAGGTCTTTCAAATCTGGTTTTTAAGCTACTTTTCCAATTCACTAGAAGAGACCCAAGCTAATTCTCCAAAGTTTTGTTAAGGAGTCTCATCTTAATCCTGTGTTTTAGACAATTGTTTTCATGCAATCTGGGCTGTCCATTTGGCTAGGATTTTTTAAATCCCCTGTATTAATCTTTTAAGTGACAATTTAGGTAAGGCTTTGATTAAGCCTAGGGTGAGGGAACAAAAGACTAATGGGGTTTTCCTCTGGGCAGGTGTCAACACACTGCCTTAGGGACTGTTCATCATATTGTGCTGACTTCATATTTTAAGCATAGCACACAGTTATTAGAATCAGTTTTATAAAAAAAAGCCTCTCTTATCATTCCTTTTACATTGTTACAGATCAATTTGAAATACTCTTCTTGCATTATAAATAACTCCTGAAATATACACTAAACTTAGTTTGTTGCCATTTTTGTTTTGTTTTTACTTCCTCATTTTCTCATTGTCTAGCATTTACACACAGACCATCCAAATATTCAATATCAAAAAAATGAGTGAGAGAATACTTTTATACTAAGTTGGGAAGAATTATCTTACCTGGTGACATTTTTTAATGAAAGACTCAAAGCAAAATATGTGAACACTTGTGCCATGATGATTGACTTCCAGGTCATTAGCCTGATAGCTGGACTACTGTCACCAGCTCTCCAAGACAGCTTACATCTAGCAAATATTTGAAAGCAGAAACTAACTGTGCACTAACCATAGTTAAATACTTCTAGCAATATTGCTTCAAGCATCAGAAATAATAGAAATTAAATGGCACCTGTCAAAATGGGTTTTTCAACATATTTTCAGAAATATTTACTTTAGTTTCTCTGTCTTTTTTCAGTCATTTTTATAACAAAAAGCTAATAAATTCATCTAGTCAGTCAATTTAATTTTCCACATCATTAAGGTGAACTGTTGAGCTCACTTTATGTTCCTTGATAGATTTAGAAGTTCTACAACTTTTTCAGAGATAAGAATTTTCTGTATATTGTTTAAGGAGTGGGTAGGAATAATCATTTTTTTCAGTTCTTTTTGAATAAAATATCTCTTCCTTGTCTGTGTGAAGAAACACTTTTTAAGCCTTCTTTTTTCCTGACTTTATTCTTTCCCCTCCTTTCCTTTGGAACACATGCTTTAGAAAAGCTCTCTCCATTGATTCTTCCTCTGCCCCTTCATGTATAAAAGGCAAATGCTGAAACTCCAAAATGACTTTCTTCTGGACACAGACTTTGTCTTTGAAAATTGTCATCATCACAAAAAGGAGAATCAGACTGAGGAAATGGCTCAGTCACGGAAAGTGCTTTAGTGCAAGCATGCATGGGGCCTGAGTTTGATCCTTAACTGACATACACAGTTACAGTAAACACACACACACACACACACACACACACACACACACACACACACACATACACACAAAGAGAGAATAGGAGAGAGAGACAGAGAGAATGACATTTAGCAAACACAGGCATCCCCATTGTACTGTGGAACCTTTGCATAGCACCCTCCAATGACCTCCAATTTTCCATTACCTCAAATCAATAATTATAAATATCCTTAATTGTGTTTCAATGGCAATTTAGTCTATTTCTTTTCTTGCATGTATATTAACATTTATGGCACTAATGAAAAAAAATCCTGGCCTGTTTTATTTTGAACTTATATGGAATTTTACCACAACCCGTCATGTTTAGTATCTTTTCTTCTTCCTCCCCTTACTTTTTCCTCTTTATAACAGAAATGAAGTAGAGAAATTATGTATATAAATCATTTAAAATATTCTATATTTTCCTTGTATTTAATTATCTATAAATAAATATATGATTTTCCTGTCAACTAAAATATTGTAAGGCTTGTACTTAACTTAATATCATAACTAATAACTTCAGTGATTGCTTACTTAACTGAGTATGTATGTTTCTGATCGACATATTTATATAAGTGATTCTTTCCAATTCACATCATAATCTGTTTATGTTATCTTCATTGTGAAAAAGAGGCTTAAATTTCAAATATTTATCCATGTATCAGAAAACAAGATATGCTCCCATCTGTAAATACATGACATCTTGGACAACCATTTTGTAAACTTTCATAAGTAATGATTTAAAATCACTGGATTTTTCTTTGTAAATTATCTTCTGATACTAAGACATTGTATACATATAGATTAAATCTAATACAAATAACTGTTCTTGAATACATATTGTTACTTCAAATATTTATGGACATCATCAATAGGTCAAAAGTAATTCTGATTCAGTATCGGAAAGCAACAGAAAACTTATCCTTCTATGAAGATATAATAGTTTAAGAACCCAAATTACAGGTCAGTAGAGAAATAACTATAATGCCACTGAATGCTTTTGGATTGGTTGTATCAGCTAGAATCTTTGGCTATTACACAGAAAAATAGGATACTTTACTAATGAAGAAAGATTTAAACAAATGTCTTGGAATTTATAAACAGAGAAAGGAAGAGAGACCTTCCTGCAAGGACACGAGGTTCCAGAGGATATACAGACAACTCACATGATTGTGATTAGTAGAGAGATAGAGCTGATTTCTGGAATAAAAAAATTAGATTAGATACTTATACTGGCACACAGTTTAATACTCTTATTTCCAAAGTACTTCAAACTTTAATTTAGTTTTTATCTCTGTTCTTCATTTTTGACCATCTAATTTCTTCCAGTAACTTTTTGTCTTATGAAGAATAATGACTTGTTTATTTATCTTCAGTGCATTTTTATAATTACATATAATGTTGCTTGTTTGACCTTTAGTGTACTAATTATAAATTTAAACTTTGCCATATTTTACCAAGACATGATTGACATGTAGTAAATTGAACTCATTTAAAATTTAGACAGAGCTGCTGACACATCATTCCAATCTCAGTGCTTTCCTTTGCTCTTTTCTAAATCCCTCCTATATTCTCTATCAAATTATTATCTGTGTTTTGTCCCTATAGATTTATTTTCCTGAAGTTTTATGTTCATGTATATATAAATATGAATTATACATTAGACTGTCTTTGATTCTGAGACTTCTTTATAGATAATCGAATCATTTTAAGATTACCCAAACTGTTTGTGTATCCATGTTCATTTTATCAAAAAATAATACTACATTATGTTCTTGTTCTGTAGCAGAGTCATTCAGGGATTGTTAAAAGAAAAAGAAATGTCTTCATGTTATACATAGGGCTACACAATTTAATTCCCCTGAGAGTACTTACAAGTGGAATTATTCCATTCACTGCCATTTTAATGGAAGTATATAATTCTGAATGGTGGAGGAAACTGAAAATCTGTCTTTCATAGTGGATAAGCAATTCTATGTCAATCTGAAATCACAGAAGATCCTTGCATATCTACCAGCTCACCAAGCATATTTTTAATTTTAGCCTAACTGCTTCTTATTCTTATTTAAGGATGGTCCTCAAATTGTGAAAATATAATCTTTACCATAGTCTCTCCCAATAATCAGCTTTCTTTCTTAGTTATTAAGCACTGTTTTATGAATGTTATTAATTTAAATGAACAGACAGTCTCTGGTGTACTACTCTCAGGTATGAGCCTCTTTTTGTTTTGATACAAGGTATCTTGCTAGAATGCTCTACATAGACTGGCTGTCCTCCTAGCACAATGGATCTGCCTCTGCCTGTTAATGATAATATTACAAGTGTGTGTCACTATATCTGCTTTCCTTTAAATGTTTTCTGGAGAATAAATTTAGTTCTTTATACCTATAAGGCAGACACTCATTGACCAAACCATGGAATTCCCAAATTCATATTTATATTTTTTTCACAGTCAATGGCCTCATCCTTGGCATCATTGACATGTATAGATATGCCACTTGAAATAGTCCTTCATTTCACAGATATTTTTTGATCACTTATTTCTAGTGCATTTTTGGTGACTATTGCTATATCATCATATTTGCTGAAAATTTAATCTCCCATTAATTCATACAACATATTTTTATCTTAAACCCTGCCAATTTCTTCTTTGGACGTGTAATTAAGTCTGATTCTTCCAAATTTTCATTATGAATGTATGGAATAACGTAGTAATTTTGTTTCAGTGTTCATATATGCTAATCCTGTAATCTGTGAGAATTCTGTATTGATTTTAGTACTTACTTTTTCTGGATTATGGGATACATGAATGAGAACCTTGTAAAATATTCATTATTTGATACAGGTTGATTTCTTAAGAGGGCAAATAATGATGCACTCCCTCTGTTATGTCCAATAGATTAATTTTTCTTATTATTTTTCTCAGAAAACTCAATGAGTTGAGGCAGACTAGTCATCCCAGTCCCAATTAGACCTGGGACTGAGTGATGTCACATCTATGTGTTGCACTTAACATTTTGTAAGGAAAAAGTCTTCCATATTCTTTTATTTTCATGCAATATATTCTGTTCATGATTTCCCCTCCCAAACTCATGCTCAAATACCCACCCCTGACTCACCCAACTCCACCCTCTTTCTTCCTCTTTTTCTCTTCAAACAAAAAAAATGAACAAAAAACTCATAAAGAATAAACAAAAACAAGAAAATCACACATTCACAAAATTAATAAGATAAAATGTTTAAACAAAAAATTTGAGATTGAAAGTCTACAAAAATACAATTGAATTTATTTTGTGTTGAACATCTATTGCTTGGCATGGATCATACTCCAAAGTGTGACTGATATACTCAATGGGACTCTATTGAAGAAAACCAATTTTCCCTTTTCAAGCAGATATTAATTGCAGATAACTTCTTGGTAGGGGTGGAGCCCTTGTATTCTTCTCCATCTCAGTGCTGGCATCTTTTCTGGTTTCAATGTGTGCAGCCATTTGTTTGCTGTTAAAGTTTCAGAGAATTCATATGTGCATAGGTCATATTGTGTCAGAAAGACTCTCTTTCTTTGGAGTCATTCATCCACTCTGGTTCTTACTAAGTTCCTGACTTGTCTTCAGCATAGCTCTTTGAATCCTGAGTGAAAGTGTTTGAGGAAGACACTCCATTTAGAACTGAATGTTCCAAAATAGTTCAGCCTTTGCCCATTATTCAGTTATAATTCTCTTTCTAAGTACCTGTCTGCTGCTAAAAGCAGTTTTTCTGATGATGGTTGAGCAAGCACTGATCTATGGTCTGTATCAAAATGTCATTATGAGTCATTTTATTGCTATGCTCCTTTAGTAGAACAGTAGTATTTGTTTGATAGACCCATGGCCTGTGTAGTCTCAGATTCTTGGTCACTCTATTAGCATCAGGCATGATTTCCATATCATAGGAGGGGGGCTTAATTCTAATCAAAGAGTAGTTGTTTACTCTAGCAATGTTTATGTCACTAATGTACCAGTCAGGTCAACAATATAGATTGCACAGTTTGTAGCCGGGTTGATGGATGCTTTCCTTATTTGGTAGTTTGCATAGTACAGTGAATACTAGTTAGTAGGGGGTAGTAGTAGTAGTAGTAGTAGTAGTAGTAGTAGTAGTAGTAGAAGAAGAAGAAGAAGAAGATTGTATTTAGGCATCAACTTGACTTCTTTATGTTCAATGAGAAATGTGAATGTAGAGAGCAACTAACAGATTTGGCAATAGACTGAGATGTTTAGTGGTGTCTTTGGTGATTCTTTGGCCAATAATTCTTCTAAATGTTACACTTTCTTGGGAACAGAGGTACCATTTGGTGATAAACATGTATATAGTTTGGGTATTATCTCTTTGTTGTTTTGTGCCTCCATGCACATTTCTTTCATATGTGTATGTAATTTGGGAATTCTACAGTAATAAGTTTTCATATGGCCTCTCAAATATCCCTTAATACCAGTTATCCCTTCCTGTATTCACTGGTACCCCTCTCTCATTTCCCATACTATTTTAATCCTCTCACTCCAGTTTCCTCCCATCTCTTATTGCATTTTATTTCTCCTTCCTGGAGAGATTTTTCTCTTCCCTCCCAGTCCTTCACTAAGCACCTAAAATCTGTGTTCATATGGATTTTATAACATATATGAAATGCTGAAAATCTAACATAGATATGCAAAAACATAAAATGTTTTCTATTTTAGATCTGGATTACCATGCTCAGGTAACATAATTTCTGAAAATGAATGCACAGAACTAAAGAGAGTATTCTCCAAAAATGAAACATAAATGGTTGAGAAACACTTAAAGTAATGTTCAACATCTTTAGCCAATAAGGAAATGTAAATTATAATTATTTTGAGGTTTCATCTTAACCATTCAGAAGGGCAAGACCATTGAAACAAAAGACAGCTCATGCTGGTGAGGCTGTGGAGTAAGGGGAAAACTCAGTGATTGCTGGTGGTAATTTAAACTTGTGAATCTACTATGGAAATCAGTGTGATGAGTCTTTAGGAAGCTAGGAACAGGTATATCTCAAGATCTAGCTGTACTTTTCTCAAATATATACCCAAGGGAATTTACATACAACTATGGAGATAAGAGCTTTTCCATTTTCAAAATTGCGCCATTTATAATGGTCAGAAATTAAAATAAGATAGATGATAATCAACTGATGAATGGAAAAAATGGTATATTTAGAGGAAGGCTTTTTATTTTCATTACTGGGAGCAGAATCTAATTCATGTCTTTTATGAAAACTGGGAACCTATTCTTTTATTCTCCACTGTTTTCCCCTTACTCTGAGCAGTTTTCTCATGTTTATTGCCTCCTGAGATCTCTACTCAGGCAGGGCATGAGTATCTGCCATCTGTAATTTTCTCTGTCTCTCTCTCTAGTTTGTTTGGCTCTGTTTTTTTTTATTGACTTATAATTTTACACACTTACCTCTTAATTGACTGTGTTACATTCATTTCCTTACTTCTAAGCCTAATCATCAAATCAAACAAGAAACATAAACACTAAGCCAGCCACAAACCCTTTATCTACAGTGATCTAGTATCTCTATGCTATGCTAAGGCAATGGTGGCACAAAGCTTATGGGAATAACCAATCAATAATTGATCTGACATAAGACCTGCACCATCAGATGGAATCCATACCTGACATTTTTTGGGATGACCAAGAACCTAAGACCTGATAGTCTAGGATCCTATGGAAAACTAGAATAATACTTTTATAAAAAAAAAGAGAAAAAATGTAGTAATAAAATTTATCCTAATAACATTCTGCTATAGTCATAGATCAGTGCCTTGTTCAGCCATTGTCAAAGATGCTTTCTCCTGCTGCATCTGGCAACAAATAGTCAGATAACATGAAGAGAGTGAGATACCTTGTAACACCCAGTGCTGAGTAGCATGTCTTCTTGAAATCCCTCCTTTCAAAGCCCAGGAAACTTTGTAGAAGAGGAGGCAGAAGGATAGTGGGAACCAGAGAGGGTGGTGGAGTGCCAGAGAACAAGGCCCTCTAAATAAACTAAGCAAGCTCATAGAGATTGAAGCACTTAGGGCCTGCAGAAGTCATCTCCAGGTCCTCTGCTCTTAAATGATGACTTCCAGTTCAGTGTTTTCAAAGGATTTCTGAACATGTTCATGAGGGAGTCTCTGATTCTTTTACCATTGTTTTTTTCTATTTCTATTGATTTGTCTCATTTGATTTCAATGTGATAATTTTTGTTTAATCATATTATATTTTTATTTTGTTATAATTAAAATGAATGAATTAATGAAAAATTGTAAACCTAGCCATTACATTAAATGTTAGCAATGAAACTGTCATATATTTGCCTGGAGAGAGAGTATCTCTTTTCTTCAGTGGAATAACACTATCAACCACTACAGGGCAGATCCAGAAGTACTTGCCCAACAAATAGTGGACTCCACAGTATTTTGTGTGTGAGATTTTATTTGGTTACAGTTTGATGTTTTGGTTGTTTGTTTTTTGGTTTTTCATTTTTTTTTTATTTCCTGTTTTTGGGTCATGTTTGTTTGTTTTTGTTGTTTGCTAAGTTTTGGGTGTTTGTTGTTTAACTGAATTTGTGTTCTGTTTCTTGAGAGAGAATTTAAGATGGATTTGCAGAGAGGGAGAAAGGATCTGTGCAGACATTTTTTTTTTTTGTTATTTATTATATTTGTATTTTAATTTTACACATCAGCCAAGGGTTCCCCTGTAATCCCCCCTCCCATGCCCACCCCCAGCTTTCCCCCAGCCACTCCCCTCCATTCCCATCTTCTCCAGGGCCAAGACCCAACAGGGATTCATTTAAACCTCGTGGATTCAGTACAGGCAGGTCCAGTCCCCTCCTCCAGGCTGAGCAAAGTGTACCTGTATAAGCCCAAGATTCCAAACAGCCAGCTCATAATCTAAGGATAAGTCCAGGTCCCACTGCCTGGATGCCTCCCAAACAGTTCAAGCTATTCAACTGTCTTACTTATTCAGAGGGCCTGATCCAGCTGGGGACTCCACAGCCTTTGGTTCATAATTCATGTGCTTCCATTTGTTTGGCTATTTGTCCCTGTGCTTTTCCAAACTTGGTGTCAACAATTCACGCTCTTATAGTTCCTCCGCTTTCTCAACAATTGGACTCCTGGAGCTCCACCTGGGGCCTGGCTGAGGATCTTTGCATCCACTTCCATCAGTTATTGATTGAGAGTTCCAGGAAGACAGGCTGTTTGGCCATCTGATCACAAGACTAGGTCAGAACAGGCTTTCTCTCAACCATTGCCAGCAGTCTACAGAGGATGTATCATTGTGGATTTAAGGGGACCTCTCCAGCACTCTGCCTATTCCTGTTCTCATGTGGTCATTTATCATGGTCTGTTATTCCTTGTTCTCCCTTTCTGTTCTTGATCAAGCTGGGATCTCCTGCTCCCCTAAGCTTTCTTTCCCTCAACCTTGCCCTTTATCACTCCCACTGTAGTTCATGTAGATCTCATCCATTTCTCTGTCATTGGGCGATCCCTGTGTCTTTCCTAGGGTCCCACTTACTAGGTAGCCTCTCTGGAGTTGTGTAGCAGTCTAGTCATCTTTGTTTTACATCTAGTATCCTACTATGAGTGAGTACATACCATGTTTGTCCTTCTGAGTCTGGGTTACTCACTCAGGATGATTTTTTTCTAGATCCATCCATTTGCCTGCAAACCTCATGATGTCAATGTTTTTCTCTGCTGAGTAATACTCCATTGCGTATATGTACCATATTTTCTTTATCCATTTCTCAGTTGAAGGGCATCTAGGTTGTTTCCAGGTTCTGGATATTACAAACAATGCTGATATGAACATAGCAGAGCAAATGCCTTTGTGGTATGATTGAGTATTCCTTGGGTATATGCCCAAGAGTGCTACAGCTGGGTCTTTGGGGAGATGGATTCCCAATTTTCTAAGCAAGTGCCATATTGATTTCCAAAGTGGCTGTACAAGCTTACATTCCCACCAGCAGTGTAGGAGAGTTCCCCTTGCTCCACATCCTCTCCAGCATAAGCTGTCTTCTGTGTTTTTGATCTTAGCCATTCTGACAGGTGTAAGGTGGTATCTCAGAGTCATTTTGATTTGCATTTCCCATATGATTAGGGGTGTTGAGCAATTCCTTAAATGTTTTTCAGCCATTTGAGCTTCCTCTGTTGAGAATTCTCTGTTTAGTTCTATAGCCCATTTCTGAAATGGACTGTTGGGCATTTTGATGTCTAATTTCTTGAGTTCCTTATATATTCTGGATATCAGCCCTCTGTCAGATGTGGGGTTCGTGAAGACCTTTTCCCATTCTGTAGGCTGTCGTTTTGTCTTGTTGACTATGTCCTTTGCTCTACAAAAGCTTCTCAGTTTCAACAGGTCCCATTGATTGATTGTTTCTCTCAGTGTCTGTGCTACTGGTGTTATATTTAGAAAGTGATCTCCAGTGCCAATGTATTCAAGACTTCTTCCTACTTTCTCTTCTCTCAGGTTCAGAGTAACTGGATTTATGTTGAGTTCTTTGATCCACTTGAACTTAAGTATTGTGCACGGTGACTGATATGGATCTATTTGCAGCCTTCTACATGTTGACATCCAGTTATGCCAGCACCATTTGTTGAAGATGCTTTCTTTTTTCCATTGTACTGTTTTGGCTTCTTTGTCAAAAATTATATGTTCATAGGTGTGCTGGTTATTGTCAGGTCTTCAATTCGATTCCATTGGTCCACATGTCAGTTATTATGCCAGTACCAAGCTGTTTTTATTAAGGTAGATGTATAGTAGAGCTTGAGGTCGGGGATCATGATGCCTCCAGAGGTTGTTTTATTGTACAGGATTCTTTTGGCTATCCTGGGTTTTTTGTTTTTCCATGTGAAGTTGAGTATTATTCTTTCCAGATCTGTGAAGAATTGTGCTGGTAATTTGATGAGGATTGTGTTGAATCTGTAGATTGCTTTTGGTAAGATCGCCATTTTTACTATGTTAATCCTGCCTATCCATGAGCATGGGAGGTCTTTCCATTTTCTGACATCTTCTTCAAATTCTTTCTTCAGGGACTAAATTTCTTGTCATATAGGTCCTTCACATGCTTAGTTACAGTAACTCCAAGGTATTTTGTATCACTTGTGGCTATTGTAAAGGTGATGTATCTCGGATTTCCTTCTCAGCCTGTTGTAAATAGGAGGGCTACTGATTTTTTTGCGTTGATCCTGTATCCTGCTATGTTGCTGAAGGTTTTTATTAGCTGTATCAGTTCCTTGGTTGAATTTTTGAGGTCACTCATGTATACTATTATGTCATCTGCAAAAAGCAAAAGCTTGACTTCTTCCTTTCCAATTTGTATCCCCTTAATCACCTTATGTTGTCTTATTATAGCTCTGGCTAGAACTTCAAGTACTATATTTAATAAATATGGGGAGAGGGGACAGCCTTCCCTTGTTCCTTATTTTAGTGGTATGGCTTTGAGTTTCTCTCCATTTAATATGATGTTGGCTGTTGGCTTGCTGTAGATTGTCTTTATTATGTTTAGGTATGTTCCCTGTATTTTTGATTGCTCCAAGACCTTTATCATGAAGGGGCGTTGGATTTTGTCAAATGCCTTTTCTGCATCTAGTGAGATGATCATGTGGTCTTTTTCTTTAAGTTTATTTATATGTTGTATTACACTGACTGACTTTCATATGTTGAACCACCCTTGCATGCTTGGGATGAAGCCTACTTGATCATGGTGGATAATTATTTTGATGTGTTCTTGGAGTCTGTTTGCCAGTATTTTATTGAGTATTTTTGCATCAAAATTCATGAGGGAGATCGGTCTGTCATTCTCTTTCTTTGTTGCATCTTTGTTTGGTTTAGGAATCAGGGTAATTGTAGCCTCATAGAAGGAGTTTGGTAATATTCCTCTGCTTCTATTGTGTGGAACAATTTAAAAAGTATTTGTATTACTCTTCCTTGAATATCTGGTAGAATTCTGCCGTGAAACCATCTGGTCCTGGGCTTTTTTTTTGGTTGGGAGACTTTTAATGACAGTTTCTATTTCTTCAGGGGTTATTGGACTATTTAGATGGTTTATCTGGTCTTTATTTAACTTACGTATGTGGTACCTCTCCAGAAAATTATCCATTTCTTTTAGATTTTCCAGTTTTGTGGAATAGAGGTTTTGAAGTATGATCTGAAGAGGATGAAATGGAAAAGAACGGTATGTCTACACTTGAAAGGGACAGCTTAATTGTGAACCATCTTTTTGGATCTCACAATCTTTGATCTGCTGGACACATGCTTTACCATGTGATATTTATTTAAATATTCAAATACCTTTGTTCTTGAATACTGCTTTTGCCTGTATCTTTTTATCTGTTCCCAACAATTGCCTGATTAACTTTTTATTTTTTTCATCTTATGTATTCAGCTTCTTTCTTTTGCAACACATTTTTGTTTTTCCCATCTACTGACATCCAGCACTAGTAATTCCTCAATGTACATACTGAGGTTGGCTTATATAAATTGAAACTGATTGCAACTTAATTTTATCATCCTCTAGAATAAACATATCTTAACATGGACTGGCAAATTTACAAAATAAATTATAGATGTTATGATAAATGATTTTAGAATAAATTACCTTCATAATATGACTGAATCATGATTAAACACCTGCTAGTTTTTAAAAATCTTATGATCCAGTAATTTAATTAGCATTATGCGTATGCAGGCAATTTTCATGACATAAACTTTACCTGAAGCTTTTGTGAAAAGGAAAAGCATTGATTTGTAAAAGATTTTTAAATTTATTTTAAGGATGACTTGTTTGCTTTCTCTTTGACTATTCTTATGTCCTAAATGTATTTGCCCTTAGGCTTCTCTGATATTAGTGTTTTATGAATTACTGTAAATATGTCACAAAAGCAACATTCCATGCTTTCTTAACACATTAAAAATAAGCTGGGAGTTGGTGGTGCATGCCTTTAATCCCAGCACTCGGGAGGCAGAGGCTGGCGGATCTTTGTGAGTTGGAGGCCAGCCTGGTCTCCAAAGCGAGTTCCAGGAAATGTACAAAGTTACACAGAGAAAACCCATCTGGGAAACGCCCCCCCCAAAAAAAAACATTAAAAATTATTTCTAACATTATAATTATAATCAAGTGGAATTAATGTTTTTATTGATTTGATTTAAGAACATTTACTTACTCATTTTTTTATTTTTTTATTTAGAAATTTAATAGTAACAAATTAGTTTTGGACTATATTTGAAAAATTGATGTTAGTGTGTTTACTACAAAACATACACCTTCCTGTGTCAGTTTCTTTGTAAAGACTTATAAGTGTGGGAGTGAATAATTTCTTGATCAAAGATTTAGACTGTAAATTCCATTCCACTAGTAATGCTCATAACAAATTTATATAGTGTATAAAATGCCTATAATGTGATGTTTTCTCTCTTAATCTTCAGCTTCATCTGCTTGGCACTTTGTGTACTATTGTTTATTCTCTAACCCAGGTCAGTATGTAAGGAATCGCCTATACAATGCCTTTTCAGTTAAATTTTCCATAAGCATGGTCTTAAAGTGAATAGAATTTTCCCATATTAATCTCTCTAGATATGAGAAAATTTAAGTATGTAGGTAAATTTTGATCAATCTATGGTTATCATATAATTGAATATGCATGAACAATAAAAATTAAAGTATTTGTTATAAGTTACACAAGTTGATTATATAACTTTATTTATGCATTCTTAATTTCTTAAACAAAATGTACAAAATATTTTTAATTTTCCAAATTTTACAAGTTAATATAAATATCACATTTGTGTTTTAATAACCAATGTTTTGCGTCTATTTTCTTCCTTCTTTTATCTTTTCTTCCTTTCTCTCATCCTATTTATCACCAATATGTTTCTAATTCATCTATCATCTATCTGTCTGCAATTTACCATTGTATCTAAGTGTTTATCATCTGTTCATGATCATACATCACCTATCTATAATACCACCCAGGCATTCATCAACTTTAAAACATTTAATACATTTGAAATGCAAGCATAATATAATATAACCCTGAAATTCATGTAGAAGAATGAAAAATTTGAAGAGAGGGTTACATATGTCAGTATTCCCTTAGGCCACATCCCAACTTTACCATCATTTAGAGAACAGATGGCTCATGTATACAATGAAATTTTGGGAAAACTGAGATTGAATTTTTGACAAAGACAAACAGTTATCAAACAAATAAACTGTTACAGAAGAATCCATCATTAGACATGTGTTCTTTATTGAAGTAGAAGAATATTACATTTTTAATAATGTATAATTTCACTAGAGGAATGAGTTTTCCTTATAATGTTAGTCATTTAACTTTTACAGCCTTAAGATATATGTGCAAAAATCACTAACTTCTTTGTTAGGTTGATTGCCAAATATTTTTTTAAATGTTTTTATTTTTATTTTAACCTGTCTTTACTTTTTAGGTTAAAACTAAATAATCTTCTTTCCTCTTAAAAACTTACAAAATATTTCCCATCAGATTTTAAACTTAAGTGAAGAATCTATTAATTCTGTCAACATGAAAAACATACCCATTTTACACATGGAATAATTAGGTATTATTTATTATTATTATTATTATTATTATTATTATTATTATTATTTTCACTGATTAAATGCAATGAGACCACAATAAGCTAATCCCGATTTTTCTTTTTCATTGGCTTGACTTTATTCAGCAATGGTAGTCTATTATTCTATTTAGGGTATTATCCAGCATTCAGTAGCATGCACAAATCTCTACAATAAATTATAAACCTCCAGAGAGATCTGACATTTCCACATTGTACACAAGTTATATTTTTCAACATGACTATTGTGTTATCCACCATCTTCATGTATTGATTTATGTTAAGATGAATTAGTAACTGAAATTGGGCTAGGATAATATGATCTCTTTTCTGAGGGACTTTCCTTATTTGAAAGGTACTTTTTGAATGCATATAATTTGCAGCTATTGGAAATATTTACTTACAAAGGGAATGTATAAAGTAGAATCAGAAAGGCATAAAATGTCCTAGTTTTCTTTCCTTAACAATAAGCTTGTAATTTAATCTTGAAACATGAACATATTCTCCAAGCATTGCCTGACACTACATCAATTTTCTCTTTCTGAGAGAAATGTGGAGTACAATTACAAGATAATTTCATTCTTAAAATTATCCAAAATTAGGGATTAATTATCTCTATAAAACAATCGCTTTCATACAATTCATTCTTTCTCTATTAAAGAAAAGTTTAAAGCTGAAATTTATAATTTAAAAACTCCTGTATACAAAGCTCTTGAGATTGGAACTGTAATTCTTTTATGCATTTTCTCTATACTGACATATATATACTATTAAGTCACTATTAATTCATTGTAATAAGCTGTTCTTAACATTTAAAATAAATCGATCATATGCCAATATTTTGTCTATAATTTGTTTAGGTTTCAAATTTTAATTTATTCTTTGCTCCATTAAATTTCAATTTAAAGTCTCATGGTATTATTTATCTCTGTACTTTTGTTTGTATTTCTTGATTAAGATTGATGAAGGAGGGGTCAGTCAACTATTTTCAGTGCCTAGGCAGGTGGTTATGGATTATACAAGAAACAAGCTGAGCAAACCATGGCAAGCATGTCAGTCAGCAGCTTCTCTCCCGTTCTCCCAAGGTTGATTTCGGCTTCCATGTCCCTATCTTGAGTTCCTGCTCTGATTTCATTCAGTGATGGATTGAGAAATGGATATCATAACATGACCCAAAATGACTTCCTCTAGTAAATTTTTGTTGTTGTTTTATCACAATAGTAGAATAGCAAATTAGCACAAACATCTTTTAGGAAAAAATTTGATGCATAACCCCTAAAGTATTTCATATATTTGTGATTATATATCAATCTTGTTCAATACTGGCCTATTTATATACATATTGAAATTTAAAATTTTTATAAATAATGTGGCTCTAAATAAATTCAGTTTCAGTTTGGCTACTGGAGATGCATACATGGAATATTTCCCATATATTTTAAAAGCAAATAACTCCAACATATGTTTCAGAACAAGCGGAAGATGTTTCTAAAATTGCTTTGATTTGAACATCTAAAGTCATGAACTTATAAGAAATCGTTTCTTGGGTTATATAAGTAAATTTGGAGGTTATTATGGCGTTATAAATTTTCATACTGAGTAGATCACATAGAATAAAGCATTATCTAAATATTTTTTTGTATTTTTTTCTCTCATTCAAAGTATCCTGATCATAATTCCCCTCCCTCTGCTCCTCTAAGCCCCTCCCATACCTGCACTCTCCTCCAGATCTACTCCCCCTCCACTTTTTCTTCAGAAAAGTACAGGCCTTCAAGAGACAACAGGCAAACAGGAAAAAAAATCAAGATACAACCCAAACAGCAAAAGCCCTCATATCAAGACTGGACAGGCAAACCAATAGGAGGAAAAGGGTCTCAAGAGAAGGCAAAAGAGTCAGAGACACATCCATCCCCACTATTAGGAGTCGCACAAAACCACCAAGCTAACATCATAACATACATACAGAGGAGCGTGTCAATCCATGCATGCCATGTGCTTGGTGCTTTAGTGTGTGTAAGCCCATTTGAGCCTACCTACTTAATTAGGTGGGCCATGCTCTCTTGGTTCCCTCCATCTCCTCTGACTGTAAAGAAAAATACAACTAACATCACATGTCATTATACTAAAAATCATGTTGTAAAATATATTAGTCAAATATGACACATTAAACCTTTCCACTAGAATACAGCTTAATTCACCAGATTATTTACTTGCTATATTATGCATAGAAACAAATTATATCTAAACTTATCATTTTACAGATAATATAAAGACACCTATTATAAGACCCAAATCACAAAATTTTATTCATTTCTATGACTCTGTCTAGTTTTTCTGTTATTAAAAAGCTTCACACAGCTTTCTCCCAACAGCTGCTCATTAACATCTCTCTCAAACTGCATTATGCAATGAAGACAAAAAAGGCAGAATAAGATGAATAAGAGTCAACAGGGAGAAAGAAATAATGTATCTTTTTCACTTCATTGAAGTTTTCTAATTCTAGAATGAATTTAACATCTTAAAGTTCACCTGAAATCAAGCAGAACCAAAACAATTTACAAATATAAAAAGCTGAACACTTGAAAATGTTATCTATTTGCTTTGCATTTTTACTAATTCAACCAGTTATTTCTCTATATACAGAACTTTGGTATAATAACTAAAAATGATTTTACTTTTATATGAAAATATTTTATTTTGCCTAAAAACATTTTAGGTTATTGTGCTTCTCATTGTATCCAAATGATAGAAATAAAGGAAAGAATTTATGATATGCAGATGGGAGTACCATTCATGCCCTGTCTTATTCTGACATTGTTGTTTACAATTATTTAGCACTATCATGGCCTGAAGAATTGCTATATCCTTAAGCTCTGCTGCTTTCCACAATTCTTTTATTTTAATTTCATTAATTCTTAACATTTTCTGACCCAGACACAGTCAATTTAATGTTTTAATTTTTTATAAAGTCTTATGTACACACGGATTTTTGCTTGCACGTATGTAAGTGACCAAACTGCCCATACAGGACAAAAGAAGATGTTGGATGCCCTGGAACTGATCTGTGCTTCAGTTCATTACCAAGTTAATAAAAGTCAGCTTTTAATTAAAAATTAACAAGGTGATTCAGAACTGCATATGAAAATGCAAAGAGAATACCAAAATAATTTTGTGGGGGTACTGTGAAAGTTATAATTAACCAAGGCTGTTTGTCACAGCATGGGATAAATAAGTGTATTAATTAAGTATATTGAGAATTCCAAGTATACCTATATTTGTAGTCAATTGGATGTAGACAAAGATTTAAGAATACCCACTGGGATGAAAACAGTTTTGTAGCAACCTTGGAAAACTGCATATCTTCATAGGAAAAAAAGTTAAGTGGAAAGTGTGTTTCATACTTTGCACAAAAATTAATTCAAACGGCTCATATTTATCAATGTGATAAAAATAGTATAAAAATCTCACAAGAAAATCATAGAATAAACATTTGTAACTACACATTTCTACAAAATAGATATCCCACTGATGATGAAGTAATTAAAATATCTCAATATCATTATTCAACTGAGAAATTCAAATAAAAAATGTCATAAGAGGATGGTGATGCTCTAAGTGATGGTAAAGAGTAAAACTGAGGATGTAGAAGAATTGAAATTCCCAAATGCTGCTGATAGGTGTGTAAAACATAGAACTACTTGTGAGGGGATCTGATAGTGACTCAAAATGTTCTTTTTAATGTTTATCTGAGAAATATGAAAACATATGTCAACACAGAAAATTTAATGTGAGTGACCACAGGTCAATATTTATAGTGGCTGCAAAGAAGAAACAATATGAGTATCATCAAATGTTAAATGAATAAGTAAGTGAAATATAGTTATGTGGAAAATAGTTATAAAGAAGAGTATAATACAACTTGATGATATCAAACATAATGCTATTTTTGGAGTTGGCATGCCCATAATCCAGAAATCTATAAGGTAAGGCAGAATAATTCTACAAGTTCAGTGACAGGTATAGTGTATGAGACCTTGTCTTAAACAAATGAAACAACTGACAAGAGCTGGCAAGATCGTTGAATAGGAACTTGGTGTTAAGCCTGATGATGTGAGTTTGCTCTGCTGTACACATATGGTGGAAGGAGAGAATAGAAAAGCCATTGTATAACCTACATATGTGTGCCTTGGTAAATGTACTTGCACATATACACAAGTTCACATGAACAAGTGCACACATATATACACCCACTGTGTAAGTGTAATAGCAAATAAAATAAGCAAATAACTAATGTCCAACAAAAGTATCAAATAACAAATAAATCTATATTGTGTAATTACACATGCAAATTCAACTAATATGGGATGTTTGACTTATAGTAATTTTTATTTTAAGAATATGTAAAGAAATCAAGTTTCAGTGAAAATCAATCATAGTTTTTGACTTTCTCCTAAATTAGTGCTATGTGGCAAGACAATGCTTCAAGATGCTGAGCAGTGATAGTAAATTAGTAAATCAAAACTCCAGCAGCCAAGCAAACAGAATGATAGATAGATCTGATATTGGTAGTACATGAATCTTCAATTTATTGACTTTTTAAAAATCAAATAACAATGGATTTATTGGAGCATAACATCATTCAAGTTAAGGAGCATTTGTATATGATGTCTCCAGTAATACAAATTTTCATTTCTTGTGTGGAAAACAAAAAGATTGTTCTGGATAATCAAAGTGAAAGATTTCTTACTGTTGTAAAAGTATTGTAAAATGGCCTTTTGGTCTCTATTCCAGAGCTCAAAAAGCATATTACCATCCATTGAAGTAAATCACATTAATTATGTGTTTTTAAATATGTGTTTTGTGTAGCACAGGGATGTTTAAATACACATATATTGTACATGAAGCCTATTTTCTCCTTTTGCTCTCCTAATACTCCCATGTGTTTACTTGGACAGTTTTGATTCTGCTTTCATGTCATATAAACATATATCATTAGATTATATAAAAAATTCAAGTCTTCATGGTAGATTCAGGACAGAAGATATTTTTATGTACCAATACAAAACATAGGTCTTCATTTCATATTGTATCCTGAGTGAACTTGAATGAGAGACAAAAGATATATAGTCTTGTACCAATGTCAGGAGATCTTTAGCATTCGCAGCTATTTCTCTCAGTGATCCATGGGCATTCCCAAAATTGAAAGAGATGGAATATAAGATGGAACACTGGCTGTTTGTCTGTAAACTGTAAGAAAACACAGAATTTGTTTGTAAAAGTAAACCACAAGTGAGAAAACACCATAACAAACTGGCCATTGGGAGAGTCTGTGGGGCATTTTTATGACTGATGTTTGATGTGCATGGTTCCACCCCTGCTCTGGTGGTCCTGGATGCTGCAAGAAGGCAGGGTGAGCAAAAAGTATTTTTACATGACATCGGTTTCAGTTTCTACTTCCAGGATTTGGATTTTGGTCCCTGCGCTGCCTTCCATCAATGAGGGAATTATAATCTGTAGGGTGAAATAAACCCTTTCCTCCCCAAGTTGCTTTTGATCCTGATGTTTTATTACAGTAATAGAAAAACTACATAAGACAAGGGTTATGGGTACAGAGGTGAAGGGTGGGGTCTACAATTACACAATGTTGTGATGGAAATGATTGAGTCATTTAAGGAAAGTATAAGAGGAAACCTCTAAAATGAGTCCATTTTAATCATTTCTTAATTATATAGAATTCCTGAGAAACAAATATAAGATCACTTTATTACAAGTATGAAGTAGCTGCTTTCAAAACAAATATTTTTTTATGGCCCATTTTGTCTAGCCAAAAACTTAGAGCGAATGAAAGTTGATAATAAACCAAAAAACATCAATTAAGGTAACTTCTCAGATTGTACAACTTCAAGTTGTATCTGATATGCAAATAACCATCAACATCACCATCTGTCATGGGTAGATGACAAGTCATTAGACATTTCCATTATATCACTGAATTTATAGCAATTTTTGAGTTCAGCTGGGAAAATCTGAATCTTACTGGCTTGGATTACGGTAGGTACTTACTAGAACATCATTGAAATATCTACTTCAAGGATTTGTTGCAAATTTCATAATAGAACAAGGTGAAACATGGGCTTAACAATTTTCAGAGTAGTTCATTGCTGTGGATGTCTTTTTGTATGCTGTGAAAATATGTTGCTCTGATTGGTTGGTAAATAAAGCTATTTGGCCTATGGCAAGGCAGCTTAGAGGCAAGCAAAAAATCCAAACACACAGGTAGAGAAAGGAGAGGAGAGAGAGAAAGAGAGAGAGAGAGAGAGAGAGAGAGAGAGAGAGAGAGAGAGAGAGAGAGAGATGATGCCGCGGCCATGAGAAATAAGATGTAAAAGTACCAGTAAGCCACAAGCCACATGGAAAAGTATAGATTTATAGAAATGGGTTGATTTAAGATATAAGAGCTAAATAACAAGAAGCCTGCCATGGCCATAGTTTAAAAATAATATTAGGCTGTGTGTGTTTGTTTGGGTCTGAGCACAGGGATGGGCGGGTGAGAGACATTTGCCCTGACTGAAAAGCTTTCAGCTACAGTTCATTAGAGCAAAACCAGTGATGACATCATTGCTGACACTTCAGAGAAATCTATACTACAAATGTGTCACCTGTGTGATAAAAAGATTTTCAACACAGTTTAAATGCAAGGCTTTATCTTTAGCAATTATGGCTATTCTTCAAACTGTGTAAAGTAAATTATTTTTCACTGATCATGCAGCTAAGCAGGGATTTCAAACCCATGAAGGCTGGTCAGTTTTTTGAAGAAAAGAAAAAAAACCACAATATTTGTTTAGGAGATCTCTGGGTGTTAATTTATAGAGGATGAAAGTTATATTTTTGAACAGTGAGTGCTCAGAAATAGCATGTAAAGTTTTACAAAATTCTATGTCTCAGTCAGTCCTAGTAGTTTCTCATGTGTTGATCTTAGCCTATTATGTTAGCAGCATATGTGAAGAGAGTGCACACAGAATAGCATCACACAGAAGTTGGACAAAGTTGCCAGCAGAGCACTCTTAGGGTTTGTGCCCAGAATCTGTGTAATGTATTCCTTAGAGCAACTCATGTGGAAGACAACTATGAAATGCTCTCTGGGGGTTGTTGATTCTCTGACGCCTGCATTAGAAAATCTCAAGAGCATAAATATTCATTGCATCTGTGAAATGATGGAAACTGTAGGAGGAAAAAAAATCCCAGTAAAATACACAAAATAAACAGGTATGGAGATTGCCTGATCTTTTTCTTTGTGTTTTTTCTTTGTGTTCTTGCATGTTATATTGTGCAACACGAATTGCTAAACAGTCTTATTAATAGAAAGCCCAGAGCCAGATATTGGGGTGAAAGCTGAAAGATCAGAGAAACAGAACAAGCGACAGCCAACCTCACTTCACCAACTCCTCAGCCAATCCAGTTTCCACAAATTCTCAGAATTAAAGCCTCTGAGTCCTCACCCCTGGGGGTCTCAGTTGAACTGCTGCTTAGTCCCTGTCTCCTCATACCTTATATCCCATTCTCCATGTAGCCATGCCATTTCCTGGGGTTAAAGGCTTGTGTACTTTAAAGGAAAGGCATGAAATCTCAAGTGCTGAGATTAAAGGTGTGGGCCACAACTGTCTGGCTCTGTTTCCAATGTGGCCTTCAATTTAACTGAGATCAAGATGTATCTCTACCTCCCGAGGGGATTAAAGTTGTGTGCCACCACTGTCTGGCCTCTATGGCTAATCTAGTGACTGGCTCTGTCCTCTGATCCCTAGATAAGCTTTATTTGTTAGAGCACAAATAAGATATCACCACATTTCCCTTTTTCTGTCTAAAACAAAAAAAAGTTATAACTAATGTAAGAAAAACTATATATAATAAGTACAACTACATACAATATATACAGACAATAAATACACCAACAATGTCTAGTTCATTTGCATTTGACAAATTTGGCAAAAATACTTCATTATCTATCCTGTCTTTGTGAATCCAAAGGACTGTATCTAATTTACCTTTTATCCTAATTTTCATTACCAACCAAAAACTATCTTTTGATATCTTTCAAACTTATACACATAACACTTTAGTGAGTTTCTTTTCTGAATTTGTTAATAGGGAAAACTATAACTATAACTATCTAATCTTCAACACCATCAGACCTGAGAAGGAAATAATGCTACCTACAAAAACAGGAAATACAAAAAAGCAAATTTCAAAAAATTTGAGGAATGACAGAAACATCTGACTGCCTGGAGAGTCACTCAAGATTTCTCTGAAACTTTGGAGCATTAATCATTGGCCTAGTGGCCTACCATATCTGACAGACTCATCTATGAAACATGATTTTCTACAGAGCTTTCCTACCTTGTCTTGTGAAGGATTGGCAGTCCTTTCTTTTGTGTCATGCTTATCCATTTTGGACGGCATACTGTCAGTATTAGAGACAAGGTCACTTTTTGTCCAGTGACTAACTTTTGCCAAAAGAATGTAAACTCCATAAGGAGTTTCTTCAATGCCCATCACCTTCTCTGAAATAGATTGGTGCTGTCAAGAGCAAACATCTCTCATTGTCATAAAAAATTATGTTATTAAAACATCTTTAATGGCATATTTTGTAGAGCTCTGAAGTGTTTGAAGATGACCTGTATATGTAAAATATATTTTTGCTTGATGTTGAAAACATCCTTAATATGTATGACTACTAGTTCAATTGTCATGACTAACTACTACTAACCTGCATTTCTTAATTATATTAAATAGTTGGTAATAACTTTCAAAGACTAGAAAATTGCATAACATTGTTAAATGAACTGTACAGGTACAATACCTTGAATAAGATTAGAAATTTATGTACAGTACTTTCTAACAAAATCAACCTCAAATTTGTATCAATATACATAATTTGTATACAATATACAAAAATCCAATCCAAAGTAAAAAAAATTAAAATTAGTAGCTGACTTTTAAAAGTAGATTCAGTAATATACCTTTTTATCTTGTCACATCCATATTATCTCATTTCTTTTCAGAGTAAATTAAGTAATCGACCCTTTATCCATCATTTCTCTATCTTTATTTTCAGAGTAAATTCAGTAATCTACCTTTTATTTTATCATTCTATATCCTCTTTTTTTTCTCAAACAGAACCCTAAATCTAATCTCCATTGATTAACCTTTTTTTTCTGACCATTATCAATTAACAAGTTTTAACCAACCATCATAAACGATAACAATTATCCATAACCCACTGAATGACTAAAAAATTCACCTATCCCACCTCTTGGGAATGTGGGTGTATTGTTCTTTTTTGTTGTTGTTGTTTTTGGTTTTTCAAGACAGGTTTCCTCTGTGTAGTTTTGGAGTTTTGGCTCCTGTCCTGGATCTTGCTCTGGCCTTGAACTCACAGAGATCCACCTGACTTTGCCTCACAAGTATTGGGATTACAGGCTTGCACCACTACCACCTGGCCTGGGTGTTGTGTTCTTAAAATTATTTCCCTCTGTCTGGGGGTGAAGGCATCTTTAGGGGACACTGAAAAGAAATATTTTGGGTTAATTGTCAAGTCCTGGGAGAAGTAGCTGTATCATTTGTTGTCCAGTCTGTGCATAATGATAAAATACAGGGCTTGTCTCAAGTCCTTGCTTGAGTAGTCTGTGAGGCTGGATCATCTCAGCTGGCCATCTTGAAATTGTCCTGAGGAATTTGTAGTTCAAAGCCAAATTTGGGTGGTATTTGTCAGCTTAGTAGTATTATCATCTTCCTGATGAAATTGTCATTGGGGGTCCCATCATCATTTTGGAGACTTTAGAGTCACTGTTATGCATAGTCATGGTTCCCTGCAGAAAACTAATAGAAGCTCAAACCCAAAATCATGTACAGGAAACTAAATGAAACCTTTTTTTTTTCTAGGATTAGTTAGTACTCATATGATCATTAATATGACAAAAAGTTATACCTATATATCTCTATTTATTACAAATTTGGTATAAAATTCATATCTTAAGAAAGGTTTCAAAGAGTGAAAATGGAACCAAAGAATTATGAGATTAGTGGCAATAGAATAGTCTCTTAATTTTAGAAAACAATAGTTTTCTTCTGTCCTATATAGCATGGCTCTTCTGACATGATACAGAGATTTTGGATTTTCCTTTTAACAATCATGCTTGGGTTTAGAGAAAGAGAGAGCCATGCTCCAAATCCAAAGCCAGTTTTAATTTTGAATTGAAGTGGGACTACATAAAGACCATTTGTGTTATGTGTCTGTAGAGAACAGCAGAAACAAACATTTAGGAAGACATATGAAATTTTATCCTGATATGTATGTGATATACCAATAGGCTCATTCACACTTTTTCTTGGGACATTTTTTTTCTTGATGAATTGTCCTTTTTTTGCAAATGTCTCTTTTGTCCAGTGTTATTCAGATTTCTTAGCCTTGATTCTCCTGAAAGACATAAACAGAAGCCCTTCCCCAGCACTAACTTTGGGGAGATTCCCTTTTGGCAAATTATATCAAATTAAATAAAAAGCATTTGTTAGTCATACAAATTAGTATAAATTGAATGGTCATGCTGATAAACCACTTCTAATTAAGAGTTCTCTCTTTTTCAGATCCAACTTTTATCAATTTTGATGGTATTGATAGCTTATCTTCTCCTGTAGAAACAAAAGCAAAACATTGTCCCCAACTTAATACATATTCTGGTTTCCATTTGGACGTCAGGACATCTTTAAAGTATACAGGCTGATTTAATTCTGTAGTTTTTTTCTATTATCCAATATCTCTCCACAGCTGTTGTTCCTTTCTTATTAGCATTGTGAAATTCAAAGTTAATAGAGCATTATGTAATCTATTTCTGTGGGGTTTTATTACCTGTTTCTGTTTATTTAGCATATCCTTTAGAATTTAATTTGATCCTTCTGTGATAGCATGGCCTGTAGGATTGTGTGGTATACCTGTAATACACTTTATATTGTAATAAGCAAAAAACTGTTTCCTTTTACCAGAGACATATGCTGGAGAATTGTCAGTTTTGTGTTGTTGTTGTTTGTTTGTTTACTTTTGTTTTTATTTTATTTTATTTTTTGAGACAGAGTTTCTTTGTGTAGTTTTGGTGTCTGTTCTGGATCTCACTCTGTAGAATATGCTGGTCTTGAACTCACAGACATCCACATGACTCTGCCTCCTGACTGCTGGGATTAAAGGTGTGTACAACCACAACCTAGTCATGTGTCAGTTTTAATTTGTATAGGTGTACCCATGATGGCCCTAACTTCTAGCAAATGCATGATTGCAGAATCAGTCTTTTCAGAACTCAGAGCAGTTGCCCATTGAAATCCTGAATAGGTATCAATGGTGTGGTGTTCATATTTCAGTTTTCCAAATTCTACAAAATGAAACATATCCATCTTCCTGATTTTAGTCCTCTGAGTGCCCTTGGGGTTACATTCTGCTGGTAGTGGAGTTTGATTATAAAAAGAACAACTAGGATGTTTCCTTATAACATATTTGACTTATTGCCAGGTTATGAAAAATTCTTTTTTAATCCCTTACTACTGATATGATTTTTTTAAAAATGAAACTCTGAGGCCTCCGGCACATTTTTCTATTGATAGTTGATCAATCTCATCATTTTCTTGTGGTAGAGAGCCTGGCCTACCTGTATGGTTTCAGATGTGAGTTATATATAAGAATGGTTCCTATTCCTTATTATATCTTGTAACTGAACAAATAATGAAGTTAATTCTGACTCATCAGGGATAAATTCTGCTATTTCAAAATGTAAGACCACTCTTTCAGCATACTGAAAGTCAGTTTTACATTGAGTGGTTCCAAAAAATCCATTAATACCATATAATTCTGATTTTTGAACCAAATTATAAGGACTTTGTACAACTTTACTTGAAATATCTGATTTGTAACCTGCCTTTCCTTGTTTACATCTGTAAAAATTGTAGGGGCTCCAGGTATTGGTGTTTCCTATACAATGCAAGGCTGGATCCAGTTAGATCTCTTTATAAGTTTAATTCTATACATTTGGGGATATTTGTTGTTAATCTGTCCCCAAAATTACTGCAAGCTCTTTGCTGTGATTCACTTTCTGCCTATAATTAAAGGTACTACAATTTCTGGTGGATCTGTTCCTGCTAATTGATGAAGTCTAAATTTTCCTTTTAAAATCAACTCAGATTTCTTTTTCTACATAAGTTTTAAATTTTTTACTCTGTTTGGTAGAAATATCCATTCCAATATAATGTCTTCCCTCTGCATTAAAATTCCTGTAGGAGAATTCTTAGAGAGTAAAATAACCAGAATTTAATCAAGCTTTGGATCTACACCATCGATATGTACATCCTTTATTTTCATTTCCACAGAAGCCAATTCTCTCTCAACTTGAGCTGATAATTCTTTGGACTATTTAAGTCCTTGTCATCCTCTAAATTTTGAACAAATTAGTCAGTTGATGATTTTTTTACCCCAATAAATGTCCATAGGTAAGAAATGTCTCTGAATAATCTTACAAATTCATTAAGAGTCCAGAATTGATCTCTCCTAATTTACATTTTGTGGGGTGTAATTTTTATAGACCTCTTTTATATCCTAATTGATGAATAGAATTTCCTCTTTGTATATTTTCAGGAACAATTTCTAATCCCTAAACAGGCAAATTTTTCTTTACTTCTTCAAACATTCTTTCTAAAGTATCTAAATTTGAATCAACTATTAAAATATTTTCCATGTAATTGATAAATTATGGATTTGGGAAATTGTTTATGTATTACTTCCAATGGCTGTCATAGTAAATGTTGGCACAGTGTTGGGCTATTTAACATTTCCTGTGGGAGAACCTTCCATTAATATCTCTTAACTGGCTGGGAATTATTATAAGTAGGTACCATGAAGGCAAATTTTTTCTGTCTTTTTTTTTTTTTTTTTTTTTGGTAAGGGTATTGAGAAGAAACAGTCTTTTACATTGATAACTATAAGAGGCTATTCTTTTGGTAACAGAGTAGGCAAAGGAATTACAGATTACAGGGAACACATTGGCAGAATCCCCTTGTTAATTGCTCATATATCTGTTACCATTCTCTAATTACCAGATATTTTTAGATAACAAACACAGGAGAATTTCAAGACTTGGTTCATTCTTCAGTATGCTGTGCATTTAATTGCTCTTGTACCAGGTTTCCTAAGATCTGTAGTTTCTCTTTTGTTTAAGGCCATTGCTGAAACCATACAGAGCTGTTGGTTTCTTTGAAAGATCAGCAGCTGTTCTGCCCTATTCCTTGTAGCTGAAGTTTTCTTTGTCCTGCCTGGACACGGTCAGGACAAATTTCTCTCACCCACCATTCCCGCAACTTCTTGGAGCCAAGCAAACACACGGAGACTTATATTACCTATAAACTGTATGACCATGGCAGGCTTCTTGCTATCTAGTTCTTATATCTTAAATTAACCCATTTCCATAAATCTATATCATGCCGCATGGCTTGTGGCTAACCAGTGTCTTATATGTTGACGGCTGGTGACTCCTCACTCAGCTTTCATCCACCCAGAATTCTCCTCTCTCCTTGTCCCACCTACACTATCTTTCCTGCCTAGCTACTGGCCAATCAGCATTTTATTTATAAATCAATCATAGGAACATATATTTACAGCATATAGGACATTCCTCAGCAATTCCTCTAATATTTCAGCTTTCACCCCAATATTTGGCTCCTGGTTTTCTATTAATAAGACCATTCAGCAATTTGAGTTACATTTGGTGATCCAATGTTTATGACACAAATTCAGGAAAAAGCCATTGTTTGGGACTCAGGCCTGTGTGTCCATGCAACTGGGCAAATAGAGCTACTTGCCCAGGGCTCATGCTCAAGCTGCACATTTCCAAAGTCTCCACCCCATGTGGGGCAGAGTGTCTTTGGCATATTCTGGGAGTCTCTTTGACTTCTCTCCTCGAGGGTTGTGGCCTCTCTCTGGATCCCCATCTCGAATTGCTACCACACTACGTACCTGTCTTGAAATTCCCTCAGGCTTCTACTTTTCTACACAGTCAGCAGAGTTGGTGAGTCAATTAAAATATCTTAAAGGGCAACATTAACTAAAAGAGAATATTTTTCCCCCTCTAAAAATTGGGAAACATTTTTCCAATTAAAGGAATTTGACTTCTGTTTGGAACAGAGTAGGTGGTCTGAAAATGGAACAATTAAATGAGAGGATAGTTAATGCTGATGGGACATACATTATATCAATTATAAATTTTATTTGTTTGATCATTTTTATCATTAAAAAGGTTGGTTAATTTGAATACTAAGATAAAAGTTAAAAAAAAAAAAAACTTGTTAGAATAGATCCTAGAGATATTCAGACCCAGATCGAAGAATTTCAAGGTAAACCTATCTCAGCATTGGATTATATGGTTACAGAAAACAGCTTAAGGCTGTATATGAGCTGATTGGACTCCTGTGCAAATGTTATATTTGAGGAGATTCAAGGAAGTTATAGTCTCATATGGCATGCATTTTCCATTTGTAAAGCAGATGTTAAACTTGTGGTCACCTTTTCATAGAATTATACTTCAAGACTGGAATGATTTGGTTAAAGTTGTTTTAGAGTCTGGAACCCAATTACAATGTAAGGCCTGGTGGAAAGAGGAGGCTAAGACTGTAGAACAGTGATGTAAGGCTAGAGTTGTGTTGATTTTCTAAGATCATGGAGAAGGCTATTATGCTGATATAAAAAGATAATCTTATACAATGACCACACCCTAATTCTATTCTACATGGCAGCCTTGAATGGCTAAGACAGAATTAAAGAAATAGGAAAGAAAATTGAGTCATTTATGAAAGTTATACAGGGCCTAAATAAAACTTCTTGGATTTTTTACAAAGACTGTCTTCAGCAGTAAATAGAATGATACCAAATTCAGAAGCTACAAAGATAATAATTGGATCTCTGGCTTTTGAAAATGCCAATTTACAATGCAAAAGGGTAATTACCCTGTTAAAGGCAAGATCAACACCCTTGGAGGAATGGATATAAGATACAATTAATATTGACTCTCATGACCATGATGATACTTGGATAAGATTGGTGATTTACAGGGGTTTGAAGAAAAATAATAATGTCTGATACTTTAATTACAAAAAATAAGGGTGCCTAAAAAGGGGACTGTAAACAGGGCATTCCTAGAGACAATGTTTTTTCAAGAAACAATGGCAACAGAATGCCCCTCCCTTCTTGATTATGCAGAAGATGTGGTAAAGACAAACATTGGACTAATGAATCTAGATCAATAAGGAACTCACAAGTTAATCTTTTGCCTTTGCCAATGGGTAACTCCCTGAGAGGCCTCTTGCAGGCCCTGATCACAAATTCAGTTCAGTCCTTTCCTGTCATAATAGAAGAAAACCCTTCCCAGAGCAATTAAATAACCAAATGCCTATTATAAAAAACATACTTCTTGGAGTGAAAGAACAGCTATAGCAGATAGAACAAACAATTCAGGAGAAACCATAATATGAATATTTTTCTAACTTCTATAAAGTTCTATAAGCAAAGACCAAAATTAAAAATATGAACAAATGAAGTTCTCATTGAAGGTCATGTAGACACAGGGGCAGATGTAACAATAATTGAACCAGAATCTTGGCTTCCAAATTGGCCTCTTCAGGAGGTAAATGTTCAACTGTTAGGGATTGTAACATTATTTGAGTTAAACAGAGCACAATCTGGGTCAAATGTATAGGGCCAGAAGGACAGAGGGGAAAATTAATGCTATATGTGGCTAATATAAGTATCAATTTAAGGTACCATGTTTTATCACAACCAGATTAACATTTATTACAAACAAGATTAATATTCCTCCATCATCAGGAACAAACCATAAACTAACATATGTTTCTGAGACAAAAATTAGAAAGTATTATAAAGAACAGTTACCAACCATCCAGATTGTACAAGAGCCAGGCAGTCATGGCACACACCTTGAATGCCAGGACTTGAGATCTCATGCCTTTGCTTGGGAAGAATACAGACTTTAATCTCAGAAAGTGATGGCAGGAAGCAGAAAGTTATATAAGGCAAGAGGACAAGTAACTAGAAGCTTTTTACCAACAGTTCAATTGAGACCTTCATGGGTGAGGACTCAGAGGCATTCAGTCTGATGATTCATGGAAACAGGATGGGCTGGGGCATTGGTGAGATGAGGATGGCTGTGTTTTTTTCTGTTTCTATGATTTTTCAGCTGTTACCTAAATATCTGGTTCCACAATTTCTATTTGTAAGACCATTTAAGGTTTGTGTTACAGTATTATTTATTCTTAGGACAGGGTCTCATATGGAATCAATATTTCCAAGAGTATATTCCTAAGGGGTATGCAGAAATTTGGACAGTACAAGTGCAAAGAGGATCTTATCCAACTACTCAAGGAACTCTCTTCCTTAGTTGTTTTGTTGTCTCAAAGTGCTGTGGTTCATTGATGAGAAATCTAGATTTAGAGCACATTACTGTAATGCCAGCAGCAGTGATATTTCATTAAGGGAAGCTAATAAGATATGCAGAATAGGAGGACTAGAAACAGAATTAGTCTGTTGATGGGTTTGGGTGAGAATGTTTAGTGAACCCTCATCATATGTGATGGTTTTACTACAATGTCAGAAAACTGAGCCTGAGATAACATGACAATAACCTACCCTAAAGAACACAAACAATTATTGAAATTTCTGTCAGACACTGGAACATAAAAGTGAGATATACTTTTCCAAATAAAGCAAAGTGTTGAATCAGAGGAAGTTTAATATTCAAAAGAGACCTCTCATATATTAAGATATTCATGCCTGATATAAGGCAACAAGTGTGTAAGAAATGTATCATTTATCTAAGCCATAATATAAATTCTAGTGCACCTGGTACAAGTACTAAGACATTACAAAATCTCTGTGGATCAGAAGGAATCATACTAAAATTACTATAGATCCAATTCCCTGAGGACTCTTACTAATGCACAACTGACGGATTATATTTCAGCTTTGGCAGAAACTGCAGGGGGCTGGCTAAAACAGGGTATTAACTGGGATTAAGATTTATTCTACTCCAGGCTTTGCTAAGAATGTACTAAATGCAAACAGAGATTAAAGTATTTGAAAAGAGAAAAGACTTCCTCTATAAAATTGAGTTGTGTGGGCATATTTCTTCTGATTAAATTGCATGCATAAATGCTAAAGAATAACAAAACATTATAGAATTACAAAATACAATTTTATCACCATAAGAACAAGATCCACAATGATATTTAGAAAACTAAATGATGGCTCATCTTTCAGTATTTCTTAGATGTGGTTTTGGATTTAATATGAAACAATGGAGGATACAGCAGGCCACTGGTAAGGTTACTGGGTTACAAGGTGACACTGAGTTGACAACCAAATGATGAAGTTACAGATTTTATGATTTTGACACATTGTTTTTGTTTTCTATTATATCAGATGTGAACTACTTGTCACCAAAAGGAAATATTGATGTGAAAGTCAGAGTGTTCATGCTCTTAAATTCCACAGCACATATTTATAACAGGTATAGGAATGTACTAACTTTATACATTTTTAATAGATTATAAATAATTATGTTTCATTTTATTATAAGAATCAGAGGGCAGTGAGATGGCTCAGTGGGTAAAAATGCTTGCAAAGCAGGCAGACCTGATATTCTGAGTAAGTTAGCTGCATTCCACAGAGAAAATAAAGAGGTCAGTCACAGAATATTACTTCTGAGTTCCACCATACACTACGTGTGTCTGTGCCTTTGAGAATGCATGTAGCACTTTTGTATATTTTAAATATACCTACTATATATTTTATTTGACCAGTAATTTTTATATAAATATATACTATATATATATATATATATATATATATATATATATATATATATATATGTGTGTGTGTGTGTGTGTGTGTGTTTGTGTGTGTGTCTATGAGAACATAATATAAATATAATTTAGGAGAAGTCAGCTTTCAACAATGAAAATCTTACTATAGTACTGTTAGGCTGCCAATAAGAAAAAAAACAAACAAACAATATTAGTATAATTCCTTATGTTTTGATTAGTGATTAGTGAATTATATATTACTATATTAATTTCAAGAACATTCCAATTAGATGATACTGTGGTTACCTAAGAAAACAATTCTGAATTTAATGATATACACTTTAATGATATGTGATGTCTTTATAATAATTATTTTAGAAATCTGCTAAGTACATATAAATATGTGAGATACACTATGAGTGCAAAAGCAATATAAGAAAGTAAATCCATAGATAATAGAAATGGACTAGAAGGTGGTTCCATACACCTTTAATACCAGGACTCTGGAGGCAGAGACAGGTAGAGGTATTTGAATTCAAGGCCATCCTGGCCTAAAGAGTGAGTTCTAGGCCATCCATGGCTACACAGAGAAACTCTGTTTTGAAAAACAAACAAATAAACAAAAAACCTAAACAAAAAAGTTTAAAAAATAACCAGCTTATTAATATAATAATGCATTTGAAAAAAATAAAATCTGAATACAATAAAATTCATTTTCCTATCATGTGGCTTTTTCTGTCAACTTTTTAAAAATGGGTGTATCATATTCCAGAACAGGGCTTATGCCAGAAGTAGTTCACCAACACAAAATAAACTCTGTGGATTTTGTTTGTTTGTTTTCTGTGTTGGCTTTTTGTCTTGTTTTGTTTTCAAATTTTTCTTACCTTTTGCCTGTTTCTTTTATTTTTGTTTTGAGAGACAAAACATGAAGTACAGTGATTAAGGGGGAAGGGAAGATCTTAAAGAAATTGGCAGCGGGAAAACATGATCAAATGTAGTGTAGGAAAAAGTATGAGTACATTTTATATAAATAAAAATACAGTTTATATAAACATATTTCAGGAGGTGGAAAAATGGCTCATGGCTCAACAGCAGGGAGCACTATGGAAGAGTATTTGCATTTGGTTCCCATTGCCCACCTCTAGTAGTTCTCACCTACTTGAAACTCTATTTCCAGGGGATCCATCAGGTAATTGCCTCTGATTGTCATTGCTACAAGTATGTGCATTTACCCCCACACAGACATGTAATCACATCATCATGTGTCTGCATAAGAACTATTATCTCTGAGAACATCCAATATATTTTAAATATTTTATGAAACTTAGTAATAATGGCCTATTGTGATGAATTACAGTAAAAACAAAAACAAAAAACAAAAATGAAACAAAGTTCTGTGTTAATAATTAAATTTATAACCCAAAGAAGCATTACACCATATTCCCTTCAGAGGTACTGAATCATAGTGGACATAGACTATAGAACACTATTACTTTGTTGAATGACTTTTCTTGACATATTAAAAAAAAATCTATGTACCCACCCAAGATAGGTAACTGTAAAAGAAACAATTATACCTAGGCCTAGTTTAGTAAAGTTTTAGTTCACTGGATCTGCTTACAGGAGCATGGGAACAGATTACATATATGAGTATAGGAGCAGTAGTGACTCAAAGGCAGCTGCATAATTGAAAAAACCTCCACACAATAGGAGGTATTCACAAAACCATAACCCTTGAGCTCCTTTCCCAGCTTTTATGTAGGTTTAGAAATCTGACTATATTTATATAAATATGTGATGTAGGGGGTGTGTAAATATATTTATTGAAGATGTCCTGGATTGATAAGATGGCATCTGATTAATTGGAGGAAATAAGGAAGTGTAGAAATTATGTAAATACTGTTCTCAAGAAAGAAATTCTCTTTCATTGCTAAGACTGGTACATTCAGTTGAGGCAGGATTCAACCCCTCCCTGCTGCATCATGAGTAAGCAAAGTGTCTGACCATAGATAACAGCATTCAGAAAGCCTGCTCATGCACTGGAGCTAGATCCTGATCACACTGCCAAAGGCCCCTCAAACAGACCCAGCTACACTTCTCTTTCCCATATGCAGAGGGTCTAGTCCAGTCCCATGCATGTTCCATAGCTATTGGTCTAATGCTTGTGAATTCCTATGATCTTGGTTCAGTTTTCTCTGTAGATTTCCCCTTCATGATCTTGACCCCTGTTGCTCATATAATCCCTCTTCCTTCTTTTCAAATGGACTCCCAGAGTTTGACCTGGTGTTTGGTTGTGGATCTCTCTATCAGTTACTGGAAGAAGGCTCTATGATTGCAGTTAGGGTATTCACCAATCTGATCACCAGGGTAGGCGAGTTCAGGCAAACTTAACCACTATTGCTAGCAGTCTAATCTGTGGTCATCCTTGTGGATTCCTGGGAATTTCCCTAGCACCAGGTTTCTCCCTTACCCCATGATGTCTCCCTCTACCAAGATATCCCTGCTTCAACTGAATGTACTAGGATTGGCTGTCCAGCCATGGGAGAACTTACCCTCTTGAAGGAGGGGATGAAGGGTGGGGGGTGGAAAGCAGGGGAGAGGGAGAGGGGAAAGGGGTAAGAGGGGGATCTGTAGTTAGTATGTAAAATGAATAAAAAGATAATTAAAAATAAATAAATAAAATTATAAAAAGAATGTAATTCTCAAAAATTGTGATTCTTTGTTACATTTTTATTTTTTAATTGTTATATATTTTAATTGTAATCTTTCTTCTCAGTCATCTACTGCTGACCTCTACCAACCTCTCTATAAACCCAGATTTATGTTTCGTCTCAAAAAATGAAAAAAAAAAACAAAACAAAACCAAAAACCAAGAAAACAACAAAACCAAAAAAGATCAAACTACGAAACCATAAACAACAACAACAACAACAACAACTACACACACACACACACACACACACACACACACACACACACACACACACACTGTGTTGGCCAGTCTGGTCAGCTACTTGAGCATGAGACCTGCCCCAGGATTTGTTTGATAGTCAAAATGTAACAAAGGTGATTATCTCAAATAAACAAAACAACAAAAGAAATTGTCAGATTACAAGGTAAAAGTGCTTTTAATTTATGAATTTCTGGGGCCCATACCACACATTTATAGTCATTGATGCTTTTGAAGGTGTGAAATTCAGAATATGATGAATATTGTCCCCCAGAGACTTTGCCCTCTAAGTTCCTTCTTTTCTTGATAAACAGAGGCATTTGACTTGTCTCTCCACTCCTCATGTATGTGTCTTTTTCTACAGTTTCAGATTACTAAGCAACTAATAATGAGTCATACCACACATCAGCCAAATGTTTTCTGATGATAACATGCATTTGCTAACTTAGGCCACTGTGTGTTTGGCTATTTATGGCTCATTGTGTACAATTTCTTAATACCTTCATGGCATTGCTTCATGATTTATTACAAAGCTTTTTTAACTGACTTTTAATACTCTACTAATAAATGATTATTTTAAAAGTAGTTTGTAAAACACAGTAAAGTAAAATATAATTAAATTGTTGCTACCATGTATCTATTCTATTTTGTAGCTCCTTTCTCTTAAAGTCAGGTATTATTTTACAGTGTTATTGGTGATAACCAACCTAAACTCAACAAAAGAGATTTGTCAAATCAAGGACATTTTACTCTTTCATAAGTATTCTGATGCAAAAAAAAATTATTGGTAATCTGCATGCTATCTGCCTTAATGACGAACTTAGAAATCACTAAGTTAATGTGTATCATTTCCCATTCTATAATTGTTAGATAGATTTTGTAATAAGTATCTCATAAATCACTTCCTTAAAGATAGAAAGAATAGCAAAGAGATCAGTGTAGCTAGATTTTTACTGGACAAGCAAACTATGTACAGTCCTCCAGCAAGCACATTAAGTTTTACCTTTTGAAGTTCTTTAATGTACTCATGTTGTTTATGTCTTGTTTTTCAGTAATGTTTAATGAATTTGAGCCAACACTATCAAAAGAGAAGGAATTCTATGGGATATATAATACTATGTTTTCTGTGCCTGGTGTGTGTGTTTGTGATTTAGTTGAATAAACTTTGAGCTCTAATTCCTTCAACTGAATATATTCATGAGGAGATAATGGCACTTGTAGCTGCTCAGTGCGGGAGAGTCATTTTTATTTTTGACAGGCGTGGCCCATAGTAGGTTGCTCATACTCAAGTAAGTCACTTCATATCCATGTACTGCTAAATAGTCTTAGTGAGTTGTTTTTTAAGGAGACATGAAGTTGGATGTGGGTATGTTGGAAAACACTCGAGAGGAGTTGGACTAGAGAAGTGCAAAGTGAATATAATAATATTTCTTTGAATACATGTATAAAATATTCAAATACTTGAAATTAAATATCATGATCATAACAACAGCAACCTAATAAGGCATAAAGACAAATGCTTAGATAGGTGTTGACTATACCCTGTTACATGTATTTCACTGTATGTTGGTTACTTTTTATTCTACAAATTAAAATCTTCAGAAAATACAAATAAACATCAGTAAAGTTAGTTAGAATTAGACTTTTCCCAGAATATGAGACAGGGCTTCCAGGCCATAACTTATTGAATAGACATACAGACTATTCTGTTTCTAAAATACTTGCCATAATTTTGAAATTTTCTGGAACAATTTCATCTCTTCTTATAAAGTAAAAGAGAACATGGAGAAAAAGAAAACAATAATCTCTCTGTAAAATGATTGAAGCATAAGCCCTGCTTATAACAAGTCAGTGCTGACCTACCTATGTGAAGAAAGGCATTTGCATATATATAGCATGGTTTCTGGGAGTGCTCTGTTCTGAATTTTTAAACTTTGGACTTGAATGTTGGCATATGTTGCATGTTCATCTGGTGAGGTGTTTCTATTTTTCACCGTGCTATTATTTATTCAATTTTACATTATCTTTGTGCTTCCCCAGGGAAGCATATAATTTTTGAGAATATTATTTTATTTTTTGAAGTGGATTGAGTAAAAAAGATTCTTTCCTTGGAATTTACTGTTTATGTGCAGGAAGTGAGGAAGTGTTACACATGTTTTCAACTCAAAGTAACAGAAAGGAAAGACATAAGTAGAAATAAATAACATTCCAAGAAGAAAAGATGGCAGAGTAATAACAAATAGAATTACTTTATGATATTTTTCCATATATTTATTTCTAAATATTACCAATTGTGAACATTGACTGCTTAGGAAAAAATCAATTAACTCAAAGCAAGTGAAGATAAACAAACACTTCCCCACTAAAATTATTTTTCTTTCTCTTGTTTGTTATCTTATATGTGGGCAGAAAATAATGCCATTATACTTCTCTATTTGTAGCTTGTCATTTTGGATATATAGTATTATATATTTTATTTAATTAGACAATTGTTTTAAGTACATTCCTTCACCTCCCAAATATTTTTCACTTTTTCTCTTGACTCTTCTTTTTTTCAAAAGAAGTAAAAATATTAAAAATATTATAATCAAGATAGCAACACATAAGTAAATAGCAAATTCTGATTTTATAGTGTAATCCTGATTTTTTTGCTAAAAACTTTAAGAAATCATACAGTTATGAATTTATGGGAATTTGGCTCAGTCTGGATTTGCTGCCTTATTGAAAGATGCCTGCTTTGTTTGAGTAATACCAATCTTTTTTTAAAATTTAATTTAATTTAACATAACAACCATGGGTTCCAGTGTCCTCCCCCATCGAACTCTTGCCCCTGGAATTCACCCAGCCCCTCTCCCACATTCCCATCTTCTTCAGGACAAGACTACCCTGGGGATTCATCTCAACATGGTAGATTCACTCCAGACAGGTCCAGTCCCCTCCTTCCAGGTGGAGCAAAGTGTTCCCACATAAGTCCCAGGTTCCAAACATCCAGCTCATGCACTAAGGACAGGTCCAGGTTCACTGCCTGGATGTCTCCCAAACAATTCAAACTATTCAGTTGTCTCACTTGTCCAGAGGGCCTGATCAAGTTGGGGGCTCTACAGCTTTTGATTCATAATTCATATGTTTCTATTAGTTGGGCTATTTGTCCCTGTGCTTTTTCGAATCTTGGTCTCAACAATTCACACTCTTACAAGCGCTCCTCTTTCTCAACAATTGGACTCCTGGAGCTCCACCTGGGGCCTGGCTGAGGATCTCTGCATCCAATTCCATGAGTTATTGCTTGAGAGTTCTAGCACAACAATTACAGTATTTGGTTCTCTGATCATCAGACTAGGTCAGTTTGGGCTTTCTCTGCGCCATTGCCAGAAGTCTAGAGTGCAGGTATCATTGTGGATTTCTGGGGCCCTCTCTAGCACTTTGCTTCTTACTATTCCCAAGGAGGTCTTCATTTATCATGGTCTGTTATTCCTTGTTCTCCCTTTCTGTTCTTAATCCAGCTGGGAACTCCTGTTCCCTTAAGCTCTCTTTACCTCCAACATTGCAATTCATTACTCTTACTGTCGTCCAGGTTGTTCATGTAGATTTCATCCATTTCTCTGTCATTGGGTGATCCTTGGGTCTTTCCTAGGGTCTCATTTTCTATGTAGCCTCCCTGGAGTTGTGTAGCATTCTAGTCATTTTTGTTTTACATCTAGTATCCTACTATGAGTGAGTACATACTGTTTGTCCTTCTGAGTCTGGGTTACCACACTCAGGATGATTTTTTCTAGATCCATCCATTTGCCTGCAAACCTCATGATGTCATTGTTTTTCTCTGCTGAGTAGTACTCCATTGTGCATATGTACCATATTTTCTTTATCCATTCTTCAGTTGAAGGGCATCTAGGTTGTTTACAGGTTCTGGCTATTACAAACAATGCTGATATAAACATAGCTGATCAATTGCCCTTGTGGTATGATTGAGCATTCCTTGGGTATATGCCCAAGAGTGCTATAGCTGGGTCTTGGAAGAGATGGATTCCCAATTTTCTAAGGAAGCACCATATTGATTTCCAAAGTGGCTGTACAAGCTTACATTCCCACCAGCAGTGTAGGAGAGTTCCCCTTGCTCCACATCCTCTCCAGCATAAGCTGTCTTCTGTGTTTTTGATCTTAGCCATTCTGACAGTTGTAAGGTGGTATCTCAGAGTCATTTTGATTTGCATTTCCCATATGATTAGGGGTGTTGAGCAATTCCTTAAATGTTTTTCAGCCATTTGAGCTTCCTCTGTTGAGAATTCTCTGTTTAGTTCTATAGTCCATTTCTTATTTGGACTGTTGGGCATTTTGATGTCTAATTTCTTGAGTTCTTTATATATTCTGGATATCAGCCCACTGCCAGATGTGGGGTTGTTTCTCTCAGTGTCTGTGCTACTGGTGTTATATTTAGAAAGTGATCTCTGGTGACAATGCATTCAAGACTACTTCCTACTTTCTCTTCTATCAGGTTCAGGTAACTGGATTTATGTTGAGGTCTTTGATCCACTTGGACTTAAGATTTGTGCATGGTGACAGATATGGATCTATTTGCAGCCTTCTACATGTTGACATCCAGTTATGCCAGCACTATTTGTTGAAGATGCTTCCCATTTTTCATTTTTCATTGTATAGTTTTGGCTTCTTTGTCAAAAATTATATGTTCATAGGTGTGCAGATTAAAGTCAGGGTCTTCAATTAAATTCCACTGATCCACCGTTTTTTGTTTTTTTTTTTTGTACAGTATTCTTTTGGCTACCCTGAGCTTTTTGTTCTTCCATATGAAGTTGAGTATTATTCTTTCCAGGTCTGTGAAGAATTGTGTTGTAATTTGATGGGGATTGTGTTGAATCTGTAGATTGCTTTTGGTAAGATCGTCATTTTTACCATGTTAATCTTTCCTATCCATGAGCATGGGAGATCTTTCCATTTTCTGACATCTTCAATTTCATTTTCAGGGACTTAAATTTCTTGTAATATAGTTCCTTTACTTGCTTAGTTAGAGTAACCCCAAGGTATTTTATATCATTTGTGGTTACTGTAAAGTGTGATGTGTCTTTGATTTCCTTCTGAGCCTGTTTGTCTATTGCACATAGGAGGGCTACTGAATTTTTTGAGTTGATCTTGCTTGCATCCTGCTATGTTGCTGAAGGTGTTTATAAGCTGTATCAGTTCCTTGGTTGAGTTTTTGGTGTTACTCATGTATACTATCATATCATCTGCAAATAGGGAAAGCTTGAGTTCTTCCTTTCCAATTTGTATCCCGTTGATGTTGTCTTATTTCTCTGGCTAGAACTTTAAGTACTATATTGAATAAGTATGGGGAGAGTGGACAGCCTTGCCTCGTTCCTGATTTTAGTGGTATTGCTTTGAGTTTCTCTCCATTTAATTTGATGTTGGCTGTTGGCTTGCTGTAAATTGCCTTTATTATGTTTAGGTATGTTCCCTATATTCCTGATTGCTCCAAGACCTGTATCATGAAGAGGTGTTGGATTTTTTCAAATGGCTTTTCTGTGACTAGTGAGATGATCATGTGGATTTTTCTTTGAGTTTGTTTATATGTTGTATTACATTAATGGACTTTTTTATGTTGAACAACCCTTGCATCCCTGGGATGAAGCCTACTTGATCATGGTGGATAATTGTTTTGACGTGTTCTTGGAGTCTGTTTGCCAGTATTTTATTGAGTATTTTTGCATCAATGTTCATGAGGGAGATCGGTCTGCAGTTTTCTTTCTCTGTTGTATCTTTGTTTGGTTTAGGAATCAGGGTAATTGTAGCCTCATAGAAGGAGTTTGTTGTTGTTGTTTTGTTTTGTTTTTTTAAGCTGAGGATCGAACCCAGGGCCTTGCGCTTGCTAGGCAAGCACTCTACCATTGAGCTAAATCCTCAACCTTTTCATAGAAGGAGTTTGGTAATATTCCTTCTCCTTCTATTGTGTGGAACATTTAAAGAGAATGGGTATTAAGTCTTCTTTGAAGATCTGGTAGAATTCTGCACTGAAACCATCTTGTCCTGAGCTTTTTTTTTTTTTTTTTTTTTTTTTTTTTTTTTTTTTGGGAGACTTTTAATGACTGATTCTATTTCCTTAGGGATTATTGGATTATTTAAATGGTTTACCTGGTCTTGATTTAACTTAGATATGTAGTACCTATGCAGAAAATTATCCATTTATTTTAGATTTTCCAGTTTTGTGGAATAGAGGTTTTTGAAGTATGACCTGAAGAATCTCTGGATTTCCTCATTGTTATGTCCCCATTTCATTTTTTTTTTTAGGAAACAGGGTTTCTCTGTGTAGCTTTTTGCCTTTGCTGGAACTCACTTTGTAGCCCAGTCTGGCCTTGAACTCACAGACATCTCCTTGACTTTGCCTCCCAATTGCTGGGATTAAAGGCAATGGCCCTACCACCTGGCCCCTGTATTTTACTTCTGATTTTGTTAATTTGGAATGGTCTCTCTCTGTATTTTGGTTATTTTGGATAAGGGTTTATCTGTCTTGTTGATTTTCTCAAAGAACCAATTCTATGTTTCATTAATTTTTTTTATTATTCTCTTTGTTTCTATTTTATTGATTTTAGCTCTCAATTTGATAATTTCCTAGTGTCTATTTTTCCTTGGAGACTTTGATTCTTCTTGTGCTAGAGCTTTCAGGTGTGCTGTTAAGTCACTATTGTGAGATTTCTCCAACTTCTTTATGTGGGAATTTAGTGCTATGAATTTCCCTCTTAGCACTGCTTTCATGGTATCGCTTAAGTTTGGGTATGTGGTGTATTCATTTTCATTGATCTCTAGGAAATCTTTAATTTCTTTCTTTATTTCTTCCTTAACCCATTGGTGATTCACTTGAGCATTATTCAGTTTCCATGAGATTGTAGGTTTTTTTTTTTTTTTTAAATCTAATTTTAAACCATGGTGGTCTGATAGAACACAGGAGGTTATTCCAATTGTTTTCTATCTGTTGAGATTTGCTTTGCTGCCAAGTATGTGGTCGATTTTAGAGAAGGGTCCATGGAGTTCTGAGAAGAAGGTATATTCTTTTTTGTTTGGATGGAATGTTCTGTAGATATCGATTAAGTCCATTTGAGTAATAACATCAGTTAAGTTCTTAATTTCTCTGTTAAGTTTCAATTTGGCAGATCTGTCTATAGGTGAAAGTGGGGTGTTGAAGTCACCCACTTTTAATGTGTGGGGTTTTATATGTATTTGAAGCTTTAGTAATTTTTCTTTTACATATGTGGGTGCCCTTGTGTTTGGGGGATAAATGTCCAGAATTGAGACTTCATCTTGGTGGATCTTTCCTGGAATGAATATGTAATGTCCTTCTTAATCGCTTTTGATTGATTTTAGTTTGATGTATATTTTGCTGGATATTAGGAAGGCTACACCTGTTTGCTTCTCAAGACCATTTGATTGGAAAGTCTTTTCCCAGCCTTTCATTCTTAGGTAGTGTTTATATTTGAGTTTGAGGTGTGTTTCTTGTATGCAGCAGAAAGATGGGTCCTGCTTTCATATCCATTCTGTTAGTCTGTGTCTTTTTATAGGTGAATTAAGTCCATTGATATTAAGGAATATTAATGACCAGTGATTGTTCATTCCTGTTATTATTATGATTATGATTATTATTATTATTTTTGTGGTTGTGTATGTGTACTTCTTTTCTTGAGGGTTTACTGCAGTGGTGTTGTCTGTTACCTGTGTTTTCAAGGGTGTGTCTGACTTCTTTAGTTTGGAATTTTCCTTCTAGTGCTTTCTGTAGGGCTGGGTTTGTGGATAAGTATTGTTTAAATCTGGCTTTATCTTGGAATGTCTTGTTCACTCCATCTATGATGATTGAAAGTTTTGCTGGGTATATTAGTCTAGGCTGGCATCCATCATCTCTTAGTTTCTCCATTATATCTGTCCTTCGTGCTTTCAACATCCTCATTGAGAAATCAGGTGTTATTCTGATGGGTTTGCTTTTAAATGTCACTTTGCCTTTTTCCTTTGCTGCTGTTAATATTCTTTCTTTATTCTGTACATATAGTTGTTTAATTATTATGTTGCAAGATAACTTTTTTTGGGTTGTCTAGTCTGTTTGGTATTGTATAGGCTTCTTGTATCTTCATAGGCATTTCCTTCTTTAAGTTGGAAAAGTTTTCTTCTATGATCTTTTAAGTACATTTTCTGTGCCTTGGTATTCTCCTTCCTCTATCCCTATTATTTGTAGGTTGTTCTTTTCATGGTGTCCCAAATTTCTTTGACATTTTGGGTCATGACTTTGTTCACTTTAGTGTTTTCTTGACAGATGATTCTGTTTCTTCTACCGTATCTTCAACACAAGAGATCTTCTCTTCCATCTCTTGCATTCTGTTGGTTATACTTGCATCTGAATAGAATAATAGAAATTGGTTAATTTTAATATGTAATAGTTAGCTACCAGTATGCTTGAGCCATTGACCAGTTTGTATATAATATTAAGCCTCTTAGTGATTGTTTTATGAAAACAATCTATATCAGTTATTTTAATTTTATGAGTGTAAATGGCAAGGAAACAGTAGGCACAGCCAGTAAAGAGTATTGCTTCCAAATCTTAAAAAACAACTTCGAGCTGCAGAACCCTCATATGGAAGAAATCCATCTCTCTCCATTTGTTCTCTGACCTCAATAGACTCCATGGCAAGAGTGTCAGAGTGTTCCCCTCTCCCATAAACACACAGCAGAAGACAAATATGGAAACAGAGTATGTTTTAGAATAAATTAATGATACAAGACATTTATATAATTATTTAAGTCATTGTACTATTTCATATTTAAATGAAAAGTAATTTAAATATGAAAAATCATGACTTTCTTATCTTCTAACAGGTCTTCTGAGTCTAATTTCTTGTGCTCTTTTTGGTGCATCTGTTGAGGTGACTCAGCATGAAAATGTACCATGTACTCTTCTGACTGTATGCAATCAGTTATCCCTAGTGAGTAAGGAAATGTGTGACTCTTGTGATCTTTTCGAGTTCTAATTGCAGTCAATTGGCTTAGACTATTGAGCTTGCATGAACCTGATTTTTCTAGAATGGGCTTTCTCACTCATGGACTCAAATCACACCAAAAGTAACTAGTGGGCTGTGGTAAAAGATAAAGTAGATAACATATTCATATATGTCTGTATATCTTGATATGATTCACTTACTTTTCACAAAATATTTGTTAAACTACTGACATTTCCTAGTTTCTTAAATTTCAATGATTAGCCATAAAATATAACATTCACTAAAGGTGCTACATACCTTTTTACTCCTCAAAGTGGAAACATTCCTCCTAAGTGGAGGACAGAGGCTCACAAGGCAAGAAGCTCATGAACTCACATAACTCACAGGGCACAAAAAGAGGAGATGCCTAAAGTTCCTTTTCAAGGTTATGTAAGCAGGAAGCAGTTAAGAGAGAAAAATCCTTTCTTGTTTTTGGCAAGAATCTTAAAGAGTTCTTATTAATGAAGTCAAACCTGAGGCCAGTTATTGGGGTGATAGCTGGAATATCAGAGAAGCAGAACAAGCCACAGCTATCTCACCTTGCTAGTTCCTCAGGTGATCCTTTTTCCTCAGGCTGGAAGCTTCTGAGTCCTCCTCCACATGAATCTCAGCTGAGCTGTGTTGCTCCAAAGCCTGAACACTTAACCAACCAAATGCTTAACTTTACTAGTTCCTGGTCCTCACGCCTTATATACCTTTCTCTTTCTGACCCCACTCCCTGAGATTAAAGGTTGGGTTTCTGGGATTAAAGGCATGGGTCACCATACTTAGCTGTTTCTAAAGTGGCCTTGAACACACAGAGATCCACCTGGCTCTGCCTCCCAAGTGCTGGGATTAAAGGTATGTACACCACCGCCCAACTTCTGTTATGGCTTACTCTTCCCATTTTCTAGCCACCATTTTTGGCTTTGTTCTAGTGGCTGTCTGTTCTCTGACCCCAGATATGTTTATTTCGGGGAACACACAATATTTCAGGGAACGCAATACCCACCACACTTGTTGGTGATGTCAACCAGTTAAGGCAGGAAGGTAAATATTTTAGGTTTCATGAAATGTCACTCCTGCTGGAGAAAAAAAAAAAATTGCTGATACAGCTGACTCTGAGGAATTCATATTCTTGTGACTACTTCTTGTCTTTTTTCCTACAAGTAACCCCATAAACCTATTTATTTGTTATGTTATATTTGCCTAGACATTTTTTTGGGGGGGCCTGTGGTCATTTACTTACCTGGGGTAAATAATGTTCTGTTTATATCTCCCAAGAAAATGCACAAACAAGAAAAACTTTATATAAATATTTCTTCCATCTATTTTCTTTTTTAATTTTAATTTATTTATTTTGGTTTTTTTGAGACAGGGTTTCTCTGTGCAGCTTTGTCCCTTTCGTGAACTCACTGTGTAATGAGGCTGACCTTGAACTCACAGAGATCCGCCTGGCTCTGCCTCCTGAGTTCTGGGATTAAAGGCATACACCACCACCCCATGGCCAATCTTCCATCTATTTTCTTTCTCATTTCAGTTGTCCTATTTGCTTACTTTATGCAAACTATTGCTTTGTTTCCATTATATAATATTTTTCTAATAATATTCACACACCTCATATGTGTTTGAAAAAGGATAGTTTGATTATAAAAATAGCTCAGTTATAGGGAGACATGGAATATATTTTGAAATTCAGAAAAATAGCTGATATTTCTGTGAAGAATCACCAAAAAAAATCAGTTTTCTATCATGCTAACATTTACATCACTGCCCTTCACCTTGGAGCTGAAAAAAAAATCTCTGCCTTGTCATACAACTTAGTTTCCTAAACAATTTTCATAGCTCCTTCACAGACATTGTCTTGGGCTTACATTAAGTCAATAATATATTTCTTTCTAGATGTACACATTTCTTATCTATGGTCATGATAAAAGCACAGTGACACTTTAATGTGCTTTGCTTCAGAATCTGAATTTTTCTCAGTTTTCTCTATATTTTTTGTCTATGGAGCATTAATTTTGTCAATACATTATAACTTATGGGCATTTCTATATTAAGAGTTCCATATTAAAATGAGTCAGAGAAGATATATAACTATGTTATATTATTTGTACAAATTCAAGGTATTTAGCTCAAACATAAGTAACAAGAATCTGAAGAGCACAGAAGCATTATCTGTGTATGTTTGTGTATGTATGTGGAGAGATAATAATTTAGAAACAGTATGTTATGTTGTGTTTTATTATCTAGTAGACATTTTAACTTTACAAATATAAATATAAATATATGTATATGTTGACCAACAATAGAACAGAATAGACCACAAACTATCAAATGAACACATTGGATTTATTGCTTATCTAAATGCATGAGTTCAATCTGTTTTAAATTGGAGTACTCTGTCTGCCTTTTTATATTGTTTTGTTTATGCAACAATTTCATAATACCAGATACAAATGTTAACTAAATATTATAGAATTTATGCCATAGTTATGTGTAACATGCCCATTGGAGTATCTTGAAATATAATAATACAGATACATATGTCCCCAAATACATCAGGTATGTGTGTATAAAGCACAGTATTATCTTAGATCAGGGTTTGCTTAACTCTTGTTTCAAAAAAAAAATATTATGACACTGTTCTCATCTTTTCTCTTTTCTTAATTCCTCCTTCTGAGAGGCAAGCAACTCCCAGATCATCAACCCCAAGATCACACTTCCACTCAACCAACTAACTCCAAAGCTGCAAATCTCAATGAAAAAAACTGAAACAAAATAAACTTTCAAGACAATAAATTTTTTAGGAAAAAATAAAATAAAACAAAACCCTGCTAATCCTACAATGAAAATGACTTTGAAGAACTAACAATGAATTTAGAAGTATACATATAAGTATGTTTATAGAAAAATGCATTAATTAAATGAGGAAGTCAATACATGATTTGAAAATAGAATTCGATAATGAAATATAATTCCAAGAAAAGAGAAATCAAAATGATCCTAAAATAAAAATTTGAATAAGCCTAATAAAAATCTGTCAAACCACTCTGACAGAATGGATCATGGGAAAATGGATAAGTGCTGGAAGATACAATACAGGAATTACTTAATACAAGCCAATTATAATTCTAGAAACTAGAGAGCATGTTCAGCAGTTAAGAACAATAGCTGATCTTACAGAAGATCCTTATTCAATTCCCAGAGCCTAATCTGTAGTTGGCCATCTGTAACTCCAGTTCTTCTGATCTCTGTACATACTACTCAAGAACATGCCACACAGACACACATTCATGAAAAATACCCATATACCTAAAATTTAAAAACTATAATCAAAGAAGATATCAATAAATATATAAAAATCCATGGACTTTATAGATGTGGCTTCTGACATTGTCTGACAGCAAGCTGCCTAAACCTCTGGCTCTTATAATCTTCCCCATTGTTTCCTGATCCTTTTGTGTTGATCTTGCTTTGTAAACATATCTACTGGGAATTGACATCATAACTCTGTATTTTGATTGGTTTGGGGTTGTCATTAGTGGTCTAACAGTAGGAAATGCATGAGGACTCCATCATACACAGAAACCAAAAGCAAATAAAGAATGCTAAGAGTATGAATTGTCTTTTCAAAGGAACAACACACCAGTTGGTTTTCAAATAACAAATCATCAATCCTGAAAACAAACATACAAATTACACTATATAGACTGAGGAGGTTGTATATAGGAATATACATATCTATGCCTATGTATATATACCTGTAACCATAATTAATGAACAAGCAGGTCATGGATTTGAAAGAAAGCAAGGAGGGTCATATGGGAGAGTTTGGAGCAAAGAAAGGGAAGGTGAAAATTATGTAATTTTAGTGTAATATCAAAATATAGAGGAAGTACTAATTTAATCTATGAATGGAATATAAGAGAGCTTTGGGTAAATATACATCTCCTAATGTTTGGAATATGGACCTATAAGAAGAAATATAACATACAAAATGTATTATGTATATATATAATATATTAATATATAATATGTATGTATCTTTGTTAAATAATAGAAGGAAATTTGTTGCACCTGGAGAAAGAATTGCCTATCCAAGCATAAGAGTTCTACAGTACTCCAAATAGAAAGGGCCACAAAATTAACTCTCAAAAACATAGCATATTAAAATATTAAAACACAATAAAACATATATTGAAAGATTTGAGAGAGAAAGGACAAGTTACCTATAAAGACAGGCCTACTAGAATGACATATTATTATTCAACAGAAACATTTAAAGCCAGAAGGATGTTGAAAGGTATCTTTCAAATTTTGAAAAGTCATAATGGTCAACCCAAATTATGATACCATGTAAAAGTATTAATTTAAATAGAAGGAGAAATAAAAATGTTCCATGGTAAAATTACATTAAAAGAATTTATGGCCACTAACCTAGTACTGCAAAGCATACCAGATGGACTGGTTCTGTCTGAAGAGAAGGATTAAAATAGTCATGAAGTCAAAAGGAATAGATTATAACAGAGCAATTATCAAAAAAAATTTAAGAAAAAATCATAAAATCAATAAAATTTCAGAAATTAGCATACACCTTAAAGTAATACCTCTGAATATTAAAGGTTTCAATTCCCTGACAAAATAGCAAAGGCTGGAAGGTTGGATTGGAAAATAGAATCTATCATTTTGATGGCTCCAAATAGACATCATGCCTTCAATGTTAGATACAACCTTAGGGCAAAAGATAGAAAAGAATATTATATGCAAATATATATAAAAAGAAGCAGGCCCTGCTATTCCAACATTTGAATAATTCAACCCAAAAAGTATCAGAAGAGGCAAGGAAGGTCACTTTATCCTCACTAATACAACAATACATTAGAAGATATTACAAATCAAAAGACATGCATACTACACATGTGTGCACTTAATTCCATTACAAAAGAAAAAATCTTGTAGGTGTGCAACCACAAATTTTGTGATAATGGATGTTTTCGTTATGTTCTGTAGTCATAATACATCATTGTGCCCTTTCTTAAACAAGCTAATGTGACCTTCCTTGCTATGGAATATTTGTTTAAACTGTGCATAAAGATGTATCTATGCTTTGTCTCACCTGCCTCATTAACCTGGTGGTTAATAGAGAACTGAATACCCAATAGCTAGGTAGGAGAGAATAGGCAAGATTTCTTGGCAGAGAGTGAAAGTCAGGGTAAGAATCTAGGAATGCAGGAGATATAAAAGAGACACTGAGGAAGTAGGACATACAGAATGGAAGAGAGACAAAAGCCACATGGAAGGATATAGATTGATAGAAATGGGTTAACTCAAGTCATTTAATTTAATACCCCACTCACTTTAATAGACTGTCCTTTGAACAAAAATAAACAAAAAAAAAAAAAACAGAATTAAATGATAGCATAAATCAAATGGACCTAATGACATAAATCTACCAATCTATACAATAAATAAACAATACTCTTTTCTCCTTACCTGTACCTAGAAGTCTCTCCAAAATTGATGGCAAAGAACACAAAGAAAGTCAAAAAAATAGATAAATTCTATTGACATATTGAATTCTAGATAGTGCAATGTAATATAGTAGATATCTATACCAGAAAGCATGCACATTATAGACTCTAAAGAACACTCAAATGGATGATATTTAAGTCTAGAAAAAATCAAGAAGAAAAATATAAAAGGTCTAGAACTGAGTAAAAATGAAAATACAGTGCCCTAAAATCTCTGGGATTTTATACAAAAAAAATTTATACAATAATGTACCTACTACATCAGAAAAATAAATTGAGAATACTCAAATGAATAACTTAATGATGTAATTCAAATCACAGCCACTTTGGAAACCAGCATGGTGCTTTATCAGAAAATTGCAAATCAATTTGCTTCAAGACCCAATTATACCAGTCTTGGGCATATACTCAAGGAATGCTTAATCATGCCACAAGGACACATGCTCAACTATGTTCACAGCAGCATTATTCATAATATCCAGAACCTGGAAATAAACTAGATGCCAATCAACTGAAGAATGAATTAAGAAAATGTGGTACATATACACAATGGAGTACTACTCAGTAGTTAAAAAATGATATTATGAAATTTGTAGTCAAATGGATAGAACTAGAAAATATCATCCTGAGTGAGGTAACCCAGACTCAGAAAGACAAACATGGTATGCCCTCACTCATAAATTGATAATAGATATAAAGCAAAGGACAACCAGACTACAACTCACAGCTCCAGAGAAGCTAGCTAACAAGGAGGACCCTAAGAGGAACACAAGATCTATATGAGCAAACTGGGGGGGGGGGTAATTGAGGGCAAGGAATAGGAGATGAGTATATAGGGAAATGGGAGGTTCAAACTGGAACAGGGACAGAGTGGGAGAGGCAAGGAAAGAGATACCATGATAAATGAAGACATCATGGGAATTGGGAGAAACAGAGTGCTAGGGAAGTTCCCAGGAATCTACAAGGATGACCCCACCTTAGACTACTAGCAATAGTCAAGAGGATGCCTGAATTGGTCTACTCTGGTAACCAGATTAGTAAATACCCAAACTGTCATCATAGAGCCTTCATCCAGTGACTGATGGAAGCAGATGCTTAGATCCATGGCCAGACACCATGCCAAGCTCCAGGAGTCCAATCAATGAGAGAGAGAGGAGAGATTCTATAAGCAAAGGACATCGAGATCATGATGGGAAAATGTACAGAGACAACCAAACCAAACTAGTGGCAACCCATGAGCTGAGGAGCCCCCATGGGACTGGAATAGGCCCTCTGGGTATGCATACAGTTGTTTAGCTTGAACTGTATGGGAGGCCACCAAGCAGGGGGATTGGGATCCATCCCTGGTGCATGTTTCTTAGAGCCCAGTGCCTAAGGTGTCATACCTTGTGCAGCCTTGGTACAGAGGGGAGGGCCTTGGACCTGCCTCAAATGAATGTAGCAGGCTCTGCTGACTCCCCATGGGAGATCTTGACTTGGAGGAGGTGGAATGGGAGGGCAGGGGGTTTCTAAGGGGTGATAAGATGGAGCAGAATGTATCTGTGGTTGGTATGTAAAATGAATAGCAAATTTCTCAATAAAAATAAAACAAACAAACAAACCAAAGAATCAAAGGGCTAGAAGAAGATGTCAGAGAACCCAGCATCTGATGCTATCGCAATAAAGCATTCATGCCCCCATGGAGAAAAAAAAAGAAAAATAATAATGGTACCCCAAAATAATACTTGGGAAGACATAATCAAAATTATGGCTATAATTAATGAAATATAAATATGAAACAATAATCAATGAACCATAAGGTAAAGTAAACATTTTCCTTATGGTTTTCATAGTAGTGAGAGCTATAGCAACAGGGTTAAGAAGCAGAGATCACATTCCATTCAACACAGGAAAATGGAAAAAAAAACAGGAAGTGGAATGGAGCTACATGCTTTCACAGACTACCTCCAGTGACCCAGTGACATTCTTCCTCCAACAAGGCTCTCATTCCCAGAGTGATGTAACCTTTCTACACAGAAACACCAATAGAGATCATCAAGTATTCAAATTCCTGAGCCTAAGGAGGACATTTCTCTTCCATATCACCTAGATGCCATATAATACATTTTTAAATTATGAGATAACTGTCCATAGTCATTTGATAGCAGACAAGATTTGGCAAATACCCAAACTTATGGGAAACTATGAAAGCAATGCTAAGAGGGAAATTCATAGCACTAAATGCCCATAAAAAATAGTTGGAGAAATCTCACACTAGTGACTTAACAGCACAATTGAAAGCTCTAGAAAAAGAAAAAGCAAAGCCATTCAGGAAGAATAGACAGCAAGAAATAATCAAATTGACAACTGAAATCAATAAAGGGGAAACAAAGAGAACAATATAAAAATTTAATGAAACAAAGAGTTGGTTCTTTGAGAAAATCAGCAAGATAGACAAGCCCTTATCCAATCTAATCAAAAGACAGAGAGAGACCATCCAAATTAATAAAATCAGAAATGAAAAGGGGGACATAACAACAGACAATGAGGAAATCCATAGAATCATCAGGTCATACTTCAAAAACCTCTACTCCACAAAACTGGAAAATCTAAAAGAAATGAATAATTTCCTGGATAGGTACCACATACCTAAGTTAAATCAAGACCAGATAAACCATAAATTGTCCCATAACCCCTAAGGAAATAGAATCAATCATTAAAAGTCTCCCCCCCCAAAAAAAAACCCAGGACCAGATGGTTTCACTGCAGATTTCTACCAGATCTTCAAAGAAGACTTAATACCAATACTTTTTAAATTGTTCCACACAATAGAAGCAGAGGGTATATTACCAAACAAATTGTATGAGTCTACAATTACCCTGATTCCTAAACAAAACAAAGATACAACAAAGAAAGAGAACTTAAGACCGATCTCCCTCATGAACATTGATGCAAAAATATTCAATAAAATACTGGCAAACAGACTCCAAGAACACATCAAAATAATTATCCACCATGATCAAGTAGGCTTCATCCCAGGGATGCAAGTGCATTTCAATATACAAAAGTCCATCAATGAAATACACCATATAAACAAACTCAAAGAAAAAACCCACATGATCATCTCACTAGATGCAGAAAAGGCATTTGACAAAATCCAACACCCCTTCATGATAAAGGTCTTGGAGTGATCAGGAATACAGGGAACATACCTAAATATAATAAAGGCAATCTACAGCAAACCAACAGCCAAAATCAAATTAAATGGAGAGAAACTCAAAGCAATACTACTAAAATCAGGAACAATGCAAGGCTGCCCCCTCTCCCCATACTTATTCAATATAGTACTTGAAGTTCTAGCCAGAGCTATAAGACAACATCAAGGGGATAGAAATTGTAAAGGAAGAAGTCAAGCTTTCCCTATTTGTAGATGACATGATAGTATACATGAGTGACCCCCAAACTTCAACCAATGAACTGATACAGCTTATAAAAACCTCAGCAACATAGCAGGATACAAGATCAACTCCAAAAAATCAGTAGCCCTCCTATATACAATAGACAAACAGGCTAGAAGGTAATCAGAGATACATCATCCTTTACAATAGCCACAAGTGATACAAAATAGCTTGGGGTTACTCTAACTAAGCATGTGAAGAACCTATATGACAAGAACTTTAGTCCCTGAAAAAAGAATTTGAAGAAGATGTCAGAAAAAGGAAAGATCTCCCATGCTCATGGATAGGCAGGATTAACATACTAAAAATGGTGATCTTACCAAAAGCATTCTGCAGATTCAATTCAATCCCCATCAAATTACGAACACAATTCTTCACAGATCTGGAAAGAATAATACTTAACTTCATATGGAAAAACAAAAAACCCAGGGTCACCAAAAGAATACTGTACAATAAAACAACCTCTGGAGGCATCACAATCCCAGACCTCACGCTCTACAATAGAAAATAAAAAATAAAAATAAAAAACAAACAAACAAACAAAAACCCAGCTTGGTATTGGCATAAAAACTGACATGTGGACCAATGGAATCTAATTGAGGACCCTGACATTAACCTGCACACCTATGAACATACAAGTTTTGACAAAGAAGTCAAAACTATACAATAAAAAAAGGAAAGCGTCTTCAACAAATGGAGCCTGCATAATTGGATGTCAGCGTGTAGAAGGCACAAAACTTAAGTCCAAGTGGATCAAAGACCGCAACATAAATCCAGTTACTCTGAACCTGATAGAAGACAGAGTAGGAAGTAGTCTTGAATGCATTGGCACCACAGATCACTTTCTAAATATAATACCAGTAGCACAAACACTGAGACAAACAATCAATCAATGGGACTTGTTGAAACTGAGAAGCTTTTGTGGAGCAAAGGACACAGTCAACAAGACAAAGTGACAGCCTACAGAATGGGGAAAGGTCTTCACCACATCTGTCAGAGGGCTGAAATCCAGAATACTTAAGAACTCAAGAAATTAGACATTAAAATGCCCAATAGTCCAATTAAGAAATGGGCTATAGAACCAAACAGAGACTCTCAACAGAGGAAGCTCAAATAGCTGAAACACATTTATGGAATTGCTCAACATCCCTTATTATCCAGAAAATGCAAATATAAATGACTCTGAGATACCACTTACACCTGTCAGAATGGCTATGATCAAAAACACAGAAGATAGCTTATGCTGGAGAAGATGTGGAGCAAGGGGAACACTCCTCCACTACTGGTGGGAATGAAAGCTTGTACATCCACTTGGAAATCAATATGATGCTTCCTTAGAAAATTGGGAATCCATCTCCCCCAAGACCCAGCTATAGCACTCTTGGGCATATACCCAAGGAATGCTCAATCATACCACAAGGGCATTTGCTCTGCTATGTTCATATCAGCATTGTTTGTAATAGCCAGAACCTGGAAACAACCTACATGCCCTTCAACTGAAGAATGGATAAAGAAAATATGGTACATATACACAATGGAGTACTACTCAGCAGAGAAAAACAATGTCATAATGAGCTTTGAAGGCAAATGGATGGATCTAGGAAAAAAAAAAAAAAAAAAAACATCCACACTCAGATAGACAAACATGGTATGTACTCACTCATAGTAGGATACTAGATGTAAAACAAAGATGACTAGACTGCTACTCACATCTCTATGGAAGCTACCTAGAAAACAGGACCCTAGGAAAGACACAGGGATCATCCAATGACAGAGAAATGGATGAGAACTACATGAACAACTTGAAAGACAGTGGTGGTAATGAATGGCAAGTTTGGAGGGAAAGAGAGCTTAGGGGAGCAGGAGATCCCAGCTGGATCAAGAACAGAAAGGAAGAACAAGGAATAACAGACCATGATAAGTAAAGACCACATGAGAATAGGAAGAACCAAAGTGCTCGAGAGGTCTCCAGAAATCCACAATGATACATCGACTGTAGACTACCTGCAATGGTAGAGAGAAGGCCTGGTCTGACCTAGTCTGATGATCAGATGGCCAAACACCCTAATGGTCCTGCTGGATCTCTCATCCAATAACTGATGGAAGTGGATGCAGAGATCTTCGGCCAGGCCCCAGGTAAAGCTCCAGGAGTCCAATTTTTGACAAAGAGGAGGGACTGTAAGAGTGTGAATTTTTGAGCTCAATATTGGAAAAGCACAGGGACAAATACCCAAACAAATGGAAACATATGAATTATGAACCAAACCCTGTGGAACCCCCAGCTTGATCAGGCTCTCTGGATGAGTGAGACAAATGCAAAGCTTGAAATGTTTGGGAGGCACCCAGGTTGTGGGACCTGGACCTGTACTTAGTGCATGAGCTGTCTTTTTGGAACCTTGGGCTTACACAGGGACACTTTGCTCAGCCTGGAAAGAGGGGACTGGACCTTTCTGTACTGAATCCACCAGGTTGAATTGAATCTCCAGGGGAGTCTAGGCCCTGGAGTAGATGGGAATGGAGGAGAGTGGCTGCGGAGAAAGTGGGGGTGGGGTCAGAAGGTGGTAGGACAGGGGAACCCATTGCTGATGTGTAAAATTAAAACACAAATATAATAAATAAAAAAGTGGAAAAAATGACATAAAAATGTTTGTTGAACAAATATTTGCCTTTTCAATAGTGTTAAGTGGATGTTTTTGAGATGCAATGCCTCATACTAAATTCTTGTGTTAAAAATATCTTTTTTTGAAGGAAAAATAAACTCAGCTATCTTAATCCCAGAAATAGCAGATTATAAGAATGAGGGGATTGTTTCTAAACCAATGTGTTCATAATGTAATATTGTACTAAACTCTGGAACTAAGGTGAATATCACATAACAAACATTGATGAGATACTTTAGAGAGCTATCTTAGAGATACAATGACTTATTTTAGAGAGCTGGAGTGCCCCGGCCAGAGGGCTATCAAAAGGGGCGACCCACCTGCTGGAGAGAATGAATGGGTTGCAAAACACAAAGGAAGACAGCAAGACAGGGTTCTGATCAAGCTGCAAATTTTATTTTCCTCAGCAAGGTTTATATAGCCCAGGAGGGGGAAGGGGCAGAAAGGAAGGAAGCAGGAAGAGATGTGCAGAACATGGAAGGGGTGAAGGATGTTGGCTAAGGTCACTGGTCAGAGCCCATTTGTTCTATTGCTAGGCTACCTGAGAGTGGAATGTTCTTTATATTCAGTTGTCATGGCACCTGACTGTGGAATGTTCTCTTATCTTTGGGGGCCTCTGGTTAGTAAACAGGTGTTACTGCTCTGGGAAAGGGCAGTGGGCGTATGACCTGTTCTCTGGCCTAGCTAGTACTTTTCCATGGTTCATGTTTGGTCCTGACATCTCAGTCCCTGACACTGGAGAACAGAAAAAGTAAATCTTGTTGCATGACACCATTGTAATAATTGAATAGGATATCTTCGTATCAACAATTTTGGGATTCATAGTATTTTTAAGATGTGGCAAAATTTGAATAACTGCATTTCCTCCTTGTCTCTAGTTAAGAAAAAGATTTTAACTTGAGGAAGTTAACATGTTCTCTTTTTAGTCATGAGATTTGATGGGTGGCTATTAGAACTTAGATGACTCTTAAGGTTCTGATTATCTTGTGAAGAGGATTTTTGCATCAATGTCTTAAAAGTAAATGTTCTATGCACACAACAAGAAAGGTAATTGTTGGTATATTGATGATGAGTGGGACAGATTATCAATTGTTTTTCACTATCAGTCTCTCTTCCTCCCATTAATATAAACATTTATTTAAGCAAGCACACATTAAAGAGGAAAAAATGACTAGGTGTTCATCAAATTATTGTTTATCTTGCTATTGAAGAGACACCATGACCACAGCAATTCATATTAAACAAAACATTTAATGGGGTGGCTCAACTATAATTCAGAGGTTTAGTCCCTGAATAATCATAGGGGACATAGAGATATGCAGACTGATATGGTGCAGGAACTGAGAGCCCTACATCGTTATCAGTAGGCAACAAGAAATTTTCAATGACACTGGGCTTGGCATGAGTATATATGAGAGCTCAAATCCTGACTCCATAGTGACACATTTCCTCCAATAAGACCACACCTACTCCAACAATGCCACAACTCATAATAGGGGCACTCCCTTTGAGGGCAATTTTCTTTCAAACTATCAAAAATGTTTCTATATAGCTTTTTTTCTGACCTAAATACTGTTCAGATGGGAAAGATTGCATCAATCATGGAATTCTGTTCTACCTTTAACATTATGTTCCTGGAATAACTGGACAGAAGGTTATCTAATTTGACAGTTATAATGTTTTCAGATATTTGTTAATTTTGTTTCTCATCTCTCTGAATGTTTTCCTAAAGATAAAGGGCTACAGAAGCTCCATTGTGTCAAACACTGTCCTGTATGTTTTCCACTCTCTCATAAGAATGCTGAAATTAGATGAGTGAACCTACTGAGCAACTCCACGGTTGTGATGACAGTATGGCTTAGAAATTCTAAGTGTCATGGAAACAAATACTACACTGGGTAGTTTTATTTCAACTTGACACATGCTAAAGGTATTTCATGTGAGGAAGGAACCTAAATTAAGAAAGTGTCTCCATAACAGGGTAAACCAATTGGGCATTTTTTTCAGTTAATGATTGATGGGGAAGGGACCAGACAATTATGGGTGATGCCATCTCTGGGCTGGTGGTCTTGGGATCTATAAGAAAACAGACCAAACAAGCCATGGGGAGCAAGCTAGAAAGCTTCACTCCTCTATGGCTTGTGCATTTGAACTTGTCTCCAAGTTTCTCTACTGTTTTCTCCTGAGTTCCTGTCATGACTGCCATTGATGATGAACAATGATATGAATATAAGGCAAATAAACACTTTCCTTTTCCTGATCCTTTTGTTGACAGTGTTTCTTCACAGCAATAGTAATCCTAACTAAGACAGAGATGGGATACTGAATCCCAAAATTCCAACATATCTTAGTCTTAGGAACTGGACTACTTGACATTGCAGTGCATGATTCAGAGTCTCCTGCGCGATGCTTTGATACTGCATGCAGTTTTGGGAATAGTGTAATAAAATTTGTATGTAATCACTACAATATGAATAAATATATTAGGAAACTAAACACTCATATGTTCTACCAAAGACAAATTTGTTGTTTTAACCTTTTTAATTTGGAGCATACTATTGTTTGATTTATTTTTGTTTTAAACCTGTTTAATTTGGCTCATATTATTCCTTTGTTTTATCATTCTACTAAAGTATACCTATGTATTTAAAGAACAATCAGACAAAGTCACCTGGGAAATAATTTACTAAAATGACATATATTAGATTGAAACATGATCATATTGAAATACTGAAAATTGTTGAGTCAAACCAATTACCCACATATTTAATCACAACAAAAGACAAGTATTAAAATTCCTAGATAAAGAATAATTGAAACCATTAGTTTATTGTTTGAAGACATTTAAAATGTGAGAGTAAGGTACTTAACTAGACTGAATTACAATCAATTGTGCATTTTAATGAGATCAAAGAGAAAAAAGTCAAACCAATGTAAATATATTCTACCTCAAATTTCATCTTTCTCTGTGTTGATAGTCTATAACATGAGCTTTGGTCAGCTAATCCTTTTCCTACCTAATCATTTTCACCTTATCATATTTGCTTGTTTTTTCCAATGATTTCCCTAATATCAATTAAAATATTAATCATTTTAATGTAATAATTATTTTGAAATTTTGGTTTAATGTTTATCATTTTTCTATCAAATTTAATTCTGTATTTTTGCTTCTACTTATAGTTCCTCCCTTATAAATTAATTTTTATGTTTGAAATTTATCATCAGTTCTATAGTTAATTCATTAAATCTCACTTCATTTAACTTGTCTTCATTTGCCATTAAAGCAGTTCTTGCCTGTGTTTGACTTTAGTGTAAAACATTAGAATTAACAGTCCCTTTAATGGAAATTTCCAGTTGTGGAGTGATTCCTGAATTCAAATCATGGCAAAAATCATTATAATCTTAACATGATATTCTTTCAAAAATATTTTATACTTTGTGAAATCCTGTGACCTACTAAATTACTTACTTATTCTACTTTGATGATGTATGTCTTTGTGGAGAAATATTTATCATGTACACATGTGTTACATTTGTTTATGCTATACAATATTAGTTTAATTATATAAAGATGTGTTATATTTGTTTATGTTGGCTTTGTTTAATTATGAAAAGATATATTGCTATTTTGCCTTGCCTGCCTTCTGCACCTGATTGATCTAATAAAGAGTTGAATGGCCAATAACAATGCTTAGAAAGTATAGGTGGGACTTGCAGGCTTGTAGAGAAAGTGGTTTTCATGTGTTGTGCCATTTTCCCAGCTCATGATAGTAATGAACTGTTGTACAGAATTATCCTTAGAACAAAACTATCACCATCTCCAGGGATTTGAATGAGTATCCTTACCAAAGATCATCAAAATGAAGCAATATTGACTGTTGATATTCGCTCTTAGAAAAGGAGTCCAGGAACCCTCACCTGAACGTCCAGCCATCCCTCTCAACCAATTATCTTCAATTCTGCCATTATTGAATGTGTCATCTGATAGGTAGGGAGCATTGGGGATACTACACAACCCGGAGGAGTCATCATTCATGTTGGATGCAGAACTTCCAGTGTGACTTCTTTAAAGTCATCCATGCTGCTGTCTGTAAATCTTCATCCACTTCTCTGTGAATGAGTCTAATAAGGGTGTTGCTTTCCAAGAGTGAACTCTGGTCACATCACACCATAGTTTGTAGTTGGCACTGTAGGAGGAGGGTAAGAAATTGTTCATATCCATGAAAGAGAAGAAATTTTAGCAACATATATTACACTGATAAATAAATAGATACTTCTTCCATCCTAAAAAATGATAGGAGAAAAGCATGAGCTGCATATCAATGGATTTTTAGGAATATTTTAAATTTTATAAACCGGCATTTAATCTTACATGTTATTCATATATTGACATATTAACACTAAAGAATACTTTAAAAGTATTTTGTCAGTAGAGTTTTATTCACTTCAGATATTCATGAATTTGAAAGTGCCTTTTTAGCTATTGCTTCGCATTTGAAATATGCCTTGTTTAATTTTAACATAAAGTGTAACAATTTGAGGTATTGAAGTGTGTCTTAAACTATATGGTTTTAAAAAGAACTGTAATTGCAGCTGACTAATATATGATAGAAATAGATGTGTACATCTGTGTTCTATAAAAGTCATAACAGTACATTTATTTTCAAAACAAAAATGTGTTATTCAATGACTTTTAGCACAGTTTAAAACATAGTATTTTAGAGACTTTAATCAGAGTTTTAGATTGTCACTGTTTACAAGAGGCCATACATTTTCAGATAGTGAGTAAAAATTATCATGGCTTTCCAATATTGTTGAAAATTTTGCAGTTTTCACTGTTATATCCAAGTATATTTATTAAAAATGAAGAATTATGAGTGCACTTTTTTTATTTTTCCTCAAAGCAACCACTTACACAGCATGCCAGAATCTAAGACATAATTTCCATAATGATGATGGAAATTTTTATCCAAAACAACAACAACAACAACAACAAACTTTAAATCAACTTTCAGCCAGAATACTTAGAGATTTTTACACTGTTAATATATTGGTAAAGATTTAAGAATGGGTTCAAAATACTTTAGCAAATGACAACCTCTTGATGAACATTTGCCTATTTCTCAGAAAAATAAAAGAATATAGTCTGTAACATATATTAGCATATTCATGCTCTCTCACTCCCTTGTAAGAAGAGTGTTTATCATCACGCAATTGAGATTATTCAAACACTCCTGGTTTTATTAATAGTATGTTCTAACACTTTGGTGAGATAAACCTGTCAGGAAAAACATGAATCTAGGATAAATTGAAGATTTGCCCAGATAGTTTTAATGCCTAGAACCTGTATTTTCAGTAAGTGAGTTATTAATGCAGCACACATCTGAGTTCTGTAGCTGTGGAATAAAAGGGAGAAAATGGGTGAGCACAAGACAAAAACAGACCTTGATACAATCCATAGTCCTTAATGTCTCTCCTTTCCTCTATTACATCCAATAGATTCACCATTGTGTGATCTAGAAAACTACAACTTACACAAATGTGGATGAGCTGATGATGAAGGCTGTCTTCACAACCAGAACAATGCAACTTCTGTGGTGACGGACACAGGTAGGGAACTTCATAACATAAGTACTAGAGAATGTTCTTGAGGACACAGTATCTCTGACTTATGACATCAGATTTGAGCTTTCCTTTGGAGGGACTTACCAAGGAAGGTTTCAACCAATCCAAGAACTTATAACTGTCAGAGTCATTTACATATACTTCAATCATGATCTGTGCAATTTTATCAACAACTATTGAAAAGCTTTATGTTGCTCTATGAAAAAAAAGAAGCACAAACCTAAGTGGTTTTTTTTTTTGTTGCTATTTTAATCTTTGTGTATCATAGAAGAGGTAATTAAGAGATATCTTAACTGGGTGTGGTGACACATATCTCAGTTCTTATAAAGCTAAGGCAGGAAGTTTTTAAATTTCAGGGATTTGTAGACTCTATATCAAACCCTGTTTCAAAAACAAAACAAAACAAAAACCAATAATGACAACAACCAAAGCACAAAAGCAAAAAAAAATATTAAAAGGAGGGAAAGGGCATTTATATACGAATTTTGTGTCTACAAATTTCTTATGAATTTTTTGGGGAACTAATTGTTTTTTTTTTTTTTTTTGCCAAATACCAATTTCATCATTTGGGAGTAGTACTAGGAAGTACAGAATGTAATATATAAAATCTGGAAATATATTGATCTCTAAGAATATTGACGTTTTTATTTTAATATTAATAATTTATTTTTCAATATCTGCTTAAAATTTCTTGCTGCTGCACATTCTATGAATTTCAGATGGAAATTGTTTGTACTTGCCACAGTCTTGATTAATACAATTTTCTCTGGAGAAGAGCATATTATTAATGGATTTCACTTCCATTGACCCATAATTGTGATTCAGTAATATTTTCTGATATGAATCATTCTCCTTTGATTACCACAGTGACTTCTGAGATTCATTTAAACATCTTTTACATAGATGTGGAGCAAGGACAGCTTAACTTTCAGGATTTGAGACAGCTGCTTCTTTGAAAGTGCTGTGCAATCTGATATAAAGTGTAAAAATAAAACATTTGAGTTCTATTCACTTAAATGGAAATAATTTCCATAGTTTAAGAGGATCACATGAATCACAATAGATTTTTCCTATACTGAATATCTAAAAATGTTTTTGTGCTGTATTTTCTAGCATTAAAAGACAACAATCTTTTAAATAACTTCTTATATTTTCCTAAGGAAACTTGTATGATTTTGTTTAAAATCTATTTTTAAAATTACATTTCATAGATAATGAAATTCATTATTTCTATGTAAAATGATACTTAAAGAGGTTAAAAACTAACAATCGTAAATTAAGTTAATTTTAACTTTTCTCTAAATAATTGGTTGTATCATATTGATGTCTTTATGCATCTTAGTAATTTTTTTAGTATTTTATACAATGTACTTTTAGCATTTTTATTCTCTTCCTCTGCCTTTTTCCAGGACCATGTCCCAACCCAATTTGGTGTCCTCCTTTTTTTTCAACCCATTGAGTCTAGTTAGTGCTATCTATGTACCATCAGGTATAAGGACATCATTAGAGTCACACCTCAAAGAAAACCAACTCTTTATTTCCCAGAAATTTTCAATGATCATAATGTCCTCAGCTAGGTGTGGACCTTTCTTTACATTTCACATTTTCATGATGGAATTTTGTTTACCTTGAGATTTTATGGATCTTGTCTATAATGTCCTAACTACGGAGAGTTCAAATGTGAAATTGCCCTATTTCATTTAGAAAGTATTGTTTCCTAGTGTCATCTACTGCATTAGGCAATTATCTTTTCCTCTACAATGATTCTTGAGCATTAGGAGAAGGAGGCTCTAATAAAGAAATACCATTTGGGGCCTATCACTCCATAATCCCTTGCTTCTGTGTGTTACACACCTTGTATTGAAAAGAGAGAAAGGGAGAGAGAGAGAGAGAGAGAGAGAGAGAGAGAGAGAGAGAGAGAGAGACAGAAACAGAGACAGAGACAGAGACAGAGACAGAGACAGAGAGAGACAGAGAACAAACCAAACCAAAACAAAAAAACCTCTGTAATGAAGTTTCAGAGGTGCATTAAAGCATTTGTATAATCAAGTACTATGAGTCAATTTAGTATTATGACCATTTAGCATAACAATAATAGTAGGTTATTCTTAAGGGCCTATGGCCTGTCTCAACAATTCTTGTTCCAGGTAAACATGACAATTATAATATCTGTCACTCTGAGCAGGCCTTAAAGCTAATCAGAAAGTTCTTATAATTGTAGGCCACTTATTTCACTGAAGGTTAAGATGGATGGTTACTTTCTTCCTCTGATAGTGTGCACACCACCTTTCAGAATATGAAAAGTAGACAGTAGACAGAAAATTTCAAGGTCAATACCAGATTGATTTCTCCATGTTTTATACTCAACCATGTACTGTCTTCAAAAATAGGGTCTTACCACCAATTTGTGGAAAATAATCAAGAGCACGGACAATAGCCTTTGATATTTCTGGATCTATGGGACTTCATTGGCCAATGACTACAACAGACAAAGCACATTTGTAACAAATGGACCTTTTATTTGTTAGGCGGTGGTGTCTACTAGGAATATTGTTACTCAAATACAGGGTAGAACCTTTTTAAATATGTATGCTTGTATTTTAGGGAGCTTCTGTAATGCTAGTTTTTCATATGAATTTTCCTAGGAAGTTTGGATGTTAGTTATTCCCTATCCTATTTTCTCTTCAAGCCAACCAAACCACACAACACCATTTATGTGTCTAATCTTCTCACTTAAATACATTTGTCTTTACTCAGGTCTATCCAGCTATGGTTAATGTTTATATATATATACATATATATATACACAAAAGTGTATATATTGCTAATATTTTTGTGACTTTTTTCTCTATTATAATATATAGATATATTTCATTCTTAGTGGTTAAAATGTATTTTCTGGTGAGGCATACATAGCCAAACAACATCTTAAAAATTTTAAACTATATGTTTTTATGTAATACATTAATTAGAAAATAAAACAATGATTTACACAATTTGAATGCTTGAAGTAGGAAGCTAAAACTTTTAAAATTTTTATTAGTCATGTAATTGTTTGCATAAATTAAAGTTATACTTCTTTTCTGCTTTTAAAATTTTTAAAATTATTTGATACTTCCATATTTTTAACAATCTTATATCCTCCAAGCATGATTTTCACCTAATATTTGCATTCTTATCTTTTTTTTTCCAAGATTTATTTATTTATTATGTATCCAGCATGTATGACCAGAAGAGGGCACTAGGTTTCAATACAGATGGTAGTGAGCCACCATGTGGTTGCTGGGAATTGAACTCAGGACCTCTGGAAGAGCAGTCAGTGCTCTTAATCTCTGAGCCATCTTTCCAGCCCTTGCACTCTTTCTGAATGTTGATAATTGAAATAGAACTACATCACTTCTAACTTTCCTCCTTCCAGACCCTCTCAGATACCATCCCTCATAGCCTTCCCTAACTCCTCCACTTTCCAGTTTATTACATTTTTAATTTTTATTACAATTGTCACTTAAATATATATATATTTGTTTACACTAATACACACACATATGCATGTGCATATGTGTGTGTGTGTGTGTGTGTGTGTGTGTGTGTGTGTGTGTGTGTGTGATTTGAAAATTGAATATTCTACATTGGACAACTATTCTCCTTTTACCACCAATCAATAGTTTCTAGATGATCTTTATCTAGGGGTAGGACTCTACAAATATTTCTCCTTTCACTTTAACATGCCCATTGATAATGATAATGTTATGGTCTGGTTGATGTAGCAATTTCTTAAATAGACTGTTACACAGAAAAAATTCCTGGTAGTATGTCTTTTAAAATATATCTACCTTCTCTTGCATGATGTTTCCTGAAACACAGATATAGGAGTTGTGATACAGATTTATCTTTTGTGGCTGAGCTCCCCATAATCTCTTGATCTCTGCATTGTGCCCAGTTGTTCATTTCTTGATGACCTCTGTATGCTACAAAGAAAAGCTTGTTTGTTGAGGAATGATAGCTATATTTGTCTTGGATATAAGGTTAAGATTTATAATGTGGTAAGAAATTATGCTGGTCTATCCTAAGTGGAAGTAGTAATTTCCTTTATAAGAACCATGACCTCTCTACTAGAAGTCAGCTAGGTTTCCGTACCAGGCATAATTTCCTTCATATTAAGTGGATCTTAAGTCAAATCAGACATCTGTTGGTTGTCACCAAAATGTGAGTGCCATTTCTTTATGAGTCGATCCTACCAATTGTTTCGGTTCACAGGTGGTACTGTACAGATGGATGTTAAAATTCTTCACTGTCACTGCCTTGGCAGCTTACATAGGATTTTCTGGAATCATGGAAGCTAGATAACAGGACAGAGGCTTCCAGGTCAGATACAACTTCAGTCATCTTGTGCGTTCTCATTTTATTGTCTTCAGCAATGATGGCCTACCCTCAACCACTGAGAGGCAAAGAAGCAACAAAGGGGTACATTGATAATCTTTATTTTTTTGGGGGGTCTCTTTGACTACCATGACCAACCTTGACCAACCTATCATAAGGGGGTTTCTCAGGTATATTACTGGGTATATAGTTCTTGTGGGGAGCATTGTCAGCCCAGATACCTTAACTAATAAATGTGTGTGTGTGTGTGTGTGTGTGTGTGTGTGTGTGTGTGTGTGCTTCCTGCCTCGTTTCAGTCACTTCTCAAATTATCATTCAGAGGCTTATATTAAATATAAACATTTGGCCATTCGCTCAGGTTTGTTACTACCTAACTTTTATAATTAAATTAATCTGTAATTCTTATATATGTTTAGCAACATGGCTCATGGCTTGTTACCTCATTTTCTACACACTCTTCATGCTAGATGGCTGGCTGGTGCCTCCTTGTTCTACCCTTCCTTATTCCTATATTTCCAATGGCTTCCCTGCCCAGCCTTAGTCTGACTGGACATAGACACAATCAGCTTTTAATATCAACCAATGAGAGCAACAAACATTCATAGCATATTTAAAGATCCTCCCACGATATTTCCCCCTTTCAGTCTAATCAAAAAATGATTACACAGTAAAATTACAATTAACAAAATAGTTATTAGGCAAGAATTACAATTACAATATCTTACTATCTGTATTTGACAAAATCGGACATAACAGTTAATTAACTATCCTATCATGGTGAGCCTAAAGTTTTACATAAATTAAAGTTTTAATTTATCTTTTATTATAATTAAAGAAACTATATCTCTCTAGTCTTCAACTCCATCAAAGACATAAGAAGGAAATAATAATACCTGAGTAAGTAGGAAGTGCAAGCAAGTGACTGCCAAAAAAGTGTAAGAAATGATGGCTGCCTGGGCATTCACCCAAGTTTTCTCTGCAATGTTGGGGCATTCAATTTTGGCTGATAGGCCTAGAATATCTCACAGGCATTTTTCAGAGGCAGAAAAATTTGGAGTGTCCTAACCTTGGCAAAGTTTGGCAGTCTCTTTTCTTTGTATCCTGCTTTTCCAGTTTGGAAAATTAATATCAGCAGTCAGTGCAAGGACAGTTTCTTGCCAATAGGTGAGTTTTGCCAAAAGGAAAACAAATCCAATATGGAGTGTCTTTGGTGCCCATCATTCTCTTGGGAGTAGATCAGTGTTGCCAGGAGCAGATGTGTCTCATGTCAAAAGAATTTGGGTTATTAAAATATTTTAGATGCCATATTCTATTGGTCTATGAAGTTTTTGGAGAATGCCTGCCTATTTGAAAAATATCTCTGTATAACCTTAAAAACCTAACTAGCATGACTATAAGTTTGTTATTATACATTGTTATTAATCTGTGTTTTAATTGTATATTTTATTTTTAGATTAGCTGCATAAAAATAATACCCTAAACAACCACAGAAATATGCATACACTATAACAAAATTAATTTAAAATTTGTATCAATAGCTGGGCAGCAGTGGTGCATGCTTTTAATCCTAGCACTTGGGAGGCAGAGCCAGGAAGATTTCTGTGGGTTCAAGGCCATCCTGGTCTATAGATTGAGTTCCAGGACAGGCTCCAAAGATACACAGAGAAGCCCTGTCTCAAAAACAAAAAAACATACAAAAAATTGTATCAATAAACCAAAATACATACCAATGAAAAATATATATAAGTTGAATAGTTGTTTTTTTGTTAAAGTATATTCAATATCTACCCTTTTATTCTCTCATTTTTACATCTTATCTCCCTTTCTTCTTTTAGGAAGAAATTGTCTATAGCTAATAACAATTTATAATCAATACCCTAAACAAAGACAGACATTTATAATTCATGTTTTAGGGAATGTGGACATAGTTTTATAAACTACTTCCTGCTTTATGGGGGCCACTGGCCATCCTTTTAGGAACCCAATAAAATTAAGGATAATTGTTAAGTCTTGGCTATAGTAGTTTGTGAGGCTGGATCATCTCAGCAGCAGCCCTGAAGCTGTCCTGGAATCTGATCATTTGGGCCATCATTTTTATTGGTATCTGGGCCTCATGCTCTGAAAATACAGAAACTTTCAGAGGTAACATACATCTCTGCATTAATACAAATATAAACTCTGTATTGCACATAAACCAGCCAAAGATATTTTTTGTTTTATGTTTGAGCAGGTAAAAATATATGGTAAATACCTTGTAGTTACTTTATGTTTACTTTTTCTTGTCTGTAGTTAGAATTTCAGGGGGGTCTTCCTCTATCAAACCTAATTTTTCTTAACCTAGAATGAATCCATATTCTCTTATTTCCTATGGAAATAAAAACATAACTTCTTCCCCAAATCGGCATATCTTTTGACTTAAATTTTGGAATCAAGATCTTTTTAAGTATATGTTGGTTTAATATAACAATTCCCATAATCCAAGGTCTCTTAGCACTTAATATTTGTCCATTAACAGTTAAAAATTTTAAATACAACACATTATAATATAGAATTCAGACTGTATTTTTCACTTTTACATGGCTATTATAATTTTTACTCTATTCCCTTTTGAGTACCTTATTATTCAATATATCCTCCTTCTTCTCTCTCCTAAGCCTACACTTTTTTTTTTTTTTTTCGAGACAGGGTTTCTCTGTGTGCCTTTCCTGGAACTCGCTTTGGAGACCAGGCTGGCCTTGAACTCACAGAGCCTGGCTGTGCCTCCCGAGTGCTGGGATTAAAGGCATGCGCCACCATTGCCCGGCATCTACACCTTTTTTAAGGCATACTATAAGCTGTTTAGATGCCTTTTTGTCTGAATCTGTTGTTACTGTGTATCTCCATCCCTTTTTTGTCTGTTTGAGCAAAACCGAGAGCCTGCCACATAGCACTTTGGCACAGCTAACACTGCTGGCACAAGCATGCTAGCAGCTCAAACATGCAGGTGGTACCCTTGAGATATATCTCTGTACTACAACTTGTATGAGAGGCTGGAGACTAGGAAGCTGCTCTTGCCTCTTTTTCAGAAACTTTTTAAAAAGTTCTCTCAGGTTTTATGTATATGAAGTTGCTAAATGCTGGGCACCATATGTAAAGGGATTGCCTTCTCTGTTACACCCCATTTCACAGTTGTTTCCCAAATTATTACTCAGAGGCTTATATTAATTATAAATATTTGGCCATTAGCTTAGGCTTGTTACTAACTCTTACACTTAAATTAATCCATAATTCTAATCTACATTTATCCACATGGTTCATAGCTTGTTAGCTCATTTTATACACGTCATGCTTGCTCAGAGGCTGGCTGATATCTCTACACTCTGCTTTTGTTTCTCTCTGCATCTCCCATTGGCTTTCCCGCCCAGCCTTATTCTGCCAGGTCAAAAGCCAAATCAACTTTATTATCAACCAATGAGAACAACACACATTGAAAGCATAGGGAAAGATCCTCCCACAGCATGTTTGTGTACAGAATCCATCTCCATCATCCATTTGCTTTTTGAAGGACATTTAGGTTATCTCCATGCTTTGCTACAGTAAATAGTGTAGCCCTAAATATTACAGAGCAAGTGTCTTTGGGGTGATTGTACAGTCCTTTGAGCAGATACCAAAAAGTGGATTAGCTGGGTCATACTGGAGATTAAATTTTAGTTTTTGGAGGATTCTTCTCACTCACTATCAGATTGGTTGCATCACTTTTCATCTCCAAAAACAGTGAGTGAGTGTTCCTCTTTACATCTTTACTATTCATCATTCTCTTAACATTAAATTTGTTTCTTTTATTCTGTCATAAGTAATAATTCTGTTCCTCATACTTTTAGAACATTCTTTTTTTCATTATAGGCTTCATGCTGAACACATGAATAATCCGATCACCAAATTCAATCATATATTTCTTGTCTTTAAGACCTTGAAAATTGATGAACCTATTCTCAAGTCATCTTAGAGCTGAAATAATTCTTCCTCTATTGAGACCACTGATGATTCTAGATATTCTACTTTTGAAGATTTGATTGCATTTTTAATATTTTATTTTCATTTTAATGCATTTAACTTCTTTTGTGATTTCATTGTATATTTGTATTTTCTATGAATTGCCTTACATGTTTTGTTGCTTTTTGAATATTGTGATTTTGTCTTTATTATTTTGTTTATATTCTTCCCATTAGTGTTCCATTATTTATTCAACAACTGGACAGATTGATATTAACAAATGCAATTTTCTTACATTGATTTTCTAGACAATTTTTCCCTTGAGAAATTAGTGTATCTAGCTAAAATCCTCTGTCACTCCAGTGTTTGATGTTTACTCTTGCTTACTTTATTGAATCATCTGTATATGACTTCTTTCTATTCGCGATATTTTACTTATTTATTTATTTATTTTGGTTTTTCAAGACAGGGTTTCTCTGTGTAGCTTTGTGCCTTTCCTGGAACTCACTTGGTAGCCCAGGCTGGCCTCAAACTCACAGAGATCTGCCTGGCTCTGCCTCCTGAGTGCTGGTATTAAAGGAGTGTACCACCACCACCCGGCCCATTTTCATCATGAGTTTTCACACTGTGTGATTAACACTCTTACTACCTATTTTAGTATATGATTGGTGTTCAGTTAAAGAAAAACAAATAGATAATTTACCAGAAATAAAAAATGTATAAAAATCTGCAAAATAGCTACTTTCAGCTTAACTCATGCACAATTTAATATTTCTAATGAAATTACTAACTAAAACACCTGAAGAGGAGACAAGTGGTAGATAAGATGGATTCAAAAACCATAGGCTAAATTGCAGAGAGGAGACAAATGTTTTTTAAAAACGTGAGCATATACACTACTACATTCTCTCACACAAGGTTGAAGGGTCACTGTAGAAGAAAGAAGTAAAATACATAAGGGTAAGGGTTTGTGAACAACTACAAGGAAACATCTGTACACAAGATAGCTGAACATAAGAACCCACAGTGCAAGCCCAAGCCAGAACAAAACTTGGCATAGGAATGAAAGATGGGCACATAATCCTGCTCCTACCTGTAGAGAGAATAACAATTGCCAGCTGCTAGTAGAGAGAGACAGAGAGAGACAGAGACAGAGACAGAGAGAGATTTCTCCAAGTCTGTATCCTCTACTTAATCAACTTTGTCGTAATGGAAGATGAATCATATTTGGACAACACAAATTGTCTTGAAGGATTAAACAACAGCATTACAAAGTTTCTGGGTAGGAAAGATGTGGGAGCCCATTTTCAGGTTCCTTGTGGCTTTACTCAACAGGTCCCCATAGAGGATGATTAGGGCCATGGGCCTGAGTGCAGGTGTCTGAAATGGTCTGCGCTTGGCTGTGCTGGGGGAGGAGGTATTTTGTTCCACCCCTTGGCGTCTCTATAAATATCCTGGGCAGAGAGATTCAGGGCCCATTGGAAAAGGTTCCAGGCCCTTTGGAGGCAATCCTTTATTTTCTATCTGTTTATCTCCATATTATAAATCCTTCTATTTAATATTTCCTACAGCTCACACTCAAGAAAACTCTGGGGAACTGTGGGGTTGGTGGGTAAACACTCCACAGGAAGAAGGATTGGATCTGGAAAGAGTTGGGGAAAAGAGGTGAATATGTTCAATTCACACTGTAGTGAATTCTTTTTTTGTTTGCTTGTTTGTTTGTTTTTCAAGACAGGGTTTCTCTGTTAAGCTTTGTGCCTTTCCTGGAACTTGCTTTGGAGACCAGGCTGGCCTCAAACTCACAGAGATCCACCTGCCTCTGCCTCTCAAGTGCTGAGATTACAGGCATGAGCCACCACCGCCTGGCTGTAGTGAATTCTTAAAGGTCTAGTAACAAAAATAATTTGGATAAATTTGAGAATTTTTCATCTAATAATTTATGTAATTAAAAAATAATAAAAAGTAATAATGTGAAAAGAAATAAATATTTTGTACTAGAGAGATGGTTTAGTAAAGTATGAATGAGCTTGCTAACCTATATTCATAGTCTAAGCTTCATTATACAGAGATTGACATGAAAATGCATGCCTGTTTGTAAGTCCGGTGTTGCGGAACAGGAGCAAAGGGACAAGATGAACCTAGGAATTCATTGGCCTGACAGTCTAGTCACATCTTGAGAAGATTCAGTCAAAGTCACTGTTTCCAAAAGTGTGGTTAAGAGCTTTGGCTTCCACATGCTCAAATATAGTTTAGTCCAAGGCCACAGAGATGTATGTACACAATACACAAGAACAAGCATACACACAGAACTACAAAAAATAATTAGTTTAAAATTAAAATATTTAGTTCATAATGCTATAGTGGACACAAATATTTTAGTTAGTCCTGATACGATGAATTGTGGCAAAGGTATGAAGAAAGATGAAAATAAACTCACCCAGAACAACTTACAAGAATTAAACAAATTGAAGAAGTTGAAGTAATGTTAAGTTTCAAAAACACTCATGAATAACGTGACAACATAGTAAGGAAACATCTCAACCATCTTGTTTTTAAACCAGCGTCCATCAGAATTGTAATGAGTCTTTGAGGTTCAAGATAAGTGTTTTGGTATGTACATTGCTTATGAATGTTAGGGAAGGGATCTCAAGTACACATCATATTTTTCAAAATGAACTTTGGAAATATAGATCAATCTTATTACACTTCAGTTTGTATTTTTAAATGAGGTAAAATAAAAACATGCTTAACAACACATGCAGATTATCTTAAGAAAACACTTAAAAAACCCTTGACACTTGCTACTTCTATCTCTACATTGAGTCTATAGTTTCTGTGAGACTTTTATAAGAATCCTAGTCTTACAAATTTATTTATATAATCACTTATATAAAACTATCCTGTACAACATCTTTTTATAAATCCTCTAGAATAGCAGTTCCTAGGTTTATATGACTTGTGTACACAAGACTATTGTCACTGCCTTCTGTATATAGAATTTTCTATACACAAAGTGAAAAATCCTTGGTCACATGAAAATATTAGCTATAGTACTCTGTGAAAAGGGAGCATCAGCACAGCTAACTATACTTTGTTTACATTAAAATTTAATACCTTTGAGCCTTGCAGTATAACAAAGTGTTGACACTGAAATTGATCTCCATCAAAACTGACACATGTCCATTATTAACAACCAAGGCTCCCTCTACCACTGGGCTCAATTAATTGATATTGCATAACTATGGATATTTAATCAGTAGATTATCATTGCTATCTTGATAGCTTCTTATTATAAGCAGGATAAATATAAAGTAAAGCTTTATTTCACTAATTCAATTTTATAAAAGAAGTTATATACTAGATGAGAATGGATCATTGTACAATAATGAAACTGATGAACCAGGCAGTTCAAACCTGTCATTTCTTGTGCCTCTGGAGAAAATTCCAGTTAGTGGATATAACAATTAACAAAATAGATAGTTAAACATGTGGCTTCTTATGATTCCCTTACAATATAACAAAAAAGATGTCAAGGGGAATTCAGAAACAAGAGAAGGTGGACGGGCAGGAGAAGAAATAGCATGGGAGAGAAATGGAGAGAAGAGGAGAGGAAAGGAGAGGAGAGGGGTTCCAAAAGGGAGGGGCTTGGGAAAGTGGAAATTAGAAATCTCTGAGAGGTGACCATTCACAGGCGAGGTGACGTGACAATCCAATGAAGGAGAATAAATTATATATTTATTTATTATTTATTGATATTTGCTTGTGTATGTGCAACAGTGAGAGTGTATACACACGTGATGGGGGCACAGCTATTGAGCAGAAAATTAAAAGCTACCAGATCCCTTGGAACTTGGTGTACATGGTGTATATGGACTGCCTTGTTTGCTCTATTGAAGCTGAGATATAAACTCTTGTTTTCATTGTTGTGCTAAAAGATTTGTTAAGCATTGATCCATCTCTTCAGCCACCAGAAAATCTTTAAATCCTGAGGAAATTGATTATTATCACAGTAATTATTGGAATGATGCTACTATGCAAAAGTATCTGCCAAATCACAAGCAGAAAGTCAGGTTTGGATGCTCAATCAGTGTGAAAGTGTAATACACAGAACAACAGACACAGGAAGAGAGCAGGGAAGATTATAGTCGCTGACAATCCATTTTCTTACTCTGGCAAACTTTCCTGCTTGAACAATTTTAACACGTCAGGTAAATTGCTGGATACCATGAATGCACAAGCTATTTCTCCAAATGCTTTTCATATGTCATTTGGGAAGAGTATAAATTATTTTAGACTATCTTGGCACCAAAGAAGACAGGAATCTACTAGACAAATATACTATTGCAAGACACAATACTTCCCTGTGATACATTTCTGCAAACTGGATCATTTCATCTGTAATGCTAAGCCATTAAGCACATGCCAGTTATGATCTATTGCTGGGAAAATCAGTGATGAGACATCTTAAAATAGGTTTGTTTCTTATGTTCAGGTTATTCAGCTATGTACAGAGCTTATATCCCAAAGCCTTAACACAGTAGAGTAAACATGTATCATTAAATGCCAATTATATGCAAAAATGTATGTTGCTTCATAGTTGTAGGTATTGAAAATTAAAACTTTATTTTTCCTGTAAGAAACTACAGTGGATGTGGAGGTGAAATTACTGACTCAGATAGTTTTTCTGGGTTTCGGTATGCTAGGTTTATATAATTATTTATTTTGAAGCAATGTTCAGAATTTTTGCCATGGCAGAACTGGTGAATTTTAACTTTTCAAGATCATAAAATACCTTTATCCTTAGTGGTTTAATTCCTATGCTTGCATAATGTGCTTGAAATCATTAAATTTTTATACAGGAAAGTAAAAACTGTTTCCTAATATTGACTGTAAATGAATATTGGACCTCTCTTTCGAATGTGGGATTTTCACATTTCTCCAAGATCATCAGTTCTAGACTCTTCCTACTTTCTCTTAAATTCCTCTCATTAACTCAGATAGAATTCTTAGGGAGCTCCTGACTCATTTAAATAATCGGGTCTACAAGATACTAAAAGACTACAATAGTGCTATTTTTAAAGAAAATATAATACATCCTCAGTCACAGCTTAAATTTCCAATCCTAAAAAAAAAAAAAATAACTTATCAGCTTTAGTTGTGAGAGTTTAATGTCAATGGCATTTCTGAAACAAGGTAGATGAGGAAATATGATCCAAATAAACAGAGTTGTCAATCAAGATAAAAAAAAGTCCCTAAAATTTCAAACATAAACCCACAATTGTGGAGAGTTTGGGGAAAACTGACAATGAAGTGTATTGTCAGTATGAGAATCCCTTGAGACCTTTAGGCCATCAATGACCTTTGTTCCTAAAGGTGACTGTTACACTTCTCAAGGGGTATCAAGACATACTAAGATTATTTATAATAATTAGCTTCAGTGTCTCTCCAGTAAAAAGATGGTAGAAAAGAAAAGAAAAGCATACATGCAGCAATGAATATGAGCCAAATGTTATAAACATATAATAAAACATATTGCTTTGCATGCTAATTTCAAAAACTTATATTAATGATAATAATACATTTTTTTCTTGATGATGATGTTTTAGTTCTTCAGATTGAGAAAGAATAGAGTGAGGGTCAACTATACATCACAACGGAAATACAGCTAAGAGAAAAAAGGTGCTGTTGTATATTTGATCTCAATCTCAAGGAGATACAGATGACTGTTTGACAAGATAATCTGGAAGTTGCTATTGCTAGGTCATGATATTAGGTGACAAAGACTCTGCTATGAAGCCCAATGGCAATCTAAAATCTAGATTCAGATAGCTTATGGAGAATAAAGATGTGCTGCTTAAAACTTGAATGGCAATAAATATGAGCCTAAGCCTTTTGTGATTAGGCTTCATATACTGTTCTGTCATTCATGAGACAGAAAAGCCAAATTCAGATGAAAGAGAAATAGGCAAACAGAAGAAGCAGGAAAAAAAGAATAAAAGAGGGAGAAAATAAGATAAGCACAATAGTTCTGTGACAGATTCTAAAATAAGCGTGATATAACAGATATGTAAAGAAATATGAGACAATTTCCTGTAAGAATTATAAAATGATCACAATGGTAGAAGGATTAAAATATACACGTTTAGTATTCAATATGGCCAAAGAGAAAAGTCTAGAGAGACAGTATCAAAGGTTATTTATCTAACAGCTAGTATACAAGGCCCAAGGAAAATTGATAGAGAAAGAAAATTAAATGTGGCTTATAATTTCTGAATTCCAAAATAAAATGGCAGGCTCTGACAAGTATTGTCATGAAAAGCCAAAGTTATTAAAATCTATGCAAAGCTAAATTTGAAGTTAATGGCTACAATAAATTAAGTTTCATTCTGATTTGTGTAAAGGTTCTTGAACACATAACTGAGAAATGGACCAGTGTGATGTCTCAGTTGATAAAGGCTACTGGCCAAAACAATATGAGCTGAATTAGTCACCTTGGACCCACATGATGGAAGAAGCCAGTCCCTGAAATTTTTCTTCACACGTCCTCATGGATTCCATGGTGGGCATACACAAATTTACACAAACTCACACAAACTTGCACAAACTCGCACAAACTCTCTCTCTCTCTCTCTCTCTCTCTCTCTCTCTCTCTCTCTCTCTCTCACACACACACACACACACACACACACACACACACACACACACACACTCACTCACTCACTCACTAGCCATGAAGGAAATAAAGATTAACAAAAAATTTAAATCTGAGATCATATATGAGAGATCATACTAAAATATGCAAAAGTTAAGACTTCATAGCTTTTATCTATCCAATCATTGAAGAAAATAAATGGATGGCAATGATAAACAAACAATTCCTTATCATTTTCTTCTTTTATTTCAATTTTTCATATATATTGTTCAAATTTTTCTTTCCCTCATCATCTCTCAGATCCCCTATACCTCATTACTTACCACATTTTACATTTTCCTTCTTTCTCTGAAACAAATCAAAAATGAAAATTATTATCAAAGTCCCATATTACAAAAATTTCATAAATTAAATGAAAAACACACCCAAAATGGAGTGTTTAGTGGTTTGTTAACGCAGGTGCATGTTGCACAGTGACACTCCACAGAGAAAATTGATTTTTCCCTTTTCTAACACATACCATTGGGAAAAAGCTTCATTGTTAAGGGTAAAAATTTGTCCACTTTCACTTTTTAATTCTAGGATTTTGTTTGACATGTACCCATGCACGCTTTGGTCATGCTCTTGCAGCCTCTGTAAATTCATATTTGCATATACCCTGTGTATGGAAGATACAATTTTCTTGAAGTCATTAACTATTTTTTGATTTTACTATGCACTACCATTTTATTTCAGAAGCCAATGGTGGCATGGGCCTTTGGTAATAGTTACATAGGAGGCCAGAACAAAAATATAAGCCTGAGTAATATAGTAATATAAGGTCTCAGCAAGAAATCAACACATAAATGAAGAATAATAACTAAGAAAGATAATTAGTGGTCTTTCATTTAATTCAATATTTATTAAGATAATAGAACAATATCAGAAACAACAAATAAAACCTAAGAAGTTATACATAGAAATGAAAAAACAAAAAAAACAAAACAAAACATACACTACACAAAGCAGTAGTGCATGTAGGCATTATATAACCAGGTTACTAGAAGGCAAATTATAAAAACTCATAAGATGTGATGAATAAAATATAAATGAATGTATAAACATAATTTATTAACACAAATTTGGAATTACCAAGAAAGTAACACTGTAATGAAAACGTGTATAATGTTATTTGTATATATGTTTTTAGGGTGATCATTTGGAATTAGATAACCAACAGTGGACTCTTCCCTAGGGAAGAGAATTTCACCTGTTCTCACAATTCCTTTGTTGCATTTAGGTTTTTGTGTAGGGTTGAGGGCTCCTGGACTTTCTCCAGCCGCCTTAAACTTCTCTATTTTTGTTGTCCATATTCAGACAAAGAGGTACGTAATATAGGAGGAATTAGAGTGAGGAAAGGTAACAGAAAAGTAGTATAATCATATTATGTTAGAAACAAAATAAATTTTAAAACTAATTAATATATAAAGAAAATAAAACCCATATAAAATAAAATATTATCTTTTAAGAAAATAAATAATTCTGTAAAGAAATATTATTTGGTTACTCTAATCCCTTAACTATAATTTGATATAATATTATATTACTAATTATTTATCTTTTTAAATAATGTTTTTGGAGTCATAGACTGCCCATGGAATTTTAAATCTCTTACATGATTTCAATTTCTTGTGGTAAACTAATAAAAATTAGAATCAATGTATTTGTTCAGCAGTATTTAAGGCAGCATACTTGTGCTAACGTTATTTGTCTTCATTATTTTCTTGTTTATATTTTCATAAAGCTGTATAAAGTAATACTTTCCAGCCCTGGCTATGTAGTTTATGGGGCAGGGAAAGGCAGAATTTTTTTGTGATTTTCCACTCCTTCTTTTCTGTCATGTAAATGAGTGATGTGGTGTGTGTGTGTGTGTGTATGTGAGAGAGCAAGAGACAGTGAAAGAGATGTGTGCTAGTGTGGTGTGGGTACACAGGTGTGGTGGTTAGAATGCAGCTTCTTATGGCAATATTCACTTTTTACCTTGTTAGAAAGAGGGTTTCATGTTTTGTGCTCCTGCCGGGGCTAGCTGGCCAGTGAGCTTCAAGGCTCTCAGTCCTGTCTTCTCACACAATTCCACCGCAGGGACACTGGGATACAAATGCAAACTGTCATTCCACATTTTATGAAGGGCCTGGGAATGTGAACACAGGTCCGCATGCTTGAACGGGAAGTGTTTTACCCAACGAGTCATCTCCTTGGGCCCACAATTCATTTTTAAAGCAGAAATAAAATATTAAATATTTGCATAAACAATGAATTCTGTGTATGAAATATCTTGTGTGAACTGAAAAATTCAACTTATATTCTAAATAATAACTAGGGATTTAATGCTTAAATTTACAACAGATACCACATTTTATATTTTATATTACATTATTTGCCCATAAATGGAATAGAGTGTAAAAAGAGACCATGTGTGTTTTCCTGTTTTGGGTTGTATTTGCTCTTTTGGAGCCTGCCACCCAGCTCCCAAATAAATAACACACAAAGGGCTATCCTTAATTATAAGTGTTGGCCTTAGCTTGGCTTGTTGCTAGCCAGCTTTTCTTAATTTAAAATTATCCCATTAACCTTTTGACTCTGGTTTTTCCCAATTCTCTTCTTTAAATTTTAGTCTTAATCTGTATCCTGCTGTGTAGCTGTTTGGCTGGCCCCCTAGAATCCTCTTCCTTCTCTGGCTACTTTTTTTTTTTCTATTTCTCCTACCAGATTTCTCTTTCTCTTAATGCTCTCTGCCTGCCACCTCCATCTATCCTTTCTCCTGCCTTGCTATTGGGTGCTCAGTTCTTTCTTAGACCATCAGGTGTTTTAGACAGACACAGTAACATAGCTTCACAAAGTTAAACACATACAACATAAACAAATATTAACACACATTAAAATAATATTCTACAACATGTGCCCAATTAAATGATTTATAATGTGGATCCAATTGTTTGCATTATTTATTGGATGTTGCAGTATTTATTTCCATGTTAATTACATAGATTAAAATTATCTTAACATAAAATGTGAATCTATTTTTTCATAGTAACAAATGTCTGCCTTTTGACTTTTTAATTAATTATTTCAGTATTGTCAAGCAAATAATTGATGTATAGTTGAGTATCTGTTAGGCACTTAGAAAGTGACTAGCTGTTGATGGGGAAATAGTGAAAATCTAAAAAACTGGTTTCTTTGTTTTGTACAACGATGTGAACATCAAGTCATTATCTTGTCCTGCAAAGTGTACTGAGTTACAGAGGATCTTCCAGAATGTTTATCATGGTAGAACCTCAAAATGTGGTCTTGTTAGAGATTTAGGGTTGAATCAAATGTAATTACTTAAAAGGTGCCTTTCATTGGGGTATAATGAAGCTGTAATACAACAGTACTGATGGCTTCATGAAGAGGAGGAAAAAGGATGCAAAAAAGATGATTCAATGAGGTGTCATAATTAGAAAATTGATCTATGGATAAAAGAACATCAACATTGCTGTACAACTGAAGAATGGCATGAGTGAGATGCTCCACTCAAGTCTCCAAGAAAAAATGAACCCTATACAGAACCTGAGACAGACTTCTATCATCCAGGAAGGTGAGAGAATACCATTTGTTATTTTATACTATGCACAGGGTGGTATATAATTATAGTAGGTTTTGGGAAGTAAAATAGCAACTATTAGCCAATATCCTGTTAAAAAGCCACTACAATGTGAAATGCAACATCTTTGTTCCAAAGTAGTAGTGGTTTCAATAAAACAGTATTCATAAACATTGCTATGGCACAAGGTTATTCCTACATCACCATATTCCATTCCCTCCTCTCTCTTCTCATCCTTTCCATCCTATTTCTCTCCTTTCTGTTATCCTGTTTGGTTTTTCTTTACTTCCTCTCCTGTTATCCATCTCTGTTCTTGCTTTATGGTTCTCTTTATTTTAATTATGGCTAGAATAGCTATACTAGTTTTGAAATTTCCTGGCAGGATTTTGGTAATCTGACAGATTCATATGAACTTGAACATGGTTTCACTTTTTAAGATATAATTTAGTTTTTCATTTCTAGATGTCTTGGGTTTCCAAATATTGATATATAAATCTGGTCTCAAATTATGAGAAGTTGGGTATTGAGAAGCTGTGACTGGGTGATTTTAACTGTAGCCCATAACCTGAACATTCATTTGCTTACAAATGTTCCAAGATCAAACTGAGGCTTTAAACAAAGCATATCATTTCAATTTGCATAGAACAAGTTTTTCATAAATTCTTAAAAGGAAATCTATAAAATCATTAACTTAAAACATCATTATCAGCAAGGAATATCCAGCAAGGTTTAAACATGCATGACAAACACTCTACAGATTTTTTATTCTTAATTTTATTTATGATTCTTCATAAAGTCTGTTTCCTTGGCAGAAGTTGTCAAATCTTTAAATCTTTGCTTTATGATGAAACTTTTATCTCTTTGTTGTAGTGCACAAAGGGATTTCAAAGGCAATGTTTTATTCATTTTTCAAAGTCCAGAGTTCTTTGGATTCTCCAAGGTTTCCATTTTCTTCTAGCACTTAGTAACATTGCATGCTTGTGAGACCCTGCTACCTTTGCACTTCATTCCTTACATCACTTATCCTACATCCCTAATGCTCTCCCTCAAACTGCTTTCTTTTCAGACAATCTGACTTCCAAATGGGACTTCAGACTGACAGGAGGACACAGAAAATATATATTGCTTCAAGATGTTTCCCACTTCACAGTGATCTTTAGTGACAACCTTTCTTCTTTAGGAAAGAAAAAAATATGGCCAAGGTGAAAGGTTGGTACCACACATTTAAAAGCATTAGTTTCTGTTGGGGATGAATTTAATCTGATTCATTTTTTATTTTTTTATTGTGTTTGCTAGATGGCACTGTGTACCAATTAGCCCTTGTGAATTCTTATTATTGGTTATCATAATAAGAACTTACTTTATTTCTACAAACTCTACTTACATAACTCTGAAGAAATACAAATTTATAGTAATTTAATTTCATTTAAATTAGTATAAATAGCATGTTCTCAGAGATTAGGATATTATCCTATAATAGTACTCTGATTTCTTTCTTAAATGATTCTGTGAATATACTGTACTCATCTAAAATCAATGAACACAGTGTTTTGTTTACATGGTGAAGACACAAGATTGAGAAACCCTCCACCTAATTGGTATTTAGAAGAAATATTGTGAAAATTAAACCTAGCACTTACGGAAAGACAAAAGAAAGTTAGAGTGTCTAGAAATAGCAACACTAACAGTATCCCATTCTCTTGCCTTCTTGTCTCTTTTTGTCTGCCCCCAGCACTCATAACCTAATTGTAACTTTGTGGTTATTTGGATGATTTGCATTGCAGTAAATAACCACTAGGGAATAAATTAGACTGGTCAAAATTTATTGCATAACAATTCATATTTTTATTAGACATTAGTATTTATTTCCTACTCTGTAGATATGCTGGCCCTTTTTCTTGTATTTTTTCTCTAACCTTACTAATGAGATGCAGCAAACTAGCTTCACCATTTTCTGGGCTTATTAATCATTGATATAAATTGAAAGTTATACCAGGTAAAGTGCAATAAAATTTTTATTATATTCCTCTTGAGTGTAAAACAATTTGCATGATCTTACTTACAGTATAACAACAATTGTAGGAGCAATTGCAAAATAATACTCTTTAAGACATACAAAAAAGTCACTCAACCATTTAGCATACAGAAATAAATCATAAAATTTATAACAATTGATATAGCTTAATATATTAAAATTTATGTTCTAATTTGAAGGAATTAAAAACTGAAACAAATTATCAAATGTATCACTTTTTAATGCACATTATGATAAATAAGTATTTAAAGTATCAGAATAATATTTTAAATGACATAAAATGGGGAGACCTAGAGAAATGATTCAGCATATAAAGAGTTGTAATTATTGTTTCAAATTAATAAAATTTGAGATGAAAAAGGGACATCACAAATACACACTGAAAACCCAGTAAATTATAAGGACATAGTTTATAAATCTGTATTCCACTAAATGCAAGAGATGAAAGAATTGGATGAATTTACATATATGTGTGTGTATGTGTGTATATGTGTGTGTGTGTATTTGTGTGTGTGTGTGTGTCCAATGAAAGTTAAACCAAGATCAGATAAGCAATTTAAACAGACCAATGACACCCATCTGAAATACAAGAAGTAATTAGGAGTTCCAACAAAAATAAGCACAATGCCTGATGGAATGATGCAGGATTCACCCAGACTGTCAGAGATGAATAAATGCCAGTACTCACAAAATTATTTGGTGAAACAGAAACTGAAGGGATATTTCCCAGTTCTTTTTACAAGACAAGAATTATCTCAATACCTATGCTATATAAAGACTCAACAAAGACAGACAATCACAGACCAATTTCCCTTATGCATATAGATGAAAAGTATTAATGAAAAACTTTTTAACTGAATTAAAAACGCAGCAGAAATTATCTACCATAATCCAATAGAATTCATCTTAGAGATGTAGGAATGGTTCAATACAGGTAAATCCATAAACATAATTTACCACATAAATGAACTAGAAGACAAAAAAATGTGATCATCTCATTAAATACAGAAAAAGCCTTTTGACAACTTCCATTATCACTTCATAATAAAAGTTCTGGAGAGATTATGGATACAAGAGACATACCTTAGCACAGTAAAGCCTGTTTACAGGATGGCTATAGTCAATATCAACCTAAGAGGAGAGGAAACTCAAAATATTTCCACTAAATTTAGAAATAAGACAAGGTTTCCACTCTCACCTTACTGATTCAATATACAGCTTGGAACCCTAACTAGAACAATAAAATAACTAAAGATCAAGTGTATACAAACAAGAATGAAAGAAATAAAATTATCCTTATTTGTAGATGATATGATTTTATAGATAAGTAACCTTAAAAACTCCCCCAGAGAATATATGCCTCTGATAAACTCTTTCAGCAAAATATCAAGATACAAAATTAGCAAACAAAACAGTAGACTCCCTATATATAAATGACAGCCTAAGAATTTGGAGAAACAGCACCTTTTGCAATAGCTTTGAAAAAATAAAACATCTTGGGAAAGGTCTGAACAAGCAAGTGAAAAGACTTGGAGAAAATCAAGAAAAACTAGAAAGAAACAAAACAAAACAAAACCAACAACAACAAAATAAAAACAAGGATAGTGACACAACCCACAATGATAATAGAATTGCTAGAGGTATCACCATCCCAGGTTTCAAGTTCCACTACAGAGTTATAGTAATAAAAATTACATCGTCTTTGCATAAAAACAAACACACTGATCAATGGAATGAAACTGAAGTTCCAGAAAAAGTCGACATACACAGACAACTAATTTTATTGAAAATAAGCTGTACATACACATTGGGGAAAAATAACATCTTCAACAAATGGTGCTGGCCAAACTCGATGTCTGCATATAGAATGAAAATATTTTCATGTTCATTACCCTGCACTAAACTCAACTCCTAATTAGTCAACAAGTTGATTATAAAGTCACATTGTCTGAATCTGTGTGAAGAGAAGTTGGGGAATAATCTTGAACTCTTTGTCACTGGAAGTGACTCTGAACAGGACACTAAGCACGAAGACTAACAATTAATAAATGTGAGCACAGGAAATTATAAAGTTTTGTATGGCAAAGGACATGATTGTTTGATTATATATCTGATATATATTTATTAACTAAAATATATGAATAACTAAAAGGAACTGTACATCAAGATAACACAATGAAATGTAACATATACTATATTCACCATGTAAACCTCATAAAAAAACTAATCCAATAATAAAAGGAATCTTTAATATCTTTCAGTGTTTAACTGAAATATCCTACAAATTCTAAAATAGAGACATATTATATAAAATTTTATTATTTTTGTTATTTTATAGAAATTAGTTTTTTACATTATGTTCTGATTACAATTTCTCCTCCCTCAATTCCACTTAGATCCTCCTCTTCTCCTTTTTTTTTTTTTTTTTTTGAGCTGAGGATGCCAGGCAAGCTCTACCACTGAGCTAAATCCCCAACTCCTCTTCTCCCTTTTAATCAAATCTACTCCCTTTCTGTTTTTCCTTAGAAAACAAATAGGCATCTTAATAGTCATAAAATAAAATAAGATAAAACAAAACAAAACAACCCCAACCAAACTGAAATAAGAAAAAACAAACAAACTGAAGAATAAGAGCCAATGAAAAACCACAAGAAACGCATATAGATACAGAGACACACATGCTCATGTATGCAGGATTCCCATGAAACCACTATATATATACCATTACATATGCACAAAGGAACTCTAAGGTAAAATAAATAAATAAAGCCCTCATAAAGGTTTATGAGATGAGATGAAAAACATCCAAAGATGCCATTTCCTTTTGTTTTGGTCATCTAATGTAGGGGTTAGTATATTAGCTTGTACTCTATTGGAGAAATGTAATTTTTCATTTGCAAGTGGTTATCAATTGAAGATAGCTTCAGGTTTAGGCATGGGGCTTGTGTCCATTATATCTCTTAGTACTAGGACCTCACCTGATGCGGACATATGCAGAACCTGTGATGCTGCCACAGTCTCTATGAGTTTATATATCTGTAGGTCTCACCATGCATAGAAGGCCTTGATGCCATACATCCCCTCTGATTTCTATGGCCTTTCTGCTACCTCTTCCCCAGGTTTCCCTGAGCCCTGATGGGAGGGATTTATTGGAAACATTACATTTAGAATTGAGTCTTGCAAGGTCTGTCATTCTCTGAACATTGGCTAGTTATGGGTCCTTGTTTTTGTTCCCATTTGCTGGAGAAAGTTAATGGCTAAATAAGGTGCTGATCTATGAGTATAGCATAATATCATTAGGAGTAATTTTATGGCTGTGTTCTTTTAGCTGAACAGTAGAATTTGGTTTTCCACAAGGTCTATAACCAATCTCATTGCATGTTATTGACTGCTAGAGCTATACCAGGAATAGATTCCACTCATTAATGGGCCTTAAATCCAGTCAGACTTTGATTGGTTACTCCCACAAGTATTGTGCCATTATTGCACAAGGGCATATTGGAGGCAGCTTATCATTATAGAATGAGCATTTTGTAGCAAGGTTGGCGTTTACTTTTCTACTTTGGTAGTGTGCAGAGTAATTTTCAGTACCATAAGCATTAGTCCTCAAAGGTCAAGACTCTAGGTTGGTACCTACATATAACATGTCTTCTCCATGTTATATGAGTTGTGTAGGTGTTCTCTTGAGTGTAACAGTAGCTTATCCAATATCCATGGGTGTTCCCATGGTACTCCTTTGGCCAATAACTTGACTGTATGTAATTCATTTATAGTACTTGAAACTTCTATGATTAAAAGAAATATCTAGATGAAGCTCTGTCTGTACATATATATTCTTGGATGGAAGCTTCTACTTTATTAGTTTTCCATGAGAGCCCTGAAATGACCCTTAGTTTTAACAAGTCATCTCTGTATTTTCCTGCCTTGTGCCAAATCTTCTCTCCACCACCCCCAAATAATTCCTCATTCCTTCACCCTATCCAGACCATCTATAATAACCTATTTAATTATACTTTCTGGGCGGATAAATCATTGTCACCCTTTACCTTACTATCTATCTGACCTCTGTGTTTATATGAATTTTAAGATTTTTACCAAAGGTTTAGAAAGTGATATCCACATATAAGTGAATACACACTATGTCTCTATGTGACTGATTACCTCAGTAAAGATGGTTTTTATAATTCCATCTATTTACTTGCTAATTTAATTTAATTTCATAGTGGCTGAGCAATATTCCATTATTTAAATGTACCACATTTTCTTTTTCCATTCATACACTGACAGACATCTAGACTATTTTCAATTTCTGTCTATTATGAATGGACCAGCAATGAACATGGTTGAGCAAGTATCTCTGCAGTAAGGATGTGCCATTTGGGATATATGCAGAAAAATTACATGGCTGGAACCTGAGGAAGACTGATTCTTAACATTCTGAGGAACCACCAATATGATTTCCACAATGAATGCACAAGTTTGCACTTCCACATGCATTGGTTGAGTGTTCTCCTTACTCTGCTTTCACACCAGCATAAGCTGCCCTTTTTTGTTTTATCTCAAAATAGTCTTAACTTCCATTTCTCTGATAATTAAGGGTATTGAGCAATTTTTAAATGCTTCTCAGTCATTTACATCTTTACTCACTTTAGAGAATTTTATATCTGTTTATATCTGTATATCTGTAACCCATTTTTAATTGGGTTGTTGTTTTCTTAATGTCCACATTTTGAACTATTTATATATTTTAGATATTAGTTCTCTAATGGATACATAGTTGGCAAAAACATTTTTACATTTTCTAGCCTTCCTTTTTGTCCAAATGATGATGGGCTTTGCCATACAGATGTTTTTCAGTTTCATGAGGTCACATTGATTAAATGTTGTTCTTAGTACCTGTGCTAAGTCTTAGATAGTCTTTTTGTAAGCCAAGAGTTCAACACTATTTTCAACATTTGATTGTATAAACTTCAGTTTATCTGGTTTTATGTCCAGATATTTCATCCATTCTGAGTTGAATTTTATGCAGAATGATAAGTATGGATCTATTTGCATTCCTCTATATTCAACCACCAATTTGGCCACCACTATTTGTTGAAAATAATCTCTTTTTTTTTCAATGTGTATTTGTGGATTTTTTAGAAAAAAAGTTGTCCACGGGTATGTGGGCTTCTGATTGCATCTTAAATATGATACATATTTATCAGTGTGTCTTAGTTTTAATATTATGATGTTTTTAATATAGCTCTGTTGCACAAATTGATATCAAGGATGGTGAGACCTTTGAGAGTCTTTTTATTATTCTAATTTGTCTTAGCTATTGTGGGTTTTCTTGTATTTGTTTTCTTATGAAACTAGAAATTATTCTTTCAAATTTTTGAAAGAAATTTTTGGAATTTTGATGAGGATTGAATAGAAATTTTAGATTAGTTTTTGAAGTGTGTTCATCTTTTCTATATTAATCCCACTGATAACTGGGCATAGAAGATTTTTCACTCTTTTGATATCTTCTTCAATTTCTTTTTATAATTTCTTAATTTTTCAATATACAGGTCTTTTACTTGCTTGGTTAGAATTACCCCAAAATATTTTTGAATCTACTGTAAAATTATCGATTCACTTTTTTAAAATTTAAAATTTCATTCCAATACTGAAAGACTACTGATTTTCTTTTTATTAATTATGAATCTGGCTATTTTGCTGAAAGTGTTTATCAGCTATGAAAGTTTACAATTGGGAACTTTAGGGTCACTTATGTATAAAATCTTATCATCTGCAAGGAGAGACACATTAAATTTATCTCTACCTATTTGTATCCCTAGTTTTCATATAGTGTCTTATTGTTCTAGCTAAGACATAACTATTATGTTGAATAGTTATGGGAACAAGAACTTGGTCTTGTTCCTGATTTCAGTGGAAATGCCTTGAATTTTTCCCTTTACATTGGTGCTGTCTGTGGTTTTCCTATAAATTCCCTCTAATATATTGAGGTATGACTTTTGTAACCCTAATTTCTTCAGGATTTTGTCAAGTGCGCTTTTTTTTTTTTACATCAAAGGAAAGATTCATGTGCTTTTTGTCTTTCATTTTCTTTATATGGCAGATTACATTTATTGCACTTATAAATTTAAGAATTTTGAACCATACCTATTCTCTGGGATGAATTGTACTTGATCCTGATGATAATCATTTTGAAGTATTCATATACTTGCTCCATATATTTTCTTGTGGATTTTATACATCTATATTCATAAGGGAAATCGAACCGCAATTCTCTTTGTTTGTTGAGTCTTTATGTGATTTATATATTAAGTTAATTTTGGTCTTCTAAAATGGATTGGACAATGATCTTCATTTTGAAATTTGTGAAATAATTTGAGAAATATTTGTACTAATTCTTTTTTGAAAATCTGCTAGAATTCTACACTAAAACCATCTACCCTGTTTTTATTTTATTTTCTTTTTTTTCTGTAGACTCTTTGTGCTCCTTAAGAATGTCTTTAGCCTCTTTACGGCTGTAGGGGGGTCCAGCGTCAAATGACTGAAACCCTTTTCCCTTTATCTAGGACATATTTATTTACTCTTTTTTACAGTTTAGATAGTTAATATCTGTACCTTCAAAGCAAATCAAAAGGAGCTCCTAGAGACCAAATGCCAGGTAAAATTACTTGATTTATGAGGTACCACGGTTTTCCAAGTTTCCTGGACCAGGTTTTGCATAGGCCATTGATCTTTGGGGGACTCTCAGATCATTGACTCTCAAACAAGATTCACATAGGTGATAAGAGAAACAAAAGGTAAGAGAAACAAAAGGTGTGGTTAAACAAAGGAAAGATTAGGGCTATGAGCTGCTCTCTGCAGCCAGGCCAGGAGCTCAGTAGGAATGCTGCCACATGTGCCATCAAGTTATTAATATAATATCTCTTTAGTTTCTTTCTTAGTCTTTAATGTAGTAAGTAAAATGAATTTGCTCATAGAATTGCATTTATTGTGTCCCATATACTTTTTGCATGTTGTGTTTCTGTTAATTCCTGTATTGACTCTTTGTAAATGAGAGTTGAATTGTTCAATGTCATTGAGTTTGTAAGCTTTCTGTCGTGTCTGTTGTTGTTGATATCCAGCTTTAGGTCCTGGTGGTTAGATAGGATTCAGAATGTCTTTTCAATTTTCAGAATCTGTTGAAGCTTCTTTTTCATGTCATGTTATGCATGACATGATGGTATACATAAGTGACCATGAAACTATGCTCACATTTTTGTATAAAGTTTCAGGAGCTACACAGAAGGTTTATTATTCTTTTGTTTTTGAATGAAATTTGCTGTGGATATCTTATAGGTCCCTTTGATTTAAGATATCAAGACTTCTCTGTTTAGTTTTGTCTGGATGGTCTGTATCAGTGGACTTATGAGGGACTAAAGTCAACCACTATCACTTTATGTGGGTCAATGTGTGCTTTCATCTGTAATAGTATTTACTTATGAAATTTGCTGACTTGTGTTTGGTGCACAGATGTTTATAATTGTACTATCCACTTGGTAAATTTTTTTCTTTGATGAGTGTATGGTGTCTTTCCTTATCTTTTCTGATTAGTTTTGGCTTGAAATATGTTTAGTCAGGAATTAAAATGGCTACTGAATTGGCTTCATAGGACCATTTGTTTGGAATGACTTTTTCCATCAATTTACTTAAAGGTTATAGCTATCCTTGATATGAAGGTGTGTTTCTTGGATGTTGCTAAAAGCTGGATTCTGATTATGTATCCAACCTATTAGTCTGTCTTTTTATTTTTAGGGGGGCAGGATTTGAGACCATTGATGTTGAGTGATATCAATGAGCAGAATTTTTTGAATCCTATTATTTTGTTCTTGTGGTGTGTATTATTTCCCTCTCTGGTATTAATTTGCTGGTTTGAGATGATTTATTCTGCTTGTTTTCTTGGGTGTTGTCACCCTCTTCAGTTGGAAGTTTTTCTTCTTGTTCCTCATATAGAGCTGAATTGGTAGAGGGACAATTCTAAATTTGGTTTTATTCTAGAATGTCTTTCTCCATCTACTGTGATTGGAAGTTTTTCTGAATATAAATGTCTGGGTTAGTATTTGTGTTTTCCTAAAGTTTATAGAAACCCCTTCTAATATTTTCTGGCTTTTGGAGTCTCCAATCAAAAATGGACATATTCTAATATGTCTACCTTTACATGCTGTTTGGTGCTGTTATCTTAAAGATTTCAAGATTCCTTTTTGTTGTTGTTTTCTGTAGATTTAATATTTTCAGTACTGTGTGACATTTCTTTTATGACCCAGTCTATTTCCTTTTCTGCATGCTACTTTTACTTTCATAGGCAAGTTCTTCTTAGGTTATTAGATTTTCTTTTCTAATTATGTTGAAAATACATTTTGGGCTTTGTCGGTGTTTCTTCTCCTTCCTCTATTTCTATTATTCATATGTTCAGTCTTTTCATAGTGTTCCAAATTTCCAGGATATTTTGTGCCTGAATCTTTAAAGAGCTAATATTTTCTTTGATAGAGTTATCCACTTCTTCTATCTTGTCTTCAATACTTGATGTTCTCTTTTCCACCTGTATTATGTTGTTGAGACTTGCCTCTGTATTTTCTCTTCAAATTTCTAGATTTTTTTGTTTTCAATTTTTTCTCATGTTGGATTTTCTTTAGTCCTTCCATCTCTACTTTCGTGTCCAAAACAATTTTCTTCATTGTATTCCACTGTTTGTTTCTATATTTTTTAGATTTTATTAGTAGCTCCCTTTATATCCTCTTCAAGATCCTTGGAAAAATTCATAATAGCTATTTTAAAGTCCTTCTTTTGTGCATCAGATATATTGCATTTCCTTGTGTCTACTGTAGTTTCATCATTGGTTCTTCTTAAGATTCATTATTTTTCCTGTTACTGAATTTTTGTTTTCTCCAAAATCCATGCATCTAGGTTAAGGATGATCATAAATATAAATATTGACACTTGGGCTTGTAATTTTTCCTTGGGTATTTTGTTTCTTAATTTCTGTGGTTCTTAGTAGAGTATGGTGACTGTGGGTTTTCTGATAGACAATTCTTCTGTGATGCTGCTAGGTGTGGCCATGTAAATATGTGGGTGCTGGGAATGGAGGCATAGGTAAAAGCACATTAAGTAGTTTCTACAAATCTATGGATAAGTTTAAGCAGTTGAAATTGGAGGACAGGACAGAGAGTGAAGTTAACATACTTGATTCAATGAACAGTGTAGCAGGTGGGTGGTTAGAGATTATATCTTGGAGTTGACAGCTGGAAATATATCATATCATATATATGTTTATCATCTCTATGATCACCATTACATTATCAATTTTATGAATGAAACCCTTACAACTTTGTGTTTTGTTACTCATTGTTTTTCAAAACTTAAGCTCTGATAACATGCTCATTCACCTGAGCACATATTTTCCCCACATTCAAATAAACAATCCCCTTTACATTTATATGTAAAAATAAATAAATCCTAATGTTTTGATGTGCCTATTGTGAAAATAGAGGTACATAAACTTAAATGCATTAATATCACACCAAGTTGTTGAAACAGGAATTCTGTAAACCTCTTATCAAGTTAAAAATAACATATTTTTTCTTGCCCTTAGTTCCATAAGCACATCCAATTTTAAATCTGCTTTAAAAAGAGAGAAAATTTGACTTCATTTTATATGCTTTATCCTACCTTTGAACAAAAAATTCTGCATCTTTATTTCTCCAAAATTAAATTCCTGATGAAATATGGACACTGAACAGAGTGACACTCTACTGAATAATTTTCTGTGTTTTCTTTTGTTGTAAACTATAGCAATGTAACATATTTCATATGATAATAAAACTTAAAGATGGTAACAGCAAAGCAAAAACTATTACATCACTGCAAGAGATATCCATGGTCAACTATGTTGTATATGCTACTTAATCAAGAAAAATCTATTCTCTGCAATAAAATCACAATGTCTTCATTTTAAAGCCATGTTAAATGATAAAAGTTATTGTTCCTTAGCTACCTATTTTGCCTAAGTAAAAATGTAGCTGTTATTCCTTAATGCCAATGCACCAACTACATAGTTCCTGTCACATATGGATCTCGGGTTTTCTAGTTTGAACAGTCAATATTAATACCGTCAATTTTCCATAGGAAAATTAGTCAATGTTTTCCGTAACACTGTGGTAAATTCACCAATTTTGTTCTCCCTAGAATCAAGAAATCTATTAAAGAACCAAACATCTCTCTTACAGATCATGACAACATCTCTGTTCAACATATTTAAATGTGAGGATTATGTGTCATATATAGCATCTCTCTTCCCACATACACTGAAGGACATTCATATAATTGGAAAGTTAAATAGTTTATTGAAAATACAGTATATTTGGCTCCACCAAAATAAAAATTAAACTATGAAAGATATGTGATAGATGTGAGATATGCTGGATTTCTATCAAGAATTACATTTCTTTTAGTAGAGCATCTGCACATGTAAATAAAGTACAATATATCTTCAGAATTGTCTTCACATGACAAACATACTTATAGTGCTTTTAGTGCTAAACTTCTATAATTCCAATGACATTACTTTTCCCATCTTTGAAACAAGGTCTCACTATGTAACCTTAGCTTTCCTGGGGTTGGCTATGTAGACCAGTCTGGCCTTTTACTCACAGAGATCCACCTGCTTCTATCCCCAGAGCACTTGGATTAAACGTGTGCACCACTGTTAATGGCCTGAAAGTCCCCTTAATAAGAAATGTGATTTATTGTAAAAGTGAATTAAAACATTAGTAAAGTAAAATTAATATATTATCCAGGCAATTACTGCTATAAGAATAAGTGACTATTCCTTTTCAAATTCTTACTTATAAATTACTGCTCTGCTTTTTTATATAAAGAACTTTCTATTCCAACTCTTATCATTTGGTTGTGAACTAAGACTTTAATGTTGGGGAGACAGGATTATAGGAGCTAGAGGGGTCAAGAACAGTGAGAGAAACCGGCCCATAGAACCAGCTAAGCAGAGCTCATAGAGGCTCATAGAGTCTGTAGATCTTCTTGCTTTGCCCAGCTCTAATATCAGCATTTATGCCCAGTCTTACTATTTTTTTAAAGTTTACATACCAGTCTCAGTTCTCCTTCCCTCCCCTTTCCTTGCCCCCCTCCCCACTCTGCCCCATCCCACCATCCATCCACTCCTCAGAGAGTCTAAGGCCTGCCTTGTGAAGTCATAAAAGTCCGGCATACTAAGTTGAGCCAGAACCAAGTTCCTTCCCCTGTGATATTACACTCTAGGGAATGTGTTCCAAAAATCCATTTACTGTACCCTGAATAAGTCCTGGTCCCACTGTCAAACAGATCTCCAAACATATCTAGATCCCCAGAAAAGCTAGGTAAAGGGTAGCACCCTAGGAGGGACATACATGGAGGGCCCCAGGAAGGAAAACTAGTTAAGATCTCCTGGGAAAACAGGGAGCAGGATAGAAGGGAAGGGTTGGGGCATGGAAACAGGAAGGACTGAGATGGCCAGTGGATGGAACAATGGAGAGGGAGCGCAATGAAATGAATATCTTGATAGAGAGGACCATTATGGGGTTAGGGAGAAACCTGGTGCAAGGGAAATCCCCAGGAATCCACAAAGATGCAACCAGCTAAGACTCCTAGCAATAATGGAGAGGGTGCCTGAATTTACCTTCCCCTGTCATCAGATTAGTGACTACCCTAATTGTCATCATAGAAGCTACATCTAGTAACTGATGGAAACATGCAGTGATCCACAACCAACCCCTGGGCTCAGTTTTTAGAATTCAGTTGAAAAGAAGAAGGAGTGATAATAGGAGCAATCGAGGTCAAGATCATGATGAGGAAAACCACAGAGACAGCTGACCCAAGCTGGAGGACTCCGGATGTGGCTAGATCTGTTTTTGTTGTTGTTGTTGTTGTTGTTGTGTTGTTTTTTTTTGAGACAGGGTTTCTTCTTGTAACAGCTCTGGTTGTCCTGAAACTCTTTTTACAGACCAGGCTGGCCTCCGACTCACAGTGATCTGCCTGCTTCTGCCTTCTGAGTGTTGGAATTGAAAGCATAAACCTGGCATCCCTACTGTTATTATAACATTTTATGCATTGGTCAGTTGATATCCTTGGGAGGCCTGGTCTTTTTTGACAGAAAACAGAGAAGGAGACATCTTTGGAAAAGGGGAAATGTGGATGGGAACTGGGAGGCATGCAGAGAGGAAAACTGTTTTCAGCATGTATTGAATGAGAAAAAAAATAATAAATTTAGCAGGTCTTTCTTTATATCACACTCTTGAATAATAAATAATGAAACAGAGACTTTTTATTAATTATAAAACTTGGCTTTACCTTAGGCTTGTTCTCAACCAGCTCTTAAAACTAAAATTAAGCCATTTATGTTAATCTGTGTTCTGTCACATGGCTCATTACTTCTTTTCAGAACCATATGTATGACTTGCTCCCTATCAGACAGGCGAATCTCCCATCCAGTTTCTTTCACAGAGTCTGTATCTCTACCCAGAAGTCTTGCCTCTGACCTCCTGCATAGCTGCTATGTGTTCAGCTTGGTACTAAATCAATCAGAAGGTGCCTTAGGCAAATGAGGAATGAAATGGGCAAAATTTCACACAGTGTACAAAATGATTATCCCAGTAAAGAAAGAAAGAACCCATGATACGAATAAATCCATCTCACTGTTAACTTGAGCATGTTTATATTAACACTTAATTTAAGAATGTGTAGAGTTGTAAACTCTTTGGATCTAATATGTTGGATTATGTTACTGAATACTTAAGAGTCCTCCATTATGTGATAAACTGAGGAACACAGTACTGTCAAAAACATTAGCAAGATTTTCTATCCTTATTACCACTGGTGAGCACCATTGTACCTAATGGTGATTGGTCATTGTTAGATCATAACCCACTTATCCTTCTTTTAATAACATTAACAGTCTTAATCATACTAGATGATTATTCACATACTGTAGTTAAGCAGTTATTGTTTATGCTTGTACAGATATGTCTACTTTCCAATTTTTATCTCTGGTCAAACAGTTTTCTTCTTTCATGCACAACTATTCAGCTGCACCCGTAATTAGGCATTTGTGTCCACATGAATTCATTCATATAGCTGAAATCCTTTTAGGTAAAGCTGTTTTTTCCTATTTATAACATTTATGAGTAATTATAAATTATAATGGACATTCCTTTCTTTTAGTTTATATATTTTATATATAGGGAAATGTACAGTACTGAAAGATTTACTGTGCTTAGTAATTGTGGCTTCTAAAACATTTTCTCCAGAAGTGACTAAAATTTAAAATAAAAATAAATTATTCCTTTATAATTTCTTACATGAATACAATATATTTTGATTACATTCATGCTCAATCCCTGACCAAATTTTTCCTAGAATCCTCTGTCCAACCTTATTTCCTTTTTTTCACAACTATTTGAGCAGTGTGGGATAAGCTCATTTGTGTGAACATGGGCTGCTTTCCTGAAAAAAATTATTATCATAGAAACAAGCTAAATACCCAAACTACAAAGTTAGTTCATTTTTTTAAAAAATATTCTTAGTAATTATGTTGTTTATTTAATTGACTGATAATAGTAATCAATGCTATTTTGAAATAAAATTATTAAATATTTATATACTTTTGTTAAGTCATGTGATATATTATAATTATTTTGCTTTGTTTTGTTTTTAGAGACAGGGTTTTTCCATGTAGTTTTGGTGCCTGTCCTGGATCTCGCTCTGTAGATCAGGCTGGCCTCAAACTTACAGAGATCTGCCTGGTTCTGCCTCCCAAGTGCTGTGATTAAAGGTGTGCACCACCACCACCCAGCCCATATTATTTCTTTAATAGTATATTTATACATTTAAATTGGATAACTCTTGTAAAATATGATTTAAGATGATACCTTCAACTGGATATAGATGTTTAGAAAACATAAGTATTTAATAACTTATACTCTGAACCTGGAATATTTTCCCACATGTTCAGTCTTTGAGAGCTTATATTCAGCCATACGGCACTATCTGGAGAGGCAGTTGTACCTTTAGGAAAGGCCCAATTGGAGTACAGTGGTCACTAAGTGTGTGCCTTTGAGTGTTCAAGTCCAGCCATTCAATAACTGCACCTGCTTCCTTGTCCACTCCCTTATGAACAAGTCTGTCTCCCTCTCTTGCTACCATTAATGGAGTTACCCTACCATGCTTAATTGCTCTGCAGGTTAATCCTTGAACAAGTTATATAAGGTACTTGGTTGCGGCAATACAAAATTTACAGAATAATTGGTTTAAAACAGAATATTCAGAAGGAGGTAGAGACATAAGGAAGGAAAAAGAACAAATATGAAATAGGTCTGAAAGTACTATGGACTACATTATGCTGCATACTGATAAAAAGTTATCAAGCTTTCTATCCTCTCAAACCACAAGAATATTAAAATTATATTTCACAAAAAGCTCCCTGGAAACTCTGTGCTTTGAGTAAACACTTGAAGCTGAAGCCTGGCTCCTACTCAGAGGAAACCTGTGATACTGGACTGCATTGACACAAGACAGAAATCACCTGTTCTTTATAGGGTTGTTTTAGGGACTCTGATGGTATCAATGTGTTTCAAACAGTGCTTTCCCTGTATTGTGGAGTCAGTTGTCATTGTAGAGATAATTACTTCTTTTTATGAAGTCTCCCTTGTGATTAAAAGACACATTCAAGAAGCACAGTAAGTTTTATGATTTCTCTTCTGCCAGAATACCCGAGACACCTTGCAAGAACATGGTAGGAACTCAGTTAATATTTTATGAGCTAATGTGAAAATAAATAGAAACGTTATTGGAAAAAAAGGAACAACTTTAGCCACAATAGCGAAGCCATGCACCCACTGAAGAACAAGAAGTTATAGAACAGTGACGTGAGACATTGCAGGCATTCCTGGGGATATCACTTCGTTTACTAGTTCTTTATTCCTATTGTTATTTGATGCTTTTCTCTGTGTTTTTCAATCAAATTTTGGTAAATTTAAGCAAATTTAGTTTTCATTGGACATCAGATATGCTCGAAAAACATATACACATTTAAAAATATGTCAGAATTTCAGTAATAGCAATAAGGTTGGATTTATTTCCCCACTCCAAATTTCCTTTTTCAGTTTTGGGATTTTACATTTTCTGTAAATTAGATATAGTTATGACTTCCTCTAAAGGGCACAATATTAATTTGCTATTAATGGAGGCACATAATAGCCAAGAAAGTTGAAAAGGTTGCTTAAGTTCAAAGAAATAACCAAGCTGGGGTTGCTAGTCACAAATTATTCTCACCTACTCAAACTTGCTGAGTTTCTGGAATTGAACAGAAAATTCTGAGAAAAAATTCAATATTTATAGCAAGATTTAATCTTCCAACAAGCAGTTAGTCCAGAAATACCATGATAACAGCTGTTCTCTTGGAATATTAGCATTTCTGCTTATAACATTGGCTGCATCTGAGAAGTGCATAGAAATGCAAACATGAGAAATGTTCATTTTTAACATTAACTTGGGTTTGAAAATCAGGGACATTCATCACTCCCATAAAGTAGTGGATGCACATTTTTCTACATATTTTATTCTGAAGCAGTGTTTGACTCATATATAGACTCAGAATATCCTCATTAGCTCTAGAAGTGGCATTTCCATAATCTTTCATTCCTGTCACTAATATGTATATATATGGTATTGAGATAAATGAAAAACAATTCTCATTTCTTAATCTTCCAAAACTTTATTTGTATACATGTGCACTCATATCCATGACAGATAATGAAATTCATAAAAATTGTTAAACTTTTACATTTTCAGTGACTAAATTACCATTTCTAATCCTAAGTAAAAACGACAATTTTGTTATAAATCATTTCCAAAACTGGTAGAGTTTCTTTTCTTTTCTTTTCTTTTTTTTTTTTTGGACATCCCAACTCTGTGCTTTCTTTTTCTTCTATTATTATTATTATTATTATTATTATTATTATTATTATTATTATGTGTTTTAATTTTATACATCAGCCATGGGTTTCCCTGTCCTCCCCCCTCCCACACCCACCCCCACCTTCCCCGCAGCCCCTCCCCTCCATTCCCATGTCTTCCAGGACCAAGACACCCCTGGGGATTCATTTAAACCTGGTGGATTCAATACAGGCAGGTCCTGTCCCCTCCTTCCAGGCTGAGCATGTGTCCCTGTGTAAGCCCAAGGTTCCAAACAGCCAACTCATACATGAAGGACAGGTCCTGGTCCCACAGCCTGGGTGCCTCCCAAACAGATCAAGCTATTCAATTGTCTCACTTATCCAGAGGGCCTGATCTAGCTGGGGGCTCCACAGCCGTTGGTTCATAATTCATGCGCTTTCTTTCAATTGGCTATTTGTCCCTGTGCCTTTTGCAATCTTGGATTCAACAATTCACACTCTTGCAGTCTCTCCTCTTTCTCGACAGTTGGACACCTGGAGCTCCACCTGGTTTCATTTTTGATGCGATTTTTAAATTGATTTTTCTCAAGTACATATGTCATATGCAATTGAATCAATAACTTGTTTTATACTACATCAAAAAGTACTAGGCAGGGTTAGGGATATGGTAGGGTTCTAAGGGATGGAACTTAAGAGGGGCTGCTGGCAGGTATTGGTAGGAGTTGGAGGGGGATGATGTTCTAGTGTTGCGTTCTGTTATTGGAGTGTCTTTGCTAAGTTCCTAGTTTTTTTTTTTTTTAATTTTTTTTAGAATTTTTTTGACAAATGATATGTAAGTTTTAAAAAGGTATTTCTTAGTAGAATAATCTTCATAAGGAAATGAATATTTTATCATGAGTATGTAATGATTTATGCTCCCATAATTAAGATTAGTCCAAAGATTACCAGTCTTTCTTATGTACTTCTTTAAATTGTGTTATTTACCTGATTTACAATAAACTCAATGATCTTAAAGTCTTTTGGATTTTTTTAATAAGTTTCCATAAAGAAATTGTAAATATTATCTAAAGAGATATCTTACAAATTCAAACACTTTAAAACTTAGGCTTCTTTAAAAATTTACAGTCTCTTTTAAAACCTAAAATCTCTTTAAAAATTCAGTTTCTCAATGGTATATTTTTAGGTTTTAGATGGAAACTCAAGCCATTGGCCACCATTTGAAGCTGAAAGTTTTTTTGTGTCAAGGCCTGCTGGCAGTCAGGACAAACCTCTACCCCAACTAAATATACAGAGGTTTATATTAATTACAACTGCATGGCCATGGCTCAAGCTTTTTGCTAACAACTTCTTATATCTTAAATTAGCCCATAACTATTAATCTATGTATCACCACATGTTCCATGGCTTTACCTGTGTCTCATTACATGTTGCTCTTTGGGCAGCATTCTGACATCTCTCCTCTCATTCTTCCTGTCTCTCTTTGAATTTTTCACCTGCCTCTAAGCTGCCTTGCCATAGGCCAAATGGCTTTATTTATCAGCCAATTAGAACAACATATATTCACAGCATAAAATTATCCATCACAATTGACCCCTTGTGACATACAAAAAAACTACTATTAAGCTACAGCCTTTCCTTTTTGCTACATTCACAAGAGGACACACTAATATGAATATCACAACATATAATACAGTCTTAGAAGACACGCTATGTGTGCTGCAGAGAACAGAGCTGGAGATTGGCCCAAGACACTTGGAGGAGCCCAGAAGATCCTGGGTGAGCTCCAGATGTTGGAAATTTAATTATTCACACTGTTGGAGTTTGGTTTTGCTTTCTTCAGCTTGTAAATGTGTCCCAGTTCTATTTTGTTGAAGTAAGGGTGTATTAATTTAGTTTTGTTTTATAGGAGTATGATATGGAAATATAGGATATTTATATGATAGGATAAAAAGAATGGATTGTTGAACCTACTTTTAAAGAGCAATCTGTTTAAAATGTTTTAGAGTGGTATAGATTTGGTTTATTGATACAAATTTAAAGTTGATTTTGTTATACTGCATGTATACTTCTATTCTTGTTTAAGGTATTATGTTTATATAACTCATTTAAAGTATAATAGATAACTAAGAAATACAGATTAATAATTAGTCTTATATGATAGTCAAACTTATAATCATGTTAGTTTTCTAGGTATACATAGATATATTTTGCATAGATAGGTAACCTTCAAACACTTCAGACCTACAGAATATGACATTGAGAATGATTTAAAAACTTAGACTTTCTGGACAGTGAGACAGGTTCGCTCTTGGCAACACTGATTTACTTCAAAGAGAAAGATTAGCATCATATACACTTTATACGGAGTTTATATTCTTGGAAAAATACCCATTTGGGCAACAAACTTTTCTTTCTTGGACTCCTTGACAAAATATTATATCAACTGTGCATGCAGGGCCCATAGGAAGGTGACCACTGAACTTTGCAAGGTAAAATTGTCTTTCAGGTTCTTGCTTTGCAGAGAAGACTTCCAGACAATCTATGGGACACAGAAAAAAGTGACTGAGAGACTAGACCGATGAGCTAAAGATAGATGACCTAGCATTATAGAGAAATGTTGGGTAACTGTCCAGGTAGCCAGCTGTTTCTGTCATTCTAGACTTTTTGGAAGTTGCTTGCTTACAATGCTCTTCCTGTTTACTTAGGTAATATTATATCTTTCTGAGGTCTTTGATGTAGTTGAAGACTAGATAATTAAAATTATGGTTTTCCTTGGTTATGATAAGAGATAAAGCAGATATGAAACCCTTGACTCACAAATATAGGAGAGATAGTCTTCTTTAATTTTGCCAAATAAAAGTAGACTAGATTTTGTAATTATAATTCTTGCTTGATAATTGTATTATTATATGTAATTGTACAATGTTAAAGTTAAAATCTTCCTTTTTGAAAAAAAAAGAAAAGGGGAAGGGCGGTGAATATGTGTTGCTCTAAGTTTTTGATAAATAAGGCCATTTGGCCTATGGTCAGAGAGCTTAGAGGCGGGTGGGAAATTCAAAGAGAGAGACAGGAAGAAGAGGAGGAGAGACACTAGAAAGCCACCCAAGGAGCAACAAGTAATGAGACACAGGTAAAGCCATGGGACAGGTGGCGATGCATAGATTAATAGTTTTGGGCTAATTTAAGATATAAGAAGTAGTTAGGAAAAAGCTTGAGCCATGGCCATGCAGTTGTAATTAATATAAACCTCTGTATATTTACTTGGGTGACACAAGTGGGAGAGGTTTGTTCTGACTGCCTGCAGGCCAGAACACAAAAAAAAAATATTTCAGCTACAATTTTAAGTCAGCTTGATACAAACTGAAGTCATTTGAGAGGAAAGAAACTCAATTAGGAAAATATCTCTACAACATCAGGTTGTAGACAAACCTGTAGGGCATTTTCTTAATATACGATTGATGGAGAATGGCCTAGCCCAATGTGAGTATTGCCATCCTTGGGCTGGTGGCCCTGGGTTCTAAAAGAAAGCAGGCTGAGCAAGCCATGAGGAGCAAGCCAGTGCATTATTACTGAATCAGTGAGAAAATATCTTATCCAAAGGTAATACATATAAAAATTTAGAAAACAATAGAGAAAGAATTCAGTTTGTCTTGATTGTTGAGGTTTAAAAGAATGTACTAAGACATAATATAAAAATGTTGCAATACAGATGGTTGAAGGTCATGAAAATCACAGTGAGAAGTTAATCTTGATTTATAGGGCACATGGGAGCCATTGCTGGGATTTTAAGAGGAACTGGTCTCAATATAGGAGGAAAATCATCCCTGTTGGCACAAAATCACTACAATGTTCTGTACAGGGGCTCAGAACCAGAAATCCCAAAGGCAGAACGTGATCCAGATTTGGGAAGTATTTTAAATTTGACCCTATTGTTTTTAAATATGATTGTATTGTGATGCAATAAGTAATTACAGTGGTCACATTCTTCATTTAAGTCACATACAGAAAAAAGGGAATGGCCATAAACTTCATGCCTCATCTGTCTGTCTGTATCACTCATTCATTGCTGGCACAGAAAATAAACAAACAAACAAAAACCAACCAACCAAACAAACAAAAAACAGTGTGTTTACTAAAGTAAAGGTGATGAACTACAGCAAGCTCCTGGAGGTTTGGTCTTACTGAATTATTGCTGATTACTTTATCTATACTAATTTTAAATTGAGGAAAGAACATTGCTTCCAAGGATTCAAAGATGTTATTCCACAAATTGGCACCACTCTAAAAAATCCTTCAGGAAAATCTAATTTGAATGATATTACAGAAGGTTTGTTTTAATTAAATACTTATCACAGATTAAGAAATAATGACATCATTTCCTGATATAGTCCCTTTACCAATGTCTAGCAGGAAACACATTTTCTATATGTAAATTTTTTATCATTATACACTAATGAATAAAGTCAAACCCTTTATCCTTCAATAAGTGCTACTTGTCTAGTTCATAGTTTAATTCAGACCTTTATCTTTGCACTCACAAGAGAAATCAAGGCTTGGTTTCCTTCTGTTTGTCATAACTCAGAGCATTGCTGACAAAAACTCCAATTAATCAAGAGATGACAATTATTTGAGAAGAGAGTTACACTTCATTCCTAAGGGAAAATAAATCAAGAGTGAAACAAAAAGGAATGAACAGTGTATATGAATAAGATGGTGTGTGTGTGTGTGTGTGTGTGTGTGTGTGTGTGTGTGTGTGTGTTTGTGTGTGTGTGTTACCTGTTCATGAGTGTCCAGTTGTACACACTCAAGCCTGCACATGCAGACCATTGCAGGAACTATGGAGTCTTCCTCTAACCCTCTACTATCTTGAAAGTGTATGAGTCACTGAAGCCAGAATAGAATGGCATTCCAGTTAGCTCTGGGAAATCCACCTACCTTGTCCTACCTCCCAAATTTTGGAGTTCCAGGCATGCAAAACCATGCCTGGCTAGTTCTTTCAAAGTTCCTAGATATTAGAATAAAGTGCTGATGCTTTCAGGTATACATTTTTTTCCCAGTGAACCAGCTCCACAACCAATAAATGTCTTTTATATGCAGTCATGAGGAAACTTTGATTTTTGAAACTTAAGGTATATAAAATATGTCTATAATTTGTTTTAAAATTTGCATATATGCATGCACATATATGTTTATGTGATTTATATTTTCCCTTTCATCTGTGATATGATACATGTTCAATATGTATGGTATGTATTATAAACATATAACACCGCTTATTGGAGATAAACAATTAAATACCTTCTTACACACATATATTGAAATTGAGAGTAAACAACTTTTAAAACATTGTGGCTTTATGATTTATAAAAGTGTTTGTGAGGGAGCAAATAGAGGTTGTTTGCTTTTTTTATATGCCATATAAATCTTGGTAGAGTCCAGTAAATAAAATTTCATGTAATCCCTTTTTTCCTATTCAAATTATTTTAAATTAAAGTATACTTTGTGGGGTTTTTTTGTAGTTTCATTTAAGACAATAGTTAGAAAAATTTTCTCAAAATTGTTCATGCTCTCACATGTACATTATATGTTTCTATCTTATTTTTCATGGCAAAAACTGTATGCTATTTGTTTCATATGGTTAAGAACTTTGATATAAGAACAATATCTCATGATGGGTAGTTTTATGTCAACTAAATAGAAGCTAGAGTCATTTTGGAAGGATGAATTTCATTTGAGAAAATGTCCCCACCAGATTATCCTGTTTATAAGCCTAAGGAACATTTTGTTAATTACTGATTCATTTGGAAGCATCCAGCCCATTATGAGAGGTGTTGTCCTGGCCAGATTACCCTGGGATAACAAAAGTGAGCAAGGCAGTAAGCAGCACACTCCCATGGCCTCTGCATCAGTTTCTGCCTGCAACATCCTGTCTTCATTGTGTTCATGCCCAGACTTCTTTGGGAGATGGGCTACAAGCTTTAAAATGAAATAAACTTTGTCCTTCTCCATTTCCTTTTCATTATGTAATTTTACTCAAACAATAGAAGCCTTAATTAGGTTGGGTGTGGTGGTGCATGTCTTTAATCCAAGCACTCAGGAGGCAGACGCTGGTGGAACTCAGTGAATTCAAGAGCATCCTCATCTACAGAGTGAGTTCCAGAACAACAAAAATTACCCAGAGAAACTCTGACTCAAAAAAGAAATAAAGTGAGAGAAGAAGAGAAAGATACAGAAAGTCAAGTAAATCAAAGAAAAAAAAATGGTTTGAAAGATGTTTTTGCTTCCTAGGTGTAGTAATGGCTATATGTTAAGGAATTCATGTGGCCAAAAAATGAAGGCAATAATTACATCTTTGGATCTTATAAATTGAATGTAACCTCGCCTAATTATTTTAGCCCTAACCAACTCACAAGGATAATATAAAACTATTTTTTCAAACCTACCAGATGGACCACTAGTTATTACAACAATTACCAGAAATGACAGAATATTATAGATATCCACATACAATGTGATTGGTTAGTATAAAGTTTTTATTTTACAGGACACAGTTTCAAATAAACCCTCTAAATCGGTATTTAAGGAGTTATACCTGTAATGAGATTGTGGTCTTAATTAGTTTGCTTGACACTTAACACAGTTCTAGGCCCTAAAGGACTCCTTCTTCTCACAATGGGTCCTGGTACTTGAGGTAGAATATGTACATCAGGGATGCTAAATTCTGCCATATACTACCTAATAATCAAATGTTTCCACTGAACTTACTCTATCATAGCTCATGTCAATTTGGCCTTCTACAATGCATGCTCAGTTTAACTATTTGGTCTTTAAGTTTATTATTCAGGTGACATTCTTGTGCAGATTTTTTAGCAGAAATAAAAAATCCATGCAGTTCAATTCTTTACTTAGTATTTCTCAGACATGCCATTTTTTTAACCCTAATGAAGAATTGAGAATTTGACCTTCTTGCTTTTTTAAACTAGCAATGTTAACTATTGTAGGTAAATAATTCCTTTGGAAAAAGGCTCTGACAATATATTTTTGATTGTGGGTGAACTATCACTAATCAAGTTTACATTACACCTCTGCCTCCTACCAAGAATTGAGCTTTTCAAGACTCACATTTTAACATGCATAGCATATTTCATTATTAAATATAAGTACTGTACATAAAGTTAGGCCCCAAATGTTTGAAGTGCACAATCTGTGTGAGCTAGTGACATGTGGTGATGTTAGCACATTCTCTTTTTACATTGTATTTTCCATGTCAAAATAGAAGTAGGGCTTCATGGGTATATCCATTTATAATGAAAAGACTGAGTCATAAAAAGGTATGGTTGTTATAAAATGGCCAAAGCACCATGTAAATATCTTCGCTTTATAAAAAGCTAATGACTCTGACATTACATCCATCCTCGATCATACTGGTAAGAGACATGTTAAAAAAATTATTGAAACTGCAAGACACCAAATAGTGTCTGGATATTTATTTTATACAGAAAATGTAAAAGTCAAGAAATTTGGACCCATACAACAAAATGAGACATGATTTTGTTTTTATTCTCTAAGATGAAGAATCAAAAGAACTGTGTTGCTAGATCTCTTGGAGAGGGCACATAATGTTGAAATATTTATGAATCATGGAAATGCTTAGCAAAGAAAAAATTTCAGGCCTGGGGATTTTAATCAAGTGAGCAAAATGACTAATTCTGTATCTGGCAGAATATTTTCCCAGACACCTGTGTTCTTGCTTAAAGGTTAAGTAAACAAAGTCCCAGCATCAAAAGAGATGTCACTCAAGCTACTAGGAATGGGACACACTGTTGTTATCTTCTCTTGCCCACAGTAAAAACCAACAATAAGACCCATATTTTACCCTGCTTCCATGTTACTGTGTTTCCAGAAACACAGTGGGAGGACTGAAATTTCACTGATTCCTTTGTGATTTGTTCTTACTCTAGGGGTCAATTGCCCACTCTGTCCAAAATGCTCCCAATTAAATCTCCATCCAAGGAACTAAAATGTGCTTCCTTTATCATAACAGTCTTCCATTAAGCATTTGCCTAGATAAATAAATAATTCAATGAGAATGAAAAAAATGGCACTGGAATGATGCAATATGAATTCCCCATTATTTTACCCACACCTATGAAACAGCTAGCATAATAGTACACACAAATATTCAAAGTCAGCTTTACTTCAAATAGGTGTCAACATCCTAAAAGTTAGTGTAAATGTCCTCCTAACTATGGATTATTCATTTAATCTTATATTTGTTATTATTTCTCCCATGAGCAGTGTTCTAAGATCTTCAAACCAATGGGGAGTGAAACTGGAAAGATCTCAAATAGTTGCTGCTAGAAAATTTATTGTCCACTAAAAAAAGATGCCTTCCTATTTCCATGATTTCTGGCTTTACTGGTTTAGTTATCCTAATTCCATAGAAGGGAGTTTCTGTTAACACACACAGAAAAGAAAGTGGGACTTAACAACTTCCATAGGCACACTTTGGACTTCTTATGCAAAGTAACCAGCTGGTGAAGAAGGCTATCAATATGGTAGACAAACTGGCCATTACAGTTATAAAGAATAGTAGAATTGCTACTTCTTATCACCAGTAAGAATAATAACATGAATTCAAAAGGTGTGGTAACAGAAGGTTTTCTACTTCTCTGTACCTAAAAAAAATGAAAGAAAAAAAAAATCAAAGGACAATCATGACTTGGAAAAAAAATGATGTTTAGCTGTCAAACCTGAGTGCAGTTGTTTTGCCTCTTTATGGGGAGAGTAGATTTTCTTTTCATCACACCTTCATTGAACAGTCACACATTATTAGGTGCAAGCACACCTTTGTTATAATCTGTGTTCAGAGGTTAATCTGTTTCCGAAGTGGGATGTAAGGAAATGAAGTTCTCAAAAAGTAGAGTTTCTGACTTAGCTCAAGAGTTACTGGTCCTCTGTAATTATACTGGCACTCGACAAAAGCAAATGCAGCTGATGTTTGAGGAATGCAATGCAGGAAAGGATACTTTCTATACTTTATTTTAGAATTGGGTATAGGTTATTTCCATGGTCATCAGTAGGCTATTTTGTTACTGGCATGAAGTTCACATTGGGCCAGAGTTCTTTCTCTGTGGAGACCCATAGAGGTTTCAAAAGTTTTCTAGTGAGATCTGAGTTTGCTTTACCCAGCAGGGGTACAGAGGGGAATGATTGGACAATGGGCCTAGTTACCAGGTGTTTGGAAGTGTTTACACTTGGCTGTGCAGTATGTTTTTATCTAGCAAGGGAGTGGTCTTTTGCCCTACTTCTTGGCATTGTTATAAAAAGCCCTTTTGAAGAGACATAAGGGGCTGGTGATTTTTGATCCACATCCTTCTGTGTTTCTTTCTAACTCAAAACTTTCTTATCCCTCTCTCATCCTTATAGCGACCCCATAAATGGTGGGAGTTGGCCTCCAATATTTCTGAGTCATTCTGACTGAAGTTACCTCCTTTTGCATGTATCAGACAAGATGATCAAATACACTAATGGTTTTCATTTGTTTCTGACGTGACCTCATTTGTTGAAGGGAAGCAAATTGCTATTTATATTCTTCCCTTTACATTCAGTCCCTCTTCCCTGAATTTTAGCCTGACTGTACACTTGATCTCCAATTTAAATGAAGTCTGTTTGCTATAAGAAATCTCTCATTTTAAGACTATCCAGTAATATTCCATACATATACAGACACAAGTGCACACAAAAACACAAATACACAGACGTTTTATATATATATAATTAAGGTCACTGAAAATCTATTATTAGGTCTGGATTTATTCTGATACTATATGAATTGACATGCCAGGCTCACATGAGAGTTTATGGGTCTAGATGATTAACAGAGACCTGCTACACATAAAACAGTCACCCCAAAATATCAAAGTATGTATGCTGTAATTGTTTTATTGGTTGTAGAATAGAAATGATTAAATTGTAATTGAAAGAACCCTTATCAAAATTTTTCCACATGTGAATCTAGAGCCACTGAGACAGGGGAAACCAAATAGAAGGCCCTTCTCCTGTACTACAAACACAAATTTATACCAATATGATTGCAAGAGATTAATGCCATCATTAAAGGATTTAATGATACTGTTATGGAGAACCTAAAATTCCACATTTAGTTTCAGTCTGTCCACTATAAAACCAATAAATTATAGAACTGCATAAACTGAAACAAATGCTACCTCAGTTACCGCTAGTATGTCATATATGGAACTGATGCACAGACAATTTAATGCATCCTCTGGTACTGGTTGTATATTTATCAAAGTTAAAACTTATCATAAAAAGGTATCAGTGGTGTATTTTAAAAGTCAAGTCTCATATATACAGTTGTTATACCAATAAGTTATTCATATTCAAGTGAAACATATTCACAATATATATCTATAAAATTTTAGGCAAATCAATTTAAGAAAAGTAAAAATCTGTTCAGACAGGTTCTTGAGGAAATATGATATCTAAAATACACTAAAATTTGTTTAAACTTATTATTGTTCATTTAAATAAATATGCTTAAAGTCTTTTATTTATTTATTTACATGTCAACAAAAGTTTTCCTTCCCTTCTCTCCTTTTAGACTCTCCTCTCACACACCCCACCACAATCCACTCCTGTTTCTCTTTGAAAATAAAAGGGCAGGCATCTCAAGGATATCAGCCAGCCACAGTATTTCATTTCAGTGAAACTAGGCACCACATCTTCTATTAAAGCTGAACAAGGAAACTTGGTAGGAGTAATGAGTCACAAAAGCAGGCTTCAGAGTATAAGTCCCAGAAGAAAACCAAGCTACACAAATGTCCAATATATGCAGAAGGCTTACATAAGACCCATACAGGTTTCCTTCTTGTCAGTTCAGTTCATCTGAGCCACTAGGAGCCCAGTTTAGTTACTTCTGTGGGATTTCTTGTGGTGCCCTTGACCCCAGTTGCTCCTACAATTCTTCCTTCCCATCTACTGCAGGATTCCCTGAGTTCCACCTAATGTTTGGTTATGGGTCTCTGCAACTGTTGCTATCAGGTACTTGGTTAAGACTCTGTGATGACAGTTGGCTAGGCACTAATCTATGAGTATAGCAGAACATCAATATGAATATTGACCTTTTTGCCAGTTATTCTTGGTTCTTTCTTAGGTCTCTGGCCTTTCCCAAAACTGGCACCTTGCCCTCGGGGTGTGTTTCTTCTCATGGCATGGATCACAAGCTGAAGCAGTCATTAGTTGATCATTCCCATAATTTCTGAACCATCTTTACCCCAGAATATCTTGTAAACAGGACAAAATGTATGTCAAAAGTTTCATGGCTTGGTAGGTGTCTCAATCTCTCCATTGGAACACTTGTCTGTTATAGGAGATGCCTTTTCATGCTACATATTCCCATTACTAGAAGTCTTTTAGCTAGAGTCGCCCTCACAATTTTCTACTAGTTTCTGTAGCAGTAGATTGTTCCAGGGATGCTGTCTGATTCCACTTGTCTATTATGGTTCTATCTCCCCCATTATCCTGCACCTGATCCCTCCCCTCATTCAACAGCAACAACCATGTTTGTCTTTCTGGGATTTTATTATCTCGCTCATCAAATTTTATGATGTCATTTTTTAACAGTTGAGTATTGGGGACTATGGGGTCCCCTCCCAGGGTCCAGGAAGAATCTACAACCAGTTGATAATTATTTTTTTTATAAAAGGAAATGAAAACTCCGTAGTCCATATACTGTATTATTCTGTGTGAATTCTGTCTTTGCAAGCTTCTATTCTGCGCTCATACTTAGCTCCTTTCTTGCCTGATTTCTCTCTATGTTTATCTACTGCTCCCTCTAAGTTATATTTTAATTCTCTTGTCTTAATTCTGCCTCATATAGGTCCTTTTCATCTTGTTATTACCCAAATAGTACTTCCCCATCTGACTCTTCCTCATCTTCCATCTCATTCACACTTTCTCTCTGGTCAAAATCCTCCTTGTCCTTCTCTGTTCTCCATCTCTCTGTCCCCCCACCAAAGTCTCTCCAGAGTCCAGTTATAAACCCAAGCAATAGCAGTTCACTGGTCAAGCAAGGTCACCAGGCTTGAATTCCTGTGTGGTCATAAAGGCAAGTAAGAGTTTCCTCAGGCAGTGATTGTCAGGCTTTCAGGGTCAGAGGGGTGATAAGAGTCACATAGAGGGCAGTAGTTGTTAATTATAATTTGAAATGCAAAAGTGAAGTGAATAATGAATTAACTAAAGGCTAAATTTGGGTAATATCTAAGAAGAGGTATCTTATGTGCTCAACTATAATCTTAAACATGTTTGGAAGAAAATGTTAAAAATCTATAAATTGCTAGGTCAATGGGAGAAAATAAAACTGTCTTCTTTTTTTCTTGTATCTCCTAAATTTTCAAGCTATCTGCAGTTTTTCTGCAGGGTGGGGGAAGGTGTGTTCAGTTGATAGACAACCTGTGCACAGCTAGATGCCTCTGGTGATAGTTGATCGGAGATCTGGAACTAGAGGTAAGATTTTGGAAAAGAGTAAATTAACCTTAATTGGCACATCCGCCAGTCCTTCTCAAATAGGTGACCTGGGTGCTTAAGTCTGTTCTTAGAGCATGCAGAGGTATCTCTGATAAGGTACTGTTAGGGTCGGCATACAAAACAGAGAGCTTCACTCCGATATCGCGTCACAAATGAAGCTTTATTTTTAGCACGAGCTTGTGGGTCACCAGCGTGAGGAGTAGCTGGGTGATCCCGAGTTTAAGGCTCACAGGCCTTTTATGAGGCAGTTCTACCAGGGCAGGGGAGTGGGGTCACCCAGAGTGTAGACATCTAGACACCAGATGTCTCCATGGTCTTTTCTCAGAGTCTGGGTAGGTAAACGAATTCCAAGCTTATCTAGCAAGGGGTTATTTGGTAAGCATTCTTCTTAAGCAATTTATCTTGCAAACACAACCCCAGGGGTTATTTGGCAAGCATCCTGTTAGCACAGCATGGTGGGCTAACTTTTCTGATATAGGGCGTGGGGGCAGAGTGCAGTATTTCCCACTGAATCTGCAATTAGCAGAGCTAGTTGGGGGGCCTTGTTTCCCTTACAATGGCCTTTCAGTACTTTCCTCCATCTGGAGATGGACCTGGCCAGATGCTGCCAATGATGATAATTACAGGGAGGCTTGACTGGGGTTCTACTCTGTATAGCTGTCAGTGCAGGTTACTTAAATATCCCTTTAGTAGAGGGAAATGGTGCCCAGTAAATGATGGAAAAGCAACAGCAGCACACAAGAAACTCATAGCAGAAAACAGCTGATAATCAAAAGCCAAATATCACCAAGGATCCTTGAGCCTCAGCTTGACCTCTGGAAGACCCTTGGCTTCTTCCAGTTATTAGCTTTGTCATAATCAGCTGAAATTCTACTTTGTATGTTTGTGTGGCTTATAGCAGCTGAGTAATACTTGTATAAATGTACTATATTTTCTTTATACATCCTTTGTTTGCAGGCCATCTAAGCAATGCCCAGTTGCTGGGTATTACTAAGTAAGGCAGCTATGAACATAGTTGAGTAAGTGTACTTGTGATAATATGGATCATCTTCTGGATATATGTCCATAAGTGGTACAGATTGGTCTTGAAATAGATTGTTTACCAATTTTCTGAGAAACTACCTTGTTGATTTCCCAAGTGGCTGTACAAGTTAGCACTCCCACCAGCAATGGAAGAGTGTTCCACTCATGCCACATCCTCTCCAACATGAGCTGACGCTTGTATTTTTTTTTATTTAATAATTCTAACATGTGTAAGATGGATTATCAATATTGTTTTCACTTGCACTTCTCTGGTGATTAAGGATGCTATATACTTCTTTAGGTGATGTTTGTTCACTTGAAATTGATCTGTTGTGAATTCTCTACTTAATCTCTACCCCATTCTTTAATTGGACTATTTGGGTGTTAGATGTCCCATTTCTTGAGTTCTGTATATATTTTAAATATTGACCCTCCAATCGATGTGAGATTGGCTAAAATATTTTCCTGTTCTGTAGTTTGCCATCATGTCCTATTGAAAGAGTCCTTTTCCTTACAGAAGCTTTTCAGTTTTATGAGGTTCCATTTATTAAGTGTTGAGCTTAGTGTGTGCACTATTGTTGTCATGTTCAGGAAGTTGTCTCCTGGGCTAATCTTTCAAGGGTATTCTCCAGTTTCTCTTCTATCAGGTTCAATTAATTTGGTTTTGTGTTGAGGTCTTTGATCCACTTATATGTGAGATTTGTGCATGGTGATACATATGGATCTATTTGTATTTTTCTACAAAAAAATATGTCTAGGCCATGACCTTTTTGGAAGGAATTTTTGAACTACACATAAATTCAGAATTGATATTATTATTGTTCCAATTCTGCTCTGGGATCTGTGCCTGACTATTGCTCCAAAGGTGACTGCAACAAGATGAATAAATCCTGCTGGATTTTTTTGAAGGTCTACAAAGAAGGCTGAAGATTTTGTTGTTGTTGTTGTTGAAATAGTCTTTCTCTGTGTAGATTTGGTGCCTGTCCTGGATCTCAATCGGTAAACTAGGCTGACCTCAAACTCACAGAGATCTACCTGCCTCTGCCTCCTGAGTGCTGGGATTAAAGGTGTGTGCCACCATTGCCTTGTGGCTGAGGAATTTTCTACAATAGTCCATTTTCATAAGAAATAATATTTTAATGAATCAGGCCTAAGAAAGTTTAAAAGTAAAAATATGTTAAGTAAAGTTCCTAATATTCTTTTGTCCTTATTTCTTTCTAGTCAATACTTCTTACTTATACATGTTCATTTGAAGGGACATCCCAATAACCTCATAAAGAACAGAGTTGTTTAAAATTTTATTATATTTACATTTGAAACTATTAATTGAGTATTATATGTATTCTGTTACATTACAGAACTACTGATGGCAACTTTGAAGACAAAAGTCACAGGAAATGTTCTTACCTAGCAGAATAGCAAGTAGTTAATTTGAAAAATTATAGAGAAGTACCAAAGTCTGTGGGCTCCCACTAGCTCAGGTCAGTTGACTCTGGGTGTTGGTTGCCCTGTCATGATCTTTCCCCAGTTTGCTTACACAATCCCTCCTCTCTCTTCAACTGCAATGCCAGTGCTCAGCCAAGTACTTGGCTGTGTATCTCTGCATCTGCTTCCATCAATTAATGGATGAAGTTTCTATGATAACAGGGTAGTTACCAATCTGATTACAGGAGGCCAATTCAGGCATCCTCTCCACTATTGCTAGGAATCTTAGTGCCATCCTTGTGGATTCCTGGGAGTTTTCCTGGCACTCCTTGTTACCTAGTTTCTCTGGGGCTGTGGAGTGTAGGCTGCTAATCCTTTGCTTTATAGCTAATATCTACTTATGAGTGAGTACATACTATGTTTGAGGATATGATAGATGAAATAGATTTATCTGTCAAGGAAAATGCTAAATCCAGCAATTTTTTTAGACACAAAATATCCATGAAATCTGGGTCACCATGAAAGACCAAAAATAAGAATAATAGGGATAGAAAAAGCAGAAGAATCACAATTCAAAGGTACAGAAAATATATTCAACAAAATCATAAAAGAAAAGTTTTCCAACCTAAAGAAAGATATGCCTATGAAGACACAAGAAGTGTAGAGAACACCAAATAGATTGAACCACAAAAAAGTTCCCTCACCACATAATACTCAAAATACTAAACATACATAATAAAGAAAGACTATTAAGAGTAGCAAAGGAAAAAGGCCAAGTAACATATAAAGGCAGACCTATCAGAATCATACCTGAATTCTCAATGGAAACTCTGAAAACCAGAAGGTCCTGGGAGGCATTATACAGATACTAAGAGACCATGGATACCAACCCAGACAATTATATCCAGCGAAGATTATAATCACCAAAGATAAAGGAAACAAGATAAACCAGATTTAAACATTACACATCTACAAATCCAGTCCTGCAGAAAGTACTAAAAGAAAAACTCCAACCAAAGGAAGTAAGCTGCAACCATCAAAAGACAGAAAACAGATAACCTTATACCAGCAAATCCCAAAGAAGAAAAAATATAGACACACATGACCACCACCAAAAACAAAACAAAATAACAAGAATTAATAGTCACTGGTCATTAAAATCTCTTAATATCAATTTGCCTATAAAAAGACACAGGGTAACAGAATGGATATGAAAATAGGATCCATCCTTCTGTTGCATATGAGAAACATACCTCAACCTCAAAGACAAGCATTACCTCAGAGTAAAGGTTTGGGTAAATATTTTCTAATCTAATGGACCTCAGATACAAGCTGGTATAACTATCCTAATATTTAACAAAATAGACTTCAAACTAAATTTAATCAAAAGAGATAGAGAAGGGTATTTCATATTCATCACAGGAGAAATCCATCAAGATGGAGTCTCAATTCTAAACATTTAAGCCCCAAATACAAGGGTACCTATATTTGTAAAAGAAAGATTACTAAGGCTTAAATCATACATCAAATCCCACACATTAATAGTGGGATACTTCAACATTCCACCCTCACCACAGAACAGGTCTGTCAGACAGAAACTTAAAAGGGAAATAAGGGAACTAACAGATGTTTGGACTCAAATGGACCTAACAGAAATATATAGACTATTTCACCCCAACAAATAAAAAGAATATTCATTCTTTTTAGCACTTCATAAAACCTTCTCCAAAACTGACCACATACTCACTAATAAATATCAACAGACAAAAAAATTGGAGAAACCTATGTATCTTATCAGACCAAGATTTCTTCAAGCTAGAATTCAACAACAACATAAATTGCAGAAAGCCTACAAACTCATGGAAACTGAACAATGTTCAACTAAATCATCACTGGGTCAAAGAAGAATAAAGAAATTAAAAACTTCTTAGAATTCAACAAAAATAAATGCACAACATAAAACATATGGGATACTATGAAAGCAGTGCTAAGAAGAAAGTTCATAACTTTAAGTATCTACATAAATAAGCTGAAGAAATCTCACACCAGCAACTTAACAGCACATCTGAAAGTTCTAGAACAAAAAGAAACAAACTCACCCAGGAAGAGTATATGGCAGGAAATAATTAAATTGAGTGCTGAAATTGATAAAATAGAAACAAAGATGACAATAAAAAGAATCCATGAAACGAAAAGGTACTTCTTTAAGAAAATCAAAAAGATAGATAAACCCTTATCCAAACTAACCAAAAAGCAGAGAGAGAATATCCAAATTAACAAACTCAGAAATGAAAAGGGGAACATAATAACAGACACTTAGTAAACCCAGAGAATCATTAGGTCATACTTCAAAAACCTGTACTCCACAAAATTGGAAAATCTAAAAGAAGTGGACAATTTTCTAGAGAGGTACCAAATACCTAAATTAATTCAAGACCAGATAAACAATTTACATAGACCTGTAACCACAAAGGAAATAGAAGTAGTCATCAAAAGTCTCCCAACCAAAAAACGCCCAGGGCCATATAGCTTCAGCACAGAATTCTTCCAGAATTTCAAAGGAGAGCTAATATCAATACTCTTTTTTATTTTTCTTTAGCTGAGGATCGAAACCAGGGACTTGCGCTTGCTAGGCAAGCACTCAACCACTGAGCTAAATCCCCAACCCCATATCAATACTCTTGAAATTGTTCTGAACAATAGGAATAGAAGGAACATTGCTAAACTATTTTACTACAGACCAACCTCCCTTGTGAACATTGATGCAAAAATACTCAATAAAATACTGACAAACAGATTCTAAGAACACATCAAAAGTATGGTTCACCATGATCAAGTAGGCTTCATCCCAGAGATGCAGGGGTCATTCAACATATGAAAATTTGTCAATGTACTCCACCATATAAGAGAAAAAGGGGTTGGGTTCATAGGAGGATTTGATGAGGGAAAAATGATTTAAAAAATGATATAATTCTATTATTGTAAAAAAACTATTTTAAAACTACTTGGTGTTAAATCTCATAGTACTAATAAAATTATTTAAGAAAGAAAATTTAATTAATACATATAGGTATATGTAAACATAGGTACATGTACACACACACACACACACACACACACACATACACACTCACACATGCACACAAAAGCTAAGGCTTGTCTCTGCCTTGAGAACTTAAGGCAATCCTTTCTTCCTTGAGATGCCAGTCACAGGACATACCACATATACTTAAATAAAACTTAATTTTTGTAACATGATAATTTCTACTCAATAATCTAGAACTACATATATTAGCATGGGAGAAAGTTTAGAAAGTAGAGATAGAGTTTCATCACTGCTAAATCTGTTTTATTTGCAACCATACCCATTTTCACTACTAGAGAGAAACCAGGCTTCTGTGTGCCAATATATGCTTGCCTGGAGATACAACAAATGTGTATCTGCAGAGAAATCTTTATAAATGCCTCTGTTTCATATAATCTTTCCTGCTGTTATAAAATATAATTAAACACATTCAGAAGCTTGTGAAAGCTCACATTCTGTCAACTACAATGGAGAATGTTTGGCCAAGGGCACTGGCTCCAGCATCAGGATCCAGAGACAGAACTGTGCCTCAACTCAGAACTCACACATATCTTTAGGCCTACAATCAGCTGGACAGGGAAATAATTTCTTTAAATTACTGAGCCCTCATATGTATTCATGATTGCCTGAATTCTTTTCAGCCTCCACAACATGACAAACTGTTTTAAAGTTGCAGTTGGCAGGTTATTCAAAAAAGTAGAAAATAAGCAAAATTATACAAAATATTTTCAAATGACATTGGGCACATTCAGGACAATGTTGCCAGATTGCAGAAAGTATTTTCTAATTATATATTAACCTCTTATAAATGTTCTCAAAACTGAAATGTACATTTAAGTACATTTATCTTAATGTAGTTTATTTATCTTAAATATTGTTATCTGTCTAACTAAGATATTGGTTGATTTATATTTCAAAAGTACAATTTTTTTCATGAAACTACTGATTTTTGGTACAATTGATTAAATTTTACTTACTCATTTCTATATAAGACATATAGAAAGAAAAAAAAAGAAATCACTAGTGAATTGATTCCATTATGTATGTTGAAGATGAAATTTGAAGTAACAATATGATTTCTGGAAGAGGAACTAATTAACTCACTTGTCCACCTACCAGTGTATGATGATCCCTGGTTTCTCCTGATTATAAGGGATCTCTTTCTGCTAAAGGGGTAAATTAACAGTTCAGATATAGCCACTGTACTCTTCTAGTACTTAGAAGGTAACATATTTTATAAGTCAGGGAAAGGGATACTATCTTTAAAATGTGCATACATAATTTTACAGCTTTGACAGTATGAAACTCTTCCTCTTTCCTTTCTTCCTTTGTTACTGGCTAAAATAGTAGGAACTTTGGCTTTTTGCTGTGTTGTTTCTAAATGTTGAACCTCTTTAATTACTGAACTTCAAATAATGAAAAATAATTATTCCATATAGACCTCTTTGTTCCTACCAAGCAATCAGAAATAGGTTAAAAGGTATATTATTAATTTATAAATAATTTTTCAATATCTTTCTAATAATTTAAAATGAAAAGTATTGACAGCCAAAAAATTTTCAGTAATAATAGTAAGGTATAATGTGAATCAAAAACAGAATTACAATAAGGAAAGAAGGAAGCAATGAAGGAAAAGAAAGAATTGGTAAAAGAAGGAGGCGGAGAGGGAGTAGGTATAATTAATAATCTCATAATGCTTCTTGACCACTTGTTAGTACCTGTTTTATTCACAGAAAGATGAAAGAATTTTGTGATGAGACCATTTTAATAATATAAACATGCCCTGGCCAGCAGGGTTTCAAAGGGGGTGACCCACCTGTGGGGGAGAATGAAAGGGAAAGGCGACACAAGAGACGGACAGCAAGGCAGAATTCTGATCAAGCTGCCAATCTTTATTTTTCTCTGCATGGCTTATATAGCATAGGAGTGGAAGGGAAAAGGAGTGTGTAGTACATGGAAGGGGTACAAGATGTGTGAGGCAGATCATGCAACTGTGAGTTGTCAGCTAAGGTCACTGGTCAGGGGCAGTTTATTCTGTTGCTAGACTACCTGACCATGGAATGCTCTTTACGTTCAGTTGTCATGGCACCTGACTGTGGGATGTTCTCTTATCTTTGGGGGCCTTTGGTTACTACTCTGGGAAGGGGCTTACAACTTGTTCTCTGGTCTAGCTAGTACTTTCCATGGTTCATGTTTGGTTCCTGACATCTTGGTCCCTAACATAAACACTTTTTCTATTTTTGGTTTTTCAAGACAGGGTTTCCCTGTGTAGCTTTGTGCCTTTCCTGGAACTCACTTGGTAGCCCAGGCTGGCCTTGAACTCACAAAGGCATGTGCTACCACAGCCCGGCATATAAACACTTTTTCAATAACCACTTCAATAATATAATTTTTAACCTGGCATTGTATCTTACATCTATAATCTAGCACTTATAAAACAGATACAGAAAGAGTGAGATTTTTTTGTATAATATTAGAGGACTGGCCTTAATATTATACTATTCCAGGGGGCCCAGAGGGGACATTACCAGTGGCATGGGAATGAATCTAGATACACTGAGCTCTTTAGTCCATTCACTTTATTCCTCTAAGACAAAAATTCTATCTATACAGCTACATCTCCATCAGGAATTCAAGTTAGGAATAAATGTAGATACACAAACCTCTTTGTCTATTTTATTTCTCTGGGATGAAATCTTGTCTGCATAGCTTCAGTTCCATCCTTCACTCAGTTCCTCTTTGTCCCCTCATTTACTACCCTCTCATAGTCCTGCTTATGACTAAGCTCTTATGCTTCTAGCCTTACCTTTGTCCTTTGTTTTTTTCACCCTCCATCCCTACTTGCTTTCTACTCCTGGCTCTACAAGTGTCCTGCCTTATCATCTACAAAACCTCTGTGTTCTTCCCTTCTCCCTGGTCATGCCTTTCTGTCTGCCTCTACAGAAAATGCCTATGCCTTCTTCCCCTGGCCATGCAGTTCTCTGCCTCCTCAGGAACATTGCTCTACCCTACTTTCCACCTTGATATGTAAAAAATGTCTTTTGTTCTCAGTCAATTGCTCTGGAGAGCCATTAGGCCTCAAGGCAAGGGGATGGTCTTAGCCTCATTTCCACAAGAAACAAAGCTATGCATCTACTGCCTGCTTGGCTTTGTCTACATGACTTTATCTAAGTACTGGCCTGAGCAGGAAGTTCACACACACACATTCTTTGGGAATTATGACCACAAGAATTTCATAACAAGGCCCACATGAATATTAAGCTGTGTACCACCAAATAGTCCATGCTAGATGGCTTCCCACTTGACTGACCCTTGGCCTGGTCATGGTATAGCTTTAATACACATCTGGACTCCTTATAATGAAAGACCCTGAGCCTTCAGTTCTACTCACCCCCTTGCGAATGAGGAACTAAAACCTGTACTAAAAGCAGAATTGCTAAACCATTGTTCAACCATAGTTAAGATTTCTGTTAAGATATGTTGCTCAACTGTAACCTTTGCCCAAGCCCTGGTGTGTAAACCACCCAGAAGTTCTTGGACAAACTGCAACTGAACCTAAGGTAACTTTTAAAGTAACCAATCCTGTAGAGCCCCACAATCTTATGTAAAGCTTATGGTTTGGGCCTATAAAAATTTGTATGTGACTGCAGTTCGGGGCTTCTCTTACTCTGTGGAGAGGAGACAGCCCATTTATACAAACTCCTGAATAAACCCTCTTGCTGTATGCATCAACTGGACTGGAGTCTGGGTTTGTGGAGTGCCCACCCAAGAAGGCATTACCCTGAGTCTGTGGTCTATCATTTGGGGGCTCGTCTGGGATTTGGGGGGGGTGACCTCCAGACTCCCACTCTGGTAAGAACAACCTTGAACTGTGTTTTGTGTTCTGTGTTTGTCAATTGTCTGGTCGATTTGGCATCTGTATTTTGTGCCTGTGCAGGACCTGTATCTGGTTATTGGACCTGTAGGGGAGGCAGACGTGCCTTGGGACCCCCCTGGTCCCACCCTGGAGGTCTCCTCTAGGGTCATCTTGAGGAAGGAGAAGGACCTAGTGTCACTCCTTCCTGGGGAGTGAAACCATTTGCAGCTGCTCTTGTCTGAATCTGTTTTGGTTTGCTGCCGATCGACCTCCTTGCAGATTGTGTCAGTCGTTTTGTCTGTGATTGTGTCTCTTGTGTTCTTTGGAATCTCTCTTTGCCTCTCTCTCTTTCTCTCAATATAGGACAACAAGTAACTACCCCTTAAGTTTGACTCTAGATAACTGGAGAGATGTCATTGCCCAGGCACATAACACTTCCCTGGAGGTCAAAAAGAAGAAATGGATCACTTTCTGCTCCTTGGAGTGGCCAACCTTTGTTGTTGGCTGGCCGAGGGATGGGACCTTTGATGTTGATATCATTTTACAGGTGAGGGCTTGAGTCTATGACCAAGGGCCACATGGGCACCCAGATCAAGTGCCCTACATCTCAGTATGAGAAAATCTGGCCAGGGACCCCCTGTCTGGGTGAAGCCATTCCTCTTCACTCTATCTACCCCAGCTACTCTAGGACCCTGACCTCCACTCTCCCACCTCCCAAACTCCCCTTGTACCCCTGCCCCAAGACCCTTATACTCCCCTTTCCCCCTCAGCCCCTGCTGTCCCCACCACCACCGCCCACCTCCTCCCTTTACCCTCTCAAGGAAATTCAGCACAAGGAACCTAGGAAGAAACCCCTGGTCCTTCCTGATGTCCAGGTAGACTTGTTGCTGATGGATTTGCCCCCTCCTTATGCTGGCCTTCTGCAGCAAGGGAGGGAAACCCCTGTGGTGGTTGTTCGAGAGGCAGACTATTCCCGCAGAGACCCCTCTCCCCACAGAAACCCCTCGCCACCTCCCATTGGCTGCCTACACCTCAGCCGTGATTGCACCAGGGAAGGGGAGGGCACCTGGATGTCACAGGTTTTTCCCCTCTGCTTGGTGTCTGGCCAAACCCAGTATTGGCCATTCTCTGCTTCTGATCTCTATAACTGGAAAACTCATAACCCATCTTTTTCCCAAGACCCCCAAGGGTTAACTGGGCTGATAGAGTCCATTCTGCTGTCTCATCTGCCCACTTGGGAGGACTGCCAACAGCTTTCACAGACCCTCTTCACAACAGAAGAGAGACAGCGTGTGTTCCTGGAGGCTCAGAAAAATGTGCCAGGAGATGATAGCAGAGCTACCCAGCTGTTGAATGACCCAGAATCTGGAATCTTGGGGCAGCTAACCTTGACTAGGCTGCCCAAAGGGTTCAAGAATTCCCCCACCTTGTTCGACGAAGCTCTGCATCATGACCTGGTAGACTTTCGAGTCAACCATCTGGACCTGCCCCTCCTCCAGTATGTAGATGATTTGCTTCTGGCAGCCAAGACAGAGCAGGAATGCCTCCAAGGTACCAGGGATCTATTATAAAGACTGGGGGAATTGGGATACTGGGCTTCAGCCAGAAAGGCCCAGATCTGTCAGCAGGAAGTGACTTACTTGGGGTATCTTCTGAAGGAGGGCCAAAGATGGCTAACTGAAGGGCATAAACAGGCCGTGGCCCTTATACCCCTGCCTGCCAGAAACTGAGAGCATTCTTGGGGAGCGCAGGCTTTTGCTGCCTCTGGATACTGGGATTCGCTGAGATGGCAGCCCCGCTATACCCCCTCACGAAGGCCGATGCTCCCTTTGTGTGGGGTGAGAAGGAACAGCAGGCCTTTGATGACATAAAGAGGGCTTTACTGTCAGTCCCAGCACGGAGCCTCCCGGATATGAAAAAGCCCTTCACTCTATACGTGGATGAACAAAGAGGGGTGGCCAAAGGGGTCCTGACCCAAAAATTGGGCCCCTGGAAAAGACCAGTAGCCTATTTTTCTAAGAAATTGGACAGTGTGGCGGCCGGATGGCCCCCTTGCCTCTGCATGATAGCCATAGTAGTGACTCTGATCAAAGATTCCGAAAAAGCCCACCCTGGGGCAACCTCTCATGGTAATGGCCCTGCAAACCATAGAGACTGTGATCTGGCAACCCCCTGATCAGTGACTCTCAAATGCCAGAGTCACCCACTATCAGGCTTTTTGCTAAATCCCGAGCGGATCCGTTTTGGGACAGTCACCTCCCTCAACCCAGCCACCCTGCTCCCCAAGGTGGGGGGGAAGAGGCTGCAGTAAAGCACAACTGCTATCAAGTGCTGGCTGAAACCCATGGCACACGGGAAGACTTAACAGACAAGCCGCCCCTGGATGCGGACTACACCTGTTACACAGATGGAAGCAGCTCTAAAAGCAGCTCAAGGTAGGACAGTTAATATTTATACTGATAACCAGGATGCATTTGCCACCCCACATGTCCATGGGGAAATATCTTGGAGAAGGGGGTTGCTGACCTCTGCCAGTAAGGACATTAAAAACAAACAAGAGATCCTGGAACTCCTAGAGGCCCTTCACTTGCCCAAAAGACTGAGTATTATTCACTGCCCAGGCCACCAGAAAGGAGATGACCCTGTGGCTCAGGGCAATTGGATGGCGGATAAGACAGCCAAGGCCGCTGCCCTGGGAGAGCAGGTACTTGCCTTCTGCCTTCCAGACAACTGAAGAACAGCTACAACCCCCCAAGTATGAATACTCAGATAAAGACCTGGACATTGTCCAACAGATAGGGGCACAGTACATTAAAAAAGATGGGGCCTGGAGACTCCAGGAAGAAACAGTCCTACCCCTTAAAGATGGCTAAAACACTAGTGACTGACCTCCACCACCTGACCCATCTGGGACATAAAAAGCTCAAGGAGCTACTACAGAGGGAAGAACAACTCTATTTCATCCCCAAACTAGATTCCCTGATTAAGCAAATTATGGGGTCCTGTGCCCCCTGTGCCAAGGTGAATGCCAATCATGAGAAGCTGCCAGAAGGGGCCCACACATGAGGGTCCAGACCAGGGACAAACTGGGAGATGGACTTCACAGAAGTCCACCCAGGGTGGTATGGAGCTAAGTATCTCTTTGTCTTTATAGACACCTTCTCCGGGTGGGCCCTCCCCCAATAGCAGATCTGTTGGGACCTGACATAGACTCTTTTGCCACATCCCCCAGCCTCCAGGCTTGACTGAAGGCCCTACAACTCATCCAGAAACCAGGTCTGGAAGCCACTAGTGGCAGTGTACCAGTCCAAACCACCCAGGGTGCCTCATTCCTTCCAGATTGGGGACTCCATCTACATTCACAGACACCAGACCAAAACTTTAGAGCCCCACTGGAAAAGACCTCACACCGTGCTGCTGACCACACCAACAGCCATCAAGGTTCCACGGAATTGTGGCCTGTAGCCACACCTCCCATGTCAAGCCAGCTCCTGCTGAGACCAATGAGGACCCCGAGGCACCAAGATGGAAGCTTCAACGTACCCAAAATCCTCTAAAGCCCCAAATCTTGCAGGCCTAATCTTGATCCTCATGATGGGGGTAACCGGAACCCTGTCTGCTAACAACCCTCACGTACCAGGAACTACCACTTGGACCCTATCTGTTGCGGGCACTGATGTCATTCTAAACACCGCATCCTTCACTGGCCCATATGGGATTTCATGCCTGATGGAGATGAAAATAGTCCTCCAACAAATTCTCAAGGCCTTTAACAGGGAAGCAGAGATGGCAGCAGAGCTTGGTGACTCGTATGTTTGCCCAGGAAACAAGGGCATTCGCAGATATGGGTGCAACTCCCCACAGGAGTAATACTGTGATAGATGGGGCTGTGAGACGTTGTCCTTTGGTAGATTGGCAGGAAAATGGGGCACCACTCCAGGCAACGACTCCCTATGGATGGATTTCTGGGTAACCTTCATCAGGTTAACACTTGATTGTAAGACAGCATCGACCCTAGAGGGAGTTTGGGAACTACGAAAATATGATCCTTCTGGATATGATTGAGGGACCCTCCTCACTTTTTCCCATTGGTTTGTGCCCTCAGTCACCCCATAAGTATTGGGTCCAAACAAAGTATTGGCAGAACAAAAGTTCCCCACCGAGCCCAGAAAGCCGACCCCCAGCCCCCAGGTGAACAGATCCCTAACAACCCCGACCCAGGGCCCCAGCAGGCCCAGCACCTGGAGCCCACAGGGGACCGGAAACAACCTAGTCAAGGGGACTTTTGGGGTCATCAATCAGACCAACCCTGGCCTAGCAGACCCCTGTTGGTTATGTCTAGGATCGGCGCCCCCTTACTATGAGGGTATTGCTGTCACCAGAAATTACACCTCTGGCCAGGCCACCGACTGCCGCTGGAATGCCACTCCTAAATTGACCCTAACTGAAGTCAGTGGAACAGGTCTCTGCCTCGGGCAACCGTATGGGCCACAAGCTGGCCTCTGTAATATGACTATCTCTGTTGCCAACCAGAGAGGACCTTATGCCATCCTGCCTAAGGAATTTTGGTGGGCCTGCACCACCAGGCTAACCCCCTGTGTGTCAATTAATGTCCTCAAGCAAGCAATAGAGGGAGCCTTTTGCATGCTGGTCCAGGTTATCCCCAGAGTATATTACCACCCAGCAGGTACCCTTGAAGACTTCTATTCTCACCACCCCACTCGCTTTAGATGAGACCCCGTGTCCCTAATCTTTGCAGTCATGTTGGGACTTGGGGTAGCAGCAGGGGTGGGGATGGGGTCAGCTGCCTTGGTTCAAGGGAATCAACATTACTTAACCCTCCAGTCTGCAGTTGATGAGGACCTCCAAGCACTAGAACAATTAGTCTCAAAATAAGAGCAGTCCCTTACCTATCTTTCCAAAGTGGTGTTACAAAACAGAAGAGGGCTAGACTTGTTATTTTTAAAAGAGGATGGTCAATGCACAGCCCTAGGAGAAGAGTGCTGCTTCTATATCGATAACTCTGGGGTGGTCAGGGACTCCATGGAAAAGCTCAGAACCAGGCTGGACAAAAGACAAAGAGATCAGGAAGCCCACCGGGGCTGTTTTGAGGGATGGTTTAATAGATCCCCATGGATGATGACCTTGATGTCCACAATCACGGGTCCCTTGCTTATTTTACTCTTGCTTTTAACCCTTTGTCCATGCATTTTAAATAACTTGCTACAGTTTATTCGTGAAAGATTATCAGTTGTACAGGCTCTTATCCTAACGCAACAATATCAGACTCTGAGGGGTACCGAGGTACCGTAATTTTAGGATTAAAATCTGCCCAAAAGAAAATGGGGGAATGAAAGACCCTGAGCCTTCAGGTCTACCCCCCTTGGGAATGAGGAATTAAATCTTGTACTAAAAGCAGAATTGCTAAACCATTGTTCAACCACAGTTAAGATTTCTGTTAAGATATGTTGCTCAACCGTAGTTAGGATAATTACTGTGTTCCGGGAAAAACAACTGCAACCTTTGTCCACGCCCTGGTGTGTAAACCCCCCAGAAGTTCTCTGAAAAGTCTCAACTGAACCTAAGGTAACCTTTAAAGTAACCAATCCTGTAGAGCCCTGCAAGCTTATTGTTTTGGCCTATAAAAATTTGTATGTGACTGCAGTTCAGGGCTTCTCTTACTCTGTGGAGAGGAGACCGCCCATTTGTACAAATGCCTGAATAAACCCTCTTGCTGCTTGCATCAACTGGACTGGAGTCTGGGTTCTTGGGGCACCCACCTGAGAAGGTAGTACCCTGAGTCTGGGGTCTATCAATAACATATTCTTGTGGCTCGTCACAAAACTTCAATGCCAGAATAAGACACGTTGGACAAAACTTTTTAAACAATAAGTTAATTGATATAAATGAACATCTTTTCTTGTTTTGTGCTCTTGCTTGTTATGGGGCAGCACTGCTGCATGTAGTTCTGGCCTGAATTTGCAGAGAAAGTCTTATCTCTATGAATGGACCAAGCAAATGCCATAACAGGTGACTCAGTCTTCTCTCAGAGATCAGGCCTCAATTTCAGTTTCCTGAGACTTAAGCAAACAGTTTCTAGGAGGGCCATGAACAAAAGACATAGTCCTTGTAGTAGCTCCCTTTCTGCACATACTCTGACTGCTCAAAGTTCAGCTAGGTATTTACTGTCTGGGACCCCTCACTATGTTCATGGCAGCTCAAGGACACAGCCTGGACCACTGAGCCCCCATAATCTGTACATGCTAGGCCAGCCAGCCCCCATAGCAGCTCAAGGACAAAGACTGGGACTTGTCCCAGACAGTCCCCAAAATGATAATTGTAACCCCCAAGCAACAAATTCAAAGGTGACATACCCTCACCTAATTAAAAGAGAACAGAGATAAAAATAAACCAATCCTCCCCCCCCAAAAAATAAACCAATCCCAGTAGCACCCAATGCAACCTCCCCAACTGCCCTGAAGGGTTTGCAGTTTTAGCCTTTAAATAGCTAGCCACAAAAAGAAAGAGCAACTCCTCCCTGCCTCACTGTATTGGGTGTAGGAATGAGTTCCTTGTCTAGACTTGTAAACTTAAACAAAATAAACCTTACTGTTGCATTCTGGACATCCACGATCTTCAGTGGTCTCTTTGGGGTCATGATCTGGGCAAAACATCTACTTCTTGGATATATAGGATGTTGCTTTTGAACCAGCTGAAAATGAATTTTACTTTCTGTTTTTTATTAAAGCATCCCATTTAATTGCAAGAACTATTTTTTCACCCATTCTAACTGTTTCCATGCAGAAATTTACAACTACTGGTATTTAAATATCTATGAAGAGGTAAACTAGGTAAGTATGATATCAATCTGAATTACTTTGTTTCATAAATTTTAATTTAATGGCTATTCTCTGTAGTAACGTCTTAGATGGAATACTAATAAAATATTAGTATTAAAAGGTCATGGTACCAGTTCCTAGAGCTAAAAAAAAAGGGGGGGGGTTGTAAGACATTAGAAGAAGCTAAGAACACTTGTAATCCTAGTCCTTCATGGGCACAGGCAGAAGAGAGGTGAATTGAAAGAAATTCTAGACTGTAATGTAAGATTGAATGTGTGCTATACAAGAGGAGCAAGGGAAGCCCTGAACTGCAGTCACACACAAATGTCTATACCGTAAGCTTGCGGGGCTCTACAAGACTGGTTACTTTAAAGGTTACCTTAGGTTCAGTTGAGACTTTTCAGAGAACTTCTGGGGGGTTTACACACCAGGGCATGGGCAAAGGTTACAGTTATTTTTCCCTTGAATACATCATAGCTTTAAATACTTTCCTGATTTTATGTTACATTTTATTTTAAAATCATATTACTAATCTTATTCCAACTAGTTATTTACACTAAAAGACTTTACATTTTTTTAAGTTATGTAGAAAGTAAGAGAAGTATAGCAGAAACAATTACCCTAATTTTCAATAAATCACAGTCTTTTTTTAAGGAAAAATATGTCTATTATTATAATTTATATCAAAATAAGCATGGAATAAGGAATGCTTATATTCTAAAGTTCAGTTATTCAATTTCCTACTTGCATTTTAATATAAGTTTTGATTTTACTGCCTGTGATTTCCATAAAACTGAGGGTTTTATTATTAAACTAATTAGGGATTAAATATATTGTTAAAATCTTCTTAATAATTTGTTTGCTGCCATACACTGGAACAGAGATGCATCATTATGGAAAAAAAGAGACTTTTAACTATGGTAGAAACATGTTAAATCTTGAAACAGAGCCCAAAATTTGAATATAGAATAAAAACAACACAATTAGACTTGAGACTTTGACAACCAGGAAGCAACATAATTAAGACTCAATTGTTGTATTCCTTTTTCTCTTGAAGCTAAATTTGGAAGTCAAAGCTATTAGGTAAATTGATTCATTAAACAGCTTTAAGTACATTTACACTGTGATCATTGGTTTTTCTAACATGCAATATACAATCCATTATCTAGAATAATTATCCCACCAAATGTGTGTTCATGTAAAATAGCTTATCTATCTATCTATCTATCTATCTATCTATCTGGTTTCTGATCTTGAATAACTCTACATTAATAATGATTGATTTCTCCTTTTCTCATTCCAATCTTTCTGTTTTTTCCATATCTTATGTTAAGTTTTACATGGTCAAACCTGTCACATCCTGATTCCTGGAGACATCTTAAATACTTTAGGAGAGAATAAAAAACATAAAGGAAATACATAACTCATCACTACATACATTTTTGATGGTGCTATTTCCTTTTCTTTGAGTAAGAATTGTTTTTGTACAGAACACATTTTGGAGGTTTGTTTTATTTCTATATGAAAGTCAGTGCTACAACTTTTTTTTAACCAGCCTCAAATTCTTAAACATAACCCCAAAATATGACAATGGAGTAAGTCCTTTCAATTTCCACTTTTTATCATCAAGCATAATCTTTAAAAAAATCATTAATGCTTTCATAACAGAATCCCTTAAAAACTGTCTTACTCCATCTACCACAGGAATGTATGCCAAGGAGATGACAACTAGGAGTCTGGAAACAGATTCTATAGAGCCTTGATCTCATATTCAAACTCTTACAGTCCTGTAAAAACAAATATACTTATTTGCAGTATAATCAATGACAGTTGGTTAAGATAGTTCATGTAGATTAAGATAAAAATAATACAGGAAGCAAAGGATAATCAAGCATGCTTAAGACTCAAGTTGTTAAGGCCTCTTCTTTAAGAACAGAAAATCTGATGTCAGTGTCATTTGAACTCAGAGTTTGTAAAATGATAAAAAAAAAAATGTTGATCTCCTTAACTCCACTTACATAAAGGACAAAACATATTGAATATGTTTTAACATGCATATGAACAAGCATAAATTTGTACCAATATATTCCATTGGTACAGGGAAGAATTATCTTATAATAATGAATTCTTTTAAAGAAAGTTTATAATTTTAATAAAGGTTTTAAATTTGTATAAATTATTTATTTTGAAACACATTTCAACAAGCATTTTAAACATTAAGATTTCATACAAGTTGATTAATAATGTCTTTCCTAATGAAAAATACACAGAAATAAGGATATGTATGCACAAATAATACCATATCACATTAGGGGGCCTCAATTGTGGAATTACTAAGAGCTTAAGCCAGGTAATATTTTGCAAATTGATTTGTTCTATGCACCTTGAGATGTGTAATAGCATTCCTACCATCTACCCATCAGATGCTAATATTTATATATACATGCCAGTCTATTGCAGATGAATTTCTAAACAGTCTTAGTAAATAAGAAACAGAACCAAATCCAGAGGAAATAGCCAAAGAAATCAGAGCAATAGCCACAATTAGCTTTAGCTTACCACCAGCAGTAGCTTCCCCAGAGAGAGTTTCTTCCTGCCTGACTTGTCTTTTTATTTCCTTTCTGTTCTGCCTTCTCATTGGCTCTAAGCCCAGCCACAGGAATTCCTTATCACTGCCTGTCTATACAGACCTCCAGGTCTCTATAGTTGGTACTGGGATTAAAGGATAATGTCACCATGCTTGGCTGTATGCTGGACCACAAAGAGAATCTTCCTGCCATGTGATCAGAATAAGGGAATGTGCTACCAATGCTGGACTTCTGCTTAATGGCTATTTGACCTCTGATCTCCAGGCAACTTTATTTATTAACACACAAATAAAATATGACATTTCATAACAAAAAAATCCACAGTCAATTATGGCAAAAATATTTTTATCTAGACATCAAATAACCTCAGTGAAATATCATTGCATTAGTATGTCAAATGCAAGTAAAGCAATAATTTTTTAAATATATTTATTTATTAAATTTTTTTTCATTTTACATATCAATCCTAGTTTCCCCTGGCCCCCGCCTTCTCCCACCTCATCACCTCCCTCCCACTCTACCCCCATCCACTCCTAAGAGTGGGTAAGGCCTCCCATGGTAGTCAACAAAGTCTGGCATAACAAGTTGAAGGAGAGCCTAGCCCCTCCCCATTGTATCAAGGCTGAGCAAGGTATCCCACCACAGGGAATGGGTTCCAAAAAGTCAGTTCATGCACCTGGGATAAGTCCTGGCCCTGCTGCCAGGGACCCCACAAACAGATCGAGCTACACAATTGTCACCCACATTCAGCAGGCCTAGTTCAGTCCCATGCAGGTTCCCGAGCTGTCAGTCCAGAGTCAGTAAGCTCCAACTAGCACCAGTCAGCTGTCTCTGTGGGTTTCCCCATTGTAGTGGGTAGCCATCCCAGCCTTGGCCTGGAAGTTCCAACCCCCATTGAGGCTTCAGTAGTGGTCATACCCACAAGGCGGGGCTGAGGGAGGAAGCTGAAGAACCAGGATCGAGAGGAGAGGTCTCTCTTGGTTCTGGGACCCTGGACGCTGGAGGCAGACTGAGCAGAGTTCTCTAGAGAACACTGCCAGACTGCACCATACCTTTACCAGACCCTACAACTTATCCCTTCATTTGTAAGTTACCCCAAAAAATAAACCTCCCTTTTAACTACATGGAGTAGCCATAATAATTTCAGTAATACCTGGCGTCCAACGTGGGACAGGAACAAAGGACCCTGAGATTAAGAGTTCATGCTCAAATGGAATGGATAGGTATAAGATATTATGGTAGACTATCATATGCAATAGTAAACAAATTTAGTAAAATAGCAGCCTTAGCTAATTTGCACTGTAATTTGCACTGTTATGAATTCTTATATGTTGATACAAATATAATTTTTTTATATTCCTATTTAAGATAATTTATATATAGATACAAATACGGAACTATGTTTGTTATAATGTACATATATTATTACTCTTATTTGAAATATATGTATACTGATACAAATATAAATTTATATCTGCCATACTGTATGTTCTACTTCTGTTTAAGATAGTCTGTATACTGATATATATTTAGGATTATTATCATATTGCATATTGCACTATACATTCCTACCTCTGTAAAAGGTATTTTATGTATTGTCACAATTTAAAGTTATTGTCCTTTTACTGTATATTTGCTTACAGACTGTTGGCCTTATTTATATAAAGCCTTAGTCCTTAGGTTGTTTAGGTAGATAAGACTTATAGATTTATTGTCACCTATGCTTGTCATCTCTATAATTATGTTAGTTAAGTTATCCAGATTTATAAATACATAGGTCAGAGGGACAGGTAATCTTTAAACACTTCATGGACCGAGAGAATATGGCATTTAAATAACTTAGAATTCTGTTGATGTGAGACACAATTGTTCCTGGCAGCACCAATTTGATCCCGAGAAAATGTTGAGCTTCTAAGACATTTCCATTTGGAAGTTTGTCTTCTTGGCACAAAATGGCCTACTGGGCAAAGAACTGCCCTTGCCTCAACTGCTGACAGTACAAATGCTGTCCTTTCTGGACAAGCAGGACACAAGGAAAGTGACCACTGTACTTTGCCAAGACAAGATAAGATGGTCTTTCAGAATTCTTGCTTCTGAAAATGGTCTGTCAGATACTCTAGGCCTATAGCCAATTTGAAAACACCAACGATGCTGAAAAACATTAGGTGACTGTACAGGCTACCAGCTGTCTCTGTATACTCTTGCAAGACTCTCAAATGTTGCTTGCGTCCTTCTCCCATTTCTAAGGTATTATTATATTCCTTCTCAGGTATTTGATGAGGTGGAAGACTAGCAGTTATAGTTACAGCTTAGTATATATACATATATAATATGTTAGATAGAATATATTAAGTATTAGACTCAGGTTTTTAGGATAGGACACCTTTTGGAATGATCTTTGTAACATGCCACATACCCACGCTCTAGATTTCTCTGGATTTTAGTATGTGTTTTTTGCTTGACATTGTTTGCATTTATTGTAATTCCATGTTATCTAGGTCATTATCCCTCATTACTCCTGGACAATATTTGATAACCATTTCTTTGTATATATTCTTGTATTAGGTTAGAACCTTCTTATTTAGACAAAAGGAGGAGATGTAGTAGGTAGCCATCCCAGCCTTGGCCTGGAAGTTCCAACCCCCAATGAGGCTTCAGTAATGGTCATGCCCACAAGGCAAGGCTGAGGGAGGAAGCTGAAGACCCAGGATTGAGAGGAGAGGTCTGTCTTGGTTCTGGGATCCTGGATGCTGGAGGTAGACTGAGTTCTCCAGAGAACACCACCAGACTGTGCCATACCTTTGCCAGACCCTACAATCTATCCCTTCATTTGTAATTTAACCCACAAAATAAACCTCCCTTTTAACTACATGGAGTGGCCTTAATAATTTCACCACTACTCCATCATGATCTTGATCCTCCTTTCTTCTTCTTCTTCTTCTTCTTCTTCTTCTTCTTCTTCTTCTTCTTCTTCTTCTTCTTCTCCTTCTCCTTCTCCTTCTCCTTCTCCTTCTCCTTCTTCTTCTTCTTTTGAATGCTGAGTGCCATTTATTGAAGGAGGGAGGAAGTCTTAAATACAGGGTTACAAAACAATGGGAGGCCCCCAGAGGGTAGATTTTTTTTTTTTTTTGAGCTGAAGATCAAACTCTGGGCCTTTCAATTATTAGGCATGAGCTCTACCTTGGAGCTAAATCCCCACCCCTGCTCCTGATGTTTTACAATCTTGCATCTAAGCTGTTAACACCCAATATGCTGGATACACAAACAAGGAGCTTCTCTTAAGCATTCAGAAGGGTGGAATCTCACAGGGAATTAGCATAGGGAGGATATCAAGGTTAAGGTTGGCAAGCAGGGCAACAGTTACCCAAAACAGGGGACAGCGACCTACAGGTCACACCCCTTTTTCTAAAAAAATGAGCTTCTGACTTAGGTTGTGTGGGATATCAGCAGATCACCTTACTCATCATGGAGACACCTGTCCAGGTCACATAGGCGTTCTGTCTTAGTTTGGTGAGCATACTCCAGGCATTACCCATTTCTGAATACTCATTATCATACAGGCTCAATCGATACCCACATGCTCCAGAAGAGAATTTGACATCACTGCTGCCTTTGTTGCTATAATAACAGTGCCGACCACCACTACTACTGTTTCTGGGATTGCTATTTCATAACTGGTTACTACAGCTAGCACAGTGGAGACCCTGGCAGCAAAAGTACCTACCACAGTTAACTAATTTATCATTCTAGTGGGCATGACAAATTTAAATCAGTAGTTATATACATTTCGATTGGCTTTGAAAGTTATAAATTTACAAACTCAAGTTCCATTTGCTTTTGGGATACCATCTTACAAGGACTCCAATTTGCGGTAAGGCTCATTAAGGAAGGGAATGGCTGAGTTGCCTTTAGCCTACCAGCTATGGGTGGGTTAAGACTTCTGTTGGTCTTTTTTTGTGTCAAACACACAAACTGCAAGCCCAGTGCCACTTAGAGATCTTTGGCAACAGTTAACTCTGCAGCTATCACACGATTGAGCCTGTATGATAATAATTTAATTACTATGGTTTATACTGGTGAGCATGACCTGTAGAAGTAAGAAATAATGTAAACCAACTTAATAAACTTTCTTCTCTATGTGGTCCACAAAATAAGCTCTATGGAAGTACATAGGTATGCTAGAGTGGGATAATGACTTCACTATAGATAACAATGACAGGCACAAAGACAGGAAGACAAATTGAGATATCAGGTTCATGGTTTTATGTAGTTGTTTTGGGAGGTTTGACAAAGAATATGGTAATTATGTAGAAGCTGGATTACAAATGATGTGGTCTCCTGTATTGGTGAAGTTATTAAGGCCACTCCATGTAGTTAAAAGGGAGGTCTATTTTGTGGGGTAAAATACAAATGAAGGGGTAGGTTGCAGGGTCTGGCAAAGGTATAATGTAGTCTGGCGGTGTTCTCTGGAGAACTCTGCTCAGTCTACCTCCAGCGTCCAGGGTCCGGGAACCAAGCGTGAGACCTCTTCCCGATCCTTGTCTTCCACTTCCTCCTCCACCTTGCCTTGTGTGTGTGACCATTACCTAAGCCTCAATGGGGGTTGAAACTTCCAGGCAAATGCTGGGATGGCTATCCACTACATCTCCCCCTTTTGTCTAAATAAGAAAGTTCTAACCTAATACAAGACTATATACAAAGAGATGGTTATCAAATATTGCGCAGGAGTAATGAGGGATAATGATCTAGATAAGTTGAAATTACAATAAGTGCAAACAATATCAAGCAGAAAACACATAGTAAAATCCAGGGAAGTCTAGGGCATGGGTAGGTGGCGTGTTACAAAGATCATTCCAAAAGGTGTCCTATCCTAAAGAATCTGAGTCTAATACTTAATATATTCTATCTAACATATTATATATGTATATATACTAAGTTGTAACTATAACTGCTAATCTCCAACCTCACCAAAGACCTGAGAAGGAATATAATAATACCTGAGAAATGGGAGAAGGATGAAAGCAACTTTCAGGAGTCTTGCAAGAGTAGACAGAGACAGCTGGCAGCCTGGACAGTCACCTAATGTTTCTCAGCATCATTGGTGCATTCAAATTGGCTACAGGCCTAGAGTATCTGACAGACTATTTTCAGAAGCAGGAATTCTGGAAGACCATCTTTCCCTGTCTTGGCAAAATATAGTGGTCACTTTCCTTGTGTCCTGCTTGTCCAGAAAGGACAGCATTTGTACTGTCAGCAGTTGAGGCAAGGGCAGTTCTTTCCCAGTAGGCCATTTTGTGCCAAGAAGACAAACTTCCAAATGGAAATGTCTTAGAAGCTCAACATTCTCTTGGGATCAAATTGGTGCTGCCAGGAGCAATTATGTCTCACGTCAACAGAATTCTAAGTTATTTAAATGCCATGTTCTCTAGGTCCATGAAGTGTTTGAAGATTACCTGTCCCTCTGACCTATGTATTTATAAATCTGGATAACCTAACTAACATAATTATAGAGATGACAAGCATAGGTGACAATAACTATGTAAGTCTTATCTACCTAAACAACCTAAGGACTAAGCTTCCTATAAATAAGGCAAACAGTCTGTAAGCAAATGCACAGTAAAAGGACAATGACTTTAAATTGTGACAATACACAAAATATCTTTAAAAGAGGTAGGAATGTATAGTGCAATATGCAATATGATAATAATCCTAAATATATATCAGTATACAGAATATCTTAAACAGAAGTAGAACATACATACAGTATGACAGATATAAATTCACATTTGTATCAATATACAAATATTTCACATAAGATTAAAAATGTGTGTACAATATAACAAACATAGTTCTGTATTTGTATCAATATACAAATTATCTTAAATAGGAATGTAAAAAGTTTATATTTGTATCAACATATAAGAATTCATAACAGTGCAAAGCCTGCTATATTACTAAATTTGTTTACTAATGTATATGATAGTCTACCATAATATTTTATACCTATCCATTCCATTTCTTCTTTTCCCTTTTTTTTTGAGACATATTTTCTTTCCTTAAGGAGAGTACTGAGTTTAACAGTTTCTTCTACCCCCAACCCTAGAATCATTATCCATAACCCTGAGCAATATGAAACCTTAGGGAGAGGGGGCGTTGTTTTCTTAGAATTGCTTCCTGCTGTTTAAGGGAGCCATGGTATCTCTGTTGGGTATTGTGAGAAAGCTCAGATAGTGAAATCTCAGTTAGACTAACTGTAGATTCTGCAGCAACTCTCAGAGTAATGGGTAAGATAGTCTGAAATTTTGGCAAGAAGTGTAGTATGATGATGATTACCATTGCATCATTCTGGATTGGGTAGAGTTGTTGTTGTTGTGGCCCCATCTTCCTTCTGGAGACTTCAGAGATTGCTATTGGAAAAAACTTATTTTTTATCAGAATGGAAGGTTTGGATTTAAAGATGTCATGACATGTAAGAAAGGATTCCAAGAAATCAAGAGTAAGCATGGAGAGAATTAGAATCTTGAAGATAATGGTCCCTTGTAATTGGTTTCCTTCTGTCTCACACCAGAGGGCTCTTCTGATATGGGACTGAAGAATCTCTCAACCTTTTCTTTTATCAATATGCTTGGGTTTAGAGAAGGAGTGAGCCAATTCCATCTCCAAAGCCAGCTTGGTTTATACTTAAATTGGAACCACAACTATTCTAGATTGATAGAGATATAGATGTTAGACAGTGATATCTTACCCTGTGTAGATTGGTACCGATAGATTCTTTCTGCTGTAAACATCTGGATATCCAAGGCCTTATGATTTCTGGAAGATGGGTATTTCCATTATCCTGGAAAGACAAAAACAGAACCCTACCCCAACCTTTGGTGGATGATCTTTTACTTCTCATCAAGGGGTTTCTCCTGTTGGAATCAAATTTTTATTAATTTTGTTGGTGTCCATAGCTTTTCTTCTCCTGTGGAAACAAAAGCAAAACCCCTTCCCCAATGTAGCACATATCCAGGTTTCCATTCTGAGGTCAACACATCTTTGAAATAAACCAGTTGGTTTAGCTCAGGAGTTTTGTCTGTCGTCCAATGTCTCTCCGCAGCTGTTGTTCCTTTCTCATCAGCATTGAGAAAATTCAAGGTTAATAAAGCACTATGCAATCTATTTCTAGGAGTCATTGTTACCTGTTGCTGTTTATTTAGCATATCCTTTAAAGTTCGATTGGATCTTTCTATGACTGCTTGGCCTGTGGGATTGTGTGGATACCTGTAACATGCTTTATACTGTAATAAGCAAAGAACTGTCTCATTTTATTGGAGACATATGCTGGCCCCACGTTGGGCACCAGATGTAACATGAATCTTAAAAAGTCTTATTACTAAAACTCAAACCCGAGGCCAGCTATTGGGGTGAATGCTGGAAGATCAAAGAAGCAGAATAAGCCATGGCTACCTCACCTTGCTAGTTTCTCAGGTGATCCTATTTCATCAGGCTGGAAGCTTCTGAGTCCTCATCCCAATAGCTCTCAGCTCAAATGTGTTGCTCCAAAGCTTAACAAACTACATGCTTTTTTTTCTCCTTAGTTCCTGGTCCTCATGCCTTATATACCTTTTTCTTTCTGCCCCCATTCCCTGGGATTAAAGGCGTGGATCACCATGCTTAGCTGTTTCTAAAGTGGCCTTGAACTCAGAGATCTGGCTAGCTCTGCCTCCCAAGTGCTGGGATTAAAGGTGTGTACCCGCCCAACTTCTGTTATGGCTTACTCTTCCCATTTTCTAGCTACCATTTCTGGCTCTGTTCTAGTGGCTGTCTGTTCTCTGACCCCAGATATGTTTATTTCGGGGAACGCACAATATTTCAGGGAACACAATACCCACCACATTTCCCCTGTTTTTGTCTAAAATTAAAAAAAGGTTATAACCAATACACGAAAAATCATATCCAATAAGTATATACAATATACACAGTCAAGATTACATTAATGATGTCTAGTCCATTAACATTTGACAGATTCAGGTGAAAAACTCCATTATCTATAATAATGTCCAGTCCAGTAACATTTGAGAAACTCAAAAATTTTTCATTACTTATCCTATCTTTTCTTTTCATAATAGATTCAGTAGTCTACCTTTTGTCATTTTTATATCTTCTCCTTTTTCTTTTTAGAGTAGATTCAGTGATCTACCCATTTATCCTATTATTTCTTTATCTTTTTTCTCAGGGTAGATTCAGTGATCTACCTCATATCTATTTTCTCTTTTTCCTTTTCTTTTTTTAACAAAACCTCTGAATCTAATCTTCATGTTCAGCTTTTTTCCTGACCATTAACAATTAACAACTTGTAACCAATCATAAACAATGACAATATCCAAAACTCATTAAATGACCGAAAATCTCCCATCCCACTTTTTGGGGATGTGGGCATCACCTTCTTAAAATTACTTCCATCTTTAGGGGATCCTGAAAAGAAAATTTTTGGGTTAATTGTCAAGTCCTGTATCATTTGTCCCGCCACTGCTGCATAATGATAAAATGCAGGGCTTGTTTCAAGTCCTTGTTCATGTAGTCTGTCAGGCTGGATCATCTCAGCTAGCCATCTCAAAATTGTCCTAAACATTTTGTAATTCAAAGTTGATCTTTCCATGGCACTAATGGCTTTACCATAGTCCATGTGGTATCATCATTGTGGAGTCCCACCATCCTTTTGAAGATTTCAAAGTCACTGTTAGGCATGATCATGGTTCCCTTTAGATTTTTTTTTTTTTGGTGCTTCCTCTGTGGTTTGGAGCAATCACAATCTCATGTCTGCCTGTCTTTCGGAACCATAAACATTCTTCCCTAGAAGAGAAAATCTTCACAGCAATTTCTCCCCCACATTTCTCTTGCCAACCTTTTCCAAACTGACCTTTGCCGATGCTTTCTTGTAACATGCTGGTCCTGGCAATTCTCTGAACAAGCATCAGTAAATTCTTTGTTCCAGGTAGCAGTATCACCAAAGTCACCAACACGATGAAAAGCAGCCAGCAACTCGAAGCAGCCGCCACTGCCTCCATGGTCCCACCGACACTGTTTGTGTCTCGGCCCCGGGCGAAGCTTCTCCTAGGCTGGCCTCAACTCGGGATCCTCCTGCCTCTGTCTTCTTAAGTAAATCCTACCGGCATGTTCGGGCCTGAGCTAGGCTTCACAAGGCCACAGGCAAGAGGCTTTTTCATGAATTCATACCACGAACTTTGGGTACCAGATATTGGTGAAATTATTAAGGCCACTCCACATAGTTAAAAGGGAGGTTTATTTTGTGGGGTAACTTACAAATGAAGGGGTAGGTTGCAGGGTCTGGCAAAGGTGTAATGTAGTCTGGCGGTGTTCTCTGGAGAACTCTGCTCCGTCTACCTCCAGCGTCCAGGGTCCAGGAACCAAGCGCGAGACCTCTTCCCAATCCTTGTCTTCCTCTTCCTCCTCCACCCTGCCTTGTGGGCATGACCATTACCGAAGCCTCAATGGGGGTTGGAACTTCCAGGCCAATGCTGGGATGGCTATCCACTACACTCCTGTCTAGAACTTGGTAAACAGGAAGAACTTGGTAATGAGGAAGTTATTTTATGAGCATGCTTTTCGAGGAGATTTTGGGTTCATCAATATGAAATGACTTTAGTGGGGAATGTATTGGACAGAAAAAGGTGGAAGGCAAAGTTGTTAACTTCACAGCATGTAGGTAAAAATGATAGTGATAGATAGAGGAGGTAAAGAGCATGTTTTACTTTGCTTTCTTTTAATATGATGAAAACCATGCTCTAATGAAATTTTACAGAGGAAACGATTTATTGCAGCTTATATTTCTAGTTTATAGTCTATCACTAAGGGAAGCCAGTACAGGAACTCAAGCAGGAATAGTAGCAGAAATCATTTAGGAGTATTACTTGATTTCTTTCTCATTGGCTCATTTTCAACTAGCTTTTATATACAGTGCAGGCTCTCCTGTCAAGTTATGGTGCTGCCTACAGTGGGCTGTCACTCCTACATCAACCATCAATCATGGACAACATTTTTTAATTAAGGGTTACTCTTCCAGAGTGACTCTTGCTTGTGCCAAGTTAACATTAAAAACTAACCAGGATTGGAACTGGGAAAATACATTAAATAGCATTTGAGTTATTGATGATAAGATGTGAGAGGCAGTGAAATTGAAGTGCTTTCATGATTTCTTTTGTTTGTTTGTTTTCCTCAGCTGACTAGCAAAGGGCTGTCAGTACTTAGTTTATATCCTCTGGGATCAGTTTATATTTTTTAATACATTGTTCTCATTCCAATAGCCAACTCTGTTATTACTTTCAAGAAAATGTCTTCAGGCTAACGGTGCTTGATCAATGTTACTCATAGACTATGAGATCATGTGGGGATTTACCTTCATTCTGAAATGATGCTCTTCAATAACTTATGGATGGGCACAGGAGTTTAAATCTTGTACCTCCCTTGCTTCTCAGAGTGACAATTAAAATTTTGCCTTGTGCTGTCTCTAGAACTTTCCTGCCAGATATAGAAATGTCATTACATGTCATACCATCTTTGCTACTTCATCTTTCTAGTAAGCCTATTTCCCTCCTTTTATGTTTTTTCTCAAAACAGTGATTATTATTTCTTGTAAGCTATTAATAATGTGTTTACTCACATTGTTGACACAAATCTCTTCATATCAAATTCAAACCTTTTGTTTGTCTCTCTGTTTTACATATAACATAGTGGTGATGATACATCTTCCTTGTTTTCTGAAGACAGAATTCATAAAGATCAGTTTGAAGTTTTATGTTATGTGGCTATTGAAGAATAAAATAAATATTTTAACTTCATTTTTATTGTTTGATCTATATTGCAATGTACTGACCTCTTTACTAAATTCTTTCAACATTTAGCTTCAGTACCTTTCAAACATGAGAGAAACATGAGAATGAATTCCACCAAAAAATATGAGCAAATACTTTAATCATATGGAGAGAGTTAGGAAAATAACAGTCTACCATTACTACTTATACTATTCCACTATAATCTGTCTCTTTTGCCATTTGACCTAAACTTTTCTGAATAAGTCTGTCATTCATCTAGTTGTCTGTTGACTCATTTGTTTATTCCTAATTTAAGCTCTGTCTTGATTATTGCTCAACAATGATGGGTTTGTTACTTTTCTTTCTATAGGATGTTTATAGGATATGACATCTGAAAAGCACATGTTCCTATCATTTAATAAAAGTGAATGATTTTTCATATTATGGTATAGAATATTAGTAGATCTAAGATCAGAATGAATATTAATAAAATCTAAAGTATGACTAAGGAAATTTTATGTAACCAAATCTCATACATGAATATAATTACTAAATCCAGTAGGTGATATGTGACAATATAAATAGCAAATGAAGGTAATGAAAAGGAAACAAAGACAAGATGACAAAGGATCAATGAGTCAAAGAAGATGGTCTTTGAAGTGATAAATATAATTGATGTATCTTTGCACCACCTAATTGAAAGAAATAAAGCAAGCACACACATTAAAAGAATTATAAGTGAAATGGAAAATTAATGCCAACAGCAAAGAAATTTAACTTTTTTTTAGGAAATACTATAAGAAATATGTATTCTAGTAAGTTAGAAAATAAAAAAAAAAAAAACAAATATATAGATTCATCCAAGCCACTAAAGTTAAACTAAGAATAAACAATGTAAACATTATCATATAATAATAAAGAAACTGGGCTGGGGATTTAGATCAGTTGTAAAGCACTTGCCTAGCAAGTGCAAGGCCCTGGGTTCAATCCTCAGTTCAGAGGAAAAAAAAGGAAATTGAAACAGCAATAAAACAATCTTCTGACTATGAAAAGTCCTCCAGATGATCTCTCCCATAATTCTATTAGATTTTCAAAGAAGATAAACAATTAGTGATTATAAAATTATTCACAAATTGAAAAAAAATTACATAATGAATTTTTATAAACTCCCTTTACAAAGCCTGTGTTAGCCTAATACAAAAAAAAAATCAGGTAAGGACATCAAAAACAAAGAAAATTGGAGACTAATACCCATATTATCAAAAATAAAAATCTTCAATTAAGTATTTGTACATTGAACACTAACTATATCAAAATAACATATTATATTGAAAGTAATTTAGTTGTTGAGATGGAAGGATGATTCTACATAGGTAAATAATGAAAACATCTTATCAGTGTATTGAAAAAAATAAATCATCAATAATCTCACTGGATACCGAAAAGGTTCTTGACAAAATCAAACATGATTTCATGATAAAGATCCTAGAACAAGTAGTACTGGAATGTATATGTTTCAACATAATAAGGTCTATATATGACTAACATCAAAACAATGCCATCATAAATGAGAAAACATTAACCAATGTAATAAAAATTAGGCATATAATCCAACTTTCCACTACCCCTACCTTACTTCAATGTACTGCTAGAAGTATTAGCTAGAGCAATAAGACATAAGAGAAATTAAAGTAATATAAATAGGAAATGAAGACAAATTATCCACATAAACAGAAGATATGACATTGTACATGTAAGCTCACAAAATTTTCATAAGAGAACTAAAAATGACCATTGAGATCACCAGAGTCATAATACACACACACACACACACACACACACACACACACACACACAAATACAAAACTCTGTTGATATTCTTTTTTTTTTTTTTTTTAGCTAAGGATCGAACCCAGGGCCTTGAGCTACCACTGAGCTAAATTCCCAACTCTGCTGACATTCTTTACACTAGCAGCAAAAGCTTTAAGGCAATAATGGTTTAATTCACCCTGTGTAAGAATAGCTTTTAAAAAATCTAGCATCTCACCAAACCAAGTAATTGAAGAATAAATATCTAGAGTAAAAATTTTATATCAGTGAAGAAATATAAAACAAATAAATAAAAGATGAGAACTAATGTTGTAAAAGGGACCATTCCACAAAAAGTAATTTACACATTCAATGCAACCCCACCAAAATCCTGATAACACACTTTAAAAAAAAAATAGAATAACACATTATGCCATCTGAAAATGGAAAAAAAAATGAGTGGATAATTTATGTTGATTGCATGAACATAACATAAATTACGAATCTTATATATTTGATCATTTTTATTTAAGCATTTAAAAGGTTGGTTAATTTGAATGCCAAGATAAATGTTTTAGAAAAAACTTGCTAAAATGCATTATAAAGAAATTCAGACTTAGACAGAAGAATTTAAAGGTAAATCTATCTCAGCATTGAATTATATGGTCACAGAGAAACAGTCTAAAGTTACTAGACAGCAAATATTAATCTACCTGGTAACCTTCCTGAACTGCCAAATGCCCAATGGTGCACATGAGCTACTTGGACTCCAGTAGAAATGTTGGATTTGAGAAGATTTAAAGAAGTTATAGTATCATAAAGAAGAAGTATCAAAGAAGTTATGGCATACATTCTCAATTTGTAAAGCAGATGTAGAACTCATGGTCAACTTGTAATAGAATTATCCCTCAGGATTGGAAAGATTTGGTTATAGCAGACCTAGAGGCTGGGCCACAGTTATAATGGAGAACCTGGTAGAAAAAGGAGGCTAAAACTATAGAACAATAATGTAGGGCTAGAGGTGTGGATATTTCCCCCAAGATTAACTTCTTGGAGAAGGTGATTATATCAATATACAAATACAACATTCATATGATAAGTAAACTCTAATTGTATGCCATATGGCAGCCATGAATGCATGGGACAGAACTGATGGAGCAGGGAAGAAAATACTTTAATTGCTGTGAACAAGGCCACCAAAAAGGAGACTGTTAACTGGGTGTTCCTAGAAACAATATTTCTTCATGGTACAATGTCAACAGAATGCTGCTCCCTTCTGGATTATGCAGAAGTTGTGGTAAAGGTTAATACTGAACTAAAGATTGTAGGTCAACAATAGACAGACAAGGTAATCCTTTGCCTTTACCATCAGGAAACTCCCTGAGGGGCCTCTTGCAGCCCCTGTGGAAAATTCAGTTTTAGTCCTTTGTAGACATTGTAGAAGAAACCCCTTTCTCAATTAAATAACCAAAAGCCAAAAGCTTATTGTAAAAAAACAAAAACAAACAAACAAAAAAAAAAAAAACAAACAAAAAAAATGCTGCTCAGGGTGGTAGAACAGCTAAAGAAGAGAGAACAAACAATTTAGGAGAAACAATAAAGCATTTTTTTATAAACTTCTATAAAGGAACAAAGACCAAAATTGAAAATACAAATGATGTTCTTTTGGAGGGTCTTGTCGACATAGGTGTGGATGTTGCAATATTTGCACCAGAATCTTGGCATCCAAATTACCCTCTTCTGGAGGGAAATGTTCAGCTGTTAGAAACTGGATCATTATTTCAAGTGAAACAGAATGTAACATGGGTCAAATGTATAAAGTGTGAAGGACAGAGAGGAAAATTAAATCCATATGTTTCTAGTATTGCTACGAATTTATGGGGTCATGATTTATTACAACAATGTAATAGCCAGACTAACATTCCTCCAACCTTAGAAACAAACCAAAAACTAATGCATGTTTCTAAAAAATATTAGAAGGTATTATAAAGAACAATCACTGACCATCCAGGTTGTACAAGAACAGGACAAAACAGTTGCTGATCTTTCAAAGTCACCAACAACTTTACCTTTAAAATGGTTAACAGACAAGCCTGTATGGGTTCAGCAATGGCCTTTAAAAACAGAGGGACAGCAGGCCTTGGAAGAGCTGGTACATAAGCAGTTAAAACAGCATATTGAAGAATCACCCAGTATGTAGATTTCTCCTGTATTTGTTATTAAAAAAATCTGGTAAATGGAGAACGATAACAGACCTATAACTAACAAGGTAATTCAGCCAATGGGCTCTCTACAACTTGGAGTTCTTTGTCTACTGTGTTACCTATAGGGTGGTCTCTTATTGATTTAGAAGACTGTTTATTCTTCTCAATACCCTTACAAGAAATAGATAGAGAATGACTTGCCTTCATGGTGCCTACTTATAATAATTCTCAGCCACTTAAGAGATATCAATGGAGGGTTCTCCCACATGGAATGTTAAATAGCCCAAATTCTGTGCCAAAATTTTATATGGCATCCATTGGAAGTAATATGTAAACAATTTCCTAAATCTATAATTTATCTTTACATGGACAATATTTTACTAGCTGATTCAAATACAGATACTTTAGAAAGAATGTTTGAAGAAGTAAAGAAAATTGTGCCTTGTTAGGGATTACAAATTGATCCTGAAAAGATACAAAGAGGATATTCTATTAATTATTTAGGATATAAAATAGGTCTACAAAATTTAGACCCCAAAATTTTAAAATAGGAGATATCAACAATTAAAGATTCTTGATGAGTTTCAAAGACTAATTGGAGACATTTATTATCTAGGGACTGCTGTTGGGGTAAAAATGATGAACTGAGTAATTGATTCAAAATTTTAGAGGGTGAGAAGGATTTAAAGAGTAAAAGAGAATTATCAGCTGAAGTTGAGAGAGGCTTTGGTGGAAAAGAAAATACAGATGCACATGTGGATTGTGTAGAACCATGATAAATGAAGACCACATGAGAACAGGAATAGGCAGAGTGCTCGAGAGGTCCCCAGAAATCCAGAGTGATATATCCTCTGTAGACTGCTGGCAAAGGTCGAGAGAAAGCCTGATCTGACCTAGTCTGGTGATCAGATGACTAAACACCCTAACAGTCATCTAGGAACTCTCATCCAATAACTGATGGAAGTGGATGCAGAGATCCTCAGCCAGGCCCCTGGTGGATCTCCAGGTGTCCAACAGTGGAGAAAGAGGAAGGAATATATATTCTTTTGCTGTACAAAATTTTTTTCTAAGTGTTCTGGTATAGTAAAATTTAATGTGAATTTTAAATTTATTTTAAAGCAAAGTTTTTGTTTGAGTAAAAATAATAAAATATACAAGAACATATTAAGAAAAGAAACATACCAAACAAATAATTTGAAGTAAAGAATAAAGCTAGAGAATTCTTTTATTTTCAATCACTTTTATTTGCTTGTGTGGTTTTCTGTTTTTGTGTGTGAGGATTTTATGTATGTGTGTATGTGATGCATGCACACAAGTGTGTGTGCTTGTGTGTATCTGTGTACAGACATCTATTGGTGAAATTATTAAGGCCACTCCATGTAGTTAAAAGGGAGGTTTATTTTGTGGGGTAGCTTACAAATGAAGGGATAGGTTGCAGGGTGTGGGAAAGGGATGGCGCAGTCCTGCGGTGTTCTCTGGAGAACTCTGCTCAGTCTACTTCCAGCATCCTGGGTCCTCGAACCAAGAGAAGCCTCTCCTCTTGATCCTGGGTCTTCAGCATCCTCCCTCAGCCCCGCCTTGTAGGCGTGACCATTACCGAAGCCTCAATGGGGGTTGGAACTTCCAGGCCAAGACTGAAATGGCTAACCACTACAGACATCTATGTCAATATGTATGTAGGGAGTTCATGTGTACATCCATACACATACAGATGTGTGTATGTATGTATATATGTATGTATGTATGTATGTATGTATGTATGTATGTATGTATGAGAGTGTTTCAGCCAGGATATGATTTCAGCTGTTTTCCTTAAATCATTCTCAACTTTATTTTTAAATAATTTTTTGTTACTTATTTATAATGTAGTATAACATGCTTCCCACCCCTTTCTTTTTTTCTGCCCAAACCTCTCATGTGCCCCTCCTTGCTCTCCTTTAAATTCAGGGTCATTTTTGTTTAAGATGTTCATACTCCATTACCAGGAATCCAAAATAAATCTTCCTCATAGATTTCAGGAAGTTAGCACTGCACTAGTTTTCCATACCCACAATTCCGGTAGTTTCTCCTCACAATCTCTGCCTCCACCCCTTCCAGTCCCCACCATGCTACTTCCTGCTCACCATGGCTTATGTCCCCACTGGCCTGCATTCTAATTGGAATCTTTGTTCTATTTACCTTCCCAAAAATTATTCCAGTACCTAACATCTTTGGGACTGTTGGGTATAGCTTGATTATCATTTACTTAACAGCCAATATCCTATTATAGGTAAGTACATACCCCATATGTTTTTCCACTTTTGGCATTACCTCACTCAGGATAAACCAAAAATTAGATAGCCCGGAGACCTATGATAGAACCAAACAAACCTGGCACAAAGAAACCAATGAAATGATTCCTAATAATATTTTGCAATATTCATAGATTAGTACCTTGCCCAGTCATCATCAGAAAGGCTCCTCCTGAAGTAGATGGAAATATGCAGAGACACAGAACCACACATTTTTCTGAGAAAGAGTCTAAATTGGTGGAATCTATCAGGTACTTCCCCTTAGAGACTGGGGAAGCCTACAGAAGAGAGGGAAGGAAAAATGTATGAATCAGAGGGGATGGAGGACACCAGGAGCTCACAGTCATGTAACTGTCAAGCACTGGGCCTGCCTGGACTAGGTCCTCTGCAAATATGTTAAGACTGTTAGCTTAGGTTTTTGGGGGAACTCCTTACAGTGAAAGCCAGTATATCTCTGACTCCTTTGCCTGCTCTTGAGACTCCTTTCCTCCTCTTCAGTAGACCTGTCAAGGCTTGATAGGAGGCTTTGCCTTGTTTTATTATATACTTTTTGTTCTGTTTGAGTGTTGTCTTATTGAGCCCTGTTTTTTCTGAAGAGGAAAAGAACATGAGTGGGTCTGGAGATTAGGACAGGTCAGGGTGTTGGAAGCGTGGAAGGAGAAGAAATTGTGATCATAATGTATTGTATGTAATCTGTTTCCAATAAAAATAGAAAATAACTGATAAGAACAGATATTACTCTTGATCTGAGCCTAAATGCAGAGAAGTGTTAAGACAACAAAACCAAGCTAGTGGAAACTCATGAAATTTAGCCCAACATCTGTGGAGCCTGCATGGGATTGGAATAGGTGCTCTGCATAACAAGACAGTTATATAGCTTGATATGCATAAGAAGCCCCCTGGCAGTAGGATCAAATCAATCCCTGGCTAGCTCAGTCCATAGAGCATGAGACTCTTAATCTCAGGGTCATGGTTTCATGTTCCATGTTGGGCAACAATTGTAGATGAATTGCTAAATAGTCTCATTAATAAAAACCCTGAGCCAGATATTGGGGTTAAAACTGAGAGATCAGAACAGCATGAAGTAGCCATCCATGTTCTCACCACTCAGAGATGCTCATACAAAGAGACCTACTTTTTGTATCCCCATGTTTATATGCCTTTTTAGTCTGCCAACTCATTTCCTCTCTCTGCCCAGCTACATCACTTTTTCTTCCTGCCCAGCTCTGTCACATCCTGTCTGTCTGTACAGACCACCAAACCTTTATGGTTAACTAGTGTTGGAATTTAAGGCATGTGCAACCACACCTGGCTCTGTTCCCAGTGTGCTCTTGAATTCACAGAGATCCAGAGAGACCCTGCCTACTCAGTGATAGTATTAAAGGCATGTGCTACCATTGCCTGACTTCTATGTTTACTATAATGCCTAGATTTTTCCTGTGATCCTCAGATAAACTTTATTTGAGGACACAGATAAAATATAACACATGAACAGGCTTTTTGGAGCACACTATCAATGGTAGAATACCTCTCACAGCCTTGAGGCTGGGGGAGGGGCCAGGACTTGCCTCTACTGAATGTACCAGGCTCTGCTTATTCCCCATGTGTGACCTTACCTTCTTGTAGGAGGTGATAGGGTGGTTTGAGGAGGAAAGGCTGGAGGCAGGAGGAAAGAAGAGGTATTTGGCTATTGGTATATAAAATGAATAAAATAATTCTTAATAAAAACAAAACAAAACAAAATAAAAATAAAACCAGAAAGACATGATGTGGTCAAGAAAGTCAGAAATACCATAAATAAACTACATGATTAATAAACATTTATTTTTACGATAAACATATACTAGTTCATTTTACTGTTGTGAACTTACCTAATTTCTAATAATTTGTCATTAAAGATATTTGTATTGTTAACTCGATACATAGTTTTGTAATTTTTTGTCCATATTAATAGAAAAGTTTGTCAATAAAACACACACATACATACATATATATACACACAATTTTAGTATGGAATGAAACAGGTTAAAATATACTCATAATTATATGAATAAATTAAAAGAAAATGTGCAAAATACAAACTAGCATAAAATTTTAAATTAAAAAAAGAAAGAAATATCTAGAATGGTCTTGTGAACTATCAATTCTCTACTTGAATATTTGATGGAAATTACATCATACTATGGAACATTCATGTTTTCTACCATCCTTGTTTCAGCACTATTCAAAATAGTTTAGAAAATTAAACATATGTGCCCATGAACTGATGAATGCAACTGTAAAAATGTGATTCATATACACAGTAGGGTTACTATCAGCTTTGGAAAAAAATATTATTTGTAGGAGATAAGTAAAACTCAATGATATCATTAGATTAAGCTTATAGTCAGGCACAGAATGACAAAAGCTTAAATTACTTCATCTTAAATTACTCAGCTTCCAAAAGCTGAGTATTAAAGACTAACAGAAACAATGTACAAATGTTGATTGATGAATACTTAGTAATAACTAACAACAAGAAGAATGGTGTTTCATTTCTGCTGATAAGAAAAAAATCTCAAATCTAAAAATTTATAAGAAATTATTTTACTCATTTCATCCCATTTTGATTTAAAAAGATTGAGTAGAAAAAGTTGTTCATGCTAGAATCAGATTTTAATAAATAACAAAGAATGTTTAATATATATATTTACATTTAATATATATATATATATATATATATATATATATATATATATATATATATAATTTTAACCCTCAAATATACAGATTTTGTGTCCATTTAAAAAAAACAATAAATTTTAAAATATAATTCTGAATCCTTTTCATTAATGTTCATTTGGCATAGAGAAAAAGTTACCAATGATACTGTTACTGAACAAAGAATTCTGCTTGTATTTGCTTTATTTTGAAGAACAACATGTCGGATATCTGAGAAACATGTCTATTGAGCTAAGCTAGTTTTTGTAGAAGAGCAAGGCTGCTCATTCACAGCAGGTAGAGGTGTTCTGGCATTCACTCAAAGTTTTCAGGAAGAAAGCAAAGAAAACTTTTTATCAGAGGCTGAGCTAGCATATTATGTCCCTAAGCCATCACTTTTACACTAAAAAACAGTATAATTAAAAGTGGAATAAATAGGGATATAAAAATTAACAAATCTAAATGAACATCCTTTTAAATTATTAATGAAAATACAATCATCTTGGTAAACTGATTCAAATTTTTTACACTTTAAATATATATAGAGAGGGTTGAGAGATTCTTCACATAAAACTTTGAATAAAATCAGAAACACACAAGTGCATTCCAGTTTATTAAATTGGTGATTATACTCTTTCATTTCCAAATTCTGGGAATCCAAATTAAACCCTCATGTTTAAAAAGGAAACACTTCATACATCTCATCATTTTAAAGCTCTAAGTATATAATTATGTGTGAACATAAAGTGGGTCTAGTTATTAAAACTCAGATTACTATTTTATTTAGTATGAAATTATTTGAATATTCCTTTACTTGTAAGTAAAAATAAAACTTGTAAGATCAAAATCCCCCTGAATGTAATAATTTCTAGGACCAGTTGGTAATGCCACATTCAGAGAATAGATTAATATAAATTGTACATTATCTGCTTGCATGTTATACAGACTTCCTACCCATGTGTGAAATAATTAAAACAATGTGCCAAGCATAGGCACATGTTTCTAGAGTCAAAATTCCTTTTATTTTTTCAGACATCTATCATCTATGCTTTTAGGCATTTTAGTTGAATGCTTTAAGATTAGTGACAACATCAAACCAAAACTCATTTGAGCATCATCCCATTGGCTTACCAATTTTATTATGAATTGAGGTCCCTGTGGAGGCCCACAAAGGTTCAAAGTGAGATCTGAGCTTGCTTTACCCAGCAGACCTGCATTAGAGGGTTGTTTGACTATGTGCTTGGTTAATATTACTAGGTGATTGGAAGGATTTGCACTCGCTGGGCTAGGGGGAGTTCATTGCTCCACACATTGACAATCCTATAAAAAGCCCTTTAGTAGAGACACAAAGGGCTGTTGGATAAGGGTTCAGGGCCTCCCGACCTTTCCTATGTTTCTATTTGTCTCTCTCCTCTCTCTATTTCTATCTAATTCTCTTATCCATTTCTCCTCAAAAATACCATTTGGGAAAAGTGGGAGCTGCTCTCCCACAGGCCCCTACATATAAATTTTGCTGTGTGGGCACCATGAAACTAGATAACATTTTATAACATCACAGAGAGTAAATTTGTTTAAAAATGCATTTAATGATTAAAAAAAAAATTCCACAACATCTTGAACATATCCCAAAGCATCCCCTAACTTTGAGCATTATTCAAAACTTATAAATCTGTTATATTCAAAATATATGCCTGAGTAGCAGAATAAAAAAAAAGGTCTACATAGATTTTAAAATCTAAAATGTATATGAATATATTAAAATGATTTTGATGGCTGTCACATAAATGTTTCCTCCATATTGAAATACTGTAGGAAAACTACAAAAAAGGGCCCTCCTCTAACTTCTATCATTTGTAAACAATTTGTGGGCCATGTAATGAAATTTCAGTGCAGATATATAAAAATTGTACAGAAAATTCCAATAATGAGGTATGTGAACAACAATCATGTTGACATGTGCTTTCAGGGATACAACTGGCTTTATATTACTAACATTACTACCAGGAACACTAATAAACTAATTAATTCATCAAGATAGACTTGAGTAGAACTGTTTATTTGATCTATAGTAAGTATGTTATTTGGGGTACATAGACTTTTGGCTGTGTTTCTCTGGGAAAAGTCATCCAATAGTGATTTGTTGATTATACCTATTCTTAACCTTTGGAGAAACAAGCCACATATAACTGGAACCATAGAAATGAATGTTCCCTGTAGTTTTGTTAGATTTTATTATACTCCTGTTAAGGTGAAATGTCTTGCTACAATATATGGAATAGTGGTTACTTTCTGGTTTTCAATTTATCTGACATAGAATCATTGATGACATGAACTTGACATGTCTTTGGAAGAAACAGGTAATCAAAGTCCCTACAAAGTTATGTACTAGTTCAAGCATTGGGAAATCATGAATTCAGACAGCAAAGGTGTAATTTTCATTTTATTACCCTGAAACAAGCTGCCTTTGTGAGTTACTATTATTATTCAAAAAGGGTGCAATTGCCAAATCCCTAAAATGTACCAGTAGCCATGGTATATATCCATTTTCCAATCTTGAATACTGTAGTTCAATGTTCATCAAGTTAAAAAAAAAAACAAAAACAAAAACAAAACAAACAAACAAAAAAAACACCAAAAAGCAACAAAAAAAAGTGATTGTATTGTATTGGTGAAGTTATTTAAAAATTATTTCATTTCTAGTTTCAAATATATTTTGCCTTATTTTGTTTAGCTCTTCTGGGATTAATTGGTTCTTGTCTTCCCATGCATATAGTTAACCTCTTCAGAGAAACATCAGATGTTATTCTAATGGGTTCACTGTTATATGTGATTTGGTCTTTTACCCTTGCACATTTTAATATCCTGTCCTTGTTATGAACATTTATTATGCAGATTACTGTTATATATCATGGGGAAACTTCTTTTCTATTCTTGAATATTTGATCTTTTATATACCCTTGTACTTTGATAGGTAATTTCTTCTTTAGATATTTGCAATTTTCTTCTATTATTTCATTAAAATTACCTTTTTACTTTTGATCTGAGTTACCTTTACTTATTCTAGACATATTTTGTAGGTTTGGTCTTTTCATAGCATCCTATATTTACTGAGTATTTTTGTGCCTGGACATCTCCTATATTTATTATTTTTTAACTTAGTGATTTCTCCTGTTTTGCCTACAAACCCAAAATTCTTTTTTCCTCTCAATTCCCTGTGTTGACAAGTTTATTCTGAGATTTTCATTTTGCTTCCTGAGTTTTCCATTTTGAGACAATATACTTGAATCTAACAGATGATAAAGCAGAGATAAATTTAAATTTATAGGCATAGGAAAATACTTTCTGAACAGGACAATGATATCACAGGCATTAAACAGCAGTTAATAAATGGAAACTCATGAAACTCAAAAGTTTCTATACAGGAATGGACAGCACCTATTGAACAAAGCATCACCCTAAAGAAAAAAAACTTTACCAAATATATATCTTACAATAGTTTTCTCTAGAATATAAACAGAACTAAAATAAACACAATTAAAAATGGTCTGTAGACAGGCAGTGGTGGTGCATGCCTTTAATCCCAGCTCTCAGGGAGTCAGATCCAGGCAGATCTCTGTGAGTTCAAGGCCAGCCTGTTCTCCAAAGTGAGTTCCAGGAAAGGTGCAAAACTACGCAGAGAAAACCTGTCTCGAAAAAACAAACAAAAAGGACTGTAGATATATAGAGATCTCAAAGAATGCAACACATAAAGGTGAGAAATTTTTGAAAGTGGCCACATCCAGAGCTGTCAGCAAAAGGCAAATTAAAACTACTTTGAGAAGTCATTTTATCCCTGTCAGAATGGATAAGATTATTAAAACAAATGACAGCACATACTGGTGAAGGTGCTGGAAAATTGTAATACTCAGTCCTTGCTAGTGGGAGTACAAAGTACTATAACCAGTATGAAGATAAGAGTGAAACTGCCTGAAAATACTGAAACCTGTTCTCCCTTGAGATCCAGCTATACCACTCTTATGTATATACCAAAAGCACTCTAGTAGTTTATACAGAGATAATTTCTCATCCATAGTTGAATGAGTTGAATGTGGCTCTATTCATCTTCTTCTGCAATAAAAGAAAAAAAGTAGAATATTATTTTAAGATGTATTGCATTCTTTTATGTTGCATTTGTTTAGCTCTGTGACACTGTGTTACTTTGCCCGTCTAAAACACCTGGTGGTCTAATAAAAAGCAGAATGGCCAATAGAGAGCCAGGAGAAAGGGTAGGCATTGCTGGCAGGCAGAGAGAATAAATAGAAGGAGAAATCTGGGAGGAAAAGAAGAAAGAACAAGAGAACAAGGAGAAAGGGATGCTAGGGGCCAGCCATCCAGCACAAGCAACCACAGAATAAGAGTGAAAGATATACAGAAGTAATGAATAATATATCTTGATAGAGGGAGACATTATGGAGTGAGGGAGAAACCTGGTGCAAAGGAAATTCCCAGTAATCCAGAAAAATGACCCCAGACTACTCTACTCCCAATAATGAAAAGGGTGCCTGAATTGGCCTACACTGGTAATAAGATTGGTGAATACCTTAAATGTCATCATAGAACCTTTCTTCAGTAACTCTTGGGAACAAATGCAGAGATCCATAATCAAGCACCAGGCCAAGTTCCAGGAGTCCAGTCAAAGAGAGAAAAGAGAGATTATATGAGCAAGTGGGGTCAATATCATGATTGGGAAATCTACAGAAAACTGAACCAACCTTTTAGGAGCTCACAGATATTAGACCAACAGTTATGGAACCTGCTTGGGACCAGACAAGACCTTCTGCATATAGTTTTGTAGCTTTCTCTCTTTGAGGGGACCCTGGCAGTATGATCAGGATCTATCCTGGTGAATAAGATGGCTTTCTTGAACCCATTACCTATGGTGGTGTGCCTTGTTCACCTTTGATGCAGTGGTGAAGCTTGATCCTGCCTCAACTGAATGCAACAGGCTTTGCTGACACCCCATGGAAGGCCTTACCATTTTGGAGAAAGAGATAGGGGATAGGTCTTGGCAGTGTGGGTAAAGTGGGAGAAGAGATAAGAGGGGGATCTTTGGTTGGTATGTAAAATATAGTAATAATATAAATAAAGAAGAAAAATATATACAGAAATAAGAAAAGGAAAAAGCCCAGAGGCAAAAGGTAGATGGGCTAGTTTAAATTAAGAAAAGCTGGCAAGAAATGAGCCATGCCAAGGCCTGGCATTTGTAAGTAAGAATAAGCCTCCATGTTTGATTTATTTGGGAGCTGGGGGTGGGCTCTGGAAAAGTGCAAAAACAGCCAACAACAGGGTGCCCATCAACTGATGAATGGATATTGAAATGTAATGCATTTACACAATTGGATATTTTTTCAGTGGCATTGATGACTATATACTCATAGTTGGGAAAGAGGAGCATAGATGTTTTCTGTGTCAATCCTACCCCTACCTCATCCCACCAAAACAAAAATAAGAGTTTAAACAGAAAGTTTTGAAGAGAACTGAAAATTGTGGTAAGAATGCTGAAGTACAGTGACCCACAATTGGTGGCTTCAGGGTTGAGTGCAGGTGGAGAACTTGGTCTTCTGTAGGGAAGAGTTGCTATGACTGGCATGTGGGAACCAATTCTTCATACTGAGTTGCTATGCCCTGCCCTAATGCAAGAGGAGGTGATTAGTCTTAATGCAACTTGACCATGTCTGGTTGTTGTCCATGGGAAGTCTGACAGTTTCTGAACAGAAAAGAGCTAGAAAAGGATCTGAGAAGATAGAGTAGGAGAGAAATTAAAATTAAACATCATCCAGGTTTCAATGTCTCAAACTCTCTTTAATATAACTCAGAGACTTATTTCATTTCTGATTAAACAATAAAAGTACCTTTATTATCAGCTTTTCTCTGCTACTCAAAATGTTTAATTTATTATTAATTTAACAAAGTTTTTTAAAGATACTTACATGTACATATGCCATCCTTAAATAATTGGAAGTTTTGACTGCATGCATGTTTTAACTTTTGTTGTTGTGTTTTTCACTATCCACTGTTCAGTGAAAGCCTAGGGTTGTCTCCTGCTTAACTCCATTAAGCTTTCTCATATATATTAAGTAAACTAGGATATGTTTGCTAAATATTCATTAAATAAATTTGCCAAACCTATTTCAAATTTCAGTTATTTTGTTTTACCTCAGCTTCAATTATATACTTTCATTAATGGTTTGAGGATATACAGTGTTTTTTATTAAGTAGGTAAGCTATATTACCACACTCTGGCTGGAGAAAAAAAATACTGTGATATAACTTGTTAACTGGTTGATATAATATTTATTTAATAAGATTTTAGTGTTATATTTGTTACTCTATAATTTTATTTCTCAAAATTTGTATTTATAGAGACTGGAGAGATGTCTTAGTAGATAAGCCCATTTTATGTGCTTGTAGAGGAGTCAAGTTCAAGTTCCTAGCATCCATATTGAGAGCCTCACAACCACTCATGACTCCATCTCCAGGGCAAATAATACCCCGTTCTGTTTGCAGGCACCTATAGTTATATGTATCTATATCTATCCACTGCAGATGCATTTACCTTAGACCTAACGTAAGCTGTATGCTCCTTCAAAATTAAGATTGAATTACTTCTTATGTTTCTGTCCACAATCTATAAAATTACTAAAATGTTTTATTCAAACTTAGTTTTGCATTACAATCTAAATTAGAATTTGTATCCTTCACAAATTTCTGAATTTGTAATTTCAGCTTTCATCTCTCTAGCATTTTAGCTTATGTAGGAGTCATGAGTGATATATCATCCATGTTTATGGTCTTAAAATTTACATAGAATAAAATGCTATACATTTTGTTGTTAATATTTGTACATTAAATGAATTTATTAAAAGAATGATAGTTTTGATGACTTAATATTAATCATTCAGGGAGTTGGGGATTTAGCTCAGTGGTAGACCACTTGCCTAGCAAGTACATGGCCCTGGGATCAGTCCTCAGCTCTGGCAAAAAAAAAAAATATTAATCATTCGGTGATGTATGAACTGTCATATTTGGCAACATGTACTAATTAGTCTCAGAATTTAACAGCTACAAGTAATTTGTATACCTAAATACTGTGTAAATTTCATATGTGTATCATTTTACAGTGATTAAAACCCACTGTAGCCCTGTATGAATGATCAATTTATCATGAAATTTAATGTATTTTGAATGTTCAGGGTATATGCAATTGGGTATTTCATTGTGATAAAATTTAATAGGGATATTTGGGATCTTTAGTGTTTACTAAAAGCAGTTTGACTACTAATAGGCTAAATTGAACAGCATTGTCCTAATTCATTTAACATAGCATGCATTAAACAGACTACTTAATAAAAAACATCCAATATATGCAGTCAACTATCCACAAATCAGCAGAACATGAAAAATGCTGTCTTCATCCTCAAGTAAATAGTACAGAATTCAGCAAAGTTATTTCAACAGCTAGTATCTGAAATAGTTTAAGCTTCTTCAGATGCAAAAGGCAAAGCAGAGTGAATCATATCCTCTGAACCTGAGAGAGATTTCATTTTATAGTGAGCAGTGGAAGAAATGCTTCACAGAGAAAATCTTGAAGTTCACACAAAATTAAGCTTGTTTGGCATAGTTTCTGCAACTGTATGCCAAGCACATATCAAGATATACTTTTCTCTTTTGGCAGTTTAAGATTCCATTAGGCAACATTTTTCACATCTACAAACACTTTCTGAATAAATTCTCTTGGTCCTGGCTTTATCATAAGTACTTAAAATCTCTCAGCAGAAAGCCCCTAAGTAGATCTTATCCCAGAATAGAAGTGCAATGGGTCATATGTTAATAGTGTAATCTGAGGAGCTGAAAGAAACACTGTAGGGTTAAAATAGCTTTGGCAAAAATGATGAGAATGAAAGAAACAGTCTTTAAATGTAAGACAAATTGTCACTCTTACAGAAAAAATAAATCAATTGAATGTATAGCAGACAAAATATAACTAGTTTAGGTTATGAGAAATGAGTTTTTAATCTCATCCATACAGATGCTAAAAATGTATAATTTTCTAGTTTACTTCACAACTTTACTGCTTCTTATTTTCATTTCAAAAGTTTAGAACCTTCTTGAGTTGATATATAAGTGCATATTTAAGTTATTTAATAATAACCTTATCCGGGAGGTGGAATCAAATGAACAATCTTTTCATATAGTTCAGTTAAAAAAGTTACAAAATCTAGCTTTTACTTTTATCTCTCTGTGTGGGTTTATTTTTGTACACAGGAAGAATTTGTGAGGAAAAAAAACTAAAGCAACTGATCTGAGCCTAAGTAATACAACAATATTCTGTTAATAAAGTAAAGTGAGTAATAATATACAGGTTAAATATGAGGATAATGTTCATCCAAAGTTGTCACAATTCCCAACAGCATGAAATAAAATGTATAGTAAATTTTCATAAAAATTGATAGCATTGACTAATTAAACCCAAATGTCAAATGCAGAACACTTTTATAGGAGGATGGCTAGAGACATCCAGAGGTCCTGGAACAAAATAAATTAATTTTAAAAAGAAAACATGCCACATCTTTTCTATTATGAAAAAAAAAGTTAAAAAATTGTTCATCTTAAGTGACTTAGGTATTGTAGTTATCACAAAAATATATCAGAGCAGGACCTTACAAACATGATCTTTGAGACAAATGCAAATATATAGTTGAAATTGAAATAAATGTGAAGTTAGTGAATCTTAAAACACAAAATAAAAACAAAAATCAAAGAACTGAGAAGTTGAGAGCCTGATTAAAGTGTTAACAGTTGGACTAGAAGCATAATAGAAACAATATAAATATTCAGAAATTAGAAAACTCAAAAGTAATGATTATGCATTACTATGAAGTCAATAATGAAAAAATGGGAAAATAATGAAACCAAAATGTGTAAGATTAAAAAGTAGATTTAGAGTCACAGAAGAACTAATGAAAAAATATTTGAAGAAAAATTAATAAAGTTTTCTAATATAGAAGAAAGAAAGGTATGCAGTTCAGAGTAAGGATGACTTGCTTGTCAACCAAACCTAGACATTTTATCCCTAAAGTATTGAAAACTGAAGATGAAAAATAATCTTGAAAGATGCAAGAATTTCAGAAGTCGTCTCTCCATCCAAACATGCCTGGACGAATGAAGGAAGAAAAGGGTGCAAGGTGTCTAGTACCTGAGTAAATTTACAATTTTTGTGGTTTGCCTATTGAACCGTTACACATGTATATGTTCATTTGTAGCAACAATAAGCCAAGCATGGTGAAAGATTCCTACATTTCCAGAACATGGAAATCTAAAACACATGAGTGACTATTTTAACATCAACCTAAACTATCTAAAGAATCCATAACATATGTAACCAAAAAAACATAAAAGCCAGCAAAACAAATGCAGTACAGCTTATAATATTAAATTTCTAATATTGGGACTTGTGTGCTCACCTCTAACTTGTAAAGAACTTAGAAACCATTGCTACCTCTATTGTAAGAGAAATTTGAGATAATCTGAGCAATTAATTTCTTGAATCCATGTTAAAAATGTTTCTAGGAAAAATGCTTCTCTGGATTTTATCTCAATTAACACATGTAGGAACACATCTGAAATTGGTAGCCCTAGAGTAGCGTGCATAAAATTGTAAGCTCTCACAAACCTTTAGATAGCAATTACTATGAGGTACAGGAAGCTAGGAATGGTCTAGTGGAAATGAAAATGTCAGTAAGGATAGCCCAAAGGGTCCTATTTTGGACTTGTCCCAAAGACAAGTACACATTCATATCATTAATAACCTGGAAAAAATATTGAGAAAATACAAATTAGGAAAGAAGTCAAACATTTGCTATTTGCTGCTGATATGATAGCTTACATAAGTGTCCCCAATAATTCTATCAGAGAACTCTTAGAGCTAATAAACATATTCAGTAATGTGGCAGGACACAAGGTTAACTAAAAAAATTCAGTAGCTTTTTTATATACAAAGGATAAACAGGCTGAGAAAGAAATCAGAGAAACATTACCCTTTACAATAGCAACAGATAACATATAATATCTTGGGGTAACTCTAACCACATGAGTGAAAGACCTATATGATTGGTACTTTAAAGCCTTTAAAGAAAGAAATTGAAGAAGATGTCAGAAAATGGAAAGATCTCCAATGTTCTTTGATAGGTAGGGTCAACATAGTAAAAAAAAGAAGGCAATCTTACCAAAAGCAATCTACAGATTCAATGCAATCCCCATCAAACTTGCAACAAAATGCTTCACAGAACTGAAAAAAATAATACATAACTTTATTTATTAAAAAAAAATCCTAAGGATAGCTAAAACAGGCATGTATAATAAAGGAACTTTGAGAGGCATCAGCATCCCTGACTTCAGGCTCTAATATAGAGCAATAGCGATTAAAACAGCTTGGTATTAACATAAAAATAGACATGTACATCAATGGAATCAAATCAAAGATCCTGACATTAATCCAAGGCCTATGAACACCTCATTTTCAACAAACAAGCTAAAAATATAAAAGAGAAAAAAAGGAAGCATCTTCAACAAATGGTGCTGGATAAATGTATGCCACCATGTAGAAGAATACAAAAAGATCCATATAGATCCTCATGCAAAAGGCATGGTCAACAAGACAAAATGGCAATCTACAGAATGGGGAAAGATCTGCACCAACCCAATATCTGACAGAGGGATGATCTCCAAAATACATAAAGGGTTCAAGAATCTAGTCATCAAAATACCAAACAATCCTATTAAAAATGGAGTATGAAGCTAAACAGAGAATTCTCAAAAGAAAAATCTCAAGTGTCTGAAAGACATTTAAGGAATTGCTCAACATTATTAGCCATCAGGGAAGTACAAATAAAAAATGACTGTGAGATACCATCTTACACCTCTCAGAATGGCCGTGATCAATAGCTTATGTTGGATAGGATGTGTAGTAAGGGGAACACTCCTCCACTACTGGTGGGAGAGCAAACTTGTAGGGACACTCTGAAAATCAGTATGGCAGTTTATCAGAAAATTGGGAAACAACCTACCTTAAGGCCCAGCAATAACACTATTGGGCATACACCCAAAAGGTCCTCAATCATACCACAAGGTCACTTGCTCATCCATGTTCATAGCAGTATTATTTGCAATAGCCAGAACCTGGAAACAACCTAGATACCCCTCCACTGAACAATGGATAAGGAAAATGTGGTACATTTACAGAGTGGGGTATTATTTAGCAGTTAAAAAAATGACATCATGATATTTGTAGGCAAATGGATGGAATTAGAAAGAATCATCCTGAGTGAGGTAACTCAGACCCAGAAAGACAAACATAGTATGTACTCACTCTTAAATGAATATTAGACACAAAGCAAAGGATAAACAGGCTACAATTCACAACCTCAGAGGAGCTAGGTAAAAAGGATGACACTAAGAGAAACACACATGTAGGACTCCAGGATGGGAAAACAGTTAAGATCTCCTGGGTAAATTGAGAGGGGGTAGAAGGGATTGAAGATTGCAACAGGAGAGACTGTGGTGGCCAGAATGGATGGAGTGATGGAGAGGGAGAGTAACAAAAGAAATAACTTGGTAGAGGGAACCATTAGGGGTTGGGGAAAACAAGGAGAGCACAAGAGGGGATGCAATAATTTTCCTGAGAAGGGAAAATATAAGAGATCTCCTGGGTAAATTGGAGCTGTGGGAGGGAAGATGGAAGGATAGTAAATAGAGGGAGCTGGTTGTATGGGCTAGGGCTAGTTACTGGGGGCAAGTTGAGGATAGGATTGAGGAGAAGAGTAACAAAGATGCTATCTTGATTAGGGTGTATTTTGGGATTAGGGAGAAACCTGGTGTAAGGGAAATCCCCCAAAATCCACAATGATAACCCCAGCTAAGACTCCTAGTACTAGTAGAGAAGTTGTCTTAACTGGTCATCAATTATAATCAGATTGGTGACTACATTAATTGTCCTCAGAGATACTATATACAGTCACTGATGGAAGCAAATGCAAAGATCCATTGCCAATCACTGGGATTAGCTCCAGGACTCTTCCTAAATAAAGAAACAGAGGATGTCATGATGGAGAAGCAACAAAGTCAACTGATCCTGAGCTTGTTGGAGCTTATGGTCTCTGGACCAACATTTACAGAGCGTCCTTGGGACCAACCTAGGCCTTCTGCATGTGTGTGACAGTTGTGTAGCCTGGTCTCTTTGTAAGTCTCCTAGCAGTGAGATCAGGACCTGTCCCTGGCACCAAGTTGGTTTTTAGGAACATGTTCCCAGGTTGGAATATCTTGCCCAGCTTTGATGCAAGGGGAAGAGCTAGAGTCGAAGGGGAGAAAGATAGATTGGGAGAAATGGGGGAATCAAGAGGAGAGGATAGAGAGTAAACTAGAGTTAGTATATAAAATAAAGACAAAATGCTATTTAAATAAAAAAAATAAAGTTTTGGGGAAACATTATCTTTTTCTAAAATTATTTTTTTTAATTTTTAAAATATTTTTTATTTATTACTATGTGGTTTTAATTTCATACATCAGCCATGGGTTCCCCTGTCCTCCCCCCTCCCACATCCACCCCCAACTTCCCCCCAGACCCTCCCTTCCATTCCCATGTCCTCCAGGATCAAGGCACCCCTGGGGATTCATTTAAACCTGGTGAATTCAGTACAGGCAGGTCCTGTCACCTGCTTCCAGACTGAGCAAAGTGTCCCTGTGTAAGCCCAAGGTTTCAAACAGCTAGCTCATGCACTAAGGACAGATCCTGGTCCCACAGACTGGGTGGCTCCCAAACAGATCAAGCTATTCAATTGTCTCACTTATCCAGAGGACCTGATCCAGCTGGGAGCTCCACAGACTTTTGTTCATAATTCATGTGCTTCCATTCGATTGGCTATTTGTCCCTGTGCTTTTTGCAATCTTGGATTCAACAATTCACACTCTTGCAGACCCTCCTCTTTCTCGAGAGTTGATACCTGGAGCTCCATCTAGGGTCTGGCTGAAGATCTCTGCATCCACTTCCATCAGTTATTGGATGAGAGTTACAAGAGCACTGTTAGGGTTTTTAGTCATCTGATAACCAGACTAGGTCAGAGAGGCTTTCTATCGACCATTAACAGCAGTCTACAGAGGATATATCATTGTGGATTTCTGGGGATCTCTCAAGCACTCTGCCTATTCCTGTTCTCATGTGGTCTTCACTTATCATGGTCTGTTATTCCTCAATCTCCCTTTCTGTTCTTAATCCACCTGGGATCTCCTGCTCCCCTAAGCTTTCTTTCCCTCAAGTATTGCCCTTCATTACCCCACTGTGTTCCAGGTTGTTCATGCAGATCTCATCCATTTCTCTGTCATTGGGTGATCCTTGGGTCTTTCCTAGGGTCCCATTTTCCAGGTAGCCTCCCTGGAGTTGTGTAGCAGTCTAGTCATCTTTGTTTTACATCTAGTATCCTCCTATGAGTGAGTACATACTGTGTTAGTTCTTCTGAGTCTGGGATACCACACTCAGGATGTTTTTTTTTTTTTTTTAGATCCATCCATTTGCCTGCAAACCTCATGATTTCATTGTTTTTCTCTGCTGAGTAGTACTCCATTGTGTATATGTGCCATATTTCCTTTATCCATTCTTCAGTTGAAGGACATCTAGGTTGTTTCCAGGTTCTGGATATTACAAACAAAGCTGATATGAACATATCTGAGCAAATGCCCTTGTGGTATGATTGAGCATTCCTTGGGTATATGCCTAAGAGTGGTATAGATGGGTGTGGGGGAGATGGATTCCCAATTTTCTAAGGAAGCGCCATATTGATTTCCAAAGTGGCTATTCAAGCTTGCACTGCCACCAGCAGTGGAGGAGATTTCCCCTTGCTTCACATCCTCTCCAGCATAAGCTGTCTTCTGTGCTTCTGATATTAGCCATTCTGACAGGTGTAAGGTGGTATCTCAGAGTCATTTTGATTTGCATTTCCTGGATAATTAGGGATGTTGAGCAAATCCTTAAATGTCTTTCAGCCATTTGTACTTCATCAGTAGACAATTCTCTGTTTAGTTCTATAGCCCATTTCTTAATTGGACTGTTGCGCATTTTGATGTCTAATTTCTTGAGTTCCTTATATATTCTGGATATCAGCCCTGTCAGATGTGGGGTTGGTGAAGAACTTTTCCCATTCTGTAGGCTGTTGCTTTGTCCTGTTGACGATGTCCTTTGCTCTACAAAAGCTTCTCAGTTTCAACAGGTCCCATTGATTGATTGTTTCCCTCAGTGTCTGTGCTACTGTTTTTTTATTTAGAAACTGATCTCCAGTGCCAACGCATTCAAGAGTACTTCCTATTTTCTCTACTATCAGGTTCAGAGTAGCTGGATTTATGTTGAAGTCTTTGATCCACTTAGAGTTACATTTTGTGCACAGTGACAGATATGGATCTATTTGCAGCCTTCTACACATTGACATCCAGTTATGCCAGCACCATTTGCTGAAGATGCTTTCTTTTTTCCATTGTACATTTTTGGCTTCTTTGTCAAAAATTACATGTTCATAGGTGTGCAGGTTAATGTCAGGGACTTCAATTCCATTCCATTGGTCCTCATGTTGGTTTTTATGCCAGTGCCAAGCTGTTTTTATTAAGGAAGCTCTATAGTAGAGATTAAGGTCAGGGATTGTGATGCCTCCAGAGGTTGTTTTATTGTACAGGATTTTTGGGGCTGTCCTTGTTTTTTTCTTTTTCCGTATGAAGTTGAGTATTAATCTTTCCAGATCTGTGAAGAATTTGTGTTGGTAATTTGATGGGGATTGCATTGAATCTGTAGATTGCTTTTGGTAAGATAGCCATTTTTACTCTGTTAATCCTGCCTCTTTCCATTTTCTGATATCTTCAATTTCTTTTTTCAGGGTCTTAATGTTCTTGTCATATAGGTCCTTCACATGCTTAGTTAGCATAACCCCAATGTATTTTATATCATTTGTGGCTATTGTAAAGGGTGTTGTATATCTGATTTCCTTCTCAGCCTGTTTGTATACTGTATATAGAAGGGCTACTGATTTTTTTGAGTTGAACTTGTATCCTGAAATGTTGCTGAAGGTTTTATTAGCTGTATCAGTTCCTTGGTTGAATTTTTGGGGTCACACATGTAATCTGCAAATAGGGAGAGCTTGACTTCTTCCTTTCCAATTTTTATCCCCTTAATCTCTCTACGTTGTCTTATAGCTCTGGCTAGAACTTCAAGTACTATATTGAATAAGTAGGGGGTGAGGGGATAGCCTTGCATTGTTCCTGAGTTTAGTGGTATTGCATTGAGTTTCTCTCCATTTAATTTGATGTTGGCTGTTGGCTTGCTGTAGATTGCCTTTATTATGTTTAGGTATGTTCCCTGTATTCCTGATCCCTCCAAGCCCTTTATCATGAAGGAGTGTTGGATTTTGTCAAATGCCTTTTCTGCATCTTGTGAGATGATCATGTGGTGTTTTTTTTTTTTTTTTCTTTGAGTTTGTTTATATGGTGTATTACATTGACAGACTTTCCTATGTTGAACCACTCTTGCATCCCTGGGATGAAGCCTACTTGATCATGGTGGATAATTGTTTTGATGTGTTCTTGGAGTCTGTTCACCAGAATTTTATTGAGTATTTTTGCATCAATGTTCATGACGGAGATGGGTCTTTAGTTCTCTTTCTTTGATGCATCTTTGTTTGGTTTAGGAATCAGGGTAATTGTAGCCTCATAGGAGTTTGGTAATATACCTTCTGCTTCTATTGTGTGGAACAATTTAAAGAGTATTGGTATTAAGTCTTCTTTGAAGATCTGGTAGAATTCTGAAGTGAAACAATCTGGTCCAGGGCTTTTTATTTTTTTGTTGGGAGACTTTTAATGACTGATTCTATTTCCTTAGGGGTTATTGGACTATTTAAATCGTTTATCTGGTCTTGATTTAACTTAGGTATGTGGTACCTATCCAGAAAATTATCCATTTCTTTTAGATTTTCCAGTTTTGTGGAGTAGAGGTTTTTGAAGTATGACCTGATGATTCACTGGAATCATCATTGTCTGTTGTTATGTCCCCCTTTTCATTTCTGATTTTGTTAATTTGGATGCTCTCTCTCTGTCTTTTGGTTAGTTTGGATAAGGGCTTGTGTATCTTGTTGATCTTCTCAAAGAACCAACTCTTTGTTTCATTAATCCTTTGTATTGTTCTCTTTATTTCTATTTTATTGATCTCAGCTCTCAATTTGATAATTTCCTGATGTCTGTTCCTCATGGGAGACTTTGCTTCTTCCTGTTCAAGGGCTTTCAGGTGTGCTGTCAAGTCATTAGCGTGAGATGTCTCGAGCTTCTTTATGTGGTCATTCAGTGCTGTGAATTTCCCTCTTAGCACTGCTTTCATAGTATCCCATAAGTTTGGTTATGTGGTTTATTCATTTTCATTGATCTCTAGGAAGTCTTTAATTTCTTTCTTTATTTCTTCCTTAACCCATAAGTGATTCAGTTGAGCATTATTCAGTTTCCATGAGATTGTAGGATTTCTGTAGTTTTTTCTGTTGTTGAAATCTAACTTTAAACCATGGTGGTCTGATAGAACACATGAGGTTATTCCAACTGTTTTGTATCTATTGAGATTTGCTTTGTGGCCAAGTATGTGGTCGATTTTAGAGAAGGTTCCATGGGGTGCTGAGAAGAAGGTATATTATTTTGTTTGCATGGAATGTTCTGTAGATATCAATTAAGTACATTTGAGCCATAACATCAGTGAAGTCCATTATCTCTCTGTTAAGTTTCAAATTGGCCGATCAGTCCAGAGGTGAAAGTGGGGTGTTGAAGTCTCCCACTATTAATGTGTGGGGTTTTATATGTGATTTAAGCTTTAGTAATGTTTCTTTTATATATGTGGGTGCCCTTATGTTTGGGGCATAAATGTTCAGAATTGAGACTTCATCTTGGTGGATCTTTCCTATGATGAGTATGTAATGTCCTTCATCATCTCTTTTGATGGATTTTAGTTTGAAGTCTATTTTGCTGGATGTTAGGATGGCTACACCAGCTTGCTTCTTAAGACCATTTGATTGAAAATTCTTTTCCCAGCCTTTTATTCTTAGGAGGTGTCTGTCTTTGTATGTGAGGTGTGTTTCTTGTATGTAGCAGAAAGATGGGTCCTGTTTTTGTATCCATTCTGTTAGTCTGTGTCTTTTTATAGGTGAATTAAATCCATTGATGTTAACGGATATTAATGACCAGTGATTGTTCATTCCTGTTGTTATTTTCATTTTTTGGTGGTAGTGTGTGTGTACTTCTCTTCTTTGGGGTTTACTGCTGTGGTGTTATCTATTGCCTGTGTTTTCATGGTTGTATCTGCTTTCCTTCGGTTGGAATTTTCCTTCTAGTGCTTTCTGTAGGGCTGGGTTTGTGGATAAGTATTGTTTAAATCTGGTTTTGTCCTGGAAGGTCTTGTTCACTCCATCTATGATGATTGAAAGTTTTGCTTGGTATATTTGTCTAGGTGGGCACCCGTGGTCTCTTAGTGTCTGCATTATATCTGTCCAGGTCCTTCTGGCTTTCAACGTCTCCGTTGAGAAATCAGGTGTTATTCTGATGGGTTTGCCTTTATAAGTCACTTCGCCTTTTTCCTTTGCTGCCTTTAATATTCTTTCTTTATTCTGTATGTTTATTTGCTTAATTATTATGTGGCGATGGGAGTTTTTTTGGGGGGTCTAGTCTGTTTGGTGTTCTATAGGCTTCTTGTATCTTCATAGGCATTTCCTTCTTTAAGTTGGGAAAGTTTTCTTCTATGATCTTGTTAAATATATTTTCTGTGCCTTTGAGTTGGTATTCTCCTTTATCCCTATTATTTGTAGGTTTGGTTTTTTCATGGTGTCTCAAATTTCTTGGACACTTTGGGTCATGTCTTTGTTGGTTTTAGTGTTTTCTTTGACTGATGAATCTATTTCTTCTACCGTATCTTCAACACCAGAGATCCTCTCTTCCATCTCTTGCATTCTGTTGATTATACTTGCCTCTGAAGATCCTGTTTTTTACTCAGAAAAAAAATGAAGAAGACACTAGCAGAAGGAATGTTGGCAATAGAAAATCTATTTCCCTCGTCAGGTCTTGGATTGTCTCCCTTGCTTTTTCATGATTTTCTTTCAAGGATTTATTGTTTTCTTCTGCTTTAATTGTCCTTTCCTCTAGTTTTTTATAGTGTTCTTCCCATTTTTTGTTTGTCTGTTCCTCTACTTTATTTTTTATTTCTTCTATATAAGGCTCTAGCCTCTTCATGATCTTACTTATAAGGTTGTTTTCTTCCTCTTCCATTCCATGATGTTCAGGTCTAGCTGTTGGAGAAGGGCTAGGTTCTGGCGATGCTGTATTGCTCTTTATTTTGTTGTATGTACTTCTGCCTTGACATCTGCCCATCTCCTCTTGTGTTTGTTCTTGGTGTTATCAGTGTACTTTTTCCAGAGAGAGCTGACAGATTTAGGGAGCCTGTCTCTGGTCCAGATGGAAGGTCTTGGCCAGATGGAAGCACTGGTCCAGATGAGAGTGCTGGATGGATAGGAGATGGGGGGCTGGACAGTCCCTGGGTTCTCCTTATTTTGCCCAGATGGGAGCTCCTCTTGTCCAGATGGGAGTTCCAGGGCAGGATGAAAACTGGGGGCTGGTCTCTGTTTCTCAGGAAGTGGCTGGGGTGTAGGGGCAATGTGTGGTGACTGCCTGCAGTCTTGGAAAAGGAGAGCCTTCCTTCAGGGCCCACCGATTGGCAGGAAACTGGAGCCAAGTTGGGCAGGTCCTGCCGGGATGGCCTCTTTTCAGCGGTGGGGCTCAGGGACAGTTGCCTCTCTGGATATAACCTCAGGCACTCACCTCTAGTCCAGATGGGAGCTGGGGGCTGGTCTCTGAGTCTCAGGAAGTGGCTGGGGCCTCTGGCAAATGGGTGTGGGAGCAGTGTGTTGAGACTGCAGTGTCTGGCTGCAGTCTCTGGTTAATTGATTATTTGTATTTTTTCTCTCTCTGTTTCTTTTTTTTTTTTTTTTGCTGTTTTATTGATTTCAGCACTCCTTATGAGCATCAAGTTCTTTTTGGTGCATTTCCTTGTTTTCATACTATAGGTTTATGATGTGCTGTTAGGGAACTTTTGTGAGATTTCTTTAATTTCTTTATTAAGTCACTTAGTGCTAAGAACTCTCAAATTTGTGCCATTTAAATGGGTCTTATTAATTTTCGTATGTTTCACTCATTTACATTAAATTATAGGAAGTCTATAATTTTGTCATTTGTTCCTTTACCCAATTTAGTAGAGAGTTGTACAGTTTACATGAGTTTTTCGGCTTTCTGTGGTTTCTGTTGTTGGAGAAGTCTATCTTTAATCTATGGTAGTCTGATAATTTACAGGAGATTTTTTAAAATTTCTTTTATCTTCTAAGTCATGCTTTTTGACTGAGTATATGTTTTGTTATAGAGCCAATTGTATGAGGTTCTGAGGAGATAAAAATTATTTTGTGTTTAATGAAGTGTTTTGTAGGTATCTGTTAGGTCCATTTGAATCATAACGTTGGTTAGCTCCACTATTTCACAGTTATCTTTATATGGATGGCCTCTCCATTTGTGAAAGTGGAGTGATGAAATTCCACAGAATTAAAAAGTAAAGTTCAATATGTGATTTATGTTTCAGCAATGTTTCTCTTAAAAATGGAGGTGCCCTTTCATTTGGGATCTAGATATTAAGAATGGCTATGCCTTCTTGGGGAATTTTACTGTGATGAGTATGAAATGTCCTTCTCCATTTCTTTTTTGAATTTTGGTTTGAAATCTCTTTTCTTAGATATTAGAGTCATTACAGCAGCTTGCGTTTTAAGTCTATTTGTTTGGTAAATCTTTTTTTCAACAATTTACTCTTAGGTAATATCTATCTTTGTTGTTGAGGTATGTTTCTTGTAGGCAGAAGCCATATGGTTCTTATTTCATATTCACTCTGAATGCTTTTGCATTTTCATTGGGTAGTTGAGTCCATTGATGTTGAGAGATAATAATGACCAATGATTATTAATTCCTGTTAATTTTTTGTTGTTATTCAGGGTAGAAGGGTGTGTGTGTGTGTGTGTGTGTGTGTGTGTGTGTGTGTGTGTGTGTGTATGTATCAGCAGTGTTTCATTCCTTGGGCTTTTGCTGGTGGGAAATTATTGCCTATGTTTTTATAAGTATATTTAACCCTATTGGGTTGGAGCTTTGCTTATTGTACCTGCTGTAGTACTGGATTTGCAGATAGATGTTATTTAAATTTAAAATTGTCATGTAGATGTAACCATCTTGTTAAATAAGAAACACAGAGGCAATTGCAGAGTTAAAAGCCAAGAGGTCAGAGCAATAGCTGAGAGCTAAAAACCTTACCCTTCACTGCTACTCTGTCTTTCCTCTCCACAAGAGAGCTACTTCCTGTGTCCTGTCTTTGATATAGACTTTCTGTTCTGCCTTATCATTGGTTGTAAACCCAGCCACATGACCTCCTTGTCACTGCCTGTCTGTACAGACCTCCAGGTCTTCTATGGTTGGTATTGAGATTAAAGGTGTATGTCACCCTGCTGGCTGTATTCTTGAACACACAGAGATTCACCTAGCTCTGCCTCCAAATTGCTGGGATTAAGGGTGTGCACCAACACCGCCCAGCTTCTGCTATGGCTCTCTCTGACCCCAAGGGAACTTTATTAACATACAAATAAAATCACATTTCAGTACAAATAAAAATATCACCATATTGTCATAGTAGTCTGAGATGGCATTTTTGGTCTCTTACAGTCTGTAAGACATCATTCCTGCCCCTTCTGGCTTTTAGAATCTCCATTGTGTAGTGAAGTGTAATACTCTACACTAATAATTAATGTATTACTTGGGCTACTTCCTTCATAGCTTTTTAATATTCTTTATTTTTTAATGTTTTGATTATTATGTGGTAAGGAGACTTCATTTTTGATCCAATCTATTCGGTGTTCTGTAAGCTTATTCTTTAGGGAAAATGTTTTCTATGATTTTGTTAAATGCCTTTTTCTGGGTTTTTGAGCTGGGTTTCTTCTCCTTTTTTTCCTTTTATTGTGAGGTTTGGTCGATTCATGATTTTTGATATTTCATGAATAGTTTAGGGAATTTTTAGATTCAATATTTTTTTGACTGATGAATTTATTTCTTCTATTTTATCTTCAATGCCTGAGATTCTCTCTTCTTTATCTTGTATTCTGTTGGTGATTATTTTATCTGTATTTCTTTTATTTGCCCAGATTATCCATTTCGATAATTTCCTTCATCCCTGTCTCTGTCTCTGTCTCTCTGTCTCTGTCTCTCTCTCTCTGTGTCTCTCTCTCTCTCTCTCCGTGTGTGTGTGTGTGTGTGTGTGTGTGTGTGTGTGTGTGTGTGTTTAATTGCTTCTGTTTCTATGTTCAGGTCTTGAAGTTTCCTTCACCTCTTTGTTTTTTCTTGGATTTCTTGAAATTTTTTAAGGAATTTATTGCTTTCCTATAAATTCATTGTTTGTCTTTCTTCAATTTCTTTAATATTTTTTTCCATTTCCTCTTTTAGGACCTCTAGTATTTGTGTGTGTGTGTGTGTGTGTGTGTGTGTGTGTGTGTGTGTGTGTTTTAATTTACATTATTTATTATCTACAGAGGCCAGAAGAGGGTGCCAGAGTCCTGTGAAATTGGTTTTAAAGTCATGTTTTTTGTGCTTCAGACTTCGCTGTTGTGGGATAGCTGGGCTCTAGTGATGCCATATCATCCTTTCTGGTTTTGATTGTGTTCTCACACTGACATTTAGGCATCTGGGTTTGTGACAATTATAGGTATAGGTGTTGATTCCTGTATTTGTCTTTGTATGGTGAGTGTTTTTTCCTTTAGTTTCTGTTTTCTCTCTGGTCTTCTGCCACAGTGACCAATGGTTGTAGTGACATGGAGTCTTGAGGTCTAGTCAGATGTCTCTGATGGGGTTTTGCCACCTGCAAAACCTCTAGGAGTTTGGCTGCCAACACTGTCTGTGGTTCTGAGTATCACTAGGACTCTGGCATTCTTGGCACCTGGTTGGTCACTGATATTCCTAGTAAATTGTGGCCTCCCATACAGCAGTTTTCCACAAATATTTGGACTTTGATATGGAGTTTATGAAGGGGTACCATTGGAGGTTATTGGGTTAGTGTTAGGGAGTGTTAACTCTCTGTTGGTAGTGTTTTACTTTGGGTTCCTAGTACTGGTCTGGCCTATGGTAAAGTATAGGTTTTCTGCTGATGTTGTGGGTTAGAATATCAAGCCCAGGGGAGGGACTGCTTTTGGAGATTGTTGAGGATTATTGGGAAGTCAGTGGTGGCCAGTGGCTTTCCTTGAAGTAATGGATCTAGCCTGGCCTTGGGTAAAGAACCTGGAGGTGTAGACAGAGATATGGAAACTAGGGGAGAGGGGAAGTGAAAAGAAAATATTAATTGGTCCTTGCTACAATTATCAGAGGTTTAGTTCACTATCATCATGTCAAGGAGCATGTAGTCATTCAGAAAGACATGTCAATGGAGAAGATGATGAGAGTTCTACATTCCTATCCTCAGGCAACAGGAAGAGAGAGAGAAAGACTGTGACTGGTTTGAGCTTTGGAAAACCTCAAAGACCACCTCCAGTGACACAAGTCCTCCAAGAAGGACACATCTTTTAAAATTTTCAAATAGTGGTGCTCTCTTGTGACCCAGCATTGGAATATGTGAGTTTATGGGTGACATTCTCTTTTAAGCTGTCACAATATGATGTTTGCCTATCTGAGTCTAAGTTACCTCACTTGGATGACTCTTTTTAGGTCCATTCAAATATCTGCAAATTTTGTAATTCTGTTTTTATTAATATTTGGTGAATTGTTGATTGGGTAAATACACCACATTTGCGTTATCTGTTTATCAGATTATGTACATATAAGCAATTTCCATTTCCTAGATATTGTGAATAGAGCAGATCTGAACATAGATGAGTATGTTCTGGGATATGCAAGAAATAGTATCATTTGGATAGATATCCAAAGGTGATAAAGCTGGTTCATACTGTGGATCCACTTTCAGCTTTTTGTAGAACTTCAATACTTATTTCTATAATATCCATATTCATTCATATTCCAACAAGCATATGATAAATTAGGTAAGAATAATCAAACAAATGTGGTCATACATCCCTAATTAATTACTATTTGTAAACAATTTAGATATAAGGCATCTATTTCCCACTCTATGAGTAAATAACCATATCTGAAAATAAATGAAAACTAGTAGTGTTAAATATATATTATGTATATACATATATATTTCAAAACCTATTTTTTTCATTTCAAACAAATATTTGCAAAAATTACTACAAAGCATATACTTGTAGTTGGAGTTTTTCTGCCTGACCCAGAGTCAGGACAAATCTCTCTTACCCACCAGTCCCATAGTCGCTCAGACCCAACCAAGATAGCTCACAGAAACTTATATTGTTTAGAAACTGTATGGCAGAGGCAGGCTTCTTGTTATCTACTTCTTCTATCTTAAATTAACCCATTTCTCTTAGTCTATACTTTGCCACGTGGCTTGTGGCTTACCGGTGTCTTTATATGTTGCTTCTCATGGCAGCAGCTGGCAGTGTCTCTCTCCAGCCTTCTACTTCCCACCTATACTTGTCCCACCTATACTTCCTGCCTGGCCACTGGCCAATCAGAATTTTATTTACATAGAGCAATATCCACAGCACTTCCCCTTTTCTTTTTTGTTTTTAAGGAAGGTGTTAACTTTTACATAGTACAATTACATATAACAAAACAATTATCAAGCAAGAATTACAGTTATAATATTAAAGAAGATATCCTATCTATCATATTTATGAGTCTAAGGTTTTATATCTAACTTATCTTTTATCATAACTGAGGAAATTATAACTATCTAGTCTTCAACCACATCAAAGACCTCAGAAGGATATAATATTACCTGAGAACCGGGAGAAGGATGCAAGCATTTTTCAGGAGTCTTGCAAGAGTAGACAGAGACAGCTGGCAGCCTGGATAGTCACCTAATGTTCCTTTGTAAAGTTGGGGCATTTTTCTTCAGCCCACAGGGCTAGAGTCTCTCGATCACTTCTCTCAGTGTCCTGTAGAATGTCTGGCAGTTTCCTCTGCGAAGCAGGAACCTGAAGGACCATTTTGTCAAGCAAAGTTTAGTGGTCATCTTTCTATGGGTCCTGCATGTCTAGTTGATTGAGCAGTCCAGGCAAGAACAGTTTCTTGCCCCAATGGCTATTTTTGCCAAGGTGAAGATAAGATATGAAGTGTCTTCAATGCCCATCTTCCTCTCTGAAGTAAATCGGTGCTGCCAGGAACAGACATGTCTCACTGTCCAGAAAGTCTAAATTTTAAAAATATTTTAAATGCCATATTCTGAAGGTCTTTGAAGTATTTGAAGATTACCTATCTATCTGAAATATCTCTATGTATACCTAGAAGACTTAACTAACATGGCTATGAGTATGATTATCACAGATGATTAATTATTAATCTATTTTTAATTGTCCATTACAATTTAAAATGAGCTATACAAACATAATACCTTAAACACGAGTAGAAATATACACATAGTATAACAAAATTAACTTTAAGTTTATATCAATAGACTAAAATCTATACCAATGTAAAACATTTTAAACAAGTTGTTGTTCTTTAGAAGTAAGTTCCTTAATCTACCCTTTTGTCCTATCATATCTACATCCTATCCCCTTTCCTTCTTTAGAAAGAGATCGCATTTATAATCAACCCAATTTAAATAAAAATATTGGTTTTTCTCTGCCCGACACCAGAGAGCTCTTCTGATTTGGGACACAATAATCTCTTAACCTTTTCTTTTAACAATACATCTGTGTTTAGAGAAGGAGTGAGCCAATTCCATCTCCAAAGCCAGCTTGAAAATTTTGGGAATGTGGGCGTAATTTTTCTTACTACTTCCTTCTGGAGTGGGGGGCACTGTATCTTATGGGGACATAAAGAAAATTTTAGGATTATGGAGTAGTCCATTAGGGTGAACCTCAGCCAGTTGCCTTGAAACCATTCTGGATGTCAGATCATCTGAGCCATGGTGTCATTGGAGACCTTTCAGGTGGTCTTGGCTGATCAAACCTGATGTATCTTAATCTGCAACAAATCCACAGCCTCTGGCTTTCTGTGGAAACAAAAGCAGAGACTCCTTTCCAAAGCAATATATCCTTATATCCAAATTTTGAAGTCAAGGTACCTTTAAAATTCACATACTTGTTTAACTCAACAGCTTTTATGATCAAATCTTTTTCTGCAGTTAAAAATCCCAAAGACAACATAAACCAGATTCTCTGTGTAATATCCATCCTTGTAAGACTGAAACACCACTATGGCTGCTGGCTCCACCCACCTCAGCTTCCCAACATGGCAGTGGTGGTACAGTTTACCGCCAGCTCTGGGTCTGGAGCCATGTGTACCATCAACTACTAGAAGCAGTTCTATCAAAGCAGAGCATAGCCCAGAAACCCCCTTTTTTTTTAAAACTCCAAAAGGCTAAATCCACCATGCAGCAGAGCAAAGTGCTGCTTTTAGACTCCTCATTCCCACCATACTGCAGGTCAGACGCATACGCCAGGAACCCGCCATAGTAGCTCAAACTGGCAGGCTGCCACTAACTTGAGAGAGACAACTAGGAAGCTGTTTTACCTCTGTTTAGAATCTTTTTTCTCAGGTTTTAGGTGGAAACTCTTGCCAACACGTTGGATGCCATTTGTAGTTAGAGTTTTTCTGCCTGACCCAGAGTCAGGACAAATCTCTCTTACCCGCCAGTCCCACAGTCACTCAGACCCAACCAAGAAAGCACACAGAAACTTATATTGCTTACAAACTGTATGGCTGTGGCAGGCTGCTCAATAAAATTCTGGCGAACAGACTCCAAGAACACATCAAAACAATTATCCACCATGATCAAGTAGGCTTCATCCCAGCTATGCAAGGGTGGTTCAACATATGAAAGTCTGTCAATGTAATACACCATATAAGTAAACTCAAAGAAAAACCCACATAATATGTAGAGAGCTGCGTGCAGCTGCACCTAAATGATGGCACTGGCATTCTGCTGTCTGCCTTCCTGATGGTGAAGGCTCTCTGTGATAAACAACTCCTTAATTGGCTAAGGCTGAGAATCTGGCTTGCTTACATGCACCTGGACCTATTGGTAGTGCCCACGTGGCATATCAGGGTTGGCTACCCAGTGATTATTTAAGGCTGTGAGCGGGTTTCCCCGGGTCAGAAGTCAGAAGATTATTCAAGGTTCCTGCAAAAACTGCTGAAAGAAGAGCCTGGTGTTACATCTTCCTTGCTGGTCAAGGTGGTCGTGACAAGTGGTGGCCCACATGGGAAACTTCACTACTTTTAATGAGGGCTCAGAACTTTCTGCAGTCAGGGTGGTGCACCAGTAAGTTCCCAGGTAAGGTGGGAATCCGCGACAAAAGCGGGGTTAAAGGAATTCCCAGGTAAATTGGGAACCTGTGACAAAAGCGGGGAGATTTTTTTGCTCTTCTCTGTAGATAGAGAGTGGGAACTAAGGGCTAGTCGATAGATGAGCCAAAAGTGAAAGTGAAAGATTGTCTAAAAGATTTAAAAGTTTTATTCATTGGCACTTCTTCCTCGCACCCAATTTTTCTGGCTCTTAACGAGCTACTGCACTCAAAGAAATTAAAGATAAAGAAAAGTACCTTAGAGATATTTTTGGATGAGTGTGATATTGTTGCTTCATGGTTTGCCATTTCCGGAAGCCGGCGCCATCTATAAGGTGCGGCTGCATGCAGCTCTTTACAGAGGAAGCTCGGGTGCCCGTACCTGTTGATGCTCCTAATGCTATGACTCAATTTAGACATAAAAGAGATTTTGGGATTACAGCCGCAATTGTTACAGCCATTTCCCTGGCGGCGATCTGAGCAAAAACCACGGCCATTGCCATGAGCCACTCTGTGTAAACAGCACAAATTCTGAATAATCTTTCTGCCATTGTAGCACAGGCCCTAGACATGCAGAAGGGCATTAATGCTCAGTTAAAAGGGGGTTTATTTGTAGTCAACCAAAGGATTGACCTGGTTCAAGAGCAAAGCAACATTCTTTGGCATATAGTCCAGCTTGGCTGTCAATGGAAATATGCTGGATTATGCGTGACTAGTACTCAATATGAAAATTTTACCCATGCTGCAAATTTGTCTAGACAGTTATCCAGTTATCTTTTAGGAGACTGCATGGGAGAGTTCGACAGCCTTATGGAGCAGCTGAGGGTGGTCATCGTCACGGTGAACTCGACCAGGGAGGATGCTTGAATGGCGGAGGGATTGTTTTTGTGGATCTCTAATGCCATGAATCATCTTAAGGAGTGGGCAGGTTTAGGAGCTTTGACAGGCCTCCTGGTGTTAGTCTCCTTAGTATGCCTGTGGTGCATTTGCCAGATCAGAGGTTCTCAGCGTCGCAATGCAGCCATGATTATTCAAGCCTTTACAGCCATTGAAGCAGGACAGTCCCCTCATGCCTGACTGGCTACCCTAAAAGATTAGTGTGTTTTAAGCACAGGATGCAAGGCTCGAGCACTGCACTTGGGGCCCACTGAGATCTTGGACCCCAAGAAGAGCATGTCTGATTGCATGTGGGTTGATGTCCTGTGTCCCACCTCTGTTAAAAAGGGTATGAGACGGGTCTGGTATTCATCGGGTGGATGACACCTGAGTGAAGATCAGTACAATGTCCCTGATTCACTCTACAGAGCTCAGACCTCTGCTCTTGCCTGTTGCAAAATATAAAAGGGGGAACTGTAGAGAGCTGCATGCAGCCGCACCTTAAAGATGGTGCTGGCTTCCGCCCTCTGCCTTCCCGATGGTGAAGGTTCTCTGTGATAAACAACTCCTTAATTTGCTAAGGCTGAGACTCTGGCTTGCTTACATGCACCTGGACCTATTGGTAGTGCCCATGTGGCGTATCAGGGTTGGCTACCCAGTGATGACTTAAGGCTGTGAGTGGGTTTCCCCAGGGTCAGAAGTGAGAAGATTGTTCAAGGTTCCTGAATAAACTGCTGAAATAGGAGCCTGGTGTTGCATCTTGCTTGCTGGTCAAGTCGGTCTCGACAATGATCATCTCACCAGATACAGAAAAGGCATTTGACAAAATCCAACACCCCTTCTTGATAAAGGTCTTGGAGTGATCAGGAATACAGGGAACATACCTAAACATAATAAAGGCAATTTACAGCAAGCCAACAGCCAACATAAAATTAAATGGAGAGAAACTCAAAACAATACCACTAAAGTCAGGAACAAGGCAAAGCTGTCTCCTCTCCCCATACTTATTCAATATAGTACTTGAAGTTCTACCCAGAGCTATAAGACAACATAAGGAGATTAAGGTGATACAAATTGGAAAGGAAGAATTCAACCTCTCCCTATTTGCAGATGACAGGATAGTATACATGACTGACCCCCAAAATTCAACCAAGGAACTGATACAGCTAATAAAAACCTCCAGCAACATTGCAGGATACAAGATCAACTCAAAAAAATCAGTAGCCCTCCTATATACAATAGACAAAGAGGCTGAGAAGGAAATCAGAGATACATCACCCTTTACAATAGCCACAAATTTTATAAAATACCTTGGGGTTATGCTAACTAAGCATGTGAAGGACCTATATGACAAGAACTTTAAGACCTTGAAAAAAAGAAATTGAAGAAGATGTCAGAAAATGGAAAGAGCTCGCATGCTCATGGATAGGCAGGATTAACATAGTAAAAATGGCGATCTTACCAAAAGAAATCTACAGATTCAATGCAATCCCCATCAAATTACCAACACAATTCTTCACAGATCAAGAAAGAATAATACTCAACTTGATGCGGAAAAACAAAAAAACTGAGGATAGCCAAAAGAATCCTGTACAATAAAACAACTTCTGGAGACATCACAATCCCCGACCTTAATCTCTACTATAGAGCTTCCTTAGTAAAAACAGCTTGGCACTGGCATAAAAACTGACATGTGGACCAATGGAATTGAATTGAAGACCCTGACATTAAGCCTCACACCTATGAACATATAATTTTTGACAAAGAAGCCAAAAATGTACAAAGGAAAAAAGAAAGCATGTTCAACAAGTGGTGCTGGCATAACTGGATGTCAAAGTGTAGAAGGCTGCAAATAGATCCATATCTGTCACCATGCACAAAACTTAAGTCCAAGTGGATCAAAGACCTCAACATAAATCCAGTTACTCTGAACCTGATAGAAGAGAAAGTAGGAAGTACTCTTGAACGCATTGGCACCAGAGATTACTTTCTAAATATAACACCAGTAGCACAGACACTGAGAGAAATAATCAATCAATGGGACCTGTTGAAACTGAGAAGCTTTTGTAGAGCAAAGGACATCATCAACAAGACAAAGCAACAGTCTACAGAATGGGAAAAGGTTTTCACCAACCCCACATCTGACAGAGGGCTGATATCCAGAATATATAAAGAATTCAAGAAATTAGACATCACAATGCCCAACATTCCAATTAAGAAGTGGGCTAAACAGAGAATTCTCCACAGAGGAAGTTCAAATGGCTGAAAGACATTTAAGAAATTGCTCAACATTCCTAATTATCAAGTAAATGCAAATCAAAACGACTGTGGGATACCACCTTACACCTGTCAGAGTGGCTAATATCAAAAACACAGAAGACAGCTTATGCTGGAGAGGATGTGGAGCAAGGGGAACTCTCCTCCACTGCTTGGGAATGCAAGCTTGTATAGCCACTTTGGAAATCAATATGGTGCTTCCTTAGAAAATTGAGAATCCATCTCCCCCAAGACCCAGCTGTAGCACTCTTGGGCATATACCCAAGAAAGGCTCAATCATACCACAAGAGCATTTGCTCAGCTGTGTTCATATAAGGTTTGTTTATAATAGCCAGAACCTGGAAACAACCTAGATGCCCTTCAACTGAAGAATGGATAAAGAAAAATGGTACATATACACAACGGTGTACTACTCAGCAGAGAAAAACAATGTCATAATGAGGTTTGCAGGCAAATGGATGGATCTAGAAAAAAAAAATCATCCTGAGTGAGGTAACCCAGACTCAGAAGGACAAACATGGTATGTACTCACTCATAGGAGGATACTAGATGTAATACAAAGATGACTAGACTGCTACACAACTCCAGGGAGGCTACCTAGAAAACAGGACCCTAGGAAAGACACAGGGATCACCCAATGCCAGAGAAATGGATGAGATCTACATGAACAACTTGGAATATAGTGGGAATAATGAAGGGCAAGGTTTGAGGGAAAGAAAGCTTAGGGGAGCAGGAGATCCCATCTGGATCAAGAACAGAAAGGGAGAAAGAGGAATAACAGACCACAATAAATGAAGACCAAATGAGAGCTCCTGAGATCTAGCATGTGTATAACACAGAGAACTAGCATGTGTATAACACAGAGAGTTAACATGTGTATAACATAGAGAGTTAGCATGTGTATGACACAGAAAGTTAACATGTGTATAACATGTGTATAGGCAGAGTACTCAAGAGGTCCCTAGATATCCACTATGATATATCCTCTGTAGACTGAGGGCAATGGTCGAGAGAAAGCCTGATCTGACCTAGTTGGGTTATCAGATGACTAAAAACCCTAACAGTGGTCTGGGAACTCTCATCCAATAACTGATGGAAGTGAATGTAGAGATCCTCAGCCAGGCCCCAGGTGTAGCTCCAGGTGTTCAACTGTCAAGAAAGAGGAGGGACTGCAGGAGCATGATTGTTGAATCCAAGATTGCAAAAAGCACAGGGACAAATAGCCAATCGAATGGAAGCACATGAATTATGAACCAAAGGCTGTGGAGCCCCCAGCTGGATCAGGGCCTCTGGATAAGTGAGACAACTGAATAGCTTGAACTGTTTGGGAAGCACCCAGTCTGTGGGACCAGGTCCTGTCCTTAGTGCATGAGCTGGCTCTTTGAAACCTTGGGCTTACACAGAGACACATGCTCAATCTGGAAGGAGGGGACAGGACCTGCCTGTACTGAATCCACCAGGTTTAAATGAATCCCCAGGGGTGTCTTGGTCCTGGAGGACATGGGAATGGAGGGGAGGGGCTGGGGGGAATGTGGGTGTGGGTGTGGGAGGGGGGAGGACAGGGGAACCCATGGCTGATGTATAAAATTAAAACACATAATAATAATAATAATAATAATAATAATAATAATAATAATAATAAAAGATAATAATGGTCATATAGAGTACTAATTAATTCTTGAGAAAAGGCTTTGATTAGCTGCCTATCCATATCTTTGTGTTCGAGTCTCTTTTCAGTTTTCTACAGGAAATCACAGCCAGGCCTAACATCTACTAAAATCTCTAACAAGAAGATGGGGCCCACAATCCCACATGGAAAATAATATCTCTAAGCTGACAAACATTATCTACAGATCAGCTTTGTACTACAAGGTGCTTAGAGCAATTCTGAGATGTCTAGCTGAGATGATCCAGTTTCAAAAACTACTTGAATAAGGACTTGAGATAAACCCTGAACTTTGACATTATGGATAACAAAGAACATAGTTACCTTTCCTAGAATTTGTCAATTAACCCAAAATTTTTCTTTTCAGAATAAAGATAACTTCGGCCATACCCACCAGGAAGCAATTTTAAGAATATGAAGCCCACATTTGCTGTGGATATTGCTCTGTGTAAATAAAGTTCTGATTGGCCAGTGGCCAGGCAGGAAGTATAGGCTGGACAAGAGAGAAGAAAATTCTGGGAAGTAGAAGGCTGGGGAGAGACACTGCCAGCCGCCGCCATGAGAAGCAACATGTAAAGACACTGGTAAGCCACAAGCCATGTGGCAAAGTATAGACTAAGAGAAATGGGTTAATTTAAGATAGAAGAAGTAGATAACAAGAAGCCTGCCTCTGCCATACAGTTTCTAAACAATATAAGTTTCTGTGAGCTATCTTGGTTGGGTCTGAGCGACTGTGGGACTGGTGGGTAAGAGAGATTTGTCCTGACTGGGCCAGGCAGGAAATCTCTAACTACACACATTCCCAAAGGGGTGGTGTGGGGTGGGCAGTTTTTTGGTCTTTTTATGGGTATAGTCTGAGTCTGAGATTGTTTAGGAGGGTTGGTTACAAGTTGTTGTTAAGGGTTAGGAAAAGGGCTAGGCAATAGGTGTTTGTTAAAAAAAAAAGAAAAGAAAAAAAAGATAGACAATTACTAGTTTTAAATACTTTACATTGGATTGGATTGTTTTATATTGTATACAAATTATTTTTATTATTGAGATTGAGATTGTTTGGATATACCATATACATATTTCTAATCTTGCTCAAGATATTGTATTTATACCATTCATTTAACAATGTAATGAAATTTGCTAATCCTTGCTATGACTATGAGACACGACGGCTCCTGGCAGTTCCAATCTACTTCAGAGAAAATATGGGCAGTGAAGAAACTGCGTATGGAGTTAACTTTCATTGTGGCAAAAGTAAACCAGTGGACAACAAAGTATCCTCAAATCAACTGCTGACAAACAGGTCAGACAGGACATGAAACAAAGGACTACCAATTCTTGCCTAAACACAAGTGTGGTTGTGGCTTTAACAAAAGGCACCTTCTTTAGCCTGGACAATATGGCACCATCCCTGAAGTGAGTGACCTTTGCAATCTGTAAAAGGTACCGTGCCCTTTTCTTAGAAGGCAGATGAACAGGGAGTGGGCCTATGGCTTCTGATGTGCAATGGAACAGCAGATGAAACAGTTATTCTTGAAGAATAACTAAGCTCACCCCTCTCAATAGTAGACTAGCGTTTAATAGAGGGATGTGGAGATGAACGGGATGCCAAGATGAAGCCACATATACACAGCAAAGAAAAATGGACAGCTGAATTGAAAAGACATGAATAATTTCCAGAATTTAAAATCCTGAATCATGGCACGACACTAATGGAATTCAGGTGTTTCTGGTACATGGACTGCTCCCACCAAATGTGAGGTCAAACTGTTGACCTTGTGTACATCCTACTTCACAAAAGAGTCTGTCAGATACGCTAAGCCTATAGGCTGAAGATGATTCCCCAACACTGCAGAGAAACCACAGGTGACTCTCCAGGAAGCTGGCTGTTTCTGTCAACTCACATTTTTTTTTTTGCAAGCTCCTTGCATACTCTTCATGTTTTTATTTTTTATTAAGTAGTATTATTTCCTTCTTGGGTCTCTGAGGGAGTTGAAGATCAGTTAGTTATAGTTATGATTATCTTTGTTAAGAATTAAAAAAAAATCACTAAGAGCTGTAAGTGTATAAATTTGAAAGACATTATAACACAGTTCTGTTAGCAATATAAGTTAAGATAGAAAGTGAATCAGGTACATTCTGGACTTACCAAAATAGGATAGATAATGGAATTATTTTCTCTGAATTTGTCAAATACAAATGGACTAGACATTGTTTAGGTATTTATTGTTTGTATATATGGTATATATAGTTATTGTACTTTTGTATATAGTTTTTCTTATATTAGTTATAACTTTTTTCCTTTTTTTAAATTAAAATGGAAAAGGGGAAATATAGTGATATTTTATTTGTATTGAAATGTGATTTTATTTGTATGTTAACAAAGTTGCCTTGAGGTCAGAGCAAGCCAGAGCAGAAGCTGAGCAGTAGTGGGGCATGCCTTTAATGCCAGCACTTGGGAGGCAGAGCTAGGTAGATCTCTGTGTGTTCAAGGACACAGCCAGCATGGCAGACACACACCTGTAATCTCAATACCAACCATAGAAGACCTGGAGGTCTGTACAAACAGGCAGTGATGAGGAGGTCATGTGGCTGGGTTTACAACCAATGAGAAAACAGAACAGAAAATCTATAAATAGACAGGACACAGAGAAGTGGGTCTCTTTCGGAGAGGAAGGACAGCAGAAGCAGTGAAGGGCAAGGTTTTCTGCTCTTGCTCTGACCTCGTGGTTTTTAACTTTGAAAAAAAAAAAAAAAGGATGCCTCTAAAGGGCAGTTGTTTGCCTGATTTGACAAAGGAAGTTTTTGTTTTGTCTTTTCTTTTTCCCACCACCATCTATTTTCATGCAATACAAAAATTAGTCTGCAACTGGATCAGGCCCTCTGGATAAGTGAGACAATTGAATAGCTTGAACTGTTTGGGAGGCACCCAGTCTGTGGGTCCCAGACCTGTCCTTAGTGCATGAGCAAGCTGTTTGGAACCAGGGGCTTATGCAGGGACACTTTGCTCAGCCTGGAAGGAGGGGACTGGACCTGCCTGTACTGAATCCACCAGGTTGAGCTGAATCCTCAGGGGAGTCTTGACCCTGGGGGAGATGAGAATGGAGGGGAGGGGCTGGGGGGGAAGGCAGGGGCAAGGGCGCGAGGGGGGAGGACAGGGGAACCATGGCTGGTATGTAAAATTAAAACACAAATATAATAATAAAAATAAATAAATAAATATATTAGTCCTGAAAAAAATAATAATCATTTAAAAAAGAGTTGGTTCCTTAAGGAATTTTAAAAAAAATAGACAAACTCTTAACTATACTAAGGAAAAGGAAAAGAGAGAATATTCAAGTTAATAAAATCATGAGTGTTTAGCAACAGAAATTGAGGAAATTCAGTTAATTATTAGGTTATGCTCGAAAAACCTGTACTCAACAGTATTGAAAAATCTAAAAGAAATGGACAATTTTCTCAATATATACCAGTTACCAAAATTCATGCAAGACAAGATAAACAACTTAAATAGACCTAAAACCCCTAAGTAATTTGATTCAGTCATTAAAAGATTCCCAATAGAGTCAGTGATGAGCATGTTTCCTCCAGAGCTGGTGGTAAGCATAGTTCTGCCATGCTGGAAAGGTGAGGTAGGCGGAGCCAGCAGCCAAAACTGCCATTTCAGTCCTAGTAAAGCTGCATTTTAAAGCAATAGATTCACAATAAGTCAGATTCAGATGGGATAAACCCTAAACAGTTTACAATGTGTGTAAAAATATATGTAGGCTTGGAAGAGAGAGCGAAAGGAATTTAGACAGTTATATAAAGAAGAAGAACCTTTAAAAAATAAAATCATTAAAAAGAAAGTAAAGGTAATATAAAAATACGTCACTTAAAGATGGAAATCTCACAGAGAGTCTGGATTATATTGTCTTTGGGATTTTTAACTTCAGAGAGACATTTGATTGTAAAGACGACTCAGTTAAAACAATATGTATATTTTAAAGGTATCTTAATTTCAAAATTTATGTCTAAGGTTATGTTGCTTTGGAAAAGAGGCTCTGCTTTTGTTTCCACAGAAAATGAGAACCTGTGGATTGCTTCTGGGCTCATATGTTTTGATCAGCCAAGACCCCCTGATAGGTCTCCAGTGACACCATGGCCCAAATGTTCTAACATCTAGATCAGCTTCAAAGCAAATGGCTCAGACAATGCAGCCTAATGGACTACTCCAGGTAGAACTTGACTATAATGTTTAATTTTCTCAAGATCCCCATAAGATTGCCAGCACCCCCATCCAGCAGGAATATACTTGAAAAACATAATTTAAAATGCATTGCTTTGGAGAAGAGGTTTTGTTTTTGTTCCCACAATAGAAAAGAGGCTATTGATTCCTTCAGAATTGATATGAATCATGTTTAATCAGGAGAGACATTTTGAATAATGGAACATTCATCACTCTGATGAAAACATTTTGTCTTTAATAATCTTCTTTCTATCTAATACTCAAAGTCTTATAAACAATTCATATATTTCTTCATCACCTACTTCCTATTCTTCTACATTTGCTGACATTCTTTATGGTGAAAGTTTCAGATAGAAAGAGAGTGTGCACAGAAATCTCAAATAACTTTAAGAGTGTCTGTATTTCCTCAATTGTATGATACATCTTTAAAGAAACAGTATAGTGATATTTTATTTGTATTGAAATGTGATTTTATTTGTATGTCAATAAAGTTGCCTTGAGGTCAAAGCAAGCCAGAGCAGAAGCTGAGCAGTAGTGGGGCATGCCTTTAATCCTAGCACTTGGGAGGCAGAGCTAGGCGGATCTCTGTGTGTTCAAGGACACAGCCAGCATGGCAGACACACGCCTTTAATCTCAATACCAACCATAGACGACCTGAAGGTCTGTACAAACAGGCAGTGACAAGGAGGGCATGTGGCTGGGTTTACAACCAATGAGAAAACAGAACAGAAAGTCTTTAAATAGACAGGATGCACAGAAGTAGGTCTCTTGAGGAGAGGAAGAACCGCAGAAGCAGTGAAGGGAACCATGTTTTCCGCTTTTGCTCTGACCCGTGGTTTTTAACTCTGCAATCGGTTCTGTGTTTCTTATTTAACAAGCTGGATACATCTACAAAACAGCAATTTGCTTCTCCAAAAGATCCTTTATGTTTATGTTCTAGTCTTATCTTTCCAGTTATGTGGTAGGTGTGTTCAGGTGTCTTTGATGGCTTTTCTGCTTCTTTGACATATTTATTTTTAAATTTCTAAACTACAACATTCACTAATGTGTTTAAATTATATTCTAACCTAAATGTCAGCACATATAAAACAGTGGTGATTTTGATTATAAATATAATTAATGTTTTCTCTGTCTTTTAAGATTTTTATGGCAAGGCTCCAAACTAAACTTTTAAATTGAGTTTGAAATTACCTAAAATATTATAACATATTAACAGATACCACTATAACTGCAAATAAAATGATAAACACTTACTGTTATATACATTCAGACACCATGCCTTTTTCAAATTCAAACTCCTTCAAGCTTTTTGATGACAAAAAGGGTTTAATTACATTCATAGTAACTAATTGCATGACAACATTTTTATACTAATAAAGAAATTGAATATCAATTGTTTTAGAATTATGTTTATTGTCTTACTGATTATAAATAGATTCCCCATGTATGTTAGCTATTTATTTCCTATAATACAGTAATTTATATACACATATATCAATTTTCATTTCTGCAGTGTCTATTGATTTTATTAATCTCTCTCAATTTGCATTTCCTAAAAGTTTTAAATTTAAATATTATTTCCTTAGACTACATTAAAATAACATATATTCTACTTATTTACTGCTCTCTCTCTTTCTCTCTCTCTCTCTCTGATGAAGGTCAGAGTATAACACACATTAGAGTTGTTTTGCTCCTTCCACTACATGGGTTCAAGGGATTGAATTTGCATCCTTCAGCTTCTGAGCAAGTGCCTTATCCTATGGTTGGACATAAAATAACATTGTCAAAGATACTATAGTAATTCAAAGCTCTTTTGATCTGTGGTAATATATTGTTTACCTCAATAAATCTGGCCTGGGAATCAGAGGACAAAACCAGCTTCTATATTAAACACAGAAGTCAAACAGTGGTAGTACACATCTTTAATCCTTGCATTCAGGAGGGAGAAATTCATCAAGATCTCTGTGAGTTCAAGGCCACACTGGAAACAGAGCTAGGCACGGTGGCACATGCCTTTAATCCCAGCACTAGGGAGGAAGGAAGATGGCAGGGCACAGGAAGGTACATAAGGTGTGAGTAAACAGGAGGTCTCTCTCCTTGGACTGAAGGTTTCATAGAGGTAAGCTAGTAGCTAAAGCAGTTCAACTGAGACCTCAGGGGTGAGAGGCTTTCAGTCTGAGGACTTGTGAAGACAGGACAGGCTGAGGAGCTGGCGAGGTGAGGTTGGCTGTGGCTTGTTTGGTTTCTCTGAACTTTCAGCTTTCACCCCAATATCTGGCTCCAGATTTTTTTAAATTAATAAGACTTTATAAGATTCATGTTACATTTGTTGCCCAACATTTGTGGCATGTATATTAAAAATCTGCCCACCTGTGGCCTTGCTTTCCCTAGCTCAGGCTGAGGTGCATGTGGCTGGATGTGGTAGTACACTCTGGTATGATTTGCTTAAAAAGGCAGAGGCAGGAGAATTCCAAGTTCAAGTTTTCCTCCATTCCCACTCAGCCCTGCAGTCCACAGCTGCTTATAAAAACAATCACTCAGAAGCTTATATTAATTAAAACTGCTCAGCCATTAGCTCAGTCCTACCACTGACTAGGTCTTACATTTAAACTCAGCCCATTTCTGTTAATCTTTATGTTGCAATGTGTTCCATGGCTTTAACTGTGTGCCATTACATGCTATATGCTGCTCCCTGAATGGCAGGCTGGTGTCTCCTGACTCAGCCTTGCAGCCTTCCTATAATTCTCCTTATTTGCTTATTGTTTCTACATTTCCTGCCTGGCTACTGACAAATCAGCACTTTATTTATTACCCAATCAGAGCAACACCTTCACACCATACAGAGTGATTTCCACCACACTTCCCCCTTTTTTATTTCAAAAAGGAAGGTTTTAACTTTAACTTAGTAAAATTACATATATCAAAATAATTATCAAGCAAGAATTATAGTTATAATATCTAGTCTATTTTTATTTGGCAAAAATAAAGAAAATATCATATATCCTATTTCTGTGAGTCTAAGGTTTCATGTCTTAACTTATCTTTTATCATTACTAAGGAAAATTATAACTTTCTATTCTTCAACTACATCAAAGACCCCTGAAGGATATTATATTACCCAAGTAAAAAAGGAGAGCATTGTAAGCATCTTCCAAAAAATCTAGAATAAGAGAGACATCTGCCTGCCTGGACAGTCAACCAAAGTTCCTCTGTAACTTTGGGTCATCCCTCTTCACATAGGCCTAGAGTCTTTCAGTCTTCCTTCTGTGTCCTGTAGAATGTCTGGCAGTTTCATCTGTGAAGCAGGAACCTGAAAGTCCATATTGCCATGCATAATTCCGTGGTCACCTTCCCATGGGTCCTGCATGTCCAGTCAATTCCACATTTTGTCAAGCAGTCCAGGCAAGAACAGTTTTTTGCCCAAATGGCTAACTTTTGCCATGAAGAAGATGAACTCTATATGGAGTGTCTTTGTTGCCCACCATCTTCCTTGAAGTAATTGGAGCTTACAGAAACAGACATGTCTCATTGTCCAAAAAGGCTAAGTTTTTAAAACATTTTAAATACTGTATTCTGTAGGTCTTTGAAGTGTTTGAAGGTTACTTACCTAAATGAATTATATCACTGTATACCTGTATACCTAGAAAACTTAACATGACTATAAGTTTGACTATCATAGAAGACTAATTATTAATCTGAATTTCTTGATTATCCATTACAATTTAAATGAGTTACATAAACATAATACCTTAAACAAGAGTAGAAATGTATATAAAGAAGTATAATTAATACATAGTATATGAGTTGGGAAAATTTTACAAAAATTCAAAGTTTGATAAAGTTATTATATGCAAATAAATTTAAAAGTTAAATAGATTCCAAAGTAATTAGATATGTTAGTGACAGATTATTTCAAAACTCAATTGAATTACATGGTATTATTTATTGATTAAATAAATGATACGGCAATATTAAAGTTTTGTTTTTTAAAAATATTTCATAAACATCTATTTATAAATTTTCTAATCACAAAATAACATGATTAGTCATATATATATATGTACACACACACACACACACACATATATATATATATATATCTTTTATATATATATATATAAAAGATTCAGTAATTACATATTATGGTACCAAAAAATAATAAGTGGAAGTGACCAAAATAAAAGCTAACTAGTACCATGATTCATATTGTACATATATTAATTCAATGCAATATTCAATGAGAAAATAAGTTTTCAAATGATATGAATATCATAAGAAAGCAATTGTATTTTGATAAGTGATGGCAGTTGGATTAAAATATTAAGGTGATAGCCATACAAAATGTTTTTCTTTGTATAAAAGGCATTGAGAAAGTATATCAATTATGCACATGATAAGATGATTTTGATTTCCTTACAGGAGACACATTTTCTATTTTAAAAAAGGAATACCTAATGCATAAGCGACATATCTCCTTAAAGTAAGATCAGAAATAGAAATGCAGTGGGAAGTCTAAAACCAAAAAACATTCTTGATCAGGTAAAATGGAAATTTCCTGACAACACATCAAGATGAGCTTAAATCAGATATATAGTAAATAGAGATAAGTTAAAAAAAATAGAAGTGATGTCAGCCATCAACCAAAAACCAAGGCTGCTGTGAGTATAACAGAAGCAAAACAGCAAACCAAGTATTTGCCCAATCACGCTGCTCTTATTTGATCATTCCTTTGCTGTTAAGCAAGCAGGAATCCAGTTGAATCAAAATAAGAAATAATAATTCACCAATGAAATTAAAATATGCTTTACCTATGAAGTATAAAGTAACTTGCAATTTTGAGACACATTACAAATTTTTCAGTTACATATAATACAAATATACATGTAGCTCCATTCTTATTTTAAAGAACTACATGCATTCTAAAAATCATAAGAAAAAAATTAATTATACAAGTCATAAAATCCCATTTTCAAATTTCTGAGTATTATTTTTACATTCCTCTGCATGTTTATAAATTAATATTTTGACAGATTTAAGTTGATTTTGATTATCTGGAACTGAAGATTTATTTTTGTTTGTTTTCAAACTTGTTATATATGTATAGCCACAGCAATGTTTATTATCTGCAAATTTGTCACAATATCAAACTATTCACTATTCTGTTATAGAGGAAGGAGCAGTTCAGAAGCTCCCATGCTAGCTGAGAAGCTATTGGAAAGCCAATTCATTAAAAGTTTGTGATTTTGGTAAAACAACTAAGCACCAAGGGATGGCTGCACACCATTAATTATATGGGAAACAAACAGTGGATTTGGAAGGTTATAAAAGAGAAGAGGATGTGCTGAGATTCACAAAAATCTATTTAATAATTTATTAATGGGTTCAATGTAAGTACAGACTCAGGAATACAGAACAAGATTCTGCTGCTAATCCAGCTGCATTTGTTCTGTCATTCTAACCAAGGGCAATGAAGACCAACCACAGGCCATGCTCTCTATGACTTGCTTCTCTCCAACAACTCAAATGAGTGCAGGACCCCTCTCCCTCAGGTCTTAAGTGGTCACATATGCAGACAGGACCACATCCTAGGGCTTCTTAGCCAGAATCCATTGGCTGAAATGAGCAAATCCCCACAACAAGAAGATATAAAGTTGAAAGAGATGTGAAACCCAGTGGAGTTATAGGGAAAAGTGGAGATAAATATAAAAAAGCTCCATTGAATGTATTCATATTATTTTAAAAGGAAAATTGTCAAATTTCATATAGAATAGCTATAAAAAACTGTTCCAAATAATATACTCTTGTCTTTTTAATAGTGATATAAAATATAGATTTATCATATAACTGGGTCATAACCATTTATATTAGAAAATATTTGTCTTTGTTTAGTTTTCACCATCATAATTATAATTATAACATAAATACTTGAAAATATTGGATTTCTTTTAAATTTTCCTAAAAAGGAAAAGGTCAGGGCTATTAAGCAACAAGTGACACTCAGTACCTATTTCATGTTAGAATGCTTCTCTACTATTACAAAATAAACACCATGACCAAAAGCAACTGGGCGAGGAAAAGTTTGATGTCATTTTATTGTTTCAGGTAACAGTTCATCATGGAGGGAATCCAGGAAAGGAACTTGAAGCAATCATTCAAAACACAGAAGTGAAAGATAATAAATATCTGAATGATAAAAATAAAGCAGATGGTAAATGATATAAAACAAATTAATAATTCAAGGAAGAAGAGATTATCAATCAGTTCTTTTTGTTAAAGAGTTCTGATCTCAAGCATCCACTGTCTATATAGAAATCACCAAGAAAAAGTTAATAACATATTTTGGTACAGAAAACATGCTAATAATGTGTTATGAATTATATATAAGCCAAGAAAATAAATGGAACTTGAAGCAGCAAGGAAAGCAGTATGATGCTATTTTTCTGAATGAAATGGCTCAGGAAGAGATGTAAGAAATACTACATGCAATTTTGATGAACTCTAATAATATCTATTTGAAGAGAACAAAAACACAATAATTTAACAAGTACTTGATGGTGCAGGCCTTAAACACTGTACATAGGCAAAGAGTTAAAATATAAGCAGGGGAAACCAGCACAGTAGCTATTTTGGTATAGGTAGAGTTGCATGGCATGAGTTTCCTTTCAATACATGTATAAATAAATACAAGAGTATAGAATACTGTGGTTGTTTGAATGTAATTGTCTCCTTAACCTCATTGGGAGTGGCACTATTAGGAAATGTATCTTTGCTGGAGTAGGTAGTACCTTGTTGGAGGAGGTGTGTCACTGTGTGGGTGGTCTTTGAGGTCAGGCATGCTCAAGATGTGCCCAGCATTTCAGTTCATTTCCTGTTGCCTGTAGATGTAGAATTCTCTGCTCCTTCTCTAGCACCATGTCTGTCTTCATGCAACAATATTACACCATGATGATAATAAACTAGTCCTCAGAAAATGTAAGACACCCAAATTAAATATTTTTTATAGCAGCTGCCATGGTCAATGCATCTCTTCACTGCAATAGAAATCCCAAGACAGGTACACATACAAAGAAGGCTAAAATATGGAAAGTTTTGACAATAGTGAATAATGTCTGCTTAAGAAGAAACATTGAACTACATATGAACTGAATTACTGTCAAGACTTATTCAAGTAAATACATGTTTCTTTTAAATACTTTTCATTTAATTTTAGTATTATGACAGAAAAAGGCTTCATTGTGAAGATAATGATGAAAACTTGTGCATTGGGGTCTTAGAAAATCTTAACTCTAGCCTTTACTTTTCATGAATGTAGTTCCTACTCCATATGTGTCTATGAGTTCCTACTACTTCAGTTTCTCTTGCATAGTTTCTGTGACTTACAGATTCTGTGGCTTCATTTTCTATGAACTCAGATTCTCCAATCTATGAATGGTTTCATGGGCTCATCTTGTGTCTTCATGTTCAGTGACCTCAGTTCCCTTTCCTCAGTAGATCTAACCTCAGTTTCTTTTACCTCAGAATTATGGCCTATTTTTTATGCCTGAACTGCTGTCAACACAGTTGCATCTTCCTCTTTATACTACCAAAATTTCTGTGGTGATTCCCAGGCATGCTTTACAGCAAGAAAGGCAAACATGATTCAGGAAGAGACAAGAAAGAAACTCAGCTCAGCCCAATTTTATTGTAACTGGTGCTGGACCAGGACAGCTAGTCTGACTCAGATTGATTTACTTTAGCCATATTTAAGTACAGCACAAATTTTGCAAAAATGCTTTCAGATAATAAAGCAGTTAAAATGTACAATTTAAGACATGTTTACATTGTGATTCTTTACAGGGTACATCGGGCTTCTTTCACAGGAGTAGGTACTGGTGACTCAGAGATATTGCCCAAAGTTTAGAAACTAGGAAATTTATCTGAGGTAAACATAACACCTGTGGGATGTTACAATTGGCCTGGCCCTAAGATAACATAGGAGCCATTTAGGTTGTTGCAAAACTCCAGTTTCTTTGGTTAATTTTTAATTACTAGTATTAATAATCTTAGGGTTTCTGGTCTCAGTATTTGTAACCTGAAAGTTTATGGCCTTGATTGCTGTGGCTTCTGTTTCCCTAAGCAACTTACTCAATAATTCTCTACCTTCTGTTTTGACACAGGTCTCCCACCAAATCTGAGGATTCCTGATTTTGTTAAACAAATTGGCCAAAAAGCTCCAGAGATCCTCCTGTCTCTGTTTCTACAGTGCTACAAATATTGTATGCACAATTGCTTCTGCCTTTTAAATTTGGGTTTGGCAAAACTGAGCACGAAATTATGCTAAACTGGCAAGTACTTTACCAGCCAATCTGCCTCCCCAGTCTTATTACTGTATTTTAAATGATCTCAGGCTGTGTATTCTGTTTCTCTAATCACATTTCTGTCACCTCATGTTCTATGACTTTCATTTCTACTAACTCAGTTTCTATTTCAATAATATGTATGGGTTTGGGTTCTAGGACATAAGTTCATATTACCTCAGATTTCATTGCATCATTTCCTATAGCCCTATTTTGTACATTTTCAGTTTCTATGGCCTCATTTTGTAAGATCTTATTTTCTTCATCCTCAGTTTTTAATACTCAGTAGTGCCTGAAGCTGGTGCTGTGACCTCAGTTGCTAAGAAATCAGCTTTAAATTTTCTTTCACAACAGTCATTTTGGCCTCAGCTTTGTACTTTATGTAGTATATATGAGATAAAATTCTACCAACTCAATTTCTATGACCTCAGGTTCTATATCCCAAATTTCTTTGGCATCATTTGTTTTTATGACAGCAGATTCTGTTGATACATTTCTTTTTGAATTTTTTATTTGTATTATTTTATGATAATTTTATACAAGGTATTTTGATCATATTCACCTGACCCCAACTTTTCCAAGATCCAGCAACCTGTCTTACCTAACCAAATTCAGTCATTATTTTACTTAAATCCATCAAGTAAAGCTGGCTATACTATCTTGAATGTGTGACCTTTCATTGAAGCACGATCAAATCATCAGAGGCTATAACCTTAATAGAAACTGACTATTCTTTCTCTAACAGCTATCAAGTGCCATGGGATCCCAGGCCCATCTCACCTTTCTTCTGTAATTTTACCTGACTTTACCTTGCATATGTATCATTAGTGCTATATCACCTGCTGTGGATTTCAAAGGGAAACTGCCCTTGTGGGAAAACTTGTAGGCATTCACAACCTCTAATTTTAAAAGTTCACCCATTTCTTCTCCAGTGATTCCAGATCCAAAAATATAATGGAGTATATCTTTGTTATGGCTACTAATACTGTGATGAAAGACCATGACTAAAAGCAACTTGGTGAATAAAAAGTTTATTTTGCTCAAAATTCCATATAGTAGTTCATCATCAAAAGCAGTAAAGACAGAAATATACATAGATAAGGAACCTGTCAACCGGAACTAATGCAAAGACCATAAATAGTTTGTGCTTATTGGTTGCTTCTACACACTTGCCCAGCTTGCTTTCCCATACTAATTGATTGATTGATTGAATGAATGATTGATTCTTCCTTCACACATTATATCCCAACTGCATTTTCCTCTCATGCCACTGCTCTCAGCTCCCTCTCCACCTCCACACTTCCCTAGATCCATTTTTCTACCATTTCCTTTCATAATAGGAGCAGGCATCTCAGGTATATCAATAAAACACAACATTACAAGTTAAAATAAGAATAGGCAAAAAACCCTCAGATGAAGGCTGGATAAGGAAGATAAGGGTACCACCAATAGCATAAACTGCTTTCTTAGAGAACTCAGGGGGCTATCAGCCCAGGGATGGTCTCACTCTAACTCAATGGACTGTACCCTCAAAAATCAAGCACTAATTTAAAAGATGGTTTAGTGGCTTGCTTGTATCTCATTCTTATGTACACATTTTGTTAATGGTAGTTCTCTCCTCTGATGACTCCAGGTTGTGACAATTTGAAAGAAAACTAGCTGATACAGAATATAATACAGATGTACTGTCTCTATATTTCATACCTTCTTTAATTTTGTCAAATACAAATATACTAGATATTATAACTGTAATTCTTGCTTTGCTTGATAATTGTTTTATTATATGTAATTTTACTATGTTAAAGTGATAACCTTCCTTTTTGAAAAAAAATTAAAGGGGAAGTGCTGTGGGATGTCTTTCTGTATGCTGTGAAGATGTTGCTCTGATTGATTGATAAATAAAATGCTGACTGACCAGTAGCCAGGCAGGAAGTATAATGTAGGCAGAATAAGAAGAGAGGAGAATTCTGGGAAGTGAAAGGCTCAGTCAGGAGATGCTGCCAGTTGCCACTGCCATGAGAAGATGTAAAGTATCAGTAAGCCACAAGCAATGTGGCAACTTATAGAATAATAGAAATGGGTTTATTTAAGATATAAGAACTAGATAACAAGAAGCCTTCCATGGCCATACAGTTTGTAAGTAATACAAGTTTCTATGTGTTTACTTGGGTCTGAGTGGCTATGGGCCCCGCAGGACTGGAGAAATCTCCTGCTACACATATTTTGGCCAGTTGTGGATTTCTAAGTTAATCATCATTTATTGGAGTGAAAAAGGGACTTTATCAATGACGATTGAAAGATTCACCAATTTCTTGAAATAACAATAAATCTGTTGTGTGATATTTTGATTGTAATCTGGCAAATAAAACATGCTTCAAGTAATAGGGTAGAACTATACAATAGCTGACCAAAATTAACCATAGAAGTTTAGAGGATTGTATATAGAAAGGACACAGTAAATAATAAGATGGGGCAGAAAGAGGCTTTCTTCCCTTTTGGAAAGAGGAATGGAAGAGGTAGGAGGTGAATGATGGCCGCTCCCTACTTCTATGATGTTTCAAGTTCTTACCCAGATACATAACTTATGATTTTATTATTGATAAAGATTAATTAGATAAACATTTCATTTGGCATCCAACTTTTGAGGCATGAATTCACAAGATACTCTCTTGGCTTTGCAGGTGCCAGCATCCACTGGAGCTACATATGGGAGTTGCAAGCACTTTAGTCATCATACTGCTGGCTGGATTTTCATTTCCTTCCACAAGCTCTCTCAGTAAGTTGGGGATTTCCTTTTCCTGCTTTTCTACAGCAGTCCCCACAAGCACCAAACTTAGCAGATGCCTGGGCTCCAAATGCCCTGGAGTTATCACTTCACCACTAACCAGCTCTGACTTTTTTTGACAGTTCTGGGATCTCAGTTCCTGACAATTACACATGCTGCTTTGTAGATGTAACCATCTTGTTAAATAAGAAACACAGAGTCAAATACAAAGTTAATAGCCAAGAGGTCAGAGCAATAGCTTAGAGCTGAAAACCTTACCCTTGACTGCTGCTGCTGTCTTTCCTCTCCACAAGAGCCCTGCCACATCTGGTGTCCAACTTTTGTGGTACCAATTTACAAAAAAGCTGCTTGCCTGTGGCCTTGCGGGCCCCAGCTCAGACCCGAGCTACCCTCAGTCAGTTGTGGTGGCACATTGTTTGGATTTACTGAAGGAGGCAGAGGAAGGAGGATCCTGAGTTTGAGGCTAGCCTAGGAGGCTTACTAAGGAGAAGCTGCGGCCAGACCCAGTCACAAACAGTGTCAGTGGGACCACAAAGGCAGCAGCTGCTGCTCAGAGTTGAAGGCCTCTTCTCATCCTGTTGGTGACTGTGGTGATGCTGCTACCTGGGACAAAGAGTTTACTACTGATTGTTCAGAGAAGAATTGCTAGGACCATCATGTTACAAGAAAGCATTGACAAAGGTCAGTTTGGAAAAGTTTGGTAAGACAAATGGTGGGGAAAAATGGCTGTGAAGATTTTCTCTTCTAGGGAAAGAACATTCATGGTTGTAAGAAACAGACATTTATCAGATTGTGATTACTCCAAACCACAAAGGAGGCACAAAAAAAAAATTAAATGAAAAAGTCTACAGGGAACCATGACCATGCCTCAGTGACTTTGAAATTTTCAAATAGGTGGTGGGATCCCACAATGATGATTCCACGTGGACTATGATAAAGCCATTAAGCCAATTAACACCACAGAAAGATTGACTTTGGAATACAAACTGGTCAGGACAATTTTGAAATGACTAGCTGAGATGATCCTGCCTGACAGGCTACTTGAACAAAGACTTGTGACAAGCTCTGAATTTTCCTATTATGCAGAAACTAGACAAATGATACAGGACTTGACAGTTAACCCAAAAACTTTCTTTTCAGGATTTCCTAAAGATGTCTTCACCCCCAGAAAGCAGAAAGTATTCTTAAGAAAATGACACCCACATTCCCAAGATGTGGGATGGGAGGTTTTTGGTCATTTAATGAGTTTTGGATATTGTCATTATTTACAATGCTTGGTTACCTGTTGTTAATTGTTAATGGTCAGGACAAAAGAAGAACCAGGAGATTAGATTCAGAGATTTTGTTTGGAAAAAAAAAGAAAGAAAGAAAAGGAAAAAAATATAGATATGATGTACATCATAGAATCTACTCTGAGAAAAAAGATGAAGAAATAATAGGATACATGGGTAGATCATTGAATTTACTGTAAAAAGAAAAAGAAGATATAAAATTGACAAAAGGTAGATTACTGTATCTATTATGAAAAGAAAAAATACTTTTAAAATGGAACTACTTATTTCACATAGGATAAGTAACAAAAAAACATTTTTGTCTGAGTTTATCAAATGTTACTGGACTGGACATTTTATATATATATATGAATGATGGAGTTTTTTGTCTGAATTTGTCAAATGTTAATGAATGACATCATTAATGTAATCTTGGCTGTGTATATTGTATATACTTATTGGATATGGTTTTTGTTGTACTAGCTATAAACTTTTTAAAATTTTAGACAAGAACAGGCAAAATGTGGTGGTATTGTGTTCCCTGAAATATTGTGCATGCTAATAAATTTACCTGGGGTTAAATAATAGGACAGCCACAATATTAAACAGAGAGGATAGGCAAAGGTAGCACACACCTTTAATCCTTCCATTACAGAGGCAGAGATTTACCTGGATATCTGTGTGTTCAAGGATACAGCAAAGCATGGGGACTCATGCCTTTAATCCCAGGGAGTGATGACACAAAACAAAAAGATATATAAGGCGTGGAGGCCAGAAACTAGCAGCATTTTGGATGGTTAAGCATTTGGCTGGTTAAGCTTTTAGCTGAGATCCATTCTAGATGAAGACTCAGAGGCTTCCAATCTGAGGAAACAGGATCAGCTGAGGAACTGGCAAGGTGAGGTAGCTGTGGCTTGTTCTGCTTCTCTGATCTTCCAGCATTCGCCCCATATCTGGCTCAGATTTGATTTGATTAATAAGACTCTTTAAGATTCCTGCTACACTGCTTATTGCATATCCCCTTGTGTCCAACTTTCAGAAAGCTGGCTGTTTCACTTATCTTTCCTGTGGGCTGTGGGCTTCCCCTAGACCCCCTTTTCAGGCTGCTGCCACACTAGGAGAGCCACCTTGACACCCACCTGGGCATGTGCACATACTCTCAGCTCACAACTATGCACAATTAGTGGCAGCTATCTACAGAAATGTTGTGCACTTCCTGTGTTCGTTGGCCAAATATGCTACACATGAGAGCCAGCCTTATACTTTACTGTCATCTTCTGAAAAATTGTTGAGACAACTTGGAATTCTTACAGGGGGAAATTGGTCTTATAAAAGAAAATTAGAGAGTTTTCCCATATTAAAAAAGATGAAACAATATTAAGGTGGAGGGAGTTAGGTCTCTGTATGATTGATTCCACAATGGATTATTTGAAAATGAAACAAATAATGGCATAATTAAATTAACTGGAATTTATATAAGACTGATTATAATCATTATCAGTTTGTTAATTCTTGTTTTATCTCTAAAAAGTTGGTTGATGTCAGTGCCAAATATAAGAAATTGACTGAGAAGATTCATCCTTAGAAAAGGTTACTAGAGAAAATAATGCAATTATGACTGATAAGTTACAAGTCTTAGAAAAATTTATTAAAACATATAGTGGAAATATTCATATACATACAGAGAAATTTAAAGGAGAACCAATATAGCCATTATGTTATGAAACTGAAGAAGAACAGCTCAAGGTTATTAAAAAATTTTAATTTGTCTAGTCACCATACAGGAAAAACTACCAAATGGTAGGTATCCCAAAGGCTATGGAAGAGCTCACTAGACACCTGTGGAAATGTGAGATTTGAGGAGATTTAATGTACAAATAGTCTCATATGGTATGCATTCACATTTTTGAGGGAGATGTTGTTAAATTCATGAACAAGACTGGAAGAAATAGTTACATCAATATTGTAACCTGGTCCCCAATTACAGTGGAAAAACTGGTGAAAGAATGAGGCTAGGACCATTGAAAAACAAACTAGGGCTAGAGGTACTGAAATTTCCCAGGACCATCTTCTTGGAGAAGGCTATTAGGTTGAAATACAAACATAGTCCATATTTGACTAGCACACAATATCTCAGTGCTAAACAACAGTTTTGAATGCTTGGGACCAAGTTTCGGGAGTCAGAAAGAGAACTGAGTCATTTATGAAAGTTATACAGCACCAAAATTAAACTTCAGAGAATTTTTACAAAGATTTACTAGAGTTGTAAATAGAAAAATACCAAATCCAGAAGCTAGACAAATAATAAGTGAATCTTTGGTTTTTGAAAATGTAACTCAGAATGTGATCATGTAATCAGGCTCTTAAGGGAAAAATCAGCACCCATATAAAAATGAATCTGAGATATAGTAAAAATTGAGTATCATAACCATGATGACACTTGGATAGGACAGGTAATTTCCAAAGGCTTAAAGAAAATAAAAAAGGCAAATGTGGCAAACAAGGTCAACTAAAAAGGGATTATTGTGAGGATATTTCTAGAAATAAAGTTTCTTCTAGGAATAATCAAAACAGAAGGCTTCTGTCTTCTGAAGTATGCAGAAGGTGTGGGAAAACCTGATATGGAACCAATGAGTGCAGATCAAGAAAGGACAGACAATGTAACCATTTGACCTCCTGAAATGCCCACAAGAAGCCCCCTGTAAAATATTGTTTAGTCATTCCCTGTAACATATGGGGGAAACTCCTCTACAGAGCAGTTAAATGACCAAGTGACAAATGTAAAAAAAAAAAAATACTGCTCTGGATGATAAAACAGTTTTACAAGCTAAAAATTTCAGTAGAAACCATGATGCAAATATATTGGCAAACTGTAAATCATCAAAGACAAAAATTAGAAATAGGAATAGATGACATTGTAATTGAAGGGTTAGTAGATGTTGGGACAGATTTAATAATAATTGCAACAGAATTATGGCATGCAAGTTGGCCTCTTCAAGAGGTAAATGTTCAGCTTTTAGGAACTGGAACTTTATCTTAGGTGAAACAAAGTGAAGGTGGGCTGATTATATAGGTCCAGAAGAACAGAAAGGAAAATAAAAGTCATATGTGGATAATGTATCAATGAGTTTTGGGGGATGTAATTTGATAGAGCAACAGAATACCCAGATTAACATTCCCCTAATCTCAGAAACAAACCATAAAGTAACATACATTTCTGAGAAAAATACTAAAAGTCATTATAAAGAACAGTCAATGGCCATTCAATTTGTACATAAACAGATCAAAACAGCTGCTGATGTTTCAAAGGTACCAACAGCCCTACCTTTAAAATGGTTAAGTGACATGTATGCATACAAGAATGGCCTTGGCCATCATAAAAATATTCAGGCTTTAGAAGAGCTGGTACAGGGACAGATAAACTCTCAACATATTGAAGAATCAAACAGTCCCTGGAATTCTCCTATATTTGGTATTAAAAAGAGATCTGAAGAATGGAGAAGGATAGCATATTTGAGAGCCAGGTAATTCAGCTGATTAGATCACTAAAGTTTGGACTTCCTCTGCCTTCTTAATTACCTTAATCATTGTCTATTATATTAATTGATTTAAAATACAATTTCTTCCATATACCTTTACAAGAACATGTTAGAGAAAAATTTGCCTTCACTGGACTACTTATACTAATTCTCAGCCAATTAAAATTTATCAGTGGAAAGTTTTCCCACAATGGTTGTTAAGGAGGTCCACTGTGCCAATATTTTGTACAACAGCCATTGGAAATAATCTATAAACAGTTTCCTCAATCTAAAATTTACCATTATATGGACCATATCTTACTAACTGATTCAAATGTAGATACCTTAGAGATAATGTTTGAAGAAGTAAAGAAAACTTTGCCTTGTTGGGGATTACAAATTTCTCCTGAAAAATACAGAGTATATACTTTTAATTACCTGGGATATGAGAGGTTACAAAAAAATTCAACCACAGAAAGTAAAAATCAGGAGAGAATCAATTATGAACACTTATTGATTCTCAATAATTGCTAGGAGATTATAATTGGCTTTAGATCTCGCATCAAAATTACCCACATGTCAGTCTTAATGAGACTTTACAAGACATTCCAGATTCAGAAAGAATGTGGCCATTTCTATGCCAATCTGTCAGCAGTTGTCACAGATTTTACATGCTTTTTTCCCACCTGTACTCTGTTAGCACAGTAAGTTAATTGAATGAATTTAATTATTTTTTTCTTAATTGACATGTAAATATACTTATTTTGTCTTTAGTTATTTAAATGTTAAAAATTAATCTCATTTACAACCCAATTATAGCAAAATTTACTCCTTTATTATAGATTCAATATGACACCAATTTCAAACTACATTCACTAATTTTTACATTACAGAAAAAAGGTAATATAAATATGTATATAGTTAAAATTATTCATCAGATGGGAGATAAACTTGATGAAAGTTAATTTTTAAAAACACCTTCTGATTCTTGAAAAAAAATCTTTTATTTGAATATTGGTTCACAAATCCATACACCCCAGCCACTCTGAACACACCAAAAAATGAACACCCCAAGCTTTACAGAGAACCTTCTTGTCTACCTAAGAAATAAAAATGCTATGATTCTTCTGGTTTAAGTAGAGTTAATGTCTTTAAAGTAGATCATGATAAATCATAAAATTTACCATTCTTGATAGTTATATTTTGGATCATATCAGTAGAATGGTCTGTATCTGCCACAAAGTAATGAATATTAACTTACCAAACAATGGTATTTTAACATAATTGTAAGGGAATAAATTGTACATCTCTTCAATTCATATATGAATTAACTACTAGTTTCCAGTGATATTTTTTCCAGAAAATCCACTTACTGGAGATTGAACTATTCTAAGGAAGAATACACAAAATTTAAGTATGCTTGAAAATAAGTTTGGTATTCTTTTCATAGTATTCCACTTTAGCCCACACATTCCATGCTCTGCAGAAAAAAAAATAACTTTTGATTCCAAGTTTGATGCTAAAGCAGTAATACCTCAGCAAATAAATGTGTCAGCTTCATGGTTGGTAATGTAGTGATATACATGAAATGTTACAGTGAAAAGATGTTCTTTGGTCTTTTCATTATAACTATTGTATAGATGTTGACCTCTATGTAGCCCCTTGGGGATTTAGGTGTCTCTTTGATTATCCTAGACAGGTTTTGTTATATCACTATGTCATCATATATGACTTTTAAAATTGTGCTCTTAAAAATGACACCATTTATGGGGCCAATAAAGTATACAATTTCTCTGGAGTTTAGGTGATTCTAGTGAAATATTGAAAACCATGCTATACTAAATACATTATCATTGGAACTTTCCACTAAGCAGTTAGAGAATTAAAATGTTTTCAGTAACATATCATTTTGTACTCTATTTTCAAAATAAATGATATGAAAAAGATGTAAAGGTTTTTACGTGTGCTTCTAGTTTAATGATTTTTTTCCTCAAATAATCTTCAAAGATGTTTCTTTGTGTATTTTATAATAAATTATTTAAAATGTTTAAGTGAGTCACATCTTTAAGTAGTCATATTTTCTTCATTTTTCTCTTATTTTTACTTTCATGTTAAGTTCATTAATCCCATGAAAATGTGAACAAATAGAGATATGGAAGTCTTTCAAATTAGAATGATTATTATAATGTGGATGTCATTGGGTGAAGTGATACAAGGACATAATTTAATGTCACCAAGAGAAACAATTGTCATATAATCAAGGGATAATTGTGAGTCACTGAGAAATGCATTTCCTGACTATGTGAAGTATTTTCCCACTCAGTGATTTTGCCTAATTCCCTGTCATTCCACTCAATGTTGAAGGGCAACCATATATCCCTACTGTAAACTTAATTTTAAATTTTATCAAAGTTTATTTAAAACCAAGAAGTCTGATTGTTCAGAATATTTTATCAGATATGAAGTTTTGTAAACAGGGTTGCTGTGGGATGTTCTGTATGTCAAATGTGTTGCTATGATTCGTTAAAATAAATAAAGTGCTGATTGGCCAGTAGCCAGGCAGAAAGGATAGGGTAGGAGGGACAAGGAGGAGGAGAATTCTGGGAAGTGAAGGCTGAGAGAGACACAGCCAGCCACTGCCATGACAAGAGATAAGGTACTGGTAAGCCACGCGCTATGTGGCAAAGTATAGATTAATAGAATTGGGCTAAATATAAGAGTAAGAGCTAGACAATGGTAGGCCTGAGCTAATGGCCAAGCAGTTTAAATAATATAAATGTCTGTGTGTTTACTTTACAAATGGGTTGTTGGACTAACAGGGCTTGGTGGCACCTGGAGGGAAGCTCCTCAACTACACAGGGTAAAGATCATCACAGGGCCATTGATGCAGCATGAGCTGAAGCCACGTTAAAAAGAAAAAAAAAGTTCACCAAATACTTCACAAGGACAATTTTAATATGAGATAGCATGATTGGCAACAACATTCATTCTTGGTGTTAGTTTTTATAATCCTCTATTGAAGAACAAAGTTTACTCTCTTGCAAGTATCTTGCCAAAACTATACATGAATAACAACAAATAGCAAAAATAGCAAATTTTAATATGAAAAGTTTTATTCTAAGTAATCACAGACACTTCAGGCAATCTCTACAATTGTTCTAAAGGGAATATTTTTGGTTATAGCATAGAGAATCTAATGTGCAAATATCTTCACCAAATTACTAATGACAGATATTATAATGCAACTCATAGCTTTACAAGTTTCTCTATGTGATAATTTAGTTATTTTTCAGATTAAACTATTAAAAATTATTTTAAAAAACTATTTTGAAATTCTAACATTTTCTCATTTACCAAGTTTTACTGGGAACTTCTAGGTAAGCAAGCATCCTCCCCTGCATATTATGACTACCCTTCTTGGTTTTCTTGGACATTACCCCCATATTGGTTCATTGTAACAGAAAATGAGTTGCTATCATGAAAACTGTCACATTCCCTGTACCTGAAGGAACATATGAGACTTAGAGAACAAAATTATTGATAAGAAGTTTATGAATGTAAACCAAAATTTTTGAAAGTTAACAAAAACTGAAAATAGTAGTAAATACAATTTATGTTTAAATTACATTTAATCTCATTACTATTTCCAATTTATATTTATACATATCTCCTTCTCCAAAATATATTGTTTGTAACAAAAGTATCAGACAATTTTCTCAAATGCACTGGGTAAAGGAAGACTACCTTCACTGAAAGGACTTAGTTGAAAAGAAACATTTTTTTTTTCTTTTTTGGCATGATATGGGAGGAATGTGTATGTGTTAGATTTATGTACTGTATCTTGTCAAATTGATAGGTAATGCTCATTTGACAATTTTTAATTCCTTTAACATAGAACAGTCAATGACAGCATTAAAAAAGAAAAATATCAGTGAGGTGGTTTTACACTGAGGTCACTGAAAATACTAATACAGACCTGAAAGAATATTGAGTACAATTGAGGTTAGTCACTAACATGTCTTTTTAACTACATGAAGAAAAATGTGACAAATCAGTGAGCATTCTACACTCACTTATTCTCTGCAATCAGGCCAGTTAAAGTCCCTGTATACAGAATTTTCTCAAGTGAAGGATGAGATCTTGTCCTAGAGATATTGGTAATTTCTGCTTGCTTGATGAGGAGAGGTTTGATGGCTTGATTTTCTTGTATGTTTTGGCCCATTTTAGTTCATCCAATCTTGAGAGGCTGGTGCTATATACCATGAGAATGTAGTTAACATTACTTGGATATATATATATATGGATTCAGTGTGTTACAAAGAGAAAGAAAAATGTAAAGAAGGCATAGTAGAAATGAAGAAGAACATATGATGGATTTGAGAGAAGCAATGGTCTGGGATAAGATGCAGAGTGAACACGAGAATTTGATGTTGTAATGTATATATTAATTGTGTAATTAATCATACTGTTTTAAGTTAGGAAATTGCCAAAATGTTAATTTAAGATCCTTAAACTATCAATGAAAAAGTCTTTAGACCACAATACAGACAAAGAAAGTGCAAATATTGAGAAGTTAGATTAACTACAGCAGTTGAATTCTCTAAAAATCAGAAAATACAACCATTTTCAATGATTAAGATTTCTTCTTAGTGATATGGCATTCATATAAATGAATATTTGCTACATTTTACCAATTCTTACCCAATATTTTCATAACAAGTTAAACATTTGCTTTTCACTGGGCATGGTAGTTTATGTCTTTAATCTGAACACTTGGGATACAGAGGCAGGTGGATCTCTTTTATTTCAAGGCCAGACAGGTCTACAAAGTGATTTCCAGGACTGTTAAGGCTACACAGAGAGACCTTGTCTCAAAAAAAGTTATTTTCATCCATTGCTAGGTTCATGGTTAGCCCCCTATTACAAGCACAAATATTCAAAAGAAATAGATGATGATAGTTCAGTGAGATGGTTCAGTGGATAAAGACATGTGTGGTGCAAGCCTGAAAATTTGAGTTCAATTCCTAGAACCAACATACTGGCAAAAAGAGAGAATCAACTTAAAAAAGTGGTCCACTAATCTCCATATATATTGGGATGTGTGTCGCTGTGCATTGCAACACATATACCACATACTCACATAAAAACAATACTAATACCAATAATGCTCATAATTTCTAAAGAGAAAGTAATACAAATTCATTTATTTTTTTTCTGTTTTAATTGATTTTTGGGAAGTTCATATCATGCACTCTATGCCTACTTATCTTCTAGTCCCACAGTATCCTCCTCTCACTCTTGTAGTGTTAGCCCCCAAAGGGAAGCTAAAAAGGAATAATAAATAAGACAAGAATAAACAATAATTTTAAAAAAGAAAAATCCTTTGTTCCTCCATCTTTCTTGCCTCTCCATCACCTTTTCACTCATCTTAGTGGCCCTGAGAACTGCTGTATATCATGCAGTATACCCTTCTGCCCAAACAGTATGACTTGCAAATGTTCATTGTGTAGTCAGTTGTTTCATTTAATATGTATTTATTCCATAAATTCTTCAAAATTAAGGGCAGAAAGAATCATATAACTGTGTATTTTTCCAGATTTGATAGAAAATTATATTGTCTTGTTGAAGTTTGATAAGATTAAAAAAAATCAAATGTAATATATAAAGACTACTTAATAAGGTCAATTTGCTGAGGTGTCTTTAAAGATAATAATGATCTTTTGCTCTGGCTTCAGGGAAGCCATTTATGCCATCCATTTATTATGGCATCAAAAATCCAGTAAGAAACTAATGAGACAAAAGGTCAACAATGACCAATATAAATCACATGATGTCTTATGGGGGAAGATATGAAAAATCATGAGAAACAACTTACCACTTCAGCTGTTTCCTCAAATGTACTGTATTGGGAGGGTGCATGTCTCAAACTCCTTTAAAGACACACATTGTTATGGCAGTACTGAGTAATTAATGCTTAATGCATGTGTTGCAGTAATGAAACATGAGAAAAAGAGAAAAAGAATTGATGTAATTCAGAGGTCTTTTGAATGGAACTAAAACAATTAAGTGATAATAGTTTGAGCTAGCAAAGGGGAAATTATTGTCAGGGATATTTTAAGTTATATAAACTATGTGTTTATAATTATAAAAATTTGGAAATGCTGTATTAGTTAATATTTGTACCTATAATTGTGGATTGATTGTACGTCTAATATTTGTGCCTTGTTAATATCTGAAACTTGTATATTTAGAGCATTTTCATTGTTTAGATTCCTAAAAATCACCGTCTTCATTAGTCAATTGAGTGGAGTACAAAAGGGATGGGAGATAAAAATGATAAGGGTTGAAAGAGAAAATAAATATGTATAATGACATGTACATATGTGAAATCCATGAATTTGTATGTTAATTTTAAAAGTGAATAAAATATATTTTAAAAAGGCAGATTTATTTAGCATTTTAAGTTTGGGTTCTAAGTAGGTAGAGTATTCATACTTAACAAGGTCTATGTCATTACACACAAAAAATTCTGAACACATGACTCTAAATACAATGTAAAAAATATAATTATCATATTTGTATTCCTATAAGATAGACATCTATCTGGGCCTATATCATGGAAAGAATGAAGTACACATGACACATGAAGGCTTGTGTTTATAGGATAAAGAAGAACACTAACATTTGAAATCTGTTTCTGACATTCTATGATTTAATAGGAATGAGTAGGAGATTTCTGTATAGACAGAAATGTTTCTTCAGGAATCAGAGTGCTTGGCTGTTTGAAGTGAAGAAATAAAGAGATGAAGCATGAAGTTCAAAGTCAGAAAAATTTTCAATGAAATACAAATTTAAAACAGTATCAGCTGACAAACTGTGTATGAAGAAAAATCTATTGTCAGGGAGTCTTTCATATGCAGACTGTCAAGAGCATTATGGGAGTTCATGGAAGGTTAGATACTGAGAAAAGGCAAGATTTCTAAAAAGACTTAAAATATGGAGCTGATTGAGTTTTAGATGAAAATATATGAAGAAAATGATAAATATGTAGCTGTGTCTTTTTCCTTTTATATCCATGGTTTCTACATCTATTGTTTACTAGATTCTTTATAAAAAATATTTGGAATAATCCTACATCTTGACTGACAAATTGTAGAATTATTTCTTAGTTTTGTTTCCCTAGACTTTTTATATTACTCTTATTTTAGGTAATACAAGTAATTGTTATATTTAACAGTACATTGCTGTGGATATCTGTATGCTGTGAATGTGTTGCCATGATGGTTAATAAAGTGTTAATTCACCAGTAACCAAACAGAAAGTATGGGCAGGACAAAGAAAGAGGAGAATGATGGAAACAGGAGGGCTCAGTCAGGAGCCGCTCCTAGCCACTGCTGTGAGAAGCAAGATGTGAAGGCAGAAATGGAAAAAGGTACCAGGCCAGGTCATGTGGCTAAACATAAATAAGAATTATGGGTTAATTTAAATGTAAGATATAGTCAGTAATAAGCTTGAGCTAATGGCCATACAGTTTGTAAATAATATAAGCCTCTGTGTGTTTACTTGGGTCCAAGCAGCTGCAAGACTGGTAGGTGAGAGAAAGTTATCCTTACCACCAGCAGGCTGGGAAACAGAAAAACTCTAGCTACAGTACAGATATAAGCAAACAATATACAATATTATAAAAAGTATTAGATAAAACACACATTCTAGTTCATTTTGGGGGTCCTGGACTAATTATCTGACCTCCCAGATCAGTACCATGGAATTAATTCTTTGCAAAAGGAATTAAAAGGGTTTTCTCCTCTACTCTTGGGGAGTAGTTCTCAGACATCTATAGCAAATTAACATTTATAACAGTTATTACTAGTTTCTAAGCAATATTCTTTAATTCCTTCATATACCTTGATTAATAGAATGATATATGTTCTATTGTTGGAAACTGAGATGTTGAATTTTGAGTGGTTAATGATGGGTCTCAAATGATGTGGAGCTCCAAGATAGTTAATTGTAGGGGATAGACATACTAGAAAGGCATAACATATTACTACAGGTGTGAAATTGTGAATTTCATTATACAGACTCAACTTCTGAGAAGAAATCAAGGACTGAAATGGTGTTTCAGTATCATGGTTAACAATGTTATCTGTAGGTACTAAAACTCTGATAACATTTGAATAAAAAATGTTGGATAAGCTTTCCTGGTTGTCAATGCTGTGTTCATTTTGTTACACATCAAAATATTGGGAGAGAAAATAAATCTTAACCTCACATGCACACAATGGAGAAAGTTTCATGTGCAGGACTGTATCTGACTTCACACTGTGCATCTTTTCCATGCTTCTCAGTCTTCTGTCAACTTTAAACAAACTAGAGTCATCTGCAATGAGGGAGCCTCACATGAGTACATCTCCATCAGATTAACTTGTAGGCAAGTGTGTGGAGCACTTTCTTGATTGATTATTAATGAGAGGAACATCTTAGTGTGGATGTTGCCGTCCTCTGGGAGGTAGCCCTGGATATGTAAAAGCAGGCAGATCAAACTGTGGACAGCAAACCTGCAAGCAACACTCCTCCATGGCTTCTGTTTCACTTCCCACCTCCAGGTTCTCAACTGACAGTCCTTCTCTGACTTTCTTTCTTGATAGACAATAAGTTATACAACAAAATAAACCATTTTCTCTACAAGATGTTTTTGTCCATGGAGTTCACCACATTATTAGAAGTGCTGAGAGCCAAATATGTATCAGATTGAGAGTGATTACTATGATGCATCTGTTCTGGGAAGATCATGAAAGTATTTGGAGCTATAGACTGGAGGAGCCATTGCATTCTCCTCCAATGAATAATGAACAATTTATTTGAAACTTGCCACTGAAAGCAGATGAGATAGTGGAGTCATGGTTTGTGATGTTTCAAAGGGAATTTTTTGTTTGTTTGGGTTTGATTTGTACTTTTTATATTCATTTTACATACCAACCACAAATCCCCCTCTCACTCCTCGTCCCTTCCTCCCCTCCCCTTTCCCACCATGTTCTCCTCATCTAATAGTGTAGGGGGAACAGCTAAGCCTGGTACACTCAGTTGACACAGGACTAAGCCCCTCCCCATTTTATCAGGGGTGAGCAAGGTGTCCCACCATAGTTGAGCAGAGGTACACAATCATGCACCAGGCTGAGTTCTGAGAGTGTAGTCAAAGAGCAAGGAGACTCAAGATCAGGAAGGGGAAATCTGCAGCACAACCTAACCAAGCTCAAAGAAACTCACAAACTTTAGACTGGGAGCTGTGGAACCTGCATGGGACCAGAGTAGATGGAGACAGTTTTGTAGCTGGGTCTGTTTGAGGGGTCCCTGGCAGTGAGATCAGGATCTATCCCTGGTGCATGAACCAGCTTTCTGGACCAAAGAGAAGTAAGTTTCAGAGTAACTGAAGGCACTAAGGGATTTTCATGTGACATTCTGCATTCAAAATTAGGGTATTGTGTCAGAAGGAGATGATCAATCAGTTGATAAACAGGATAAGCACCACTGAAGTAAAACTCTTGTTTTATGGGAAAAATAGGTAGTGGCTAGCTAGGGCTGACAATTCAGGTGTAATTAATGAGAGACCAGAATCATTGAGATTAAATCCTCTGGGAAGTATTTACTCAGCGTCATACCAAAAGCCAAGGTCTAGCAGAGAACCAAGGTTGAAATTCAACCTTGGCATTATGCTTGTTAATGTGTGGAACAGTTTACCACATGTGCCTGATTTTGGCAGCATGAGAGCATGATAAGTTCATGAGAGATGCTTAGGCTTAGCATTGTGTGAGACCACTGGTGAAGGCACAGATTCAGTGGTCACTGAAGCCCCACAACTAAAGGGGTTATAGAAGCTGAGGACTGGCACCATATGATGAAGTTGGTGGCCCTGAACAGAAGCCAGGTGTCCATTTGTGAAAGTACAGCCTGTGGATATTCCAGTGAATTGGAGATGGGAGGACCATGTGATGACAGACAAGGACACTGCCAGGTGAAGCCTGCAGAGTATCTGAACCAGGACACAATCATCATCATCCTGTTGTAGAATTCAGAGCTGGAGAAGTGTACCTACTCACACTTTGAAGCCTAGAAGGTTGCAATGAATTCCATACATTGAACACTGTATTATTCACAGTGTTAGAGTTTGGTTTTATTTTTATTTTGCTTGTAACTTCACCCTGGGTGTTTCTTTCCTAGAATAAGAAGTACAAAATTTATTTTTGATAGTTACAGTAGCTCATGATTGAGAGATTTTTGTCTTTTAAGAGACTTTTTAAGAGACCATTTTACATTGTGATATTATTTTTTAAATGTCATCTTGGAGATGAACAAGAAAAATCATATGTATTTATAGTAATGTATTTCTTTCTCAAGTTGTAAAAGGCTTATTGCTATAGAGTCACCTGAGAAGAAGGAACCTTAATGAGAAATTGCCCATATAACATTTGTTTTTGAGCAAATCTGTGGGACATTTTCTTGATTGGTTATTGATGTAGGAAGGTTTGGTCCACTGTAAATTTTGCTACCTCTGGTCAGGTGAACCTCTATTATATAGAAAAGTTACTGACTAAATCAGTAAGAACTAATCTTCTGTTATGACTATTTCAATTCCTGCCTCCTTGACCGCCTGGTAGGGTCTTGCACTGGCTTCACTTCATGGTGGACTTTAACCTATACAGCAAATAAATCTTTCCTTTTTCAGTTTATTTTAGTCCTGGCAACTATCACAGCAACACAGGGCAAACTAGAAAATCTCCTTTGGTTAATTCTGATTTTTGTCTTGCTTGCAATAATCAGACAACAGTTTCTAGTACACTTCTGCATTAAGTAAATGAACCAATCAAGCAGGCCAAGGAACATGCAAAACTTTTATTAGCAGACTAAAAATGAGAGAGCATGGGAACACTAAAACTTGTGGTTTGTTTGCATGCAAAAATGTTTTATAGGGGAATGTACCTTTAACATGGAAAGTTGGACTTAACTCTAGATAATTGTTTCTCCAAATAATATTTTTATTCAAAGGAAAATGACTTTTAAAATAATACTATTTGCTGTATATGTACTTAAATAATAATAATTTAGCATCAAGATTTTCCAGTTAAAAGTCTGATCAGAATCCCAGTAGGGTTTTCTCTGTTATTTTTCTGAAGACAAAGTAATCAAACAAAACTTTCACTGATTGACAAATGAAAATACCCACAATTATGTCCATTAGCATATTTAGATAGCTCTATTTAATATTTATAGTATGAATAGAATAATAATTTATACCAATACTACTTTCCAAGAGAAGGTTGCTTTTAAATTATGTATTTTAATAACTTTATTTAAGTAATGACATTTCTAAAGAAGCATTATATTATAAAGCTTTGTAAATGAATTCAATCATAAGACAATTTAATTTTAAGAATAAAACAAAAATATTCATTATGTTAAATATTATCATTGTGGATATTTATTTAAATAAAAATATATTTTTGTAAAGCAAATCTCAAGAAATACTTTGACAAAGTATTTGTCCATTTAGTTTCTTGGGTTGATTTTGAATCTTTATCATAATCTTTAACTATAAAAATTGTCCATATGAATTACTTAAAGTAAAACTTCATCAAAAAGTTAATTATTTCAAATTTAGTTATCAGTGATATATATGAGTAATACTTTAATGTACTAGTAAACACTAGTTCTATTTAAATTGAAATATTAAACTGAGAATAATATGTCAGTTGCTTAAACAAAAAATTACGATTGAAAGGAAAGACATGAACACTAATTTTCTTTTAAAAATCACTAAGACAAGTAATTGCAAGTCTTATATTACTGTTTTCTTATATTTTCATTTAATTATTTTTTTGAAAAAATAGGCAATTATTCACATTTTATTGTTATTCTACTCTTCAATCCAGGGGCTGTGATTTTCAGATTTTCATTTAATTTCTCACACACTCTTCTTGTGTATAAGAAGACAATGAAAAAAAAGGGATACTTTAGCAGCCAGCATCTTACAATACCCCCCACACTGCCAACTCCTTTCTGATTCTGCTACTGAGGGGAAGGTTTTGGAGCTGACTTTCTGTCACTATTACTTCCCTGTTGTTTCTCAACCTATCTATTCTCAAAATTGTACTCCAATCTACCTTTGTGAGTGCAGTACTCATTGCCTTTATATGAATGAGGAAACATCAGAACAGACGAGCTTAGAAGCTTGATCAAGGACAGTTGTATCTTTATTTCAAATAAAACTGCCTTATTTCAAAGCCTTTGTCATCCCCCTAGCTTCCTTTACTAGGATTCTTAATTTACTATCCTTCCTCTTGTGATGTAACATTTTAAAGTTGTCATTCACAAACTATATAGGCTACTTGATTTCAACAGTCTCTTAATTCCAGGTCTCTTAGTTGCTCCCCTTTGCTTATATCCAGTCAAAAATTAAAATTCAACACATCGACATACAGAATTCAGACTCCCTGTGTATTTCCCATTATACATAGCTCTTTATATATTTCTTTTACTCAGTCTTCAGAAATATTATAATTTTTGAATTACTTATTTTTTTCTGTGACTGTCTATAACCATTTTCTTTTCTTTTTTAAGCCAACACCATTGTTAAACACACTGGAACCTGTTATAGAGATTTTTATATCTGTATCTTTTTTTTATGCATACCTCTAATCTTTTTGATTGTGTGAACAAATTTTAAACTGATAAGCTACAGTTGTGTCCTCCATGTAGCTCTATCTGCTGACTCCATTAGCTTTTCAGTTTAGGAGAGTAGAGTCTAAATGTCCCTGCTCAGTTGGAGGTGCCCTTGAACAGGAACTTCATCCAATCCCCCAGTACTGTAATGTAAATTCTCCAAACTGTTGCAGGAATATTTTATTTATTTTTTTGTTTTTACTTAGTATAAAAATAGCTATTTAAGCTTTCTGTTGTACAGCACAACTTCTTAAAGGAGAACTTCTTAGAAGAGTCATGTTTTTTTGGATTTTTTTTTCAGGTTTTTCAGACTCTAGTTGATATTCCAAAATGTAGTTTTTTTTTTTTTTTTTTTTTTAATCTTTACTCTTTGAAGAGCCTACCACCCAGCTTCAGAATAATCACATATAGGTTTATTCTTTCATCTGAATATCGTGCCTTAGCCTGGCTTATTTCTAGCAGGCTTTTTTGTTTAATTTAAATTACCCAATTCATCTTTGCCTCTGGGCTTTTATCTTTCTCTATTCTATATGTCTTTCTTTACTTCTTAATCTGTGGTTTGCTGTGTAGCTTCATGTCTGGCCCATTATGGCTTTATCTCCTCCTTTTCTTGCACCTAAATCTTATTTTTCCATATTTCTCCTTTCTCTTTTGTCTCTTTACATGCTGGCCCTGTCTATCCTCTCTCTTGCCTAGCTATTGACTGTTCATCTCTTTGTCAGACTGGTCAGATGTTTCAGACAGGCAAATTAACCCAAGTTCAAAGGTTTAAACAAATGTAACATAAAAGAATGCAACAAATCTTTTCTTAATTAAACAAATGTTCCACAGCATAAACAAATGTAAAATATCTTCAACAAATATTCCACAACAACTTAATATGACTCTGTGATTCACAGAATATTGACTCATGATTTAAGCAACCCAATTCAATATCTTTATTCAAAGGTATTAATGGAGCATTGAAATCTTCAGAAAACAAAATATTACTTGATTCCATTGACTCTCTAAATATATGGTGTGGTATTGTAGTTGGACAAGATTATAGATAAGAAATTATCTACAGCAGTCTCTGTAACTTTTGTTTCTGTTTATTCAGAATATATAATATTTACAGAGAATCTGAAAGTTGAAACTTTACCATGACATCAAGTATCTTGTCTAAAAATAATATGGCATATCATTGTAAACTATTTTATTGAATAAGTTTAACTATAGATTTTGACAGTTATGCTCCCAGAAAAGTACATGGCCTATTGTCTTCTTGAGACTTTTGATGAAATCAGTGGTCTGGGAGACTCTTTCAATCATACTAAACCAGATAACAACCTTACCCATCATGTCAAAAGATATTTTTAATTTATTCATAGTTTATGAGTTTAAAGTAAGAAGCATCAAATCAGAAAAATAATGATTAATTAATGAAGAAAATGGGAGTAGATATGTTTAAGGATTTCAAAAGTCAATTTAAAAATATGGATTGTTTTGGCTGATGTAAACGTTGTAACACAAAATACAACCAAGTTATTATGATGTGTGCATTGCATTGTAAAGACATAATGACTAAATAAAATCAAGTACAATGGCCATCTGTTTAAAATGATTGTATTGGTCACATAACACATAATAGAGATAAATTCATAAAAAGACATGAATTGCTCAGAAACAGAGCCTGCCAGCACCAAACTAGACTAAGAAGTGAGTCTTTATCCTCATACCCAAACACCCTGTGCCCCTACACCACCACCCATTGCAGTTCCAGTTTTAGGCCAGTAGGCAGATAGACCTCCTGCACACAGGACAGACTACCACCATCCCCTATCAGACCCTGTAACCCAAGCTCCACTTCCCCCAAATCCTACCCACCCTCCAAGACTGCAAATGTTCCCTGAGACAGAGCCTGACAGCACCCAACTGGACTAAGAGGCGAGTTGGCAGATAGACAGCCTGCAGACAGGTCAGACTACCACCATCTAACACACAATAAGACAGCAGCTACTCCCTGAGACAAAGCCCACTAGCACCAGTTGGACTAAGAGCTGTTCCCTAAGAAAAAACAAGGTCCATCACCATTGACTAGACCAAGAGCTGGATCAAGAGTATCCATCAGATAAAGAGAGGCTCTCTCAGACACAGACACCACTTGCACCAAGTAGAGAAAGAGATGGGTAGACACGAGTGCAAAAATACAGTCAACAATATGTAAACCAATATGGCTCCATCAGAAGCTACATCAGCAAGACCTGAACATCCCAACACAGAAGAAACAAAAGATACTACCATAAAAATGACTTTAAGAAGATATTAGAACTCTTTAAAGAGGAAATGAAAAATTCCTTTAAAGAAATCAAGGAAAAGTCAACCAAAAAATGGGAAGAAATCAGTAAATCCCTTGAAAGCTAAGAGAAAGCAATTGAACAAGTGAGGGAAACAGTTCAAGATTTTAAAACTGTAATAGAGTCAATAAGGAAAACACAAACTGAGGTAATGCTGGAAGTGGAAAATCTGAGTAAATGAACAGGAAGCACAAATGCAAATATAACCAACTGGATGCAAGAGATGGAAGACTGGATCTCTGCATTGAAGATATGGTAGATGAAATGTATTCATCAAAGAAAATATGAAAGCCAACAAAGCCATGACCCAAAATGTCCAGGAAATTCCGGACACCTTGAAAAGGCCAAACCTAGAATAATAGTGATAGAGGAAGGAGAATACCAATTCAAGGTACAGAAAATATATTCTGCAAAATCATAGAAGAAAACTTTTCCAACCTAAAGAAGAAAATGCCTATAAAAATACAAGAACTTACAGAACACCAAATAGACTTAATCCAAAAAAAGTCCCATTGCCACATAATAATCAAACCACTAAACATACAGAATAAAGAAAAACTATTAAGAGCTGCAAAGGAAAATGTCCAAGTAACATACAAAAGCAGACCCATAAGAATAACACCTGACTTCTCAGTGGAGATTCTAAAAGAGATATTTAAACAATATCTCTCCACAAATCCAGCCCTACAGAAAGGGCTTGAAGGAAAAATCCAACCTAAGGAAGTTAGAACACCCATGAAAACACAGGCAATAAATAGTCCCATACCAACAAATACCAAAGAAGGGAAACTACAATCAAAAAGTAACAGGAATTAACAATAACTGGTCATTAATATCCATCAATATCAATGGTCTCAATTCACCTATAAAAAGAAACATGATAACAGAATGAATACAAAACCAAAATCCATCCACTTGCTGCATACAAGAAACATACCCCAACTTCAAAGAAAGATAACATGTAAGAATAAAAGGCTGGGAAAAGACTTTCCAATCGAATGGATTTAGGAAGCAGGCTGGTGTAGCCATCCTTATATCTAATAAAATAGACTTCAAACTAAAATCAATTGAAAAAGATGTGGAAGGACTCTACAAATTTATCACAGGTAAAATCCAACAAGATGAAGCCTCAATTCTGAATATTTATGCCCCAAATACAAGGACACCAACATTCATAAAAGAAATATTACTACAGCTTAAATTGCAAATCAAACAACATACACTAATAGTAGAAAAATGTCAACACCCCACTCTCAACAATGGACAGGTCTGCCAGACAGAAACTTAACACAGAAATAAGGGAACTAACAAATATTATGACTCAAATAAACTTAATGATATCTACAGATTATTCCACTCTAACACAAAATAATATACCTTCCTGTCAGCACGCCATGGAAACTTCTCCAAAATCGACCACATTCTTGGTCACAAAGCAAATCTCAACAGTTAAAAAAAAATTGAAATAACTTCCTGTGTCTTATCAGACCACCATGGTTTAAGTTTGATTTCAACAACAACAAAAATTACAGAAAGCCTACAATCTCATCAAAACTTAATAATGTCCAATTGAATCACCAATGGGTCAAAGAAAACATAAAGAAAGAAATTAAAGTTTTTTTAGAATACAATGAAAACGAATGTACAACATATCCAAACTTATGGGACACCATTAAAGCAGTGCTAAGAGGAAAATGCATAGCCCTAAATGTCCACATAAAGAATTTGGAGAAATCTCACACTAGTGACTTAATAGGACAACTGAAGTCTCTAGAACAAGAAGAAACAAACTCACCCAGGACAAACAGACACCAGGAAATAATTAGAGGGCTGAAATCAATATAATAGAAACAAAGAGAACAGTACAAAGAATCAATGAAACAAAAAGTTTCTTTGAGAAAAATCAACAAAATAGATAAGCCCTTATCCAAATTAACCAAAAAGCAGAGAGAGAGTTTCCAAATTAACAAAATCAGAAATAAAAATGGGGACATAACAGACTATGAGGAAATACAGAGAATCATCAGGTCATACTTCAATAACCTATACTCCACAAAATTGGAAATCTGAAAGAAATGGATGATTTTCTGGTTAGGAACCCATGCCTAAGTTAAATAAAGATGAGATAAAATATGTAAGTAGACCAATGACCCCTAAGGAAAGAGAAATGGTCATTAAAAGTCTCCCAACCCAAAATATTCAGAGTAGAATTCTACCAGATTTTCAAAGAAGAGCTAATACCAATGCTCTTCCAATTGTTCCACACCATAGAAACAGAAGGAACATTACCAAATTCTTTTTATGAGGATACAGTTACCCTGATACCCAAACCACACAAAGACGCAGCAAAAAAAAAAAGAGAATTACTGATCAATCTCCATCATGAAAATTTATGCAAAAATATTCAATAAAATACTGGCTAACTGAATCCAGGAACACATTTAAAAAATTATCCACCATGACCAAGTAGGCTTCATCCCAAGGATGCAAGATGGTTCAACATATGAAACTGTGTCATTGTAACACACTTTGGGGATTTAGCTCAGTGGTAGAGTGCTTGCCTAGCAAGTGCAAGGCCCTGGGTTTGGTCCTCAGCTCTGGAAAAGAAAAAAGACAAAATAACATATAAACAAACTGAAATAAAAAAAATATAATCATCTCATTGGATACTGAAAAAGCCTTTGACAAAATCCAACATCTCTTCATGATAGAGGTTCCAGAGAGATCAGGAATACAAGAAACATACCTAAACATAATAAAGGCAATTTACAGCAAGCCCACAGCCAACATCAAAATAAATGGAAAGAAACTCAAAACAATTCTACTAAAATCAGGAACAACACAAGGCTGTCTACTCTCTGCATACATATTCAATATAGTACTTGAAGTTCTAGCTAGAGCAATAAGACAAGAAAAGGAGATCAAGGGGAAACAAACTGGAAAGGAAGAAGTCAAACTTTCATTATTTGCAGATGATATGATAGTATACATAGGTGACCCCAGAAATTGTACCAGGGAACTCCTAAAGCATATAAACTCCTTCAGTGAGGTGGAAGGATACAAGATTAACTAAAAAAAAAAAAAAAAAAAAATTAGAAGCCCTTGTTTATACAAATAAAAATGGCTGATAAAAGAAATCAGACAAACATCATCCATTAAAATAGCCACAAATAATATAAAATACCGTGGAGTAACTCTAACTAAGCAAGTGAAAGACCTGAATGATAAGAACTTTAAGTCTCCAAAGAAAGAAATTGGAGAAGATAACAGAAAATGGAAAGATCTCCCATGCTCATGGATAGGTAGATTCAACCTAGTAAAAATGGCAATCTTACCAAAAGCAATCTACAGATTCAATGCAATCCCCATCAAAATACCAACACAATTTTTCACAGACTTCAAAATACTGAACAATCCAATTAGAAAAGTGGGCTATAGATCTCAACAGAATTCTCAACAGAAGAATCTCAAATGGCTGAAAGGCATTTAAGGAAGTGCTCAACATCCTTAGTCATCAGGGAAATGCAAATCAAAACAACTCTGAGTACTATCTTACACTTGTCAGAATGGCTAAGATCAAAAACCCAGAAGACAGCTTATGCTAGAGAGGATGTGGCACAAGGGGAACTCTCCCCCACTGCTGGTGGGAATGCAAGTTTGTACAGCCACTTTGGAAATGAATATGGCTCTTCCTTAGAAAATTGGGAATACATCTCCCCCAAGACCCAGTTGTAGCACTCTTGGGCATATACCCAAGGAATGCTCAATCATACCACAAGGGCATTTGCTCAGCTATGCTCATATCAGCATTGTTTGCCAGAACCTGGAAACAAGCTAGATGCCCTTCAACTGAAGAATGGATAAAGAAAATATGGAACATATACAAAATGGAGTACTACTCAGCAGAGAAAAACAATGACATCATGAGGTTTGCAGGCAAATGGATGGATCTAGAAAAAATCATCCTGAGTGAGGTAATCCAGACTCAGAAGGATGAACACAGTATGTACTCACTCATAGTAGGATAGTAGATGTAAAAGAAAGATGACTAGATTGCTACACAACTCCAGGGAGGCTACCTAGCAAACGGAACCCTAGAAAAGACCCAGGGATCACCCAATGAAAGAGAAATGGATGAGATCTACATGAACAATCTGGATGACAGTGGGAGTAATGAAAGGCAAGGGTCGAGGGAAAGAAAGCTTAGGGGAGCAGGAGATCCCAGCTGGATCAAGAACAGAAAGGGAGAACAAAGAATAACAGACCATGATAAATGATGACCACATGAGAACAGGAAGAGGCAGAGTGCTAGAGAGGTCCCCAGAAATCCACAATGATACATCCTCTGCATACTGCTGGCAATGGTGGACAGAAAGCCTGATCTGACCTAGTCTGGTGATCAGATGGCCAAACACTCTAATGGTCGTGCTGGAACTCTCATCCAATAACTGATGGAAGTGGATGCAGAGATCCTCAGCTGGGCTCCAGGTGTCCAGTTGTCAAGAAAGAGGAGGGAATGTAAGAGTGTGAATTGTTGAGACCAAGACTGGAAAAGCACAGGGACAAATAGCCAAATGAGTGGAAGCACATGAATTGTGAACCAAAGGCTGTGGATCTCCCAGCTGGATCAGGCCCTCCAGATAAGTGAGACAATTGAATAGCTTGAATTGTTTGGAGGCACCCAGTCTGTGGGACCAGCACCTGTCTTTAGTGCATGAGCTGGCTGTTTGGAACCTTGGGCTTACACAGGGACTCTTTGCTCAGCCTGGAAGGAGGGGACTGGACCTGCCTGTACTGAATCCACCAGGTTTAAATGAATCCCCAGGGGTGCCCCTCAACTGAAGAATGGAAAAAAAAAATGTGGCACATATACACAATGGAGTACTACTCAACAGTAAAAAAGGAAAAAAAATATATAAAATTTGCAGGCAAATGGTTGGAATTAGAAAATATCATCTTGAGTGAGGTAATGCAGACTCAGAAGGACAAAAATAGTATGTACTCACTCATAAGTGGATACTAAATGTGAGGGAAAGGATGGCCATACTGCAACCACAACTCCAGAGAGGCTAGCTAACAGGGAAAGATCCTAGGAGGGACACATGTATGATCCTGTGAAGGAGAAGTGCATGAGATCTACATAAGTGGTCTGGGTGCTTGTGGGGAAATGGCCGAGGGTGAGGAATGGGGGATGATAGCATAGGGAAAAGGGAGGGTCAAGCTGTATCAGGGACAGAGTGGGAGGACAGGGAGGAAGATACCATGATAGATGAGGATGTCATGGGAATAGGAAGAGGCAGGGTGCTGGGGAGGCTCTCAGGAATCCACAAGGTTGACCCCACCTGAGAGTGCTGGCAGTAGCCTAAAGGGTGCCTAGACCAGTCTACTCTGGTGACCAGCCTAGAAAATAACCTAGCTGTCATCACAGAGCCTTTGTCCAGTGACAGATGGAGGCCGATGCAGAGATCCACTTCCAGGCACCAGTCTGAGCTCTGGGAATCCAACTGATGAGAAAGAGGAGGGATTCTGCAGGCCACGAATGTTGAGATCATAATGGGAGGACATGCAGAGATGATCGGCCACGCTAGTGGAAGCCCATGTACTGTGGACCTGTGGTTGGAGCCCCCAGGGAACTGGACTAGGCCCTCTGGATATGGAAGACAGTTGTTTGGATCAAACTCTTTGGGGGGCCACAAAGGCAGAGAGATTGGGATCTTCCCCTGGTCTATGGGCAGGCTTCTGAAATCGGAGCCTGTGATGTGACACCTTGCACAGCCTTGATGCAGTTTTATAAGGGGCTTGAACCTGCTGGGGCTCAGTGTGCTGGACTCTGCTGACTCTCTATGGAAGACCTCAATTTGGGGGATGTGGGGATGTGGGGATGTGGGGTAGTTTGGGATAAACGACTGGGGAATGGGAGCAGGGAGGAGGGAGGAAGGAGGAGGGGATCTGTCTGCAGTATGTGGAGTGAGTAGAAAATTTCTTAATAAAGAAAAATGAAAAAAAAAGAAAATAACATGAACTTTGGTGCACAGCTTTCAAATATGAAGGCAATAAAAATTGTAATCTTATCCTTGGGCTATCTTTTGTTCAGGTAATTGATTATATTCAAGCTCTAACTTAAAACTGCATGCATTCATACATATGAGTGGATGGAGGTTCAGACTTGCTGTATGCTTAGAGAGTTATTTTATAATTGGCATGTTTATGTTTATTCATTAAGTCTTCAGTGCAGGTAAAAAAGTTTCTCATGATATGTTTAGTAGAATTTTAATCAAAACATTACTTTTCAAAATACTGTTTTTAGATTTTAAGGCAGTAGTAACCTTTCCAGAAGAAATATTTGTTCTGATATCATATAAAGAAACTAAAATGTCATTCAAAATTTAAAAAAAAATGTGTGCTAGAGAGATGACTCAGAGGGGGCTAGGTTTACTATACAAATTGCAGCATCTAATATCAGGTTGCCCAGCACCACATAAATGCCATGTATTGCACTTTGTTTCTGATCACAGCACCTTTAGGTTGAAGACTGGCTGAGGATATGGTGGGGTGGAGGTGTTTGCATCTCAGTGATCATTCAGGTTAGCTATGTGATGAATTTCATATTCAATGTGGGACTATTGCCTCACAAACAAAGGTAAGAATACAATTTTAGAAGACGTCCTGATATTAAACTAACTTATAACTTCTATACAAACTCATACTAGTTGGTGTTTCTTAATATAGGAAAATAGTATACTCACAAACTTACACATACATTCGAAGGAAATTATTGAAAAAGATTATGATAAATAATTTTAGTTGACAATTTTACTATTTAATACAGTGTATATATTTGATGACATTTTAAATGATCAGCACTGAGAAATCTAAATTTAAATTTAAATGAGACAGCACTGAGAAAAACTTGGCAATCTGTTGAAAAACATTGTGTATTCTACTCAAAATAGAATTTAATATGGTTGTCATAGCTCTTTGTGGGGGGTCTGCCCCTACTTTTTGCCCAAGGGTAGTCTTGAAGAGTGAGAGACAAAAGATTTAGATATAAATATAGAGGAGTGAGACAGACACAGGACAATCTCAGGAGGGCCTGGATCGTTGTCCACTTTCCCCTTCTGTTTCTTATATAGGGCTTTTAGAGGAATGCCAAAGGGTGGAGCAAAAGACTTCCCCAAGCACAGACAAATGCAGACCCTTCCAAATATCTGGTAACCACACATGGGGTCAATCCATTCCCTTATGCATTCCTGATGGGTAAGGCAAGTAAAGATTTCACTAGTAAACCTCTGTGGGTTCCCACTGGTCTCTCTTAATTTTTAAAGAGCCTCTCAGGCTCCTCATATAGACTGGGTCTGTCTTAGGTCATCTTCCTTGATCATTTTTATATTACTCATCATGGAGATGTGCTTTCCTTCAATAATATTCATATCTTTTTTGGCAGCTTTCAAGAATAAACTTGCCCATCACTTACCACCATCCTCTTTCAGGAGTGGGTACAAAGCTTAACTCAACTCTAACTCAGGAGTTTCCAAGTAGTTTGAACAATATAGTGATTTCCAGGCTGCTACTCCTCCAGTAAAGATTTAGAGGATAACCAAGGTGGAATATTCTTTTTTGAATGGTTCTTAAGATGTCTACAGTAGCTTTAGCTATGCTGAGCCATTTTTTAAATCAATACTCTTGATGAAAACTTCATTGAATAAACTACATCAAACTTAAAGATTCCCTTAGCTTCACCAAATCACAGTTAAGTAATATCAACAGAATTCTGGTATGAACATTATTATACATATTTACAATGGTCATGTCTGTTTACTAATATGTATTTACACTTCTGACAAACATTCAAAAGCAAACTCTCTATAGGACTACTTTATAAATCTTAGCAAACACCTAGAAGAGATCTCTTAACTATTTATATTATCTTCCAACAAGACATGGATCAAGAATCACCACCAATGAAGTTGCCGATGAACTTCTGCTTCATTTCTGAAGTTCACAGTGAGTTTTGATATCCTTAAGTTTTCCCTGACAGTTGGAAAGCAGAGCCTAATTTGCCAATGGCTCTCTCAACCCTGGAATTTAGTGAGTGCTGTTTCTATGGGGCTGTAACACTCAGGAAAATGCCACTTCCCTAAGTCACGTTTCCCACTGGCCCTTCCAGTCATTCCAGAACCTGCAGAAATGCACACAGCATGGATGTTTGCTAGTCAGGGGCAGCCCCTTCATCCAACTCATTAAAGCTCATCTGAGGGCAACAATTCAACTAAATATTGCTGAAAATTCATTTAGCCACATCAGAATTTTGTTTCTCTCTACTGAGAAACCTCACCTCAGAATGAGCATGAAATTATCTTACTGAGCTACTGTAAAGCTCTTAGAAAAAACTTACTGCACAGCTAATAATCACCATCTCCAAGGAGTCTGTATTAACTTGCCTCTAGTCAAACAAAACAGTGTGGCTCTGAGTTCTGTTTCTTTTCAGGTTTTAATAAATAACAACAAAACTTTTGTCCCAAACTTCTCAGCTGTCTGGGGAACCCCTAAGTCTCCTACTTTCCCAAGACTGCAGGAGGGAACCTGAATATCAAGAAACTGGTTCAGCTGTTTTCACTACATTTCCTCTAGAGGGCCACCTTTGAAGTATACATTCCTCTGTTCTGCACTCCTCACCAAATGCTCAGACAGATAGCAAGTTCCTGAGGATATAAATTTCCCCCTTCATAATTTTTTTAACGTGCTTTTTAAGATTATTTTGAGTTCTTTTAGAGATGTCTTTGATAGATTTTTATTAACACAAAGTTTCTGATAATGTTATTTGTTTATAGAAGTTGTTACTGGCCAAAGGAGTTAAGAACATAAACGAATTGTTTTATTTATTTTTATAGTTTAGTATTTTCATTTCATTCACTAGCTGCTCATAAACATCAGTGCATTCATTAAGCAAACATTTTAATTTAGCATATTTTTATAGGGAACTTTCAAGTGAAGTGACTATTTTGTTAGACAGCTAAATTTTTGGAGTTTAATTGCAATCTATAAAGCCTAATTTTTTTTCTGTATAATTGCTTCTTTGTTATCCATTAGATTTGTAAAGGGACAATTTATTGCAGGCTGTTATTTAAAAGGCAAAACATATTTGCCCATAATTTTTTTTTTTCATATCTAAAGCAAGTTTCCAGTGAACAATCACTTTCCCTTGCTTTCTTAAGGATTTCAAAGTGGCTTGTTGATAAACAGTATAAACAGTATTAGTATTTTAATCATCTCTTCAGAGGCAAGCTGTCTACCTGATCCTAGTTCTCAACAGGTAAGGTTAAGTTTTTTTTTTTTTTTTTTTTTTTTTTTTTTCTGGAGCTGAGGCCTTGCGCTTGCTAGGCAAGCACTCTACCACTGACCTAAATCCCCAACCCCCAAGGTTAAGTTTTTTAACACCACTTGGAAAAGAAATGAAATTCTGAGCTGAAAAAAAAAGGGAAACAGTTTTTGGGAAGTACTACCATTTTGAGCTGAAAAACTACATTTCCCATACTTTCTTTATAATATCACGTCATTACAAGCTACATTATGGATTGCATTTCCAAAGATGCCTTTTGGGTCTGCTGTACTCTTGTTTCCATTTACACAGTTTGCTTTCATGCTTTTGCTTTACAATGGGAGACTTTTATTCACAATAAGTTTGCTTTAGGGTGCCTGCATTACACCATTTAACAGGTGTACCTCTCTAATTAGTTTTTTCACCTACCACTGTTTCCGGAGCTGGAATGTCTATCTGCATTCAGACAGCCATTTTGGTGCCTGAAACAAAAACTCCTCAGAACTTGCTTCTATTTTACCAGGTCAGTGAAAGAAAACAAGTCTTTTCAGAGAAAGTTTTGGGAACTCAATCCCTGCCTCCATCATTGCAGGGAGGATTTCAAAGCCTCCAGAGCCTCCTCTATGCCAGCAGCCCCTTCCCACCTTTATGTTGCTCCATCTTTGGGGAAGTTGTTCCTACTTTGGCTTTCTGCAGGGAACTCTGGTTGCTATTTTTCTAATACAGGCTTGAAGGAGAGACATGACTAGTAGAGAGAATTTGCCATATTCCAAGATAATTTTTTAGAGCAATTACAGGTGATTTCTCATTCTGATAGATGGTATTTCAAGGTGAATCTAATTTTGCCTTTACATAAAGAGAAAAATCCTGAGAAAGAGAAGTCTGAAAAGCTTTTAGTTTTTTAGAGAGAGAGATTGGTAAGTTTTTCCCAAAACTTCTGTTCTTTAATCTTTGCCTTCCTGGTCATACACTGGCAGTATCAGTGGACAGAAAAGTGTTATTTCATCTACATCCACCTCATTATAAAGTTTTTCCTCTGCCTCTCAGGACTTGATTCTAAGCTGTCTCCAAGCCAGAAGCTTCAATAGGAATCTTTTTCTACCTTTTTAAAAATCTTTGATAGATTTTTCTGATTCTTCCCTATAATTTTGTGTTCATAGTCCCATAGTAGGAAAATCAAAGGACATAGCTTTTCTATCTTGTTGCTTATCTTATCCTAAAATTTTTCTTAAACTATATTCTTAACCCAATATTTCTATATTCTACTCTAATTTAAATTTCTTCCTATACTATATTATTATATTATAATTTATATTTGTCTTTAATTTGTATAGGTAGAAATTAAGAGAGAAAGAAAAAGTAAGAAACCTAGAAATGGGCTCCTACAATCCTTCAAAATTGAATAGTTAAATGTTTTTAATATAAATTGTTAGTTATTTCTAATTGTAAGCTGTATAAAATCAGAAATGGAAATTGTTAATATTACTATCCCTGTTGTCACTTTTAGTAGGCAGCTACTGATATTGTCATGACTAGAAACAAAATGAAGGCAGCAGTAAAACCTAAAATGTGATATTTTTGCATGTACTTCTCATTTAGGTATCTTCTCATGTCATATTTTGAAAAACTTTGACTTATTAATTGACAAATATAAATCCTGGAGATTTAAATTATATAAAGTTATATCCAAGAAATAAAACTTGCAAGTTAGAAAATACTATGTTTAACAATAATATTAATAACTTAGCATAGAATATCATGTTAAATTTATATACATTTTTAACATAAATATGTCCTATATAGTATATAGAAGTATTTATCTGTTCTATGATAAGGAAATTAAATTAACTTGTCACATCATAATTTATCAAATAATTCTAGAAAATGTTCAACTTTTCATAATGATAATATACTAAAATTTTCATTATACACATGCCATCATTATTTCAAATTTATTTTAGGTGACTTTCTCTTGTTTTCTCTTGTTTATAAAATGCCATGATCATGACTCAACTTAAGAATAAATTGCTTATTAAAACACCCTCTTATATGAACAAACAAATATTCAACAACTTAGGAATCACTGTATATTAGAAATGTCAGCATGAGGTAATAAATGGCTCACCTTCTGTAAAGGACCATAATTTGGTTCCTAGCACTCATATCACCTGGCTAACAATTGGTCTACGTCTTAATTTTCAGTTAATCTGACCATTTCTTGGTGCTTATTTTGGGACTTGCACTCAAATGCATGTTCCTTCATAAGGCAGATATATATATATATATATATATGGCTAAAAATAAAATATTTTAAAAAAGAATTATAAAAATATTACTTGTAATTGCAAGGCATTGCTACTGAGAGTGTTTGTAAGTCTCTAATTTCCTTGTTATCTTGAGTTGCTGTAATATGAAAATTTCTTCATTCTAATATATTAAGGAAGAGAAGTAGCCAATAGGAATTTTGATATCAGGAGGTAACACCTTTAGAGGCACGCAACATATTGTCAAAAATATTACTCTGTATAAAGTAATCTCTTAAGCAATTATAAAAAATAAAAATTAAAAAATCGCCATGAGCTGCAGAAATAAAAGGTAGAAATTCAGCTGAATATGGCAAAGTTATACCAAGAAGAGCCAACAGCTCTTCCAAAGGGAAGCCAAAACTGAAGGGTATTGGTGATATTTGCTTTTGAATGTATTAGCTGTATTCTGAAGTGCTAATGTAACTTTCTCATTTGATTCTATTCCCAAGAACTTCTAACATTGTGTTTGATCATTTACTGGGCACAACTTCTCCTAACTTCTGGGGTATTTTGGATAATAATCTCCAGCTCTATTTATGTTTCATTAGCAAAAATCTTGCCTATGCCATCTCTGGATAACAGTTTGTTTGTTTGTTTGTTTGTTTGTTTGTTTTAATCTGAGATGATTCTCCTACATCCAAGGAGAGACTGATGATAGATAAGCATTAACTCATCTCACCTACAAATAAAAAAACCAATAAAAATTGTATCTTAATTCCTTACCTTCACCACAGTTTATTAGTCCAAGACTCTAAGAAATTTACTACCTAATGTTTTGGGATGGTGTTTTGAACATTGCTAGTTACTGAATAAGGTATTTTCCTCTGACCCAAGGAGTCTACCAGCAATGCCAGGCAGATGATAGGTGCCATTTTTTTTTATTGTCCTAATTATGCTTTTATCCTCCCTCTTTTATTCAACCCTGTAGTTAGAGTTTTCCTGCCTGGCCCACATTCAGGACAAATCTCTCTCACCCACCAGGTCCATAGACACAAACCCAACCAAGTAAACACGCAGAAACTTATATTGCTTACTAACTGTATGCCATGGCAGGCTTCTAGTTATCTACTTCTACCTTAAGTTAACCCATTTCTATTAATCTATACTTTGCCACATGGCTTATGGCTTACCAGTGTCTTTACATGTTGCTTCTCATGGTGGTGGCTGGCAGTGTCTCCCCCTCCCCCTTCCACTTCCCAGAATTCTCTTCTCTGCTTGTGCCGCCTATACATCCGGCCTGGCTACTGGCCAATCAGCATTTTATTTTTACAGAGTGATATCCACAGCACTTCCACTTTTCTTTTTTGTTGAAAAAGGAAGGTTAACTTTCACAGAGTAAAATTACCGATAGCAAAACAATTTTCAAGCAAGAATTACAGTTACAATATTAAAGAAGATATCCTATCTATCTTATATTTGTGAGTTTAAGGTTTTATATCTAACTTATCTTTTATCATAACTGAGAAAATTATAACTATCTAGACTTCAACAACATCAAAGACCTCAGAAGGACATAATATTACCTGAGAACCAGGAGTAGGATGCAAGCAACTTTCTGGAGTCTTGTAGGGTAGACAGAGACAGCAGGCAGCCTGAACAGTCACCTGATGTTCCTTTGTAAAGTTGGGACATTTGTATTCATCCCACAGGGCTAGAGTCTCTCGGTCAATTTTCTCAGTGTCCTGGTAGTTTCCTCTTTGAAGCAGGAACCTGAAGGTCCATTTTGTCAAGCAAAGTGTAGTGGTCACCTTTCTATGGGTCCTGCTTGTCCAGTTGATCAAAGAGTCCAGGCTATAACAGTTTCTTGCCCAAATGGCTATTTTTGTCAAGGTGAAGATAAACTCCATATGAAGTGTCTTTAGTGCTCATCCTCCTCTCTGAAGTAAATTGGTGCTGCCAGGAGCAGATATATCTCACTGTCCAGAAAGTCTACATTTTAAAAATATGTTAAATGACATATTCTGTAGACCTTTCAAGTGTTTGAAGATTACCTGTCTACCTGAAATATATCTATGTATACCTAGAAGACTTAACATGACTATAAGTTTAACTACCATAGAAGACTAATTGATCTGTATTTCTTAATTATCCATTACAATCTAAATGAGTTGCATAAATATAACACCTCAAATGAGAGTAGAAATACATATATAGCAAAATTAACTTTAAGTTTGTATCAATAGACTAAAATCTACACCAATGTAAAACATTTTAAAGGAGTTGTTGCTATTTAGAAGTAAGTTCATTAATCTACTCTTTCATCTTATTATATCTATATCATATCCCCTTTTTTTCTTTAGAAAGAGATCACATTTACAATCAACTTGACTTCAACAAAAATATTGGATTTTTTATGTCCGACACCAGAGGGCTCTTCTGACTTGGGACATAAGAATCTCTTAACCTTGTCTTTTAGCAATATGTCTGGGTTTAGAGAAGGAGTGAGCCAATTCCATCTCCAAAGCCAGCTTGATAATTTTGGGAATGTGGGCATAGTTTTTCTTACTACTTCCTGCTGGAGGGGGGGCACTGCATCTTATGGGGACACAAAGAACATTTTAGGATTATGGAGTAGTCTGTGAGGGTGAACTTCTGAGCCAGTGCCTTGAAACCGTTCTGGATGTTGGATTATCTCGGCCATGGTGTCATTGGAGATCTTTCAGGTGGTCTTGCCTGATCAAACCTGATATATCTTAATCTGGAAGAAATCCATAGCCTCTGTCTTTCTGTGGAAACAAAAGCAGAGACTCTTTTCCAAAGCAACATATCCTTATACCCAAATTTTGCAGTCAAGGTACCTTTAAAATTTACATATTTGTTTAACTCAACAGCTTTTACAATCAAATCTTTTTCTGCAGTTAAAAATCCCAAAGACAACACAAACCAGATTCTCTGTGTAATATCCATCTCTGCCCACCTCAGCTTCCCAAAGTGGCTGTGGTACAGTTTATTGCCAGCTCTGGGTCTGGAGCCTTGTGTACCATCAACTATCAGAAGCAGTTCTATCAAAGCAATACATAACCCAGAAACTTTTTTTTAACTAGCAAAGGCTAAATATACCATGCAGCAGAGTCAAGTGCATCTTGTAGACTCTTTATTCCCACTACACTGCAGGTCAGACACACATGCCAAAAACCCGCCATAGTAGCTCAAACCAGCAGGCTGCCACTAACTTGAGAGAGACAACTAGGAAGCTGTTTTTAGCTCTGTTTTTGAATCTTTTTTTCTCAGGTTTTGGGTGGAACCTCTTGCCAACATGTTGGGCACCATATGTAGTTAGAGTTTTCCTGCCTGACCCACATTCAGGACTAATCTCTCTCACTCACCAGGCCCATAGACACTCAGACCCAACCAAGTAAACACACAGAAACTTATATTGCTTACAAACTGTATGGCGGTGGTAGGCTTTTTGTTATCTACTTCTACCTTAAATTAACCCATTTCTATTAATCTATACTTTGCCATGTGGCTTGTGGCTTACAGGTGTCTTTACATGTTGCTTCTCATGGTGGCAGCTGGCAGTATCTCCCCCTCCACCTTTCACTTCCCAGAATTCTCTTCTCTGCTTGCCCTGCCTATACTTCTTGCCTGGCTACAGGCCAATCAGCATTTTATTTATGCAGAGTGATATCCACAGCACAACCCAGTTGTTATTCCTAATTTCTAAGATTCCCTCCTTAGCAATTAACTCAGAGTGAATGTGTTTTTACTAAGCAAATACTATACATTGTGATGCAGGTTGCCTAGCAATTGAATAAACTTCCCACACACTACCATAAAGTGGCACAGCTGACCAAACTGGGACAAATATGGCACCAAAGCAATAAAAGGCAGTTTTACTTTACCAGTTATTTATACTGACATAGACTCCTAACCTATTTACCTAGCCACTTCTAAAATCATTGTCTGAGCACATAAGTTACTAATTGATTTTATCCCTTATTTGACCTTACCAGAGAACTCCCATTAGTCACTCTACTTTTTGAGTTGTAAAAGAAAGCCTGACAGTTACTGGGTGGTGTAAACTCTTACCTGTCTTTATGATCTTAAAAGAATTCAAGGCTTGTGACCTTGCCTTCTCCAGAGAATTGCTGATAGTATGACTATATAAACTGGTAAGTCAGAGACTTGGGGGAAAATGGAGATGAAAAGAGCTAAGAGAGAACTATGAGAGAGTAGCAGAAGATGGGACAGAGAGGAACTAAATATGAGAACAGAAACGAAGCTGTGTAGATACATTTGACTTAGAAAAATAAAGTGAAAGAACTAAAAACTTGGTATGCTTAGATTTCATTCAATATCCCTAAACATAGATCCCAGTTTCATGTAGCATATTCCCTCTGACTCTGGGAAGAAATCTCCATGGGGCAGGTACTGGTGGGGACTTCAATTAACTCAATAGAAACTTTAGGAGGATGACTTATTCGGTTTTCACTTTTAGACATGTGTTGTGAGTGGAAACACTGGGAGTCTACCATACACAATAGAAATGAGAAGTAAAACTACACAATTTTATTTTCTGATTCTTCTGAAATTCAGAAGCCCAGAATGTGTTTCCATTACCAATGAATTCAGCAATTATGTATAACTGCTAGTTTGGAAGCTTCACATTTAATATCAGAACATATTTCATCTCATCCTATAGATTGGCCCAGTATTATAGCATGTAAAAAGAGAAGCTCTCATAGACCCTGAGTTTGATCCTGAGTTAAGCAGAAATATAGATCAGCTTGGCTTGTGACACTCAGACATTCAGTTTCAGTCACAGGACAAATGGAATCGTGTTTGAAAGAGTGTAAGTGTCAAGGGTTCCAGAGGACTGCTACAAAACTAGAATAGTTGCTAAAATAAAGGGACTGAGACTGCATGCCTGAGACTTGTGCAAGATCCAGCCATCCACATTTTTAACAGTGATGGGGGAGGAACTTCCAAAGTTCCACCCAGGCTAAAAATCTACTAGCAAATTATGGCTGCTGGAGAAAGAGAATCCGTTTTCTGAAGGTAAAATGCAGAGGTTGCTATGGATAGTGATAGGAAATCACAACATGTCCACATGGTTGGGCTTTCCTGGCAGACTGCCTAGTTATTTCCGGTTCAAAATAGCCATTTCTAGGTCAGAACATCTCGAGTGACTAGGACTCCATGGCTCATGTACTCTACACACATGCATGGAGTAGCCACATGCGGTTCTGTATGCATGCGCAGCTCACTCTTTAAAAAGTTGGCGCCATGTAGCACAGGTCTCTCTCTCCTCTTCTCTCCTCTCCTCTCCTCTCTCTCCTCTCTTTCTCTTCTCTTCTCTCCTCTCTCTTCTCTAAACAGCTCTTCTGTGGATTTGTTGTGTTCGGGACATGTTCCTCGCAGATAAGAGCGCCTAAATAACTAACAGATAGGCTACTTATTTTCCAGTGAATGGCCAAACACTTATGTTTGTATTGCCAGGGTGTTGAGATGGTTGTTTGCTTGTTTTTTTTTTTTTTGTCTGTCTGTTTGTTTGTTTGTTTGTTTTGAGACAGGGTTTCTATGTTTAGTTTTGGTGCCTGTCCTGGATCTCACTCTGTAGACTAGGCTGCCCTCAAACACAAAGAAATCTACCTGGCTCTGTCTCCTAAGTGCTGGGATTAAAGACATGTGCCACCACCACCTGGCTGTGTTTTGACATTTTGTGTATACTCTAACAAATAAACCTTGTCTGAAGATCACTAGTTAGTCAGAGACCAAGCAGTCTTAGCACACACCTTTAATTCCAGCACTTGTGATCTCATGCCTTTTCTCCCAGTACTTGGGAGGCACACACGCCTTGCTAGCACTAGGGAGGTTGAGACAGGACATGATATGGATGGTCAGATAAAAGAATATGAGGTAGAAATATTATGCTCAAATCATGGGGACCCCCAAAAGACCACCACAGAGACTGAATCCCCCATTAAAAAGCAAAGAGCCTTTATTGCAAGCTCTGGTGCTTGGTCCCTCTGTCTGTCCAACACAACAGTGAGAGCAGAGAGGCCCAAGCTCAGGTGTGGAGGGTATCATATTAGAGGTTGGGGTCAGAGGATTTCCAGGACCCTGATTGGCTGACAATTGTCTAGGGGTATCTGTAAAATAAAAATAGGTTTGTGCTAGACTCAAGGACATCTGGCCACATTATCTAATGGTTGGAATGTTTGGGATGTCAGATACTTCCTCATCCCTGGGTGGATATTTGTGTAGTATCAGTTTAAGGCTTTTCCTGGATCTGGGTGTTGCCTGACAGTAAGCCTTTCAAGAAGCAGTGTCTAGGTTTCTAATCCTATCATGACTGCTGTGTGGTCAAGCTGTTTTGGAGCCCTCAACAGGAGGAGAGATGATCTCAGGTTTTTTGGCTGAGGAACTGGCAAGGTAATAGGTGGCTGTGGCTTGTTTCTTTGTCATTCAGATTTTTCAGCATTTACCCTGATATCTGGCTCTGGGTTTTTATTATAATTATAAGCACTTTATAATAATTATAAATATTACTCATGTTATAGCTGGCACACAACATTTGGGGCATGAATTCATGAAAAAGCTGCTTGCCTGTGGCATTGCCACCACCAGCTCAGATTGGATCCTCCATCAGACAGGGTCACTATACCTCTATAGATTTTCCTATTCTTCTCCAAGTCCTCTGAGGGAGTCTGGATTTTTTTCCTGTTGTAACCACTATGCAGTAGACTCCTCAGGCTTTTAGGTTCCAATAGCCACAGGAGTTTACTACTTTCACAAATATGCATAAGCAGATGTCAGGCTCTTTGGCTTCTTTCTTCTCCTAGTGGGTTGTGGCTTTCCTTGGACACCCTGCTCAGAATGAAGCCATACCTGGTAGATGCCTCACTTCACCATGATCTGAATCATCATTGCCAGAAGATCTGATGAGTCAACTGGGATTTCATAAAAGGGGGGATTAGTTAAAAAAACACACAGAGAATGTTTTTTTCCCACATTAAAAAAGAAATAATATTTTTACAATGGTGAGAATTATGTCTCCACTTGATAATACACTAGACAGTTTCAAAATGTTGCAATTAAATAAGAAGATGATTAAATTAAATGGGATTTATGTAATGCCGATTATAAATATTATTTGATTGAACATTTCTGTTTTATCATTTAAAATTTTTGTTAATATACTAAAGTCATAAACCCTCAGGAGTCTATTTAAGAAGTATTAGGGAAATATATTAAGGTAAACTGAGGAAATACACTCATGAATAAGGAATGGAATAATCAGCTGAAGTTGTCCTCTGATCTGACCAGGAGCAATCTACCTCATAGGCAGGAACAGGGAGAAGAGACATGTGACCTTATCCCTCTCCTATTTAGAGGTCACACAATGGCAGGAAGCACTGCCTTCTTAGCACCCTATAGCCTAATGTCTTGGGAGGAGCACATACCACTACATTTTCCCTTTTTGTCTAAATAAGAAGGTTCAAAACTTAATGAAAACTATATACAATAAAAATGATTATCAAGTATTGTCCAGGAAAAACAAAGGGTAATAACATGAACAAAAATGAAGCTACAAGTAAAAATAACAAACACCAAACAAGAAAGACATGCTAAATGTCCAGCAATGACTAGAACATAGGTAAATGGAAAATTATCAAGATTACTCTAATAGCTTTCCTATCTTGAAGATTCTAAATCTAGTACTAATATGTTCTAGCTAAGATACAAGAAGATTGTAACTCCATCAAAGACCTGAGAAGGAAGATAATAATATACCCAAGAAAACACAAAATGCAAGCAAGACATTTTCAAAATTCTTTAAAAATAGACAGAGACAGCTAGCAGCCTGGATAGTCACCTAAAGATTTTTAGCATCATTGGGGCATCCAGTTTGGCAAAAGGCTTGGAACATCTGACAGAATATTTTCAGAAGCAGGAATTTTGAAAGAACACCTTCTACTGTTTTGGATCATTTCAGTAGTTGCTTTTCCCATTTCCTACTCATCCAGAAAGGACAGCATTTATACTGTCAGCACTTAAGGCTAAGAGAGTTCTTTGTCCAGCAGGCCATCTTGTGCCAAGAAGACAAACTTCCAAACGTAATGTTTTAGAATCCCATCATTCTCTCAGGAATAAATTGGTGCTGCAAGGAGCAATTGTGCCTCACATCAACAGAATTCTAAATTATCAAAACTATTAAATGCCATATTCTGTAGGTCTATGAAGTTTTTGACAATTACTTGTCCATCTGGCATACATTTCTCTAAATCTGGAAAATCTAACTATCATAACTATAGAAATTACAAGCATGGGTGACTCTAGTTCCATAAGTCTTAATTACCTAAATAACTTAAAGACTAAGGCTACACATTAACAAAGTAAGCAGTCTGTAAGCATATGTACCATATAAGGACAATGACCTCAAAATTGTGACAATACATAAAATATCTTAAACAGAGGTAGAAATGTATAGTGTAATATGTAAAATGACTACAATATTCTTAATATGTATTAATATACAAAATATTTCAAACATGAGTAGAAATATATGTACAATACAACAAAAATATACATTATCTTAAATGAGACTATAAGAACAGTTCACATTTGTATCAAATATACAAGAATCTGTATCAGTGCAAATTTTTCAAGGCTGATAGTTTGCTAAAACAGTTTACTAGTTGATACAATATTCTACCTTAATATACTATACATATCCATTGTCCCTTTGCTTTTCAAGAGAATATTGAATCTAAATTTTATTGACCTACCCCCATCCCTATAACCTTCTACCCATAACCCAGTGAAAAATGAAACATTTGGGAAAGGGGTATCATTTTCTTAGAATTGCATCCTGCTGTTTAGGGTATGAAGGTATCTCTGTGGAGTATTGTAAGAAAGCTTATATAGTTAAGTCTCAATAGGACTAGGCATAAAGTCTGCAGCCAGTGTCAGAATAGTGAATAAGATTGTCTGAAATTCTGGCTAGAAGTGTAGTATGATGGAATATCTCATCTTAGAACTGTTCTGAAGGGTTTCCAGTCTACATCTGATCATTGAGTAATGTTCTTAGGTACAATAGCATCCTTCTGAATGAAGTAAAGTCATTGTTGTCATTTTCTTTCTGGAGACTTCAGAGACTGCTATTGGGAAGACTTATTTTTCAGTGTGGAAAACTTGAATATTATTAATATCAAAATGGAAAGTTTGAATCTCAAGATGACACAACATGAGAGGAAGGATTCCAAGAAATCAAGAATAAACACGGAGAGAAATAGAAACTTAATAACAGTGATCCTTAGATTATTGGTTTTCTTATGTATCATACCAGTCAGCTATTTCTGATATGACATGGAATCTCCTAATATTTCTTAAGATAAATTAGATATGAAACCTTATACTCACAAATATAGGATAGAGAATAAAATAATTTCTTTAAATTTTCCAGGTACAAATAGACTGGATATTGTAACTGTAATTCTTGTTTGAAAACTGTTCTATTATATGTAATTTTACTATGTTAAAGTTAAAACCTTCATTTTTGATTAAACAGAAAAGGGAAAGTGCTGTGGGATGTCTTTCTGTATGCTGTGAATATATGTTGCTCTGATTGGTTCATAAACAAAGGTGCATTGACCTATGGCAGGGCAGAAAATGTTTAGGCAGTACATTCCAACTGAAGACAGGATGCAAAAGGGTGTAATTGAGGAGACACAAAACCACCATTCAAGAAGCAACATGTAATGGAACACAGGTAAAGCAATGGAACAGATTGAGATACATAGATTAATAGTTATGAATTGAGTTAAGTTATAAGAACTAGCTAGTAAGAAGCCTGAGCCACAGGCTATATAATTTGAAATTAATATTAAGACTCTGAGTCATTATTTTATAAGCAGCTATGGGACTGGAGGCCTTAACAGGACTGGAAAAACATATTGCTACAGGGTACCAAGATAAAAGTTTTAGAAAAACATGTGAAAACTGATCATAGAGATATTCAGACCCAGAAAGAGGAATTCAAGGGATAACCAATCCCAGCATTGCATTATGAAAAACAGAAACAGCCTAAGGCATTTAAACAGCCTACCTTAATTTAAATAGTAATCTTACATAAACTGCCAAATGACACATATCCCCCAGACTATAAGAGCTGTAGGCACTCCTGTGCAAATGTTAGATCAGAGGAGATTCATGGAAGCAATACTCTCATATGGCATACATTCACCTTTTATGAAACAGATGTTAAACTCATAGTCAACTTGTAATAGAACTATTCTTCAATACTGGAGGCACTTGGTTACAACAGTTTTGAAGGCTGGTACTCATTTACAATGGAGGACCTGGTGGGAAGATGAGAATATAACCATTGAACAATGAAGTAGGGCTAGAGGTATGGAAATATCCCACAACCAACTTCTTGGAGATTACACTAATGTAAAAAGGAAATCTTTATATGATGATTACAACATGACTTTATGCCACGTGGCTGCCTTGAATGCACAGGCAGAATTGAAGAAGTAGAAAAGAGAATTGTGTCATTTACAAAAGTGTTTCAAGGTCCAAAGGAAACCTGCACTGATTTATTATTAAGTTTAACTTTAGCAGTAAATAAAATTATACCAAATTCAGAAGCTAGGCTAAAAATAATTGAATCTCTGACTTTTGCTAATGCACAATACAAAAGGATAATTAGGCCATTAAAGGCAAAATCAGCACCATCAGATGAATGGATCTGAGATGTAATCAATATTGAATCTCAAGAACATGATAATGCTTGAATAGGAGAGGTGATTTTCAGAGGTTTGAAGAAAAAGTGAAATTTCAAATGTTTCAATTACATCAATTGCAGTAACTAAGGTCACCTAAAAAGGGACTATAACAGAGCCTTCCAAAACAATATTTTGTTAAGCATAATCTCACCAGAATGCTTCTTCCTTCCAGAGTATGCAAAAGGTTTAGCAAATGTAGGCATTGGAATAACAAATATAGATCACCAAGGGACAGGGAAGATAAACCTTTCCCATTGGGCCCCTGTATCAAATTAGATTGAGACATTTACTTTCATTATGAAGGAAACTCCTTCCCAGAGCAATTAAAGAACCTAATACTTATTGTGAAAAAAAAGAAAAAGCTACAAAAGAGAGAACCAAAAGTAGTAGAGAAACCATAAAGTGAATACTTTGGTGAGCTTCTATAAATGAATAAAGACCAAAATTAAAAATACAAATAAATCATTGAAGGTATTGTAGACACTGATGTTGATGTAACAATAATTGCACCAAAATCTTGGCATTCAAATTGGCCTCTTTAGGAGGTTAATATTTTGCTTTTGGGGATTGGAATGACATCTCAGGTAAAACAGAGAGGGAGATAGTTCAAATGTATAGGTCCAGAAAGATATAGAGGAAAATTAAAGTCATATGTTGCTTTATAGCAATGAATTTATGAAGACGTGATTTGTTTCAGCAATGGAAAACCCAGATTAACAGTCTTCCAACCTCAGAAACAAACCATGAATTAACATATGTTTCTGGGAAGATATAAAAAACAGGCACTGACTATTCTGATTGTACAGGAACAATACACAACAGCTGCTGATCTTTCAAAGGCACCAACAGCCCTATCTTTATATGGTTACCATAAGCCTGTATGGTTCAGCATTGGCCTTTAACACCACAGGAATTCAGACCTTAGAACAACTGATACAAAAGCAGGTAAATGCTCAACATATTGAAAAATCATCCATGCCTTGGAATTCTCCTGTATTTCTTATCAAAAAGAAGTCACTAAAAGGGAGAATGGTAGCATATCTAAGAACTGTTAATAAGCTGATTCAGCCAAGAAGCTCTCTACTTTATGGAATTCCTTTTCCTTCTCTGTTGCCTAAAATTGGCTCTTATTGTTATTGATTTAAAAGTCTGTTTCTTCATTATGCCTTTACAAGAAAAATAGAGAGAATAATATGATGCCTACTTATAATAATTCTCAAAATGTTAATAGTTATCAATGGAATGTTCACACACAGGAAATGTTAAATAGTCACCCCCTGTACCAACATTTTGTATGACACTTATTGTAAATGACATATAAGCAGTTTCCTCAATCTGTAGTTTACCATTACATGGACAACATTTACTAGCTCTTTCTAATGTAGATATTTAAGAAAGAATGTTTGAAGAAGTAAAGAAAATTTGGCCTTGTTGGAGAATACAAATTGCTTCTACAAAAATACAAAGAAGAAGTTCTATTAATTATTTAGCATATAAAATAAGTCTACAAAAATTATGTCCCAAAAGGTGCAAATTAGGTAAGTTTGGTTGTGGACTCATAATGACTTTCACAAACTTCTAGAAGACATATCTATTAGAGGAGAAAATCAAGAATGGATTGATTGTTCAAAACTCTAAATAGTAAAAAGGATTTAAATAGTCAAAGAGGATTATCAGCTGAAACTGGGGCAGAATTGGATTTGTGGAAAAGAAATGACAAGATGCACATGTGGATCATCCTTGATGGCATTCTGGTTACTTTACCCTATCAGCATTATCCTAGAGAAATATTAATTCAGATAGAAGATATTAATTTAAAATGTGTCTTTTACCACATACACAGTAAACAATTAAAAACCTATGTGTAGATGTAACCATCTTTTTAAATAAGAAACACAGAGGCAATTGCAGAGTAAAAAGCCAAGAGGTCAGAGCAATAGCTGAGAGCTGAAAACCTTACCCTTCACTGCTGCTGTCTTTCTGCTCCACAAAAGAGCTACTTCCTGTGTCCTGTCTTTTATATAGAATTTCTGTTGTGCTTTGTCATTGGTTGTAAACCCAGCCACATGACCTCCTTATCACTGCCTGTCTGTACAGACCTCCAGGTCTTCTATGGTCGGTATTGAGATTAAAGGCATGTGTCGCCATGTTGGCTGTATCTTTGAACACACAGAGATCCTGCCTAGCTCTGCCTCTCAAATGCTGGGATTAAAGGCATGCACTACCACCACGCAGCTTCTGCTATGGCTTGCTTTGACCCCAAAGGAACTTTATTAATATACAAATAAAATCACATTTCAGTACAAATAAAATGTCACTATACTAGGTGAAAAATATTTGAGTTGATTCTAAAAGGAAAATTGAGATTTCATCAGTTAGTATGATTAGTCCCTGTAGAAATTGTAGTACCATTTACTAATGATAAAATTGACAAATTATGGGCCCAAAGTCAACTTTGGCAAAGAGTTTGCAGTATGTTTTTCAGAAAGGTTAGCCACAAATATTCCCAAAACAAGAGAATTAAATTTATAAGGAGAACTAACTCAATACTTCCTCACATTAAACAGGGAACACCAATATCTAGAGCCCCTTCATTTTATACTGATGCAAACAAATGAGGAAACACAGGATATAAATCAGGAAATTTAAGCAAAGTGGCTCAAACCCATTATGATTCTTCCCCAAATCAGAATTATATGCTATCCTGATGGTATTAATGGATTTTACAGAACCTCTTAAACTAGTCTCTGACTCTCAGTGTGCAGAAAATGTTGTTTTACACATTGAAACTCCTGAATATATTTCTGATGAGTCAGAATTAATTTTGTTATTAATTCAGCTAAAAGAAAGAATCACAAATAGGAATCATCTGTTATGTATAACAAACAACTGATTCCATACAGGTCTGACAAGCCATCTAGCACAAGGTAATGATGAAACTGTTCAACCATTAATAGGGAATGTCCTGGAGGCCTCAAATTTTCATAAAAAACATCATGTCAATAGCAAAGGTTTGAAAAAGTATTTTTCCATCACTTGGCAACAAGCCAAGGGAATTATAAGGAAATGTCCTACACGTTCTTTATACAACCAATCTCCACTATGTACTGGAAATAACCCAAAAGGCACTCAAAGAAATTAATTCCGGCAGATGGATGTCTTTCCTTTTGTAGAAATTGGACAATTAAAATATTTACACCACACCATTGATACCTATTCAGTATTTCAATGGATAACCACTTTGAGTGCTAAAAAGGCTAGTTCTGCAATCACATACTTGATAAAAGTTATGGCCATAATGGATACACATGTACAATTTAAGACTGACAATGCTCTGGAATTTGTCTTTAGTAAAATGAAACAGTTTTTTTGAGTGTTACAATATAATGCATGTAACATGAATCTACAAACATTTTATTAATAAAAAAAACTTAAACCAGATATTAGGGTGAAAGCTGAAAGATCAGAAGAACTGAACAACAAGCCAGCCCCAAGTTCTTAACCTCTAGGAAATCCTCAGCCCAAGAGAGCTACTTCCTATATACTCACATATTATATACTTTTCTGTACCCTGTCATCTTATGTCCTCTCTCCACCCAACAACATCACTTCCTCTTTCCACCCAGCTTTCTGTACAGACCTACAGACTTCTATGTTTAACTAATGATGGGACTGAAGGTGTGTGCCCTCATGCATAGCTCTGTTTCCAGTGTTACCTTGAACTCACAGAGGTCCAGGTGAATCTCTGCCTCCTGAATGCTAGAATTAAAGGCATGTACTATCATTGCCCAAGCTCTATGTTTAATATAGTGGATGACTTTGCCCTGTGTTCCCCAAGTAAGCTTTATTTGTTAGAACACATCCCTTTTTTGTCTAAAATTTAAGAAAAAGTTATAGCAAATATAAGAAAAACTATATACAATAAGTACAGTAACTATATACAATATGTACAGGCAATAAATACATCAACAATGTCTTGTACATTTGCATTTGATGAATTCATTGAAAATATTCCATTATCTATCCTATTTTTTGGTGAGTCCCAAATGTGCCTAATTAACTTTATATCCTTACTTGTATTACCAACCAGAAAACATCTTTTCATGTCTTTCAAACTTATACAATTTATCCCACTTTAATTAATTTATTTACTGAATTTAATAAGGAAAATGATTACTGTAGCTATCCAATCTTCAACCCACTCAGAGAGCCAAGAAGGAAATAATATTACCTAGTTAAACACAAAGTGCAAACAAGTGACTTTCAAATAATGTGAGGAATGACAGAAACAGCTAGATGCCTGGACAGTCACTAAAGGTTTTTGTGAAACATTGGGACATGAATCTTCAGCCTACATACCTAGCATATCTGATAGACTTATCTGTAAAGCAGGATTTTCTAAAGAGCTTTCCTACCTTGCTTTGGGAAGGATTGTCAGTCCTTTCTTTTGTGTTCTCCTTGTCCACTTTGGACAGCATACTGTCAGCATTCAAGGAAAGGTCATTTTCTTGCCCAATGGCTAACTTTTGCCACAAAGAAAGTAAACTACATAAGGAGTTTGTTCATTGCCCATCATCTTCTCTGAAGTCAGTTGGTGCTGCCAAAGGAACAGACATGTCTCATTGTCATAAAAAAAAGAAAAAAAAATCTGTTATTAAAACATATTAAATGCCATATTCTGCAGATCTCTGAGGTGTTTGGTGATGACCTGTCTTTCTGAAATGTATCTCTGTTTGACCTTGAAAACATATGTAATATGACAAGTTTGATTGTAATGACTGACTACTAACTTTCATTTTTTATATCCTAATTAGTTGGTAATAATAACTTTCAAGGACTAGCAAATTGGATTATATTGTTAAATGAACTGTATAGGTACAGTACACTGAACAAGATTAGAAATGTATATACAGAATTTTCTAACAAAATCAATATCAAATTTGTATCAATATAGATATTTTGTATACAATATACAAAAAATTCAATCTAATGTAAAATATTTAAAATCAGTAGTTGCCTTTTCAAAGAAGATTCAAAAATATACCTTTTTAATCTTTTCATATCCGTATTCTCTTTTTATTTCAGAGTAAATTCAATAATCTTCCTTTAATCCATGATTTCTGTATCTTTTTTCCAGAAAGGATTCAGTAGTGTAACTCTTATCTATATATCTATATACCTATAGCCCCTCTTTTTCTTTTCAGAGTAGATTCAATACTCTATCACTTATCTATATCCTCTGTTTGTTTCAAACAAAAACCCTGACTCTAAAATCCATTTTAACCCCTTTTTTTCTGGCCATTATCAATTAACAACTTGTAACCAATCATAATAAACAATGATAACTATCCATAACCTATTTAATGACCAAAAATTAATTCATCCACCTCACCTTTTGGGAATGTGGACATTGTGTTCTAAAAAGTATTTCCTGATGTCTGTGGGAGTGACAGCATCTTTTTGGGATCCTGAAAAGGAAAACTTGGGTTAATTGTCAAGTCCTAAGAGAGGTAGCTTTATCATTTGTTGTCCAGTCTGCATAATGTAAAATTGTAGGCCTTGTCTCAAGTTGTTGCTTGAGTACTCTGTGTGGCTGGATCATCTCAGATAGCCATTTCAAAATTGTCCTGAGCAGTTTATAGTCCAAAGCTGATCTTTGGGTGGTGTTTGTCAGCTTAGTGTTATTATCACCATCCTGATGGAATTGTCATTGTTGGGCCCCATCATTTTTTTTTGAGACTTCACAGTTGCTGTTAGGCCTGGTCATGCTTCCCTGCAGAAAACTGATAGGAACTAAAATGCATAATCATGTACAGGAAGCTAGATGAAACATTTTTTTCTAGATTTTGTTAGTGTTGTATATGTACATTAGCATCATGACAAAAGTTGAATATATATATATATATATATATATATATATATATATAAATCTTATAAATTTTAGTATAAAATTAATACTGTAAGAAAAGTTTTAGAGTCAAAATAGAACAAAAGATTATGAGATTAGTGGCAATAGAATAGTTTCTTAATTTTTTTCTGTGCCAATATATAGTGGCACTTCTGCCATGATACAGAGATTGTGGATTTTGATTTTAACAAATTATACTTGGGGTTAGAGAAGGAGAGGGCCATGTTCCAACTTCAAAGTCAGCTTTAATTTTTAATTGAATTGGGACTTACATAAAGAACATTTATGTTATGTGTCTTTAGAGTACAGCAGAAACAAACATTTAGGAAGACTTACGGAATTTTATCCTGATAGATATGTGATATACCAACAGGCCAATTTTCTCTTTTCTTTTGGACACTTTTTTCTTGATGATTTGTCCATTTTCTGCAGATGTCTCATTTGTTAAGTGTTCTTTAGATTCCTTAGCTTTCATTCTCCTGAAAACAAAACAAAAAAGCCTTCCTCAACCCTAACTTTGGTGAAGATCCCTTTTGACAAATTATATCTGATTAAATGAAAACCATTTGTTAGTGGTATAAGCTAGTTTAAATTGAATTGTCATGTTTATTGATGAACTATCACCTCTTCTAATTAAGAGGTATCTCTTGTGCAAATTGAACTATTATCAACTTAGATGTGTCCATAACTTTCTTCTCCTGTAGAATCAAAAGCAAAACCTCATCCCCAATATGATACATATCCTTGCTTCCATTCTGAGGTCAGGACATCTTTAAAGTATACAGGCTGATATAATTCAGTAGTTTTTTTTTTTTTTTCTATTATCCAATGTCTCTCCTAAGCTCTTATTACTTCTCATTAGCATTGAGAAAATTCAAAGTTAATAGAGCATTATGTAATCTATTTCTGGGGTGTTCTGTTACAATTTTCTGTTTATTTAGCTCATCTTTTAAAGTTTGATTTGATCTTTCTATGACTGCTTCACCTGTAGGATTGTGTGGGATACCTGTAATATGTTTTATTTTGCAATAAGCAAAAAAGATTTTATTTTACCAAAGACAAATGATGGATCATTCAGTTGTAATTTGTGTAGGTATAACCATGATGACCATAACTTCTAGCAATGATTATTCATGGAATCAGACTTTTCAGAACTCAGAGCAGTTGGCCATTGAAATCCTAAATAGGTATCAATTGTGTGGTGTATATTTTTCAATTTTCTAAATTCTACAAAATGAAACATATTCATCTGTCAGATTTTGTTCTTCTGAGTACCCTTTGTGTTAAATCCTACTGATAGTGGAGTTTGATTATAAAAAGAACAAGTAGAACATTTCCTTATAATTTCCAAAGCTTTTTGTCAGATTATGGAAAAGTCCTTATTTAAACCCTTACTATTGACATGAAGTGTTTTATGAAATTATTAGGCATCCAACACATTTCCTATCAACAGTTTATTGATCTCATCATTACCCTGTGCTAGAGGACCTGACATATTCGTATGGGATTGGATGTGAGTTACATATAGAGATGATACCTATTCCTGATTATTTCTTAATGAATAATGAATTTAATTCTGAAAATCAGGAATAAATTCTGAAGTTTCACTCTGTAACAATTCTAGAGTCAGTAACTATGTTGAGAGGTTCTGTAAAATCCATGAATACCATCAAAATAGCATATAATGCAGACTTTTAAACATCATTATAAGGACTTTGAATCACTTTACTTAAATTTTCTCATTTGTAACCTGTCTTTCCTTGTTTGTTTGTGTCTGTATAAAATGTAGAGGCTCCACATATTGGTATTTCCTGTATAATGTGAGGCAGGATCCAGTTAGCTCTCTTTATAGGTTTAATTCTATCAATTCTGAGATATTTGTGAGATATTTTGAGATATTGATCCCCAAAAATTACTGCAAGTCCTTTGCCAAGGTTCATTTTCTGCCAATATATATATATATATTTTTTAATTTTACCATTAGTTAAATGTACTCCAATTTCTGCTGGATCTATTCTTGCTAATTGAGTAAGTCTCAATTTTCCTTTTAAAATCAACTCAGATTTTTTTCCAAATAAGTTTTTAATTTCTTACTCTGTTTATTTGGTAGAAATATCCATTCCAATATAATATCTTCCTTCTGCAGTAAAATTACTGTAAGAAAATTCTTAGAAAGTAAAATAACCAAAGTACAGTCAAGCTTAGGATCCATACAATCCCCATGTGTATCCTGTATTTTTTTCCAGCAAAGCCAATTCTCTCTCAGCTTCAGCAGATAATACTCTTGGACCATTTAAGTCCTTTGTCATCCTCTACAGTTTTGAACAAATTAATCAGTTCATCATTTTTCACCCCAATAGTAGTCCATAGATAGGAAATTTCTCCAGATGATATGTTTAAGTCATTAAGAGTCTGTAATCAATCTCTCCTAATTTGCACCTTTTGGGGTCTAGTTTTTGTAGACCTATTTTATATCCTAAATAATTAACAGAATTTCCTCTTTGTATCTTTTTAGAAGTAATATGTCATCCCCAAGAAGGCAAATTTTCCTTTACTTCTTCAAACATACTTTCTATGGTATCTACATTTGGATCATCTAGTGAAAATTTGTCCATGTAATGACAAATTATAGATTTAGGAAATTGTGTATTATTTCCAATGACTGTTGTACAAAATATTGGTACAGAATTTGGGATATTTAAGATTTTCTGTGGGAGAAACTTCCATTGATAGCTCTTGTCTGTCTGGGAATTATTATAAGTAAGTACCATGATGGCAAATCTTTCTCTTTCTTTTCTTGTAAGGGTATTGAGAATAAATAGTCTTGTTGATCTACATTCATTAAATCAGTGTTTACCTTTACCATAACTTCTGTGTATTTCAGAAGGAAGGGGTGTTTATTGGGATTATTCCTTAAAAGAACATTATTTCTAGGAATGTCATGTGTGCATTCCCTATTTTTGGTGACCTTGTTTACCACATTTAAACACCTGACATTTCTATCTTACTTCAAACCTCTGAAAATCACCTCTCCTATCTAAGCATCATCATGGTCATGAAATTCAATATTAATTACATCTCAAATCCATTCCTATAAGGGTGGTAATCTTGTCTTTAATGGCCTAATTACCCTTTTGCATTGTGCATTAGCATTTTCAAAAGCTATAGATTCAATTATTATCTGTCTAGCTTCTGAATTTGGTATCATTCTATTTATTGATGAAGACAGCTTTTGCAAGACATCCATGAAGTTTCCTTTGGGGCCCTGTATAACTATTGTAAATGACTCATTTTTTCCTACTCCTTCAATTCTGTCGGAAGTAATCAAGGCTGCCATGTAGCACACATTTAGCATGTGATCATCATTTAAGTATTGTCTTCGTATATCAGCATAATCACCTTCTCCAAGAAGTTGATCTTGGGAAATTTTCACAGCTCTAGCCTGACATCATTGTTCTATAGTCTTAGCCTCCTATTTCTACTAGGTACTCTATTGTAACTGGCTTGCAACTTCTAAAACAGATGTAACCAAGTCTTTCCTGTTCTGAGGAATAATCCCATTAAAAGTTCACCATGAGTTTAGCATCTTCTTTACAAACAGGACACATAGCCTATGAGACTATAGATTTCTTGTAATTCCTCAAAGCTAACATTTGCACAGGAGTCCAATCAGCTCTTACATGGCTTTGAACATTTCTCAGTTCCTGTATTGTTACTGGATAGATTAAGGAGGCCTTCCCCTGGGTCCCATCCCTGGGCACCAGCCATTCAGGGGTAGATAATTAGCTCCAGGTTCTGGCCATCAGGTGGGCCCCAGTGGGTAGTTTCCCCTTCTAATAGATGCTGCTAGCAGACCCTGCAATCTACACACCTTGCCACCACACAAATCCACCCAAGACCCCTGCCACTTCCTGAAACTCAGAGACCAGCACCCAGCTCCCATCTGGACTGGAGCTCCTATTCAGACCAGAGTTGAATGCCTGGGGTCATAGTTAGAGAGGTCTACCTCTAGGTCCCATACCTGGCCACCAGCTGCTCTAGGGAGGACCTGCCCAACTTGGCCCCAGTTTCTGGCCATCTGGCTAGGCTCCAAGGAAGGTTCCCCTTCTCCAAGACACTGCCTCACAGACCCTGCAATCACCATGCTCTGCACCCACACCCATCCACCCAAGACATCCCCCCCTACTTCCTGAGAATTGGAGACCAGCTCCCAGGTCCCATTTGGACCATAGATGAGTACCTGGGGTCATACCTAGAGAGGCCTTCCTCTAGGACCAATCCCTGGGCACCAGCCATTCTGGGGAAGATCTGTCCAACTTAGACCCAGGTTCTGGCCATTGGGTGGGCCCCAGAAGGGAGGTTCCCCTTCTCCTAGATCCATAGCAGACCCTGCAATCTACACACCCTTCTCCCACAACCATCCCCTGGCTACCCCCATTACTTTCTGAGTCTCAGAGACCAGTCCCCAGCTCCCATCTGGCCCAGAGCTCCCATCCGGGCCAAAGGCTTTCTGAAATGCCAAATCTGTCAGCTCGGTCTGGACCAAGAGCGCGGATAAAACCAAGAATGAATCCACAAGGAAATGGGCAGATGTCAAGGCAGAAGTACATACAACAAAATAAAGAGCAATACAGCATCACCAGAACCTAGCCTTCCTCCAACAGAAAGACCTAACATCACAAAATGGAAGAAGCAGAAGAAAGCAACATTAAGAACAGCATCATAAAGATGCTAAAGGCTTTTAAAGAAGAAATCAAAAATGAAATGCAGGAAAAGACACACAAAAAAAGTGGAGGAAATAAAAAAGAACATAAAAAGTCAAACAAAAAATGGTAAGAATGCTATAAAAAAAACTACAGGAAAAGACAAATAAAGCAAAAGAAAACAATAAATATCTGAAAGAAAACCATTAAAAAGACAAGAAACAGATGAGGGAAACAGTCCAAGACCTGAAATGGGAAACACAAAAAATGAAGAAGACATAAACAGAGAGAATGCTGGAAATAGAAAATCAGAGTAAACAAACAGGAACTTCAGATGCAAGTATAAGCAACATAATGTAAGAGATAAAAGAGAGGATCTCTGGTATTGAACATACAGTAGAAGAAACACATTCATCAGTCAAAGAAAACACTAAAGCCAACAAAGTCATGACTCAGTATGTCCAAGAAATTTGGGACACCATGAAAGACCAAACCTACAAATAATAGGGATCGAGGAAGGAGAAAAAAACCAATTCAAAGACATAGAAAATATACTCAACAAGATCATAGAAGAAAACTTTCCCAACTTAAAGAAGGAAATGCCTATGAAGATACAAGAACTCTATAGAACATCAAACAGACTAGACCACCCAAAAAAGTCCCCATACAGAATAAAGAAAGAATATTAAGAGCAGCAAAGGAAAAAGGCCAAATGACTTATAAAGACAAACTCATCAGAATAACACCCGATATCTCAATGGAGACTTTGAAAGCCAGAAGGACCTGGACAGATGTAATACAGACACTAAGAGACGATGGATGCCAGCCTAGACTAATATACACAGCAAAACTTTCAATCATCATAGATGAAGTGAACAAGACATTCCAAGACAAAGCCAGTTTTAAACAATACTTATCCACAAACCCAGCCCTGCAGAAAAGTTCCAACCAAAGGAAGTCACATGCACAGTTGAAAACAAAGGAAACAGATAACACCACATCAGTAAACCCCAAAGCAAAGAAGTATACATGTACTAACATAATTATATATATATGTGTGTGTGTGTGTGTGTGTGTGTGTGTGTGTGTGTGTGTGTGTGAATGAATATTTACTGGTCCTTAATGGCCCTTAATAGCAATGGACTTAATTCACCTATAGAAAATCACAGGCTAACAGGATGGATACAAAGGCAAGAAACAACTTTCTGCTCAATACAAGAAACACACCTTAAATTCATAGATAGACACTACCTAAGAATAAAAGGCTGGGGATAAACTTTCCAATCAAATGGTTGTAAGAAGCAAGCTGCTGTAGCCATACTAATGTCCAGCAAAATAGTCTTCAAACTAAAATCAATCAAAAGACATCAAGAGGGCATTATATACTCATCACAGAAATGATCCACAAAGAGGAAGTTTCAATTCTGAACATTTATGCCCCAAACACAAGGGCACCCACATATGTAAAAGAAACATTACTAAAGTTTAAATCACATATAAAATCCCACACATTAATAGTGGGAGATTTCACCATCCTACTTTCACCACTGGACAGATCTACCAAATAGAAACTTAACAAATAAAGGACTTAACTGATGTTATGACTCAAATGGACTTAATCAAATCTACTGAACATTCCACCCAAACAAAAAAGAATATACCTTCTTCTCAGCACCCCATGGAACCTTCTCTAAAATCTATCACATAGTCAGCCACAAAGCAAATCTCAACAAATACAAAACAATTGGAACAACCTCCTGGGTTCTATCAGACCACCACAGCTTAAAGTTAGATTTCAACAGCAACAAAAACTACAGAACACCTACAATCTCATGAAAACTGAATAATGCTCAACTTAATCACTGATGGGTTAAGGAAGAAATAAAGAAAGATATTAAAGACTTCCTAGAAATAGATGAAAATGAATATTCGACATACCCAAACTTATGGGACAATATGAAAGCAGTGCTAAGATGGAAATTCATAGCACTAAATCCCCACATAATAAAGTTGGAGAAACCTCACACTAGTGACTTATCAGTACACTTGAAAGCTCTAGAACAAGAAAAAGCAAAGCTATTCAGGAAGAATAGAAGCCAAGAAATAATCAAATTGAGAACTGAAATCTATAAAGGGGAAACAAAGAGAACAATACAAAAATACCTTGGGGTTAATCTAAGTAAGCAAGTGAAGGACCTATGTGATACGAAATTTAAGTACCTGATAAAAGGAATGGAAGATGTTAGAAAATGGAAAGGTGTCCTATCCTCATAGATAGGAAGGATTAACAGTGGAAATGGCAATCTTACCAAAAGCAGTCTACAGATTCCATGCAATGCCCATCAAAATACCTACACAATTCTTCACAGACCTGAAAAGAATAATACTCAACTTCATATGGAAAAACTAAAAACCTAGGATAGCCAAAAATCCTGTACAATAAAATAACCTCTGGAGGCATCACAATCCCTGACCTCAAGCTATATGATAGAGCTACAGTAATAAAATCAGCTTGGTACTGGCATAAAAACCAACTTGTGGGGGAATGGAATCAAATTGAAGACCCTGACATCAATCCGCACACCTATAACATATAATTTTTGACAAAGAAGCCAAAACTGTACAATGGAAAAAAGAAAGCATCTTCAACAAATGGTGCTGGCATAACTGGATGTCAATGGATAGAAGGCTGCAAATAGATCCATATCTGTTACCATGCACAAAACTTAAGTCCAAGTGGATCAAAGACCTCAGCATGAATCCAGTTACACTGAAACTGATAGAAGAGAAAGTAGGAAGTAGTCTTTAACACATTGACATTGGAGATCACTTCCTAAATATAACACCAGTAGCACAGACACTGTGAGAAACAATCAATGAGACCTCTTGAAACCAAGAAAATTTTGTAGAGCAAAGGACACAGTCAACAAGATAAAGCAACAGCCTACAGAATGAGAAAAGATCTTCACCAACCCCACATGTGACAGAGGGCTGATATCCTGAATATATAAATAACTCAAGAAATTAGACATCAAAATGCCCAATGATCCAATTAAGAAATGGGCTATAGAGCTAAACAGAATTCTCAACAGAGGAAGATCAAAAAGCTTAAATGCCTTTAGGGAATTGCTGAATATCCCTAATCACCCAGGAAGTGATAATCAAAATGACTCTGAGATACCACCTTCATCCATCAGAATGGCTAAGATGAAAAACACTGAAGACAATTTATGCTGGAGAGGATGTAGAGCAAGGGGAACTTCCCTCAACTGTTGATGGCAATGCAAGCTTGTACAATCACTTTGGAAATCAATATGGCACTTTCTTAGAAAATCCATCTCCCATAAGACCCAGCTATAGCACTCTTGGGCATATACCCAAGGAAGGCTCAATCATACCACAAGGGCATTTGCTCAGCTATGTTCATATCAGCATTGTTTGTAATAGGCAGAACCTGAAAACAACGTAGATGGCCTTCGACTGAAGAATGGATAAAGAAAATATGGTACATATACATAATGTTCTCTACTACTCAGTAGAGAAAAACAATGACATCATGAGGTTTGCAAGCAAATGGATGCATCCAGAAAAAAAATCATCATGACTGAGGCAACCCATACTCAGAAAGACAAACATGGTATATACTCACTCATAGTAGGATACTAGATGTAAAACAAAGATGATTAGACAGCTACTCACAACTCTAGGGAGGCTACCTAGGAAACAGGACCCTAGGAAAGACACAGGGATCGCCCAATGACAGAGAAATGAATGAGATGTACATGAACAACCTGGATGTGAGTAGGAGTAATGAAGGGCAAGTTTTGAGGGAACAAGAGCTTAGGAGGGTGGGAGATCCCACCTGGATCAAGAACAGAAAGGGAGATCAAGGAATAAGAGACCATGATAAATGAAGATCCCATGGGAATAGGAAGAAGTGAAGTGCTAGTGAGGTCTCCAGAAATCCACAAAGATACCTCCACAATAGACTATTGGCAATGGTTGAGAGAAAGACTGGACTGACCTACCCTGGTGATAGGATGGCCAACCAATCTGTCATGCTAGAAATCTCATCCAATGACTGATGGAAGTGGATGCAGAGATCCACGGCCAGGGCCCAGGTGGAGCTCTAGGAATCCAATCAGTGAGAAAGAGAAGAGATTGTATGAGAGAATTATTGAGACCAAGATTGGAAAAGGCACAAGGACAAATAGTCAAATTAGTAGAAATACATGAATTATGAACGAATAGCTGAGGAGTCTCCAACTGGTTCAAACCCTCTGGATAAGTGAGACAGTTGATTAGCTTGAACTGTTTGGGAAGCACACAGCCAGTGGGACTGGGACCTGTCCTTAGTGCATGAACTGGCTGTTTGGAACCTGGGGCCTATGCAGGGACACTTTGCTCAGCCTGGAAGGAGGGGACTGAACCTGCCTGGACTGAATCTACCAAGTTGAACTGAATCCCCATGGGAGTCCTTGCCCTTGAGGAGATGCAAATAGGGGGTGGGCTGTGGGGAGGGTGTGGGGGGCAGGAGGAGGGAGGACAGGTGAATCTGTGACTGATATGTAAAATTAAATCAAATTATATAATAAAAAGAAATAAATGTGCTTGTTATGTGTAAAAAAAAATATGTAATTAAATAAGCCTGTATACTTTAAAGGTATGCTGACCTCAGAATGGAAACCAGGGTATGTGTTACATTGGGGAAGAGATTGTGCCTTGTTTCTTTTGAGAAGAAAAGCTATGGATACCATCAAAATTGATAAAAGTTAAATTTTATCAAGAAAGACTGATTAATGTGAAGAGATGATTGTTCATCAAGCAGCATGACCATTCAATTTAAATTAACTTTAAGACTAACAAATGTTTCTCAGTTTATCTGATGTAATTTGCCAAAAAAGAACTTCACTAAAGTTAGAATTGGGGCTGGGTTTTGTTTTTATTTTTGAGTAGAATAAAGGCATCCAGCTAAGAAATCTGAATATGACTGGACAAACAAGAAGGACATCTGAAGGAAAAGGATGAATCATCCAGAGAATATGTAACAAGAAAAAGTGTAAACTGGCCTATTGGTGTATCATACCTCTAACAGAATAAAATTACATAAAGCTTCAAAAATGTTTGTTTCTGCTTTTCTCTATAGACATATAATGTAAATGCTCTTCTTGTAGTCCCAGCTCAATTAAAAATTAAAGCTGACCTTCAAGTTGGAGTGTGGCTCTCTCCTTCTGTAAACCTAAGCATGCTTGTTATAGAAAAATTGACAATCTTTGTTTTATATTAGAAGATATGGGACAGTAGAAAAACCAAAATTAGAGACCATTTTATTGCTAATAATCTCATAATTCTTTGGGCTTATTTTGACTCATTAAATCTTTTCTTAAGGCAAAATATTATCTCTATACTTATTTATATATATAAACAGTATATATTATGTATATGTATAAAATTTAAACTCTTTATCATGGTATTATGGTCATATAGAATAGTAACTAATTCTAGAAAAAGGCTTCAACTATCTTTCTGTACATGACTTCAGGTTTGAGCTTCTATCAAATAGCTAGGAATTAAGTTTCTGTACTCTGAATATACATAATAAATTTTGATCGTTTAACCTCTTCTAGATCTGCTGCATATGACATTTAAATGTTTATATCTTCTTCAATGAACCATGTCATGGCTAACAATGACTTTTGAAGTCTCCAAAAGGATGGAGGGGCTCCACAATGATGCCACATGGACTATGATAATGTTACTAAGCTGACAATCACAACCAAAAGATAGCTTTGGAATAGAAACTTCTTAGGGTGATTTTGAAGTGGCTAGCTGATATGATCCAGCCTCCCAAACTATTCTAGACAGGACTTGAGACAAGCCCTGCACTTTCCCATTCCACAAAGACTAGACAACTAACAATACAACTACATCTCCTAGGACTTTAAAATTAACCCATATTTTACTTTTCAGGATCCCTAAAAGATACTTTTCCCCCAGGCAGCAGGAAGTAAATTTAACAACCCCATACCCACATTTCTAATAATTGGGGTGGCTGGAGTTGGTCTTTCAATGGATTATGGATATTTGTCATAGTTCATGGTGGTTGGTTAAAGTTGTTATTGGTTATGGTCAGGAAAGAAGCTGAACAAAGGAGATTAAATTCAGGGATCTTGTTTATGAAAAAAAAGAGAAAAAATAAATAGAGGTCATGGATAAGTGAGACAGTTGATTAACTTGAACTGTTTGGGAGGTCCCAAGCAGTGGGACCACAACCTGTGCATGAGCTGGCTTTTTGGCATCTGGGGCCTATGCTATGATACTTTCTCAGCCTGGGTGAAGGGAGGAGGGCACTGGACCTGCCTCAACTGAATCTACCAGGCAGAGCTGAATCCCCAGGGGAGTCCTTGCCCTGCAAGAGATGGAAATGGGGGTTGGCTGAGGAGAGGTCAGCAGGAGGGGAGGAGGGAGGAGAGGGGAATCTGTACAGATATATAAAATTAAAATAATTATTAAATATAAAAAAGAAATGAAAGGATAAATGTAGAATGTCGAATCTACACTGAAAAGAAAAAAAAAGAGGGATACAGATGTGATAGGACAAAAGGGTAGATTATTGAATATACATTTTAAAAAGTAACTATGTTTAAATATTTTACATTGATATGAATCTTTGTATATTCGTACAAAGTTTAGATAAATTTTTTAGAATATAATATACATATATTTCCAATCTTTTTCAAGATAATGTACCTATACTACTTATTTAATGATATATTACAAATTTCTAGTCCTTTAAAGTCCTAGTTCTTTAGGATACTAAAGAAATTCAAGTAAGTAATTAGTATATTATACTATTATATTTGAACAAGTAGTCATATTAAATGTATTTTCAAGGCCAAGCAGAGATATATTTTAGATAGACAGGTCATCTTCAAACACTATAGAGATGAAAAATATATGGCATTTAAGATGTTTTTATAATATAGGTTCAATTTTTTAATTTATTATTTTTTATTATAATATTTGTGTTAAATTTTGCACATCATCCATGGGTTCACCTTTCCATTCTGCTCCTATTCCTGCCCCCACCTTCTCCCCAGTCCCTCCTCTCCATTCCCATCACCTCCAGAGCCACGATGCCCCTGGGGATTCAATTCAACCTGGTGGATTCAGTACAGGCAAGTCAAGTCCCCTTCATCCAGGCTGAACAAAGTGTCCCTGTGTAAGCCCAAGGTTCCAAACAGCCAGTTCATGCACTAAGGATAGGTCTGGGTCCCACTGCCTAGGTGCCTCCCAAACAGTTCAATCTATTCAATTGTCTCACTTATCCAGAAGGCCTGATCCAGATGGGGGCTCCACAGCTTTTGGTTCATAATTCATGTGTTTCCATTCGTTTGGTTATTTGTCCCTGTGCTTTTTCCAATTGTGGTCTCAACAATTCACACTCTTACAGTCCCTCCTCTTTCTCAACAATTGAACTCCTGGAGCTCCACCTGAGGCCTGGCTAAGGATCTCTGTATCCACTTCCATCAGTTATTGGATAAGAGTTCCAGCTCGACTGGTAGGTTGTTTGGCCATCTGATCACCAGACTAGGTCAGATCAGGTATTCTTTCAAAGATTGCCAAGAGTCTACAGTGGATGTATTATTGTTGACTTCTGGGGACCTCTCTAGCACTTTGCTTCTTCCTGTTCTCATGTAGCATTCATTTATCATGGTCTGTTATTCCTTGTTCTCCCTTTCTGTTTTTGATCCACCTGGTATCTCCTGGTCCCCTAAGCTCTCTTTCCCTTGAACCTTGCCCTTCATTACTCCCACTGTCATCCAGGTTGTTATCCATTTCTCTGTCATTGGATGATCCCTGTGTCTTTCCTAGTGTCCCATTTTCTAGGTAGACTCCCTGGAGTTGTGTAGCAGTCTAGTCATCTTTGTTTTACATCAAGTATCCTCCTATGAGTGAGTACATACCATGTTTATCTTGCTGAGTATGGGTTACCTCACTCAGGATGTTTTTTTTTTTTTTTTTTCTAGATCCATCCATTTGCCTGCAAACCTCATGATGTCATTGTTGTGTGTTGGGGGAGATGGATTCCCAATCTAAGGAAGCACCATATTGATTTCCAAAGTGGCTATAGAAGCTTGCATTCCCACCAGCATTGGAGGAGAGTTCTCCTTGCTCTACATCCACTCCTGCATAAGCTGTCTTCTGTGTTTTTGATCTTAGCAATTCTGACAGGTATAAGGTGGTATCTGAGAGTTGTTTTGATTTGCATTTCCTGGATAAATAGGGATGTTGAGCAATTCCTTAAATTTCCTTTTCCCATTCTGTAGGCTGTCGCTTTGTCTTGTTGACTGTGTCCTTTGCTCTACAAAAGCTTCTCAGTTTCAACAGGTCCCATTGATTGATTGTTTCTCTCAGTGTCTGTGCTACTGGTGTTATATTTAGAAAGTGAAGAATTGTGTTGGTAATTTGATGGGGATTGCGTTAAATTTGTAGATTGCTTTTAGTAAGATCACCATTTTTACTTTGTGAATCCTGCCTATCCATGAGCATGGGAGATCTTTCCATTTTCTGACCTCTTCTTCAATTTCTTTTTTCAGGGACTTAAAGTTCTTGTCATATAGGTCCTTCACATGCTTTGTTAGAGTAACCCCAACGTATTTTATATCATTTGAGGCTATTGTAAAGGGTGATGTATCTCTGATTTCCTTCTCAGGCTGTTTGTCTATTGTATATAGGAGGGCTACTGATTTTTTTTTAATGATCTTGTAGCCTCCTATGTTGCTGAAGGTATTTATAAGCTGTATTACTTCCTTGGTAGAATTTTTGGGGTCACTCATGTATATTATCATGTCATCTGCAAATAGGGAAAGTTTGACATCTTCCTTTACAATTTGTGTCCCTTAATCTCCTTATGTTGTCTTATTGCTCTGGCTAGAACTTCAAGTACTATATTGAATAAGTTTGTGGAGAGGGGGCAGCCTTGCCTTGTTCCTGATTTTAGTGGAATTGCTTTGAGTTTCTCTCCATTTAATTTGATGTTGGCTTTTGGCTTGCTGTAGATTGCCTTTATTATGTTTAGGTATGTTTCCTGTATTCCTTATCGCTCCAAGACTTTTATCATGAATGGGTGTTAGAATTTGTCCAATGCCTTTTCTGTGTCTAGTGAGATGGTCATGCAGTTTTTTTTTGTTTTTTTTTTAATTTGAGTTTGTTTATATTGTATATTACATTGACAGACTTTCCTATGTTGATCCACCCTTGCATCCTGGGATGAAGCTTACTTGATCATGGTGGATAATTGTTTTGATGTGTTCTTGGAGTCTGTTTCCCAGTATTTTATTGAGTATTTTTGCATCAGTGTTCATGAGGAAGTTTGTCTGTTGTTCTCTTTCTTTGTTGCATCTTTGTTTGGTTTAGGAATCAGTTTCATTGTATCCTCATAGAAGAAGTTAGGTAATATTATTTCTGCTTCTATTGTGTGGAACAATTTAAAGAGTATTGGTATTAAGTCTTCTTTGAAGATCTGGTAGAATTCTGCACTGAAACCATCTGGTCCTGGGCTTTTTTTGTTTGGGAGACTTTTAATGACTGATTCTGTTTCTTTAGAGGTTATTGGACTATTTAAATCGTTTATCTGGTGTTGATTTAAATTAGGTATATGGTAGCTATCCAGAATATCATCCATTTCTTTTAGATTTTCAAGTTTTGTGGAGTAGAGGTTTTTGAAGTATGACCTGATGATTCTCTGGATTTCCTCATTGTCTGTTGTTATGTCCCCCTTTTCATTTCTGATTTTGTGAATTTGGATGCTTTCTCTCTGTCTTTGGTTAGTTTGGATAATGGCTTGTCTATCTTGCTGATTTTCTCAAAAACCAACTCTTTGTTTCATTAATTTTTTGTGTTGTTCTCTTTATTTCTGTTTGATTGATTTCAGCTCTCAATTTGATAATTTCCTGGTGTCTGTTCCTCCTGGGAGACTTTACTTCTTCTTGTTCTAGAGCTTTCAAGTGTGCTGATAAATCACTAGTGTGAGATTTCTCCAACTTCTTTATGTGGGGATTTAGTGCTATGAATTTCCCTCTTAGCACTGCTTTCATATTGTCCCATAATTTTGGGTATGTGGTGATTTCATTTTCATTGATCTCTAGGAAGTCTTTAATTTCTTTCTTTATTTCTTCCTTAACTCATTGGTGATTCAGTTGAGCATTATTCAGTTTCCATGAGATTGTAGGTTTAATGTAGTTCTTTTTTTTTTTTTTGGTTAGGTTGGAATGTTTATCGATTAAATCCATTTGAGTCATAACATCAGTTATGTCCATTATTTCTCTGTTAATGTGTGGGGTTTTATATGTGATTTAAGATTTAGTAATGTTTCTTTTACATATGTGGGTGCCCTTGTTTTGGGGCACTTTTCAGACTTGAAACTTCATCTTATTGAATCTCTCATGCAATGAGTATGTAATGTCCTTCATCACCTCTTTTCATTGATTTTAGTTTGAAGTCTATTTTGCTGGATATTAGTATGGCTACACCAGCTTGCTTCTTAAGACCATTTGTTTGGAAAGTCTTTTCCCAGCCTTTTATTCTTAGGAGGTATCTGTCTTTGAATTTGAGGTGTGTTTCTTGCATGCAGCAGAAAGTTGGATCCTGTTTTCCTATCCATTCTGTTAGTCTGTATCTTTTTATAGGTGAATAAGTACACTGATATTAAGGGATATTAATGACCAGTGATTGTTCGTTTCTGTTATAATTTTTATTTTTTGGTGGTAGTGTGTGTGTACTTCTCTTCTTTGGGGTTTAGTGCTGTGCTATTATCAATTGCCTGTGTTTTTGAGGGTGTATCCAACTTCCTTAGTTTGGAACTTTGCTTCTAGTGCTTTCTGTAGGGTTGCATTTGTGGTTTAAATCTGGTTTTGTCTTGGGAGGTCTTGTTCACTCCATCTATGATGATTGAAAGTTTTGCTGGGTATATTAGTCTAGGCTGGCATCCATGGTCTCTTAGTGTCTGCATTATATCTATCCAGGTCTTTCTGGCTTTTACAGTCTCCATTGAGAAATTGGGTGTTATTCTGATGGGCTTGTCTTTATAAGTCACTTGGCCTTTTTCCTTTGCTACTCTTAATATTCTTTCTTTATTATGTATGTTTAGTTGTTTAATTATTGTGTGGCAAGGGACTTTTTTGGGGGAGTCTAATCTGTTTGGTGTTCTATAGGCTTCTTGTATTTCATAGGCATTTCTTTCTTTAAGAGGGGGAATGTTTTCTTCTTTGATCTTGTTAAATATATTTTCTGTGCCTTTGAGTTGGTATTCTTCTCTGTCCTCTATCCCTATTATTTGTAGCTTTGTTCTTTTTATGGTGTCCCAAATTTCCTGGATGTTTTGGGTCATGACTTTGTTGGTTTTCGTGTTTTATTTGACCGATGAATGTATTTCTTCTACTGTTTCTTCAACACCAGACATCCTTTCTTCCATCTCTTGCATTATGTTGGTTATATTTGCATCTGTTTGTTTACTCTGGTTTTCTATTTCCAGCATTCTCTCTGTTTATGTCTTCTTCATTTTTTTCTATTTCCCTCTTCTTTTCTTGGACTGTTTCCCTCATCTGATTTTTTGCTTTTTCATGATTTTCTTTCAGGGACATATTGTTTTCATCTGCTTTAATTGTCCTTTCCTCTAGTTTTTTTATAGCGTTCTTTCCATTTTTTGTTTGTCTTTGTGGTCCAGATGGGAGTTCTAGGAAGGATGGGTGCTGGAGGCTGGTCTCTGAGTCTCAGCAAGTGGCTGGTGTCTCTGTCAGGGTGAAGTTATTGCAGAGTCTGCCTGCAGTCTTGGAAAAGGGGAGCCTTCCCACAGTTCCCACCAAATGGCTGGTAACTGGGGCCAAGTTGGGCAGTTCTTCCCTGGATGGCTGGTGCCCAGCTGTGGTACCTAGATGTGGGGGCCTCTCTGTGTATAACCCCAGGCACTCACCTCTGGTCCAGATGGGAGTTCTGGCACAGGATGGAAGCTGGAAGCTGGTTTCTAAGTCTCTGGGAGTGGCTGGGTTCTCTGGCAGATGGGTGTGGGGGCAGGGCGTGGAGGTTGTAGGGTCCCCAGGAGGGACTTGGAGAGGGGGAACCTTCCCAGTGCTGGTGGGGCATCCTGCCCTATCACCAGAACCTGGGGCCAAATTGGGCAGGTCTTTCCCAAAACTGCTTGTGCCCAATGCTAGGACCTTGTTACAGGCCTCTCTGGGTGTGACCCCCGGCACCACCTCTGGTGCAGATGGGAATTCTAGGGCAGATGAGGGCTGGGGGGCTGGTCTCTGAGTCTCAGGAAGTGACTGGGGTCTTGGGCAGATGGGTGTGTCGGCAGGGTATGGAGATTGCAGGTTATTCTACAGTCTTGGAAAATGGGAGCCTTTCTACAGGGCCCAACGAATGGACGGAAACTCATAGGTTCTTTTTTTTATGACACTGAGACATGTCTGCTCTTGGCAGTATCAATCTATGTCAGTGAAGATGATGGACATCTAAGAAACTTCATATGTACTTTACTTTCTTTGTTGCAAAAGTTAGTCACTGGGCAAGAAAATGTCCTTGCCTTGACTGCAGACAGTTTGGTGTCTAAAGTGGACAAGTAGGGCACAAAATAAAGTGACTGCCAAACTTTGCCAAGACAAAGTAGGACAACCTGTCAGAAAATTCTGCCTCACAAATAAGTAAGTCAGATATTCTAGGCCTGTAGGCTGCAAATGGTTACCCCAAAGTTGAAGAGGAACATTGGGTGACTATCCAGGCAGCTAGCTTTTTCTGTCATTTCTCACAATTTTTTTAGAAGTCACTTGCTTGCACTTCCTTCTCACCCAGATAATGTTATTTCCTTCTAAGGTCTCTGAGGGGGGTAAAGATTAAATATTTATATAGTTATATTTTTTTGTTTATTAGACAAAGTATCTCAGTAAATAGGTATAAACTGTTTAAGATTGAGAGACATCAAAAGATAGTGCTGGATAGTAATGCAAATTAGGAAAGAAAGTGAATTAGGTATAAGACTTTGGACTCACCAAATAGGCTAAGTCACAGTGTATTTTCTCTCAGTTTCTCAAATGTTTTTAAACTATTTTTTAAAAGTTACTTATTTATTATGTACACAGAAGAGGGTGCCAGATCTCATTACAGATGATTGATGAGCCACCATGTGGGTGCTGGGAATTGAACTCAGGACCTTTGGATGAACAGTCAGTGCTCTTAACCTCTGAGCCATCTCCCCAACCCCTTGTCAAATATTAATGGAATAGACATTATTGATGTAATTGCTGCTTGTATATATTGTAGAATTATTGTACTTGTTGTATATAGTCTTTCTTGTGTTTGTTATCTTATTTTTTTATAATTTTAGACAAAAAAAGGGAAATGTAATGATATTTTGTGTGTACTCTAACAAATAAAGCTTGTTAAAGATCAGAGGGTAAAACCAGCCACTATATAGCCATAAAGGCCAAGTAGTGGTAGCACACTCCTTTAATCCCAGCATTTGGGAGGTTGAGGTAGGAGGTGATATGGCTAGTCAGAGAAAGGAATATAAGTTGGGAGTATACAGGAGCTGAGGTTTTTCAGCTGAGGATTGGGTGAAGTGAGAGGTAATGGTGGCTTGTTCCTTTTTCTCTCTGATCTTTGAGCATTTATCCCAACATCTGGCTCTGTTTTTGTTTGTTGTTGTTGTTGTTTATTTTAAGACCAAATGGGACTTGTGTTATATAATAGCGCTGACATGGTAAGTGGGTTTAAAACAGTGCATAAACTTGAAATGAATAAAGTGGTAGTAATTGGAGAGGTTTGAGAAGACGAATGAATTTTTCTAAAACATGATACATTTAGATTTGAATGTCTCAAAAAATAAATGAAAAAGAAAATTAATCCATTAAAATCAAGTGTGGTCTGGAGAAATGGCTAAGTGGTTAAAAGCATGCATGCTCTTGAAGACAACCTGGATTCAGAAGCCAGAATCCCTATTAGGTGGGTCACAACTGCCTGCAACTCCAGTTCTGAGGGATCCCATGTTCTTTTTTGGCTTCTGTGTATTTATAGTGTCCATAAAATTATGTAGTCCATACACATACATAAAATATAACTAAAACTTCCAAATCCAAACATGCATTTTTGAAGAGATATGCTACAACACACAAAGTCAATAACTGGTATTGAACTAGTAGTGAAGGAGAAGCAAAATTAAGTTGGATTATTGGTTATAAGTTTATTGGAAATGTTTGTTTCCTCTGGTCATTCAGGTTCATTTATTTGACAAATGCTTTTACAACTTAGTTAGTGTTTGTACATATTTTTATTTTGTTCTTTTGCATTGTTCAAGATTATTTCATTATATAAATATAACTTATTCTTCCATTGAAGATCAATAAATATTTAGGCTTTATGTTTAATATGGCTATTGTTTCTATATAAAAAATGTTATATGAACCTGGGAAACAATGCATCTTTGCTGATATTTCAGTACAATCTCAATGTAAGAAAAAATATTTACTACTACAGGATACACACACACACACACACACACACACACACACACACACACACACACACCCAAGGCTACCAAAGGATTACATACATTCTCAATTGAGAATTTCAGAGAAGTACTTTCTCAAAATTTCAACTAATCATTTCCATACAATATATTTTGATCATATTCTTTCCTTTCCCCTTCCAAATCCTTCACACCTTCTTAATAGTCACTGTACTTTAAAGACAGATAACAAATAGGCTAAAGAATATTCACAGTACTTACATCTTCCAATTCTGAATGATAAATCCTTGATCTATAATTTTATGCTAGATATATAAGAAGCCAGACATTCCAATTAAGTTCATGGCCTGAGAATTATCAATGCAAATGTACAATCACACTAGAGAAGAGCCCACTGAAGTCATCCTGTTGAAAAAGAAGGGGGGAATGGTAAAGGCATAGCTGTTTACATCTCTGCTCCATGGAATAGTTTTTCCTAATGCAAATATAACAAGTCTAAATCATCAGGCAAGGATTTACCCAGGGAAGTTGCTCTAGCTATCATTGGCTCCAGAGAAATGTTACAACTCTGCTCAAGTCTGGTGAAATGTTACAGCTCCATGCTGTCAGGGGAAATTTTCAGCAGCAAAAGTAATACAACTCTTACCAGGTTCCCTGAGTGTAACAACTCTGCTCCCTAAGGAAAGGTTTCCCTAGTGAAAGCGTTACAGTTCTGTTCAGCTCCAGCAAAGTTGTTACAGCTGAGTTCTGATGTGTTAAAAAATGTCATACTATACAACAATCCACACTCAAGAGATTATTGGGATGGAAAAATCTAAGAGGGTTACTGTCTCAACATTGAGAAACAGCAGCAAACCAATCAGGGTACAGAGCATATATAGAATCTCTTGGTATTAGTGTAGAGGGCTGGAGGAGCTTTCCATGGCTGCTTGGGATTGGTAGGTTTTTCTAGCCTGATTATGGAGCAAGCTCATGGATTGTTGGGATCCCATGCTCAGGAATTGGTAAAATTTTGTGCTCAAGGATCTCAGGTACTGGTGAGATTCTTTGCTTAGGGATTGGCGAGATTATGCAGCTTTATTTTGGGGAAATCTCAGGAGTTAGTGGGATTTCAAGCCCTGGTACTGGGGTTCAGTCAGAGTCAGGGTGTTTTTCCTTATACTGAGTAAAGTCTAGGTTAGGGATAGGTTGTTTTTTCCTTGGCCTTCTTTACTGTACAGTAGCGTGTGGCACTGGTAGGCAATGTGGCCTTCCTGGAATAGATATGTCCTTGTTGGAGGAAGTGTCACTGTGGATGGGTTTTGAGATTTCAAGTGCTCAAGCCAGAAAGCCTTGTTCATTCTCTTCATGCTATCTGCTAATATGGTAGCATAACTCACAGTTACCACTTTAGCAGCATGTCTGCCTGTCTGCTGCAATGCTTCCCACCATGACAATGATAGATTAAATCTCTTAACTGTATTCATTTGTAGGAGTTCCTGTAGTCATGGTTTTTATTCACAGAAACAAAAACGTTAACTAAGATGCACTTTGGTACTAGGGACTATGGTATGGCTTTGATAGGCCTCCCCTTGCTTTTGTTTTGAAAAATGTGGATTTTGGGACTTTGGAAAAAGGAAAGCAGTTGAATTCTTTAAAAGGAGCTTAATGAGCCATTCTAGCAGGGTCATGAGAGACTATAGTGCTGCAGATTATTGGAATTGTGGGAGACTGGTTCAAGTGGTTTCAGAGAAGAATAAATGCTTTCTAGAGATGTTCATTGTGAAATTTTAGTGAAGAAAAGGACTTTTTTTTTTTTTTTTTTTTTTTTTTTGCTCTTGGCCAAAACTTCTACCTGTATTTAAATTGAAGAGTGAGAAATTAACAAATGTGGCAATTTGAAAGGAGACTTAAAAATACCCTATTTGACTGTGTGTTGTGGCTATTAGTGGCCACTCTTATGCAACTCTAGAATGAAAAGAAGCAAGTTGAGCAATGAAAAATATGAAATGTACAATTTGGGAGAAAGGGGCCCCAGGGAATGTAAACAGATTAAATAAAAGCCTGATGCTAGGTGTAATAAAGGGAGTGGTGACCTCACAGCTAGGTATCACCCACCTGCTTCAAAATCATGAAAAGGAATTTTAAAAATTTTAGGGCCAGGTGTGGTTGTCACAGTTTTAACACCAGAACTTGGAAGGCAAAAGCAGGAAGATCTCTGACATAAACTTGGTTAAAGAAAAGATTCCAGGACAGACAAGCTTAGGCAAAAAAAGAAATCATGGAAAGTAGAAAGCTTTGAAAATGTTTTTGAACAAGGGAGCCAGATTAAAAACTATTCAAGCAGACCTTGGTAGCTTCAGCCATGTGTTTCTGACTTTAGAGTCAAAGATACTAGCAAAGTTTATGGACTCTCCCTCCACAGTGGAGAGCAAACAAGGCCAATCTTTTCGTAGGGATGGTTCTGTATGGTAGCCCAGTAATGCTTTTGAATGAATCTATGAGTAGGGAAGAAGGATTACACTGGGGACCCCAAGATGTTGCATGTAGCATACTTGTGATTTATCTGCTAAGGAAAACTACTCACAGGGAGTGGAAACACGCCTCAAAAAGAAGTATGTTGCAATCAACAAAGTGAATGGATGGGAGATCTGAAGAGTCCTCAGACACCAGACATGGGACATGCAGAGTTGAGAGTTTGTCTAGGTGGCACAGCCATGTCTGAATGGAATGGCAGAAGTCATAAAGCCAGCACAGCTGGTTGACAAAGATCCAGCCAAACTGAGCCACATGATGGCTGCGATGCCAACTTTGGTTTTCATCTCTACCTGTTACATACTTGGGGCACTTTTAATATTTGTACAATTTGGGGATATTGGATTGATGGAAAATTCCTTATGAATCATTTATGTCTTCTCCCAGGAATGCTACTTCTAAGCTTATCCAGGAAAGTCCTGAATATACTACCCACACACACACTTTGAGAGAGATATCCTTATCTACTTGAAGGTCTTCCTTATGCCTTGGAGGTTCTGACATATAGAGAAGAAGCCAGAGGTCTCTTTATGAGGCTATGAGGCATTCTTGAAACATCTGTCCCTCTACTTACACATGAACAAATATTCAAAACAAAGTAAAATTTAAAAGGTCAATAACATTCAGTGAGCTAGAGGAATTGTCCACAGTTGAGATTACAAGGCTTTTCCCACAATTCAGACAATTGTGTAGCATACAACTGCCCTACTACACAATGACATATTGATGAGCAAAGTGTGGAGTTGACAGATGATAAAAGTATGAGGTGTTAGGACTTCCCTATCTTAGAAGTTAGCCCATGTAAAGTGACTATAATGTTACATGACCAAGGAACAACAGAATGCCAGGATTAGACATATAGACCAACTCTATAAAGATATAAATGTGAACATTGAGTGTATTAAGCCAGAGTTTAAATAATAACTGTGGCAGGTTTAGCCTGAGGATTTTTCCTAGGCACTCTGACCACTAAGAGTTAATAATACATGGCTTGAGATATGGCAAAATGCCAGAGTGGTTGAAGATTTTGTTTTGGTCTAGTGTCCTTGAAGCAACCAAAGCAACCAGCCTGAGCACAGGTTATCAAATGCCTCTAGATTTTCAGAAGTTGGGTTATGGGGTTAATGAGAAAGAATGATAACTATATTAATGATGTCAAAATGAGGGAAAATGATTGGAAATGATAAATCTGTTCTGTCATAGTTAGTCAATAATGACTAAAAGATGAGCAAAAGGAAGCGAAACACATGTCCCACACCAAAAATGATATGATCTATGTTTTGGAACATCATGAATGTATCCCTGCTAACTAAATTCTGTATAAATAAAGAAACACTCTGGCTGCTAGTCAGTCAGGCTGCAAAATTCTCTTGACCACCATGGCCTGGCTTACCTCTAATACCCTCTGAAGGACCCATCCACCTGCCAGGTATTGCTCCTGGCATGTAGGTGGTTTTCCATACTATTTCCATCCAATATTTCCTCATTATGGTCCTTTTCCTCCCTTGCAGAATGGTAATGTTCATCCTGTGCTGTTATACATTGGAAGTATATGATTTGCCTTTTGCTTTTGATTTTATAGTGGATTGCAGTTAAGAGATAGCCACGAATCTCTGAATACACTATAATTACCATTTTAATCAGTATTGAGACTAATAGACTATGAAGACTTTTGAAGTTACATTGAATTCATTTCTGTATTATGATAAGCTAAAAGTAGTAGAACATGGTGGTTTGAATGAAAATGGCCTCCATAAGCTAATATAGAGTAATATATTAGGAATGTGTTCTTAATGTTCTTAATTGAGTATGTGTGGCCCTTTTGGTGGAGGTGTGACACTTGGGTGGGCTTTAAGTTTTCAAATATTTGAGCAGGCCTTTCTCTTCCTACTGCCTGCTGGTCCTGTTTAAAATTCTCAAATACCTCTCCAGCACTATATCTTTGTGTATCCTGCCATGATTCCACCCATGATGATGAACTAAATCTCTGAAGTGCAAGCCAACTCCAATTATTTTTTTTTCCTTTTTAAGAGTTGCTATGGTCATAGTGTCTATTTACATCAATAAATACCATAACTAAGAGAGTCCCATTATAGAATATAATGTATGATATATTACACATTAATATATTTGTTCCTCAAGGTAGTCTTTCCTGCTTTACCATAGGTTATCTTTCTTATGAGGGCTGTGCTGCTCTAGTCCAAAAGGAATTAATACTGATCTTAAGTGCCAGACAGATGGAGTCCATATTATCACCAACTACAGTTGAAATTTTAAAAGAGTTCCATTTCACTGTCTGTTGCAAGGACCACTCTTGGTAAAGTATTGTTAGGAAGATTGTTTAAGGAACCACTGTCAGCTAGGGATATGCCTCACCATGGATGCTAGACACTGTTTCTGAAAACAGAGGGTGTAAGTGTGAGGAAAGAAAGAATTGACAGTAAACTAAGTAAAATATGTCTGAGGATAATAAAATTCTCAGCTAATTTACTCTGATGTTTTCAATCTGGAAGATGATTTAGATTTATACAAACTTGAGATAAGATATATGCCTAATTGAGGTAAGAATCTTACATATCAAAAAATCAGTGGTGTGGAAAGCCCTTTCTTGAAGTGTGGATAAAGATTTAAGCAAAACGGCTAAGGAAAACATAAGTTGTAACCCACTATGAGGCAATACACTAGAAACTTGGAGAAACATTCCAGGATTCTGGAAGAGATTTCTAGCCACAGTGTTATAGCATCAAATCCATCATTCTTTCAAAAATGATAAATACACTAATAATGCTTAAAACATTGCCTTATTATGTATATACAACTTGCTTTGTTTATAATGCAAAGATGCTCAACATCTTCTTAGTAAAAGTTACTGCAGAGACATAACCTGAATATCTGGTACTCCTTATGTGTGTCCTTAGATCTTCCACATCTCATTTCTGTGAAAATTAATAAGTCCTATATTATTTCAATTTCTAAAATATTGTCACATTTTTACATAGTAGAATAAATCCTTAAATTCCTACTTCTTATAAATTCTATAAACTTCTTTGGTTTTATTTTTAATGTTTGGATTTATAGAAAAGATAAACGAGTAATTGTTTATTAAACAACACTTTAATTAAAATAATATTTATAAAGTTTATTTTATTTTAAATTTCTTATATTGATCAGCTTCAAAATCTGTAATTGTTCTCCTGTTTTCTATCAAACATTTCTTTGTATATATTTTATAGTAATTTAAGCATGCCAAGTGTTTCTTTCACAGTTTATAGTTCTTCTTTATATTTTATTCTATAATGCTCATAGTACACTCTGCATTCAATTTTTAAGTGAAATTTTCATGGTTTTGGGGGAGATTTTTTCAATAAATTGTTAGTAGGGCAGTGTCCTTGTGCTCTCTGTGGACATTGTCATTTTCTTCAATAAAGCTGTTAACAGTCCCTTCTCCCTGAACTTCAGTTACTATAATAGGCTTCGATGTTGCCAGTTGGTTTTACTTTGATGTGTTTCAAAGATTGTGGAGAAAAGAAAATCAATCCCTGGTGTTTTTGTTTTTGATGTCTTTTCAAATCTAATTTTGTGTCTAATATGAAGAAATTCACAACTGTATTTCTATTAGTTTCTATCATTCTGAGTTAGCTTCTTTTAGCCTCTCACCTTAATCACTTTCAACCTTAAAATGTCAATATTCACCATGTTCCCTAAAGATTATCATATGCAAATATGCTCATGAGAGAATTAAGAACTTGTTAAAACATATCTTAGATCTATAAAACGTCATGATTTAAGTTGAACTAATATCAATTTTATTAAGGAACTTTTAAAGATAAAAGCAAAGTAGCAAGAAGAGCATTAGTATAGTACAGAGCCATAGCTTTGTGGCTTCAGGTGAATGTTTTCAATGGGAGAAAGGACGTTTCTCAGCAATTATGACAGAAGGAACATTAAGCTACATGTATGATAAATAACCTTTACTTTTGGGAAAATAATATAATAATGAGATTCCACAAATAGAAGTGTTCTAATACTGGATTTCTATTGCTGTGAAGAGATACCATGACCATGATAATTCTTATAAAGAAAAATATTAAATTGAGGTATGGCTTACAGTTCAGAGGTGTAGACCATTATTATCATGGTGGGACATGGTGGCATGCAGACAGACAAGGTGCTGGAGAAGTAGCTGAGAGAGCTACATCTGGGTCTACAGAAAGTAGGAAGAGATTGACACTGGGCCCTGGTTTCACATACAAAACATCAAATCCCACCTGCAATGACATGCCTCCTCTAAAAAGGCCACACTGCTGTGGGATATCTTTCTCTATGCTGTGAATATATGTTGTTCTCATTGGTTAACAAATAAGCTTCTTTGACCTATGGTAAGACAGCTTAAAGTCACACAGGAAGTCCAAGCAGAGATACAGGGGAAATAAAAGTGGGATGAGAGAGATGCCAACTTGCTACAGAAAGAGTAACAAGATGGCAGCAGACCAGTAACAGTATGGACATGGACCATTCAGCAAAACATAGATTAATAGGAATGGGTTAAGTTATGGGAGATAGCTGGCAAAAAGCCTGAACCATAGACCAAACAGTTTATAATTAATATTAAGCCTCAGAGTAAATATTTTATAAGTGGATGGAAGGAGATTTATTCAGACCTAAGTTCAGGCAGGACTGTAGCTGGAGTTTTCTCCAGTCCTGCCCAACCCCATGGACCCCAGAACCACTTATAAAATAATCACTCAGAAGCTCATACTAACTAAACTACTCAGCCATTAATTCAGGCCCACCACTGTCTAGCTCTTACACTTAAACTTAACCCATTTATGTTCATCAATATGTCACCACCTATTCCATAGCTTGACCTGTTGCCTTTATATGCTGATCTCTGGATGGCAGGCTGGTGTCTCCTTCCCTCAGCCTTTCACTTCCCAGACTTCTCTCTCTTTGTCCTGCCTATACTTCCTGCCTGGATACTGGCCAATCAGCATTTTATTTATCAATCAATCATCCACAGCACAGGACTGGTAAAACTTCTGGCTACATTTGGTGGCCTCCATTGGGCATTGATCCACATACACCTAAAACTCACAGAAATGGAGCCACAAGTAACTTCCTAGTTCATGTCTCTCATGCAGGCTATGGTACAGATGCCATGGCATTTGAGCTTGAACACAGCATGGTGGATTCCCACCATGGTTCACCAAAGCATCTCTAAGCTAAGAAGTGCACTTTGTGGTAAATTTAGCTTTTTCTATCACAGATTAAAAAAATGGTCTCTGAACTGCATGCTTCTTGATGGAGACATAGATCCACTGCTTCTTAGAGTTGGTGGCAAGCATAGCTTCCAGAGCTAGTAGTAAACTAGTAAACGTACCTCCACCATGTTGGAATGCCAAACAGGATAGAATAAACAACCAAAGTCACTGTTTAGCTTAGCAGTTTAAAATCTCTCTTAGCCATAAAAGGACTATAAATACAAAATAAGACAGTTTCAGATTAAATAAATCTCTTAGTGGTTCATAATATGTATAAAAATACAGATAAGTTTGAAAGAAATAGAAGGAGTATAGGCATTTATATAAAGAAATAGTTTCAAAAATGAAGTCTTTAAAGAGACAGTAAGAGTGATATAAAAGTTAAGCTTCATCAAGATGAAAATTACATACTGTATTTTATTATATTATCTTTGGGATTTTAAACTGCATAAAGACATTTGATTGTAGGGACCACTAAGTTAAACTAATATATATATATATATATATATATATATATATATATATATATATATATATATATATATTTTAAAGGTATCTTGACTTCAAACTTTATGTCTAAGAATACCTTGCTTTGGAAAAGAGGTTCTGCTTTTGTTTCCAAAATCCATAAGAACCTATGGATTTCTTCCAGGCTCATAGGGTTTCATCAATCAAGAACCCCTGAAAGGTCTCCCATGACAGCCATGGCCCAGATGATCCAACATCCAAAACAACTTCAAAACAAATGACTGAGAAAACCCAGCCTAACAGACTACTACAGTGAAGATTTAATTATAGTTCTTAATTTTCTCCAGATACCTTATAAGATTGCTGATTTCCCCAGTTAGCAGGAAGTAGTATGGGAAGCTACACCCAATTTCCCAAAATATTATTTATGAATATTGTTTTAAAGTGGGTAGATTACAAATGCAATCTCTTTCTAAAGAAGAAAGGCTGATATGATATAGACATGTATGATATAGAAATGATAGGATAAAAGGAGAGATTACTGAAACTACTTTAATCCAAAAAAACTATTAATCTTACATATTTTACATTAGCATATATTTGGGCTATTGATACAACTTTAAAGTTAATTTTGCTCTACTGTATGAATATTTCAACTCTTATTTAAGGTATTATGTTTATGCAACTCATTTAAAGTTGTAATGTGTAATGTATAGTCAATAAATGCAGATTAAAAACTATTCACCTATGATAATCAAACTTTTAATTATTTTAGTTGTTTCTAGGTATATATACATATATTTCAATTAGGCAGGTAATCTTCAAACACTTCAAAAACCTACAGAATATGTCATTTAAAATATTTTAAAAACTTAGACTTTTCTGAATAGTGTGACACATCTGCTCCTGGCAGCACCAATTTACTTCAAAGAGGAAGATGGGCAATGGAGACACTCCATATGGAGTTTATCTTTTTAGAAAAACTGGCCAACTGGGTAAGAAACTGCTCTTGCCTGGACTGTTTGACAGTATGTTGTGTAAATTCAACATACAGAACTCATAGGAAAGTGAACACTACTTTTTTTAAAATCAAGGCAAGATAGTTCTTCAAAGTCCTGCTTCACAGAAGAAACTGCCGGACATTCTTCAAGACACAGAGGAAAGAGACTGATGAAATTTGACAAAATAGGCAAATAGTTTTCAAATGTTCTGCTTAACTGAAAAATCTGCCAGATACACTAGGCCTATAGGTTGAAAATGGATGATGCCCCAACATTGCAGAAGAATTTGGATGGCTATCCCAGCAGTCAAATATCTCTGCCATTTCTAGGATTTTGGAAGTTCCTTTCAAAGCATTTCCTGTTTACTTAGGTAATATTATATCCTTCCAGGGTCTTTGATGAAGTTGATAACTAGATAGTTATAGCTTTCTTTAAGCATGATAAAAGTAAATTATATATAAAACTTTAGACTCACATAGATAGAATAGATGATAAAATATTTTCTTTAATTTTCCCAAACACAAATATACTAGATATTGTAACACTAGTCCTTGCTTGATAACTGTTTTGTTATATAAAATTTTACTATGTTAAAGTTAAAATCTTTTTTGTATTAGACAAAAAAGGGAAAGTGCTGTGGCATGTCTTTCTGTATACTGTGAATATATGTTGTTTCCATTGGATAATATATGAAATGCTTTGGCCTATGGCAAGGTAGCTTGGATGCAGGCAGGAAATTCAAGCAGAAATACAGGAAGGAGAAAGTCAGGGTGAGGGAGATACCAGCCTGCCATCAAAGGAGCAACAAAATGTCAGCAGTGCAGTAATGATATGGCCAGGGGTCATGTGGCAAAACACAGATTAATAGGAACAGGTTTAGTTAAGTTATAAGAACTAGCTAGCAAGAAGCCTGATCCATAGACCAAAGAGTGCATAATTAATTTAAGCCTCAAAGAAATTATTGTATAAGCAGCTGCAGGACTACTGGTGGGAAAGTTTTGTCTAGACCACAGGGCTGGGCTGGACAAGAGTAACTTCTGGTTATACTGTACCTACATCAGCAAGGCCACACCTCCTAAGTGTAAATCTCACCATCAACCTAAGTGGGTCATTTTCATTCAAACCACTAAATGCCTTCATAGGCTGGTACCTGGCCTTCATAGGCTGGTAGCCATTTCATAATGCAAAACTGAATTCAGTCAAACTTCAAAAGTCTCCATAATCTATCGTAATCCTAACAATTTATAAAGTCCAAATTTCATTGCCTCTTATTTGACCCATGCAATTTCTTAAGTGTAATTCTCTTAAAATAAACATAAAAATTTAAAAGAATCACATAGTTTCATCAAATAGTGATACAAGATATACATTGCCATTCCAAAAGGGAATAAAGTTGGCATAATGAGGAAATACTGTACCAAAGAAATACTGAAACCCAATTGTGCAAACTCCAAACTCTGAATCTCCAAATCTGATGTCAAAGTGCTCTTCAGATCTCCATCTCCTCCCATCTTTTTTGACTCCAACATACTTCTTTGTCTTGGAATATTTTTACTACCTATTAGCAGCTTTCCTAACCTGATATCCAAAAAATATAGCAAATTTAACATCTTGGGGTCTCTAAGGTGATCTAGGCTTCACCTTCACAGGTTCAGGAAATGGTCTTTCTGAGACTGCATGCAGGGACACTCCTATCACATGCCTGGCCTTGGTGGCTTTCCTTAGTAATGAAGGGAGATTCCATAACATATTTTTTTTAATTATTTGCTCATATTTTATATCTGGACCACAGTTTCTCCTCCATCTCTATCCCCACTCTGTCTCCATAATCTCCCTCCTCTTCCAGATCCATGCTCCCTTCATTTCCCCTGAGAAAAGAGCAGGCATCCCAGGAACATCAACCAAGCAAGACATAATATTCTTAAAGAAGAGCAGGTGTATACCAAAACATCAAGGTTGGAAAAATGTATCATATGTAGGGAAAAATGGTGACAGCTACCCCCACTCCCACTGTTAGGAATCCCTCAAGAACATCAAGCTACTCAAACTTATTGCATATTCAGAGGAACTAGGTCAAACTGTACAGGCTCCCTGATCTCTGAAAGATTCTTCCAGGACTTCCTCATGAGTCCCAGTCCAATGATTCTATGGAGTATGTTCTCTTGATGTACCTGACCCCTTTGGTTCCACCTCTACATTACTTCCCCAGCTCTGTCTAATGTTTGACAGTGGGACTCTGTATCTGCTCCCATCTGTTGCTGGATGAAATTGTTCTATTTTCTTTGTTGTATTTTCTGCTAGTCTATGGCCAAGAATATTCTGCAAGCAGGACAAATTGTAGGTCAAAGATTTTGAGGCTGGGATGGTGTCCTAATTCTTCCTCTTGAGGCCTTGTCTGGTTACAGTAGATGGCCCCTTCAGGTTCCATGCTTCTTATTATTAGGAGTGTCTTCTTAGGGTTACTTTTGTAGATTCCATGGAGTTTCCATTGTACTAGCTTTCCACATCACTAAAAAATGACTAGTAATTCCACTCATTTTCCCCAGTATCTCCCTCCAGTTTATACAACATTTTCCCAAACTACAAAGTTCTGCTGCTTATTAAGACTGGAACTTAGTCCCCTCATTAAATTACACCAGATTTATTTTATCCATGGTTTCCTACACTGTGTAAGATTGGATATCCTGGAAATTGCTCTGTAGACTAGGCTGGACTCAAACTCAGAAGTCTGCCAGTCTTTGCCTTCAGATTGCTGGGATTAAAGGCATGTACAAGCATATCAGGCTCTTAAATTTTTCTTTAATTATTTTACTCAACTTGTAAACTTAGTTTGGTGGGATCTTGCCCTGGGCTGAATATTCATTTTATTGAATTTATTCATCTTTTAAATCTCCTTGAAAATAAGGAATAGTTTCATTCCACTTCTTTGTGCTCCTTTTATCCAAAAGTTGTATGCTTTTTTTTCTTGCTCAGCTTGCTCATTTTCATTATAAGTCTTTATAAGCATGAACACTTGTGATCATAAAGCAGAGTCAATTGAGATTTCCTCTGGCAATGGAATTAATTCACATCTCTCCACATTAGTCTCAGGAAGACTCTTTGGACAAGGGTAAAAGTAGCTATGTTACATTCTTTACCAAAATATAACAAAAATGATCTCTAGGCCACATGTTAACATTCTTCTCATCTGAAACATTTTGAGACAGGCCCCCAATGTTCACAAAATCACACTCAGCACCATACTCTTCCTTGTCCTACTAGTATAGCCCATTAATACCCATTGTCTTTGCTGGGGTTTCTATTCCCTCAACAAAAATCCATGACCTAAAACCAAGTTGGAGAATAAATTATTTTTTTGGCTTATACTTCCACATTACTGGTCATCATTGAAGAAAGTCACATCAGGAACTCAAACAGGGTAGATCCTATAGGCAAAATCTGATACAATGGCCATATTGGATTACTTCACCTGACATCTTCTTTTCAGATGGTAATAAGTCTAGGTGCTGATTTCTGAGTTTGTCTTTGTTGGATGTGTGTTTTGTTATATGGCTTCTGTTTTCTCTTTAGTCTTCTGGTCTTTGTGGTCTGTATTTTGGGTCAGTGGCTTAACCTCTGATCCAGTAGGGAGTCTCTATCCAAGTTGTGGCCTGGCCTTCTTGTGGCTAGCTTGGCCTTTGTTGCAGAAGGTTATCTCTCTTCTTTTGACTATTGTGGTCTGAACTTATTCTGAGTAGTGTGGCCTGCATCTGAGAGGTAAAAGTTAGGGGGAGGGGTTGTCCACAGAGCTTACAATGACTTGGGAGGGTAAAAGCAGTGGAATGGGTTTTGGGAACAGAATCTGGGGAGTGGGGCAGCTCAACTGAACCACAGGTCACTCTCCTTTTCTTCTAACTGATGTGTTCTGCACCTGAACAGTGCATGCCATCAGGGCCTCTGGTGGAGCCAGCAGTGGGGCACTAAATGAGACACAAGGCCATGGGCAGTAGAATGGGTCTTTAGAAACAGATTCTAGTGCATGGGACAGTTCAGCTTGCAGAGAAGTCACTTACCTTTTATTCCAACAGGGGTGGCCTGTGCCTGAACCCTAACCCATTACTTATAACTTGACTCTAATGCCAGAACCATGTGACTGAAGCTACCAAGTTTTGCTACTTTCTGAGGCTGGAATGTGATATGCTCATTCAAACAATTGCTCGCCGAATTTCTGTTTTCCATGGTTTCTTTCACTGCCAAAGCTTAATTGCCCTGGAACTTGCTCTTTAGGCCAGCCTAGCCTTGAACTCTGAAATCTACATGACTCTCCCTACACAGTTATTGGATTAAAGGCATGTGCCACCCTGCGAGCTCTTCCAGCTTTGACCTGGAAGTACTACCCACAGTGAGGCTTCTGTAACTGTCACGCCTACGAGGCAGGGTTTAGAGAGGAGTCCTGAAGACCCGAGATCCAGATGTGCTGGTGCTCTTGGGTCCTGGATCCTGGACGCTGGAGGTAGATTGAGCAGAATTTTCCTGAGAACACCACTGGACTGCACTACACCTTTCCCAGACCCTGTAACCTATCCCTTTACTTGTAAGTTACCCCACAAAATAAACCTCCCTTTTAACTACATGGGTTTGCCTTAATACTTCCAACAATACTGTACATTTTTTATTTTTCCTTTCTAAGCTTGCTCCTTTTCATTATAAATCTCTATAAGCATGAATACTAGTAATCACATGACAGAGTCAATACCAAGCTATTTTGAGAATTCCTCTGCCAACAGAATTAATCCAAATTTCTTCACTTTATCCTCAGGAAGACTCTAAGGATGAGGGCAGAAAATAGCTACTTTCTTCACTAAAATATCACAAAATTGGTCTCCAGGCCACATGCTAATACTATTTTTCCCTAAAAACTCTTGAGCTGGGTCCCCAGAGTTCAAATTACCCCCATCACCACTGTCTTCCATGCTGCTTATATGGCCCATTAAGCTCCACTTAAAGCTTCCAACTGCTTTTCTAATATAAAGTCCCAAAATCTGCATTCCTTCAAACAAGGACATGGTCCTGTGTATTGGTTAAATTATTAAGGCCACTCCACGTAGTTAAAAGGGAGGTTTATTTTGTGGGGTAACTTACAAATGAAGGGGTAGGTTACAGGGTCTGGCAAGGGTATAGCACAGTCCGGCGGTGTTCTCTGGAGAACTCTGCTCAGTCTACCTCCAGCGTCCAGAGTCTGGGAACCAAGAGAGAGCTCTTCCCGATCCTTGGTCTTCCACTTCCTCCTCCGTCCCACCTTGTGGGTGTGACCATTACCGAAGCCTCAGTGGGGGTTGGAACTTCCAGGCCAATGCTGGGATGGCTACCCACTACATCTCCCCCTTTTGTCTAAATAAGAAAGCTCTAACCTAATACAAGACTATATACAAAGAGATGCTTATCAAATATTGTCTAGGAGTAATGAGGGATAATGACCTAGATAAGTTGGAATTACAATAAGTACAAACAATATCAAGCAAAAAACACATAGTAAAATCCAGGGAAGTCTAGGGCATGGGTAGGTGGCGTGTTACAAAGATCATTCCAAAAGGTGTCCTATCCTAAAGAACCTGAGTCTAATACTTAATATATCCTATCTAAGATATTATATATGTATATATACTAAGTTGTAACTATAACTGCTAATCTCCAACCTCATCAAAGACCTGAGAAGGAATATAATAATACCTGAGAAATGGGAGAAGGATGCAAGCAACTTTCGGGAGTCTTGCAAGAGTAGACAGAGACAGCTAGCAGCCTGGACAGTCAGCATCATTTCTCAGCATCGTTGGTGCATTCAAATTGGCTACAGGCCTAGAGTATCTGACAGATCATTTTCAGAAGCAGGAATTCTGAAAGACCGTCTTACCCTGTCTTGGCAAAGTATAGTGGTCACTTTCCTTGTGTCCCGCTTGTCCAGAAAGGACAGCATTTGTACTGTCAGCAGTTGAGGCAAGGGCAGTTCTTTGCCCAGTAGGCCATTTTGTGCCAAGAAGACAAACTTCCAAATGGAAATGTCTTAGAAGCCCAACATTCTCTCAGGAACAAATTGGTGCTGCCAGGAGCAATTATGTCTCATGTCAACAGAATTCTAAGTTATTTAAATGCCATGTTCTCTAGGTCCATGAAGTGTTTGAAGATTACCTGTCCATCTGACCTTTGTATTTATTAATCTGGATGACCTAACTAACATAATTATAGAGATGACAAGCATAGGTGACAATAACTATGTAAATCTTGTCTACCTAAACAACCTAAGGACTAAGCTTCCTATAAATAAGGCAAACAGTCTGTAAGCAAATGCACAGTAAAAGGACAATGACTTTAAATTGTGACAATACACAAAATATCTTTAACAGAGGTAGGAATGTATAGTGCAATATGCAATATGATAATAATCCTAAATATATATCAGTATACAGAATATCTTAAACAGAAGTAGAACATACATACAGTATGACAGATATAAATTCACATTTGTATCAATATACAAATATTTCACATAAGAGTAAAAATATATGTACAATATAACAAACATAGATCTGTATTTGTATCAATATACAAATTATCTTAAATAGGAATGTAAAAAGTTTATATTTGTATCAACATATAAGAATTCATAACAGTGCAAAGGCTGGTATATTACTAAATTTGTTTACTAATGTATATGACAGTCTACCATAATATCTTATACCTATCCATTCCATTTCTTCTTTTCCCTTTTTTTTTTTGAGACATATTTTCTTTCCTTAAGGAGAGTACTGAGTTTAACAGTTTCTTCCACCCCCAACCCTAGAACCATTATCCATAACCCTGAGAAATATGAAACCTTAGGGAGAAGGGGCGTCGTTTTCTTAGAATTGCTTCCTGCTATTTAGGAAGCGATGGTATCTCTGTTGGGTATTGTGAGAAAGCTCAGATAGTTAAATCTCAGACTAACTGTAGATTCTGCAGCAACTCTCAGAGTAATGGGTAAGATTGTCTGAAATTTTGGCTAGAAGTGTAATATGATGATGATTACCATGGCATCATTCTGGATTGGGTAGAGTTGTTGTTGTTGGGGCCCCATCTTCCTTCTGGAGACTTCAGAGATTGCTATTGGAAAAAACTTATTTTTTTATCAGAATGGAAGGTTTGGATTTAAAGATGTCATGACATGTAAGAAAGGATTCCAAGAAATCAAGAGTAAGCATGGAGAGAATTAGAATCTTGAAGATAATGGTCCCTTATAATTGGTTTCCTTCTGTCTCACACCAGAGGGCTCTTCTGATATGGGACTGAAGAATCTCTCAACCTTTTCTTTTATCAATATGCTTGGGTTTAGAGAAGGAGTGAGCCAGTTCCATCTCCAAAGCCAGCTTGGTTTATAATTAAATTGGAACCACAACTATTATAGATTGATAGAGATATAGATGTTAGACAGTGATATCTTACCCTGTGTAGATTGGTACCAATAGATTATTTCTTTCTGCTGTAAACATCTGGATATCCAAGGCCTTATGATTTCTGGAAGATGGGTATTTCCATTATCCTGGAAAGACAAAAACAGAACCCTACCCCAACCTTTGATTGTTAAATTTTTCTTACAACCTGAAGAGATGTCACATTGGTGGATGATCTTTTACTTCTCCTCATCAAGGGGTTTCTCCTGTTCGACTCGAATTTTTATTAATTTTGTTGGTATCCATAGCTTTTCTTCTCCTGTGGAAACAAAAGCAAAACCCCTTCCCCAACGTAGGACATATCCAGGTTTCCATTCTGAGGTCAACACATCTTTGAAATAAACCGGTTGGTTTAGCTCAGGAGTTTTGTCTGTCGTCCAATGTCTCTCCGCAGCTGTTGTTCCTTTCTCATCAGCATTGAGAAAATTCAAGGTTAATAAAGCACTATGCAATCTATTTCTAGGAGTCATTGTTACCTGTTGCTGTTTATTTAGCATATCCTTTAAAGTTCGATTGGATCTTTCTATGACTGCTTGGCCTGTGGGATTGTGTGGTATACCTGTAACATGCTTTATATTGTAATAAGCAAAGAACTGTCTCATTTTATTGGAGACATATGCTGGGGCATTGTCTGTCTTAATTTGTACAGGTATTCCCATGATGGCCATAACTTCTAATAGGTGTGTAATCACAGAATCAGCCTTTTCAGAACTCATAGGAGTTGCCCACTGAAATCCTGAATAGGTGTCAATGGTATGGTGTACATACTTTAATCTTCCAAATTCTGCAAAATGAAACACATCCATCTGCCAAATTTCATTTCTTTGTATACCCTTTGGATTGCTTCCTGCAGGTAATGGAGTTTCATTATAGAAGGAACAAGTAGGACATTTTTTCACAATATCCTTAGCTTGTTGCCAAGTAATGGAGAAATCCTTCTTCAAACCTTTGCTATTTACATGGTGTTTCTTATGAAATTCTGAGGCTTCTAGCACATTACCTATTAGTAACTGATCAATCTCATCATTACCTTGTGCTAGAGGTCCTGGCAGACCTGTATGGGATCTGATATGTGTTATATATATAGGATGTTCCCTTTTTCTGATGATTTCCTGCAATTGTATGAATAATGAAGTTAATTCTGTATTATCAGGAATAAATTCAGCAGTTTCAATGTGTAAAACAACTGTCTCTACATATTGAGAGTCAGTGACTATATTGAGGGGTTCTGTGAAGTCCATCAGTACCATAAGAACGGCATACAGTTCTGCCTTTTGTACAGAGCTGTATGGACTTTGTACTACTTTACTTAAGTCTCCTCATTTGTATCCTGCTTTCCCTGATTTATTTGCATCTGTATAGAATGTGAGGACTCCAGAAATTGGCTTGTGTCGTACAATGTGAGGAAGGACCCATTCAGTCTTCTTTATGAATTCTATTCTCTTGCTTTTGGGATAATGGTTGTTAATCTCCCCCAAAAAGTTACTGCAGGCTCTCTGCCAGTATTCATTATCTTTCCATAGTGACGAAATTTCCTCATTAGTTAAAGGTACTACAATTTCTGCTGGGTCCATTCCTGTCAACTGACGAAGTCTTAATTTACCTTTCTGAATCAAATCAGAGATCTTTTCTATATAAGTCTTTAATTTCTTATTTGGTTTACATGGTAGGAATATCCATTCCAATATAATATATTCCCTCTGCATCAAAATACCTGTGGGGGAATGTCTGGAGGGGAATATGACAAGAATACATTTAAGTTGTGGATCCACACGATCCATATGTGCTTCTCCAATTGTCTTTTCTACTAGAGCCAATTCCTTCTCAGCTTCAGCTGATAATTCTCTTGGACTATTTAATTCTTTGTCCCCTTCTAGAGTATTAGCCAAATTTTGTAGTCCATCTTTGGGTATTCCCATGATACCCAATAAGTTGGAAATGCTTCCTAACAACTTTTGAAAATCATTAAGAGTCTTTAATCGATCTCTCCTCAGTTGTACCTTTTGGGGTCTAATTTTTTGTAACTCTATCTTATATCCAATGTAATTAATAGAATCTCCTCTTTGTATTTTTTCAGGAGCAATTTGCAGTCCCCAGCGAGGCAAAACTTTTTTTACTTCTTCAAACATGCTTTCTAATGTGTCTAACTTTGGATCTGCTAATAGGATATCATCCATATAGTGATAAATTATGGATTGTGGAAACTTTACATGAATTAACTCCAATGGTTTTTGCACAAAGTATTGGCATAAGGTAGGGCTGTTTAACATTCCCTGTGGGAGGACCTTCCATTGATATCTCTTGACTGGCTGAGAATTGTTATAATTAGGAACTGTGAAGGCAAATTTTTCTCTATCATTTTCTTGTAAGGATATGGTAAAGAAACAATCTTTTAAGTCAATAACTATTATAGGCCATTCTTTGGGTAGCAGAGAGGGCAAGGGCATCCCAGTCTGTAGGGAGCCCATTGGCTGAATTACTTTATTAATAGCTCTCAGATCTGTCAGCATTCTCCAATTACCAGACTTTTTTTTAATAACAAATACAGGAGAATTCCAAGGGCTGGTAGATTCTTCAATGTGTTGAGCATTTAACTGCTCTTGAACCAGCTGTTCTAAAGCTTGTAGCTTCTCTTTTGTCAAAGGCCACTGTCCAACCCAGACAGGTTTATTAGTTAGCCATTTTAAAGGTAAGGCAGTTGGTACTTCTGAGAGTTCAATAGCAGTTGTGCTCTGTTTGTGTACAGCCTGAATAGTTGGTGACTGTTTTTTATAGCATTTTATGATATTATTCCTAGAAACATGCATTGGCCTGTATTCCTTTTCTGAGAGTGTAGGAATTTTAATCTGGGTATTCCACTGTTGTAACAGATCTCGGCCCCATAGATTTACTGCTACATTTGCTACATATGGCTTCAGCCTTCCTCTCTGTCCTTCTGGCCCTATGCATTCAACCCATCTCGAACTCTGTTTTATCTGAGATAGGGTGCCAATTCCTAAAAGTTGGACATCTACCTCTTGAAGAGGCCAATTTGGATGCCATGATTTTGGTGTAATTACAGTCACATCCGCACCTATGTCTACCAGGCCCTCCAGAACCAAGCCATTAATTCGAATTCTAAGCTTTGGCCTTTGTTCATTTATGGAAGTCTGCCAAAATATTTGTTTTATTGTGTTCTTTGTAAACTGTGATTCATCTATCAGAGCTGTTTTATCATCCATTGCAGTATCAGTTTTTACATTAGACATTGGTTTATTCAGTTGTCCTGGAGAGGAATGTCTTCCACAGTGGCTGGGAATGTTCTTACCACATTTGATTTGGGGGCCTGCAAGAGGCCCCCTGAGGCGTTTCCCGCTACTAAAGGGTTGCCTCGTATATCTATTTTTGATCTGCACTCACTGGTCCAGTGTCGGCCTTTGCCACATCTTCTACATAATCCAGGAGGTGGTTGGGGTCTTCTGTTTAGGCTATTCCTAGAAGGAGTATTACTTCTAGGATTACCCCATGTACAGTTTTTACTTATATGACCTGGTGTACCACATTTAAAACATTTGGTACCACGGGGCCTTCTTACACCTCTGGGATTTGTCTCTCCTATCCAAGCCTCATTACTGTAGTTAAGAGACTCAATAACATTAGTTTACTGAATCCATTCTTCCAAAGGAGCTGATCTGATCTTTAATGCTGTAAGTATCCTTTTGCATTCTGCATTAGCATTGTCGAATGCCAAGGACTCAGTTAATACTTTTCTTAATTCTTTATCTGATACAGCTTTTGTTATAGCTGTGTTCAGCCTTTGTAAAAAATCAGTGAAGGGTTCATGCGGTCCCTGAAATATCTTTGTGTATACCTCAGTTGCTTTTCCAGGTTCTGGAATTTTTCCCCAAGCATTTAGAGCTGCTGTACAGCATAGGGATATTGTATGCTCATCATAAATGGCTTGTACATTCCTGTCAGCGAAACATCCCTCACCAAGTATTTGATCTTGGGAGATCTCAAAACCTCTGAGTTTACCTTGTTGTTCTAAATTTCTTGCCTCTTCTCTCAACCAGCTTTTCCACTGTAACTGCTGGCTATATTCTAGAACAGCTGAAATTAACTGATGCCAGTCATCTGGAATGATTCTATGTGAGGTAGACCACGAATTTAACATCTGTTTTACATATGTGGAATGTATCCCATATGTAACTACTGCTTCCTTTATATTTTTAAAGTCCCTTGTTGAAATTGGTTGTAATGTATATGTTGTATATGGCTCGGGGTGTGTGTCATCTCCTGGCTTCTCATGGATGATAACAGGATAAGCCATTGTATGAGAGCCATTTGGAGATGTTACAACCTGTATGGTCTTGCCCTTCTGCTTATTAGGTCCCTTGTCATGTTTATTTAGAGTTTCCTCCAGGGCTTGTAAACGAGCACCTAGGGTCTGTTCCAGGGAATAAACCTCCTCTCTTGTAAGGGATTCCAGATTTTTCATGGAATCATGGAAGTTTTTATGTTCTTCTGAAACACATGATTCCATGGACCTTATCCTATCAAGTAATGATAATTTTTCTTCCTTATATATTGTCTGAGTAGCTACAACTTCACTCTGGAGAGTTAGTGTTCTATCCATTAAATACTCATATTTATTATCAATAAAAGCAATTTTTGGTACAAGCTTGTTTTGTAAATTCTGGTTAGCAGATTCCAGAGAGAGAATCTTTTTATGTAAGTCCTGGCCAGCAGATTCCAGAGAAAGAATCTTTTTCTGTAAGCCTTCATTGCTATCTTTTAAAACCTGTAATTCCTGGTTAGCAGATTCCAGAAAGAGAATCTTTTTATGTAAGTCCTGGTCAGCAGATTCCATAGACAGAATCTTTTTCTGTAAGCTTTCATTGCTAACTTTTAAAGCCTGTAAATCCTGGTTAGCAGATTCCAGAAAGAGAATCTTTTTATGTAAGTCCTGGTCAGCAGATTCCATAGACAGAATCTTTTTCTGTAAGCCTTCATTGTTATCTTTTAAAGCCTGTATCAGTCCTAATAATGACTCATCTTTGTTCTTATTATTAAACCAGTGTTTGAACACTGTGTGAATTATTACAATGAATGTCAAAATGGTACAGGCCAGATATGTCTTAGGGAGGTCGTATATTTCCAGGAAAATGTCATTCAGCATACAGGCAAAAAGGTTATTAAATTCTTGTGAGGTAATGTTGTCAGCCATATTACAAGAATTACTCAAAATTTGTTAGTCAGTTTTAAGGTATAAAATTATCAAGTACTTTTACTTGAAAGAAGCTTACCTTTCCGTGGTTTTCGGGGGTGCAATAGCACTTTTCAGCCAGCAGGAGGCGTTGGTATAGCTCCAAAGCAGGGCCTGCTGGCAACCTTGGCTGGCGGCAGCTGAAGGCAGGAGCCAAGATGGCGGGGAAATGGCACTCAGAGGAGTGGGAAGATCTCACTCACAGCGGTTTTCGCTGGTCTGGGGGATAAGCTAGGGAACTGAGACTGGACTAGCTGCTCCCTTTTTCGGGAATGGAACCGTGTAGGTGTCCCCTGGTTAAATGGAACTTTGCAGGCGGTTTTAGGTACCCACCAGCTGGGGAGGAGGCTGAGGGAGGGAGCCGCCTAGGCCTTTGGAATTTGCCCCACGTTGGGCGCCAGATATTGGTGAAATTATTAAGGCCACTCCATGTAGTTAAAAGGGAGGTTTATTTTGTGGGGTAACTTACAAATGAAGGGGTAGGTTACAGGGTTTGGCAAGGGTATAGCGCAGTCCGGCGGTGTTCTCTGGAGAACCAAGAGAGAGCTCTTCCCGATCCTTGGTCTTCCGCTTCCTCCTCCACCCCGCCTTGTGGGCGTGACCATTACCGAAGCCTCAGTGGGGGTTGGAACTTCCAGGCCAATGCTGGGATGGCTACCCACTACACCTGTGTGCCACAACAATGCCCCAGACTCTGGCACCAATTTTTGTTTTAATTAGCATTTCTATTGTTATGAAGATACCCTATTACCATGGCATTCTTATAAAGGAAAAAATTAGCCAGGCGGTGGTGGCACATGCCTTTAATCCCAGCATTTGGGAGGCAGAGCCAGGTGGATCTCTGTGAGTTCGAGGCCAGCCTGATCTACAAAGCGAGTTCCAGGAAAGGTGGAAAACTACACAGAGAAACCCTGTCTCAACCCCCCCCCCCAAAAAAAAATAAAGGAAACCATTAGTAGATACTGATTTACATTTCAGAGTTTTAGTACATTTTTCATCATGGTCAGAAACATGGACGTATGCAGACAGACTTGGTACTGGAAAAGTTGTTGTGAGTTCTACATCTGGATCAGAAGGTAGCAGGAAATGAGAGTGACACTGGGCCTGGCTTGAGAATCTAAAACCTCAATGTCTGCTTCCAGTGACACATTTCTTCCAACAATGCCATATCCCCTAATACTCCCACTACCTATGAGCCAATGGGGGCCATTTCCATTCAAATCACCACAAATACCGCCCACAAGAATTCTTCCTCTTTTGCCTTTATGTCAGTTTACTAATAGTTAAGCCATAATGAAAAATTCAAGTGTAAATATCACCAAATAGAAACAAGTAATAAGAAGCAGAGTAATTACAAAGGAGTTCAGATAATGTCCAGCTGAACAAGACTTTCAAAACCATTGCAATCCCCTTGTGCCCCTATGAAATGAATGTTACAGTTTAGAAGTTTAACAAGACTCTAGGTTCCTTGGGGCAGATACCCTCTGCCCAACCAGAGATTTTACCTGCCAGAAGACCAGGTTTGTTTCCTGCCCATAAATCTAACCCATTCCCTACCTTCCAACAGAGCCAAACCTCAGTTATTCCTCATCTCTCTTTTCTTTATCTCACTGTCAATTTTGTTCCTTTGTTAGCTCTGGCAGAGAAGGCCTGGTGAATCACAGGCCTTATTTGACAAAAGACCAGGTAGGCTGTTGCCCAGAGACCTTTTCCACTCTTTCTGTGCACTTCCTCTTGACACTGTCCACAATCTCACTGCTTCTCCTGTATGACAACCCTCAATTCTTGTGGTGACAGGCCACAAGAACTCAAGGTAGGATGCCTACTTACAAGTACAAGACCTCATCCACGCTCTCACTCCTCCCAAGATATTAGCTATTAATTAAATTATAATCACACTACAATCCACAAACCCAGGAAGGCTAAGTAACAAGGAGGACTCCAAGGCAGATGCATAGATCTCCCTGAGAAGAGGAAATGGAATTGAATTTTATAGGTGAATGGCAGGTGGAGATGGGAACAGGAGAGATCAGGTTGTGAAGAGAGGGATGGAAGCAGAGCGTACTTGGCAAGACCACTAGAATGGGGACATTTGGAGGAGCAATGTAGAAAAACAGTGTAGTTGATACTTCTTGGAATCAGCTCCCTATCTATCTTTAAGCAGCACCCATTAAGTACAAAACCTACTGTAAAAAGAGATCAGAAAATGTGATGTGCCTGTAGAGTTTCTACTTTCAGAAAATCTTTTTTTTTTTTTTTGAAAATTTCAGCTTCAAAAAGCTAGTCTAGATATAGTCTCCCAGTTCACTCACAAGCAAATAGCTTTACTGGCTATGCATTTTTATATTTACCTGTTAGTATGTTTTTTTTTTTTTTTTATAAAAAATTTGATTAATAGAAAGAGATGTCTTCTAATCAGGCATATGTTTATCATGTGTTCTTGATTGTTGACATGAAATATATGATCAGTAAATGCATATTTCCTGAGCTGAATGTCAGTTTTCAAATGTTCTTCCATGACAGAATATTTGCAAGGTTGATTCTTTGATCATTAAATAATAATAGAGAATCTATAAAAGGAAAATTAAATCAAACGAGACAGGAAATCTAACAGAAGAAACACCTTTGAGGCAGCCTGGATGCCTCCCAAACAGTTCAAGCTATTCAATTGTCTCATTTATCCGGAGTGCCTGATCCAGCTGGGGACTCCACAACCTTTGGTTCATACTTCATGTGCTTCCATTCATTTGGCTATTTGTCCCTTGCTTTTTCCAATCTTGGGCTCAACAATTCATGCTCTTACAGTCACTCCTCTTTCTCAACAATTGGATACCTGGAGCTCCACCTGGGGCCTGGCTGATGATCTCTGCATCCACTTCCATCAATTAGTGGATGAGAGTTCCAGCACAAGTTTACGGTGTTTGGTCATATGATCACCAGCCTAGGTCAGATCAGGCTTTCATGCGACCATTGCCAGCAGTCTATAGAGGATATATCATTGTGGATTTCTGGGGATCTCTCCAACACTCTGCCTATTCCTGTTCTCATGCGGTCTTCTTTTATCATGGACTGTTCTCCCTTGTTCTCCCTTTCTGTTCTTGATCCAGCTGGGATCTCCTGATCCCTTAAGGTTTCTTTCCCTCAAAACTTGCCCTTCATTACTCCCACTGTCATCCAGGTTGTTCATGTAGATCTCATCCATTTCTCTGTCATTGGGTGATCCCTGTGTCTTTCCTAGGGTCCCGTTTTCTAGGTAGCTTCCCTGGAGTTGTGAGTAGCAGTCTAGTCATCTTTGTTTTACATCTAGTATCCTACTATGAGTGAGTACATACTATGTTTGTCCTTCTGAGTCTGGGTTACCTCACTCAGGATGATTTTTTTCTAGATCCATCCATTTGCCTGCAAAACTCATGATGTCATTGTTTTTCTCTGCTGAGTAGTACTCCATCGTGTATGTGTACCATATTTTCTTTATCCATTCTTTAGTTGAAGGGCATCTAGGTTGTTTCCAGGTTCTGGCTATTACAAGCAATGCTAATATGAACATAGCTGAGCAAATACCCTTGTGGTATGATTGAGCATTCCTTGGGTATATGCCCAAGAGTGCTACAGATGGGTCTTGGGGGAGATTTACTCCCAATTTTCTAAGCACCATATTGATTTCCAAAGTGACTGTACAAGCTTGCATTTCCACCAGCAGTGGAGGAGAGTTCCCCTTGCTCCACATCCTCTCTAGCATAAGCTGTCTTCTGTGTTTTTGATCTTAGCCATTCTGACAGGTGTAAGGTGGTATCTCAGAGTCGTTTTGATTTGCATTTCCCAGATAATTAGGTATGTTGAGCAATTCCTTAAATGTCTTTCAGCCATTTAAACTTCCTCTGTTGAGAATTCTGTTTCATTCTATAGCCCATTTCTTAATTGGAATGTTGGGCATTTTGATGACTAATTACTTGAGTTCTTTATATATTCTGGGTATCAGTCCTCTGTCAGAGGTGGGGTTGGTGAAGACCTTTTCCCATTCTGTAGGCTGTCGTTTTGTATTGTTGACAATGTCCTTTGCTCCACAAAAGCTTCTCAGTTTCAACAGGTCCCATTGATTGGTTGTTTCTCTCAATGTCTGTGCTACTGGTGTTATATTTAGAAAGTGATCTCCAGTGCAAATGTGTTCAAGAGTGCTTCCTACTTTCTCTTCTATCAGGTTCAGAGTAACTGGATTTATGTTGTGTTCTTTGATCTACTTGGACTTAAGTTTTTTGCATGGTGTCAGATATGGATCTATTTGCAGCCTTCTACACATTGACATCCAGTTATGCCAGCACCATTTGCTGAAGCTGCTTCCTTTTTCCATTGCACATTTTTGGTTTCTTTGTCAAAAATTATATGTTCATAGGTGTGCAGGTTAATGTCAGCATCTTCAGTTTGATTCCCTTGGTCCACATGTTGTTTTTTATGCCAGTACCAAGCTGTTTTTATTAAGGTAGCTCTAGAATAGAGCTTGAGGTTGGGGATTGTGATGCCTCCAGACGTTGTTTTATTGTACAGGATTCTTTTGGCTATCCTGGGTTTTTCGTTTTTCCATATGAAGTTGAGTATTATTCTTTCCAGATCTGTGAAGAATTCTGTTGATAATTTGATGGGGATTATGTTCCATCTGTAGATTGCTTTTGGTAAGATTGACATTTTTACTATGTGAATCCTGCCTATCCATGAGCATGGGAGATCTTTCCTTTTTCTGACCTCTTCTTCAATTTCTTTTTTCAGGGACTTAAAGTTCTTGTCATATAGATCCTTCACATGCTTAGAGTAAGCCCAAGGTATTTTATATAATTTGTGGCTATTGTAAAGGCTGATGTATCTCTGATTTCCTTCTCAGCCTGTTTGTCTGTTGTAAATAGGAGGGCTACTGATTTTTTTGAGTTGATCTTGTATCCTGCTATGCTGCTGAAGGTTTTTATTAGCTGTGTCAGTTCCTTGGTTGAGTTTTTGGGGTCACTCATGTATACTATCATGTCATCTGCAAATAGGGAAAGCTTGACTTCTTCCTTTCCAATTTGTATCCCTCTAATCTCCTTATGCTGTCTTATAGCTCTGGCTAGAACTTGAAGTACTATATTGAATAAGTATGGGGAGAGTGGACAGCCTTGCCTTGTTCCTGATTTTAGTGGTATTGCTTTGAGTTTCTCTCCATTTAATTTGATGTTGGCTGTTGGCTTGCTGTAGATTGCCTTTATTATGTTTAGGTATGTTCCCTGTCTTCCTGATCACTCAAAATATATTCTTATAAGTGGTTAGGTGAAATGTTTTGAGTTTATCATAAATGTGCTACAATCTTATAGGCGATTGGGTGAAAGAGCCTATTGTTAGTTATTTTGGCACTCTTAACCTTTGAGGAACATGTTCCAAACCCGTCAAATCCACAGAATAGATGTTTATTAATATAGGATAGGAAGAGATAGATGTGACAGGCCATGTGGGACAAGAAGAAGAGAAGAGAAGAGAGAAGAGAAGAGAGAAGAGACCTGTGCAAAATGGCACTGGCTTTTTAAAGAGAGGGCTGCGCATGCGTACAGGACTGCATGTGGCTACTCCATGCATGCATGAAGATTACATGGCCGTGTGAGTCACTCCTGATGCTTTGACTGGTAAATGGCTATTTTGAACCGAAAATAACTAGGTGGTCTGCCAGGCAAGCCCAACCGTGTGGGCATTGCCTATCACCTATAAGTCTACCTCTCTAAAATGAGTCTAAAATGTAACTACCTCTCTGTTTGTATGTCACTGTATACTGGCTGGGTTGAGTAATTCTGCTTAGAGCTAGGAAATGTGCTTAATCATTTTACTGCACTAGGAATGGAAAAAGCTCTTTTGTTCTGAGTCAGTTACATGGGAATGCCACTTGGGCTGTGAGAGAAAGGAGGGTCTAAGCCTCATTTGCACAAGAAACAAAGCTGTGTACCTAAGTCTGCCTGTCTCCTAGGTGTAAGAGACAGGCATTATCTCTGTAAGTGTATTTACCTTAATTCAGGAGATTAGGAGTTGGTCCTTCTGTCTGCTGGTTGATTGAAAGGTATTTCATTCAAAACACACTGTTAGAAGTCCTTGGGGGAGCTACAGGAGTGCACATGAAATTGATAGCAGGAAACAGCTGATATATTAAAAGCCAAATAATACCAAATACTCCCTGAGATTTGGAAGAATTCATTGATTCTTCTATGTATAGCTTTCCCATATTCAGCTGAATTATTACTACATTCCTGCAGCTCATAACATTTTCACATTCTCTAAATCTATAGGGAAAGATGAGATATAGTCCTCAATTTTTTTCTTTTTTTCTATTTTTTTTTTTTTTTTTGCTTTTCCTCTCATGATTCATAGTTGAGATAAGAACTGATTGCATATTATTCTAGTTTAATGCAGGAATGAAAATTTAAACTTTTATTGAAAGAGGCTTTTGTTCACTTCAAAAGAATCCAAATCAACCCAAAATCACCATACTGGTAATTGTCTAATGCTCTCTAAACATGTCTAAGGCAAAACCACTCTTCCAAGATTGGTGGTACCTGTCACACTGCACTAGACTATGTAAAAATCAATTTATTTGATTCTTAAACAATATGTAATGTAGTTTGATATTGTCATGGGATAAATAAGCTGCAATAAGAATGTTTATATACAAGAACATCAAAGATTCAATAAAACAAAAGTTGATTGATTTTATTAAATCCAATATTAAACCTCAAATAGAAATAATGCATTTTATACTACCACTTTTCTTTTTATCTTATTGTTATTTTATCATATTTTTAAATAATTCAATTACTGTAGAGCTTTGTTTAAGTTACCTTTTCCTCTTTCTTTTTTTTTTTTCTTTTTCTTTTCGAGACAGGGTTTCTCTTTGTAGCTTTGGAGCCTGTCTTGGAACTCACTGTATAGACCAGACTGGCCTTGAACACACAGAGATCCATCTGCCTCTGCCTCCTGAGTGTTGGCATTAAAGGTGTGTGCCATCAACACCCAGCTACTTTTTCCTTCTTGTATATAGAAATAAAATAAATAAAGTATTCTCTCTGTTTAAAAAATGTGTTAATCTGCTTCCAAATGTATTCCAAAATGTATTGGGTATCAAACATTTTTCAAACTCAGAAAAGACACTACCTCAAATAAGCTGTGGTAACTATTGCTGGGAAAAATGTAACCAGAAACACAATAACATATAATAGTAAGACTTAAAAAGCAAGACAAACTCTCCCAGCATGGAGAAGTATAGATAGGAGGGTCAAATCATAGGCTATACAATAGTTTCACAGCTAGCCTGGGCTACATGAGACTCTGTTTCCTATAAAATGAGTCTAGAAAAAATGACTTATGGCTCACTGGGTAAGTGTACTTACAATGCAGTAAGAGCCTCAGAACCCCAGCATTCATGTAAAAAGTTGTGCTTAGCCAGTTGTCTTAGTCATTGTTCTATTGCTATGAATACACACAATGACCAAGGCAATGTTATAAGGTGAAACATTTAATTGGGACCTTAATTACATTTTTAATGATTTAGTCCTTTATCATGTTGACAAGGAGTACAGCAGCATGCAGGGAGGCACTGGAGAAGTAGCAGAGAGTGCTACATCCTCATGCACAGGCAGACAAAGTCTGCACTAGGAATGGACTTTTGAAACTTCAAAACCAACTACAGTAACTCACTTCCTTCAACAGGGCCCTACTTCCTAGTCATTGTAATTCTTTTGAACAGTCACACCTAGGTGACCAAGCATTCAAACATATGAGCCTGGGGTGGGGGAACTATTCTTATTCAAATACCCTAAGCAACCATGCAACTATATAACTCTGTCACTGTAAGGGCGAGCCTTAGAATGGTCTCTGAAGCTTGTTCATTTCCAACTTCAATTTTATGGCTTGAAGAATTTACTATCTAAGAAAAGAGCAATTCTATAGAGTCTTTTCGTATTGTCTTCATCTTATATTTTGGTATGTTAAATTTTGAGAAACTGCTTTTTCTGTGTTGAGATATTTATGCTTTCATTTCTGTTTTTAATAATTTCTATTATTCTTGAGAATTTATATGTATACACAGTGAAATGCGTATTTCCTTTTTAAAACTAATTTTGAGTCCAACCTAAAGTAAACAAAAAGTGTGGAGATATTCCATGATTTCAGACCTCATAAGCTCTCCAGCTGAGACTTTCATTAGTGTGTTACATTCTCTTCAAATTTACCAACCATATCATTCAGAATTCATGCTTTACATTCTCCTTTGCCATTGATATTTTATGATATATATAGTTTGAAAACTATTTTTTAATATTTTGTGCATGTGTATGTATTTCACTTCAAACCCACCCTCAACACACACATACACACACATACACATAATATATGAAATGAACTGATCTGCTCATAGCTAAAATCATTAGAATACATAACTATTTGGTTCTTTGTGTTGCTTTCTCTGATTAGATTCCTTTGTTATTGGGTGAAAACTTTCATTTTATGTGTTGGTAGGCTACATAAAAGTCTAGATTATTCTTAATTTTTAAACATCTTTATTCCTGATACTGAAACATTTGTTCCCTGCTACAAACAAAGTTTTAGAGCTCAATTCTTTGCTCTTTTATCATTTGTCCTACTCTATTTTTTCTGCCACTCTTGCTTATTAAAAACCAAAGTGAAATTCTCCCAATATCCACTTGGGACTCTATGGTGATATTATGTTCCCCCAAATATTGTGCACCCTAATAAACTTATCTGGAGTCAGAGAACAGAACAGCTCCTACATAGAGAAGGCAGAAAATGGTGGCACATATGCCTTTAATCCTCCCATTCCAGAGGAAGAGATTCACCTGGATCTCTGTGAGTTCAAGGCCACATTGGAAACAGTCAGTTGTGGTAACAAGAGCCTTTAGTCACAGGAAGTGATAGCAGAAAATAGAAAGGTTTATAAGGCATGAGCACCAGGAACGAGGCTGGTTATGCCTTAAGGCTTTTGAACAGGAGTTCAGCTAAGATTTACCATTTGGATGAGGACACAGAAGCTTCCAGTTTAAAAACAAAACAAAACAAAACAAAAACAAAAACAAAACAAGATCAGTTGAGGAAATGGAGAGGTGAGGTTAGCTGTGGCTTGTTCTGTTTCTCCGATCTTCCAGCATTCACCTCAACTCCTGGTTCCATGTTTGTATTAATTAGACCTTTTAAGAGTCATGCTATATGACTCAATGGCTAATATTCTGTATGCCTCACTACTTATTCTTTTTATCTTTGTAGTGCATAATTTCATTGGTCAATGCCTTCCATTAGAGCAATGTGGAATATATCAAAAAACTTCAAATTTGTCTCTTCATCTTAGAGAAAAAATATATATTACTCATGTTTCTTCCAAGTTTTCTTTCATTTACAATTTACTTTACCTATGTACAAGGCCTAGTTCTACATATTGCAAGACATTTTCCCTTTATATTTTACAATTTTTGTGACTTATTTTGTTTATATTTAATGGATATTTTTATTCATATAGTAAGCTCCTGATTTCATTCTTAGAAATATCAGGGCTTTGGACATCCATCCATTGATAAAATTTTCACTGTTCACTTTCTTTTTTTTTTAAAGATTTATTTATTTATTTATTATATACACAGTATTCTGCCTGCATGTCCAGATCTCATTACAGGTGGTTGTGAGCCACCATGTGGTTACTGGGAATTGAACTCAGGACCTCTGGAAGAGCAGTCAGTTCTCTTAACCACTGAGCCATCTCTCCATCCCCCCAATGTTCACTTTCAAGGACCTAGATTTTGATACTGAGTATCTTTGTAAAAGTCTGGACTCAGAGCCATATTCACAGTACTGAAGAGGTAGAAACATGAAAATACAGGACATGTTGGTGAGAGCAGAGAAGACAGACTGAATTTAAGAATTTTGATGAGAAAAGTAAATAGATAAAACTGATTGTCCAAGACAGAGTATGATACAGTAAAACAAGATTTGGTGAGGAGATCAGGATTTTGCTATCACCAATGTTAAATCTGAAATGACTCTATGATATCTCATTGGATCAGTAGTCATTTGTAAATATTTGATTGAAATTAAGTAAAAATGAATTCATGGACTGGAGATACAGAGATAGAATTCATTGGTATCCATTGTGTTTTCAGATATGAGGATATATCCAGGCCTTGGGTCCTGTGCTTGTAATCTAAACAATGGTGGTATGAAGTCAGGAGGTTCAGGAGATCAAGGTCAGCCATATTTACATAGAGTTCAATTTTAATCCTAGGCAACTAAAACAGTGTCATCCTATCCCTCCCTAGGCCACTCCTTCTTAAAAATAACGCATGCTGTCTTGGTGAAAGTCCAAACAAGATTCAGTTATTTTGCTGCCTATAAAAAGATGAATTGTGAAACAGGTTTGTTTTTTTTGTTTTTTGTTTTTTTGTTTTTTTGTTTGTTTGTTTTTTGTTTTTCTTGTACCTTAGAGAGATTCCTGAAACAGGCAATATTTTTCAGGGACCTACACCTTGTGAATTCCTAGGGCATGGATGCACTATAACTAATCCTTTATTCAGAGCTTTCTAAAATGCCTAGTTTCTATGGTGCAACCTATCTTTTAAAGAAGTTAAAATCCTTGTTGGGGATCTAGCTCAGTGGTAGAGCGCTTGCCTAGCAAGGGCAAGGCCTTGGGTTTGATCCTCAGCTCAAAGAAAAAAGGTGTTTTGGGCTGGAGAGATGGCTTAGTGGTTAAGAGCACCAACTGCTCTCACAGACATCCTGAGTTCAATTCTCAGCAACCACATGGTGGCTCACAACCACTTGTAATGAGATCTGGTTCCCTCTTCTGTCTTGTAGGGACATATGCAGGCAGAATACTATATACATAATAAATAAATAAATCTTTAAAAAAAAAGAAGTTAAAAGACCACTAACCTTGTTATTTGTGTGGACCTGAGTTAGATGGCTAATATTTGCATAATTTTATAGTCTGGAACTAAGAATTGGATCAAGAATACATGAACTGCAACAGAAATTGAGATAACGTGCTGAAGAAGATGGAACTCCTGAGAATGAAAGTCAGTTTAAGAGCTAGGACAGCACTGGCACTATGAAATTCCCATGTCATAAAAAAAAGTCTTATAACACATAAAAAATTTATCCTAACACATAGATATTTTATGTAGTATTTGTTTTCGGCAGGCTTTCTTGTTGCTTAGAGCCCAGACCCAGGTAAGTGTTCAATCACTCTACTGACCATTTTTAATGTTAATTTGTATGCATTTTTATCTAGTTATTATTTTCAACATCAAAAACAAGATAGTCAAGAACTGATAGCTGATTTGGACTACATATTGGGATCATGTTAAAGATGAAGGAGATGGATGAGCAGGAGAAGGAGGGGGAGGAGCAGGAAGAGGTGAAGAAGGAAGAAGAAAAAGGAGAAGAGGAGGAGAAGGAGGAAGAGGAGATAGAGGAGGAGAAAGAAGAAGAAAAAATGAGAGGAAGAGGAAGAGGAGGTGGAGGAGGAAGAAGCGGCAATAAAAACATTCTAAAATATACATCAGGGTTTGGGGAGCATGTATCTATGCATTTAGTGGCAGGAGAAAAAAAGGAACTTAGGACAATTAAAACGTTTATAAACATGCTCTGCTTAGATGCTTAGATATCTGTGAGTAACTAATGGTTTACAATATCTATGACAAAAGTTTTATACAATATTTTCAGGAAATATGCCATATATGAAATAGAGAGAAAAAAATGAATGTAATCAGACAAAATCCATCCATAAATATATGTAGAATCCACTTGCATTTTTACTGTTTTTACATTTTTTTTTGGTCTCAGTCAAATTATTTAAAGTTTGGATAAAATGGAAAAAACTAACAGGAAATAAAGTATCTATACTAAATTTATTTTGTTTGAGATCTCACATATCAGAGGAACACACTGTTCCTTAATCACAGTTTTGTAAAATGTAAGTTTTTTAGGTTGTGTATAAATATCCTTTGTATTCTATGTTCTAGTACTTTGTGGTTCTCTCAGTTCTCATCTATTCAAAGGGAGAAATTCTGTCCAAAAATAAAACCAGCTTAAGCATCTATTTATTTATCAAAACACAGAATGCAATCTAAAGACAATTTGAGTGACATGCCCTAAAGGGAATGAACAGCATTGTGGATTATAAAGAAATATTTATAAATAGTTTTGAGGAAGGTGGCTTTTTCATAGGTTGTGGTGATATTTTTCTTTTCAAAATCACAGAGAACTGTAACTTTGTTTTAAGATATTTCTTCCCATGATCCCCTAGAAAAGATACAACATAAGTTGTCAGGTCTTTTGAGAATATAGACACTTTAATAGTGACCATGTGGGTAGAAATGTCCTAGTGACTTGGCTTTTGATGAAATGGGAAGTCTTTATACCCCAACAGCATTTAGCCATAATAGGACATTCTGACCTTGAGAGACAGAGATATCAAGACACACTTGTACTTTCTTTGTTTATACGATTTCTAACATTTTTTAGACAGGTTGCTCAGTGTCCATGATTGACTCAATTTTTGTTTCTTAAAATAATGTTGAATTTCTGTCATGAAAATTGGCACCAGGATTATGCAAAGAATGGCATATTGTACAGTCAGAACACCAGGCAGATTGTATGCAGGACACCCTGCTTCTGCTACACCATTCATACCTATCTTATAACTAAGGACATAATTTTCAAGAGTCATTCAAAGTTCAGGTTTTAATTGTACTAAAGCTGATTAGGAAGAGTTTTTTGTTCTTTTTTTTATATAAATGTTTTCAAATCTTCTCTGCACCTTTTTGTTTTGTTTTTGTCAGTGTGGAACAGACTGTTTTATCTTGAGGAATGAAGAAATACTAAGATATGATGCTGCTCTGCATAAATTAATTCCAAGTTTACCTTGTCTGAATAAATTAGAATTTGTCTTGTCAATAAAGTAAATCACTGGATCACTGGTACAATTGTATATATATATTTACATGGTTTACTTGACTGAATATTTTATTTCTAGTTGGCAGTACTGTTTGGGATTCTGAGCAACCTCTATGAGGGAGAGCCTTACTGGAGGAGCTGGGTCACTTGTGGCAGGCTGTGATCTGCTTCCTGTTCATACTGCGCTTTCTGAGTGTGGGTGCAATGTGACCAGCCAGTCTCCTTTTCCTGACCACCATGCCTTCCTAGTCTGCCACCCTTAGTAGGGTTCTTTGTCACAGTAATAGCAAAGTAACTAAGATGTGTACATTTATGAGTATGGACTGAGTCTGTCTGAAAAACAAATTCATTTTAAAATTTGTTCCCCCAACTGACAACAAATCTCCAAATCTTCTGTATTGGATGTGAACACTGGACATGATTCATGACTAGTTCCCCTATCAATTCTCAGTTAATGTTCCTTCTTGGGAGTATAATTGTTGCAGAAATGTATCCTCCTGCAAATAATTCCCTTGTTCAAAAATCAGCTGACAAGGTTTTGTTTTGTTTTCTTGGTGTGTGTGTGTGTGTGTGTGTGTGTGTGTGTGTGTGTGTGTGTGTGTGAAGGCCTAGTTTACTCCACATGGAAAGCAAGCCAGGTTCCATGTAAAGAACTGGACAACTTCAAAGCGCATATAGTTAGACAAGCTGCAGTCTATATTGCTAACCACTTTCAGAGTGTTTCCAGGAGAGGATTTAGCCAATGTTTTCTATAAAGACAAGTATACTAAATATAGTAAGTTTCATGAGTCATCTACTTCATGTGTCTGTTGTTCCTTTTTCTTTTCTTTAAAGTATTAAAGCAATTATGATGATAAATGTGTACACCAGTAAAGCTTGCCTGAGGATTTACAGAAAAAGCCAGCTACTAGATTAGACATAAAGGTTAGAAAGCAGTGGACACACCCTTAATCTTACTGGGGCACACACGATTTAATCCCAGGAAGTGATGGCAGGGCAGAGAAAGGCATACAAGGCATGAAGAAACAGGAACTAAAACAGTTCTGCTGAGACCCTTTTGGGTGAGGACTCAGAGGCTTTCAGTCTGAGGAAACAGGATTGGCTGAGAAATTGGTGAGGAGAGGCTGGTTGGCTGCTCTGCTTCTCTGTTCTTTCAACTTTCGCCCTGATATCTTGCACTGGGCTTTTTATTTAAAAACTGTCTAAGATTCAAATAACATCTGGCATCCAACTTGTGGGGCACAAATTCACAAAAAGCCACTTTCGTGGGGGTCAAGTTGGAGCTACACACCTACCTCGCCTGGGCCAGGAGTCCCTACCCTGCTGGATTAGTTTCTGTTGTAGCCTCTCTGCAGCAAACTCCCAAAGCTCAAGCTCCAAAAACAAGCAATGCCTCAGATACATATATAAATAGGCATGGGTTCTGGGTTGAGCTAAATCTGTGGCTTGATGACTTAGTTTAAAAAATGTAGCTATCCCCAAAATAGAAGTAATGGATATTTCCTTCTTGTTGGATGAGGCAAACACCTTGTAAAACAGCAACACTCCAGTAACTTGAGCAGATCTTGTCTGTACAAAGGTAAGGCTGCTACTCACTAAGTATATAGGTAAATGTGGATTCATTCATTCATGCTACCTGTCTGGGGTATACTTCTAAAACCAATCTCCATATTTGCTGTGGAGCTTGGGTGTCTTTTTATCTTATCTACTGCTAGTGCTACACAGATCAAGTCTCTTTTTAAAGATCAACAATGCCACACATGGCATACAGTGATCATCTTATTTTTCATGTCTTATCGATATGCTCAAGATGTCAGGCAAATATTAATGGTTATATGAAGGTTATTACTAGTTCCTTAAGAAATTGAAAAGAATCCCTGTTTCTTATCCTTTCACCTTCCATTAATCTTGCTTACCTTTGTTTTTCATTCTTTCCTAAGTAACTATCTGATAAACACTTTAGTAGCATTTCTTTTCAGATGCATATAAAAAAGAAACCGCTGAAAAAATCAGAATTGATTCTAAGTCAGTTATGCTGAAGAGCATTGTCCCACTTTTTTATTGCTGCTTGTACTGTAAGAGACCAGCATTGCAGAATTTCCATCATTGACACTGAAGGGAATGCAGCAGGGTGGGGTGGGGTAGGGCTAAGTCAATTAGGAAAGGTTGTTCACCATTTGTTGTCATATATATATATATATATATATATATATATATATATATATATATATTTGCATTTCTATTGTAAATGCTTTGATAATTCCAGAATGTGCCAGGTAGTTGTGGCACACGCACTTCATGAGGGAGGTCAATGAATTTCTGAATTCTAGGCCAGCCTGTCAAACAGAGATTATTCCAGGATAGCCAGAGCTATACGGAGAAATCTGTCTTGGAAAATAAAAGAAAACTGCCAGAATGTCTTGTACATGATAGCAAATGCCTGTAAAACCAATAGTTTAGAGGTCTAAACCACACATCAGAAGCATGTAGACAGACAGGGCTATATGTAATATTTCATTGTAGCCTGGGATACATCAGGAAAACATGCTACAAGAAAAATAAAAGAACAGAGTACATTTATAATTTCAGTTTGTGTTAAAAATACTTAACCTTAAAATAGTATTGGCCATTGATATATTCCTTTAAAGTTGAAAATTAAAAATCCACTTTCAGAGGACCTTCAGGTGTTCATTGTATAACCCTGTGGCTTACTGGGACATGAAGCCTTTTGTGCTTAGAATCACATAAAATAACCTTCATATAACATACAACAAAGGTGGGGGGTGGGGAATCAAAATCCTGAGTATGGGACCAACTAAAAGCATATTACAGGTCACAAATCTTTTTTATATTTAATCATTTTTAAGTCAAGAATCCACTTTAATGTGTTTCTGTGTACTAGAAAATACAATTTTCTCTTTCTTTTATGTAGAATTTCAATAGCATTATGTTAAATTAAGAGAAAATATATTGACTCATCAAAGGAGCATAAGGCAGAATAAAATCTCCCAGGGTTGATGAGAGCCTAGTATACATTTTGTAGTTACTCAACACAGGACAGTTTTTAGAACCTGTACAAGTTATAAATGAATAAACTATTGCCTAAAACCTATAGTAATCTTTGTGATGTGTAGCCAAGAATGTCTCTTTCTATAGTAGGTATTGAATTTACAAACACAATTGAGAAGAACAACTTGGCTCATCTATCAGTTAGACTTGGACTTTACAAAAACTCCCATTAGTGACACAATCAAGAAATAAGAGCAAGTTTTACTAACACTAGTAGATTGTTCCAGTGTTAATGTTGACAGTAGTAAAATTTCTGTTGAATGCAACCACTTAGTAATTTTAAAGTTTATTGCTCCAGATGCAGTACTTAGGTAATATTTGTCTTTTTCACTTAAAAAAAAAAGTCACTTAAGAGGAAAAACCAAGCACAGTCAAAAGAAAATATAGTATGCGTTAGTTATCATCCATTATGAACATAAATAATTCATTTTTATTTTATTTTTGTCCTGTTTCATTTTTGATACAATGTCTCATATAACATCTGCCATACTTGAACTGTTTGACTTACTTTGTAATTAAGGATGGCCTTGAACTTCTGATCTCCCTGTCTCCATTGCTAACCTGCCTGGCTTTGTTTTTTCTATTTTTCATTTTATGCTATTTAAATTTTAGTCAATATTCTGCTTATAGGAAACATTTTAAATGAATTATTTCTTTGAATGCTTCGTTGAAAATGAGCCCATAGTGTGTTTACATTAATACCACTTTCATTATGGTGCTTAGGAAGTATATATTCAGGTAATGATGAACACATTTTACAAATGTGTCATATACTATATGTTTCTTTTAAGAGCTGACCCCCTCTGCCCAAGGTATAAAGAAAGATGTATTGTCCACTCTGGATTGCATCCATCTTGGCTTTTCTTGCTGACTTTCAAATTTCTGTATTAGTTAGGATTCTGTAAGAAATTAAACCAACAGAAATTATATATATAATGTGTGTTACAAAAGTTATTTATTGGACTGACTTACAAAAACTGCATTCATAGTCCAACAATGATTCTTTTAACTCTGGAAACTTCAAGAACACAGTAGATGTGCAGTCCACGAAGCTAAATACCTCAATAACCCCATTCTTGTGTTAAAAATCTGGAGGCTTCCCTGAGAGCCAATAATCTGTCTACATTTAAAGGTTAAGGAACCTGGACATCAATTTCAACAAAGGATGACAGTAGAACTATCAGAAACAGATGAGACAGTCATCGGCAATAGACAATAGTGGGCAAACAAAGCACAATAGCTTTTCCTTGTTCCTCATTGTATTTACGATGCTGGTAGAAAGCATAACCCAATTTGGGTAAAGTCTCCCACATTCAATTAACTCCTCCAGAAAATATCACTATAGCCTCCCCTACAATCATTTCTCTAAATTGATTCCAGATCTAATCCAGATTCATCCTCACAATCTTAAGTCCAATCTCATTTTCAATGATGAATAATTTCTTCTAAAATTTTGTAATGCTAACATTTATCTTTATTTTTATGCTCATTTTCTCTCAAACACATGTACCCCCACCCACCCACACACATAAAAGGCATCACATTTCTACTTAAGAAAGTGCTGCAATTAAAGATAAATACTACTTTATTAGACTGGTTTATAAAAATTTTATTGATAGTCCAACAATGTTGGTCTGCACAATAGGGAGATCAAGAACACAATCTTGGGTGCCTCAGCAATGCGATTCTTGTATGAAAGTATATATCTAAAAATTATTCCTAATTGCTTATGATCACCATCTTCTGGAATAGTCCTTCATATGACTACTTTATTTTGTACTCTCCACCATGCAGTTTATACTGAATCAATTGACACTTTAAATATGCTATCAATCTATAGCTATGATTTTACTCTTTCATAATAAAATAGTATTACATCATCCTGCAATATCATTGTTTTGCTTATTTCCAACAGGAATGAACTCATTATGCCTGAAGGAAGTCTTGCATATTTTATGCAGTCATATTCGTAATAAACAAAAACATACAAGTAACCTAAGTGTCCAGTAGTAAGAGTAATAGAAAAATTGAATCTCACACACACACACACACATACACACACACACACTCACACACTAAAAATATATTAACCTGAAAGAAGAATTAATTTTTGACTTTTGTGATAACATTTATAAAATTAAGGATCATTATTGTGAATGAAATGATCCAGGCATCCAAATCAATACTGCAAAATTCATAAAATCAAACATGGAATCCAAAAGTTGACCTCATGAAAGTTGAAGGTATTATATATGAATTATCTAGATCAATAGAGAGTAGGTGACTGAAATTTCATATGGATTTATGAATCAAGAAGTTGATGATGTCACATGATCTTTGTCCTTTTGTTGATGTTATTAGCTGTGGAGATTTTAAAGAGGATGGCCCCCATAAGCAAATAGTTTTGAAAGCTTGGTTACCATGGAGTGTATCTATTTGAAAGGATTAGAAGCTGTGGCCTTTTTTTTTTTTTTTTTTTTTTTTTTTTTTGGTGTGGGCTTATTGGAGGAAATATGGAAGTGAGGGTGGGCTTTGGGGTTCTGAGAACCAAAAGAAAGCCTGGAAATTCTCTCTGCTTGTTCATCAGAATGTGGATCTCTCCGCTGCTTCGCCAACACCATTATCTATATACTTGCTTGTATGCTTCCTTTCATGATGATAATGAACCAAATCTCAGAAGCTGTAAGTAGGCCTCAGTGCTTTCATTCATAATAGTTGTTTTGTCTCCACATCAACTACATTTAGATTTGTTGACTGCAAGACAATGCTTTCTCTTAGGCTGCTTCTACTCCCTGTTATCAGAGCTCCTCAGCAGGTATTCCATGACTTACTAATATCTTGGGGTCTCAGGCTTCAACCTCACAGCTTCAAGCAATGGTCTCTCTACTAGGCCTCTACTCAGGGATACCTCTGACACATACCTGGCCTGAGTGGCTTACTTTAGGCCCAGAGGCAAATTTTATAATCTGTTTTTTTGTATCCTTAACTCTATATTGAGAACTAAATGGCCAAAGCTGCCAAGTTCTGCTGTTTGCTAAGGTTAAAACATGGTCCCCTCATAATTAGATCTTTATCAGCTTTCTGTCTTTCAGTAATTTACTTTGTTCTGATACTTCCTCTCTAGAGCAGGCTGGCCTCAAAATCAGAGATCCACTTTCCAGTCCTAGGATTAAAGGTGTGACCCACCATACCCTGCTCTAAACTTTTCTTTAGTTCTATTTCACAAGTTGGAAATTTAGCTGTGTGGGATCTTGCCTTGATATTACTACTGTCTTTATTCCATTTCTTAATCCATTTATCTCCTTGTACACATGATATAGCTACATTCCACTTTCTGGTACTCTTTTTCTCCTCAAACTTTGCTTTTTTTGCAATTTACACTATTTAGTTTGATTCTTTTCATTTAGAGTCACAACTAATATCCACATTACAAATCTAGGCTGTTTTGAAATTTCTTCTGCCAATGGGATTAATACAAAACTCTTAACTTTAGCTTCAAGCAAACTCTTCAGACAAAGGCAAAAGACAGCTGCTTTCTTCACCAAAATTTCACAAGAACAATCTCTGGGAAACCTATTAAAATTTTTCTCTTCTGAAATACTTGAGTGAGCACCCCATAGTTCAAATATCTTTTTGCACCATTGTTTTCCATGCTCCTACTACAATGGCCAATTAATCAGTGCTTAAAATATTTCACTGCTTTCCAAACCCAAAGTACCAAAGTCCAAATTCCTCTAAATGAACATATGGTCAGGACTGTCACAGAAATACTCCACTCCTGATATTAACTTCTGTCTTAGGTAGGGATTCCTATTGTTTTGAAGAAACATCATGACCATGGCAAATTGTAGTTTCAGTCTATTATCATTGTAATGGGGAGCATGGTGATTTACAGACAGACCTGGTGTTGTAGTTGAGATTGCTACATCTTGCAGGCAACAGGAAATCCACTGACTCACACTTTGAACAAAAGAGACCTTTAAGCCTGACCAAACAATGACATCTGTCCTCTAACTAGGCCAAACCTCCTAATAGTGCCACTTCATTTTGGGTGGTGTCTTCTTTTAAAACACCACACTGTTTTCCCAAATCTGATATTCTCCCAGGATCTCTAAAAGGAACCAGATAGACGGGGGAAAAGAGAAGAATTCTATGGCAAAAGGAGAAGGGTGCAGAGATGATAAGCTTTGTGTTAGAGATCTTCAAATCCTTCAACACTTTGTTACCAAGTACATGGGTGGGTATACTGAAGGGGCTTGAGAACTTCTGGGCCATCCAGAGCTCGTTTCCTACCACTCACCCAGGGGAATCTGTTTCTTTTCTTTCTTTTCTTTGAGATAATTTTTGTTTAATTATTCCCATTCTCCCATTCCAGTCCTTTAAAGTAACCCCCTCCGAAATAAAACCATACATGTGGCCCTAAAGAAGAGTTTTTTAGAACTCCAAATCCCATATTTACTCTCACTGTAAGAATGTCCCAAACACCAAAGAAAGGCTTGCCATTTTCCATGGTAATTTTTTTCTTGCTTTGTGCATAGAGTTGACTGCAAGTAGTGGTGGTACATGCCTAGGACCTTTCCTTAGTTGCTAAGAAACATAGCTTCTAAAGATCATTAAGGATTTGAAAGAAATTTATTTTCCAGAGATGTAAGGGGACTCCACAATGGAAGTATGAGACATATATCATCCAAGGGGGAGGATTCAAACACCATCCTGCATGGATTTGAAATCCTGGATGCATACTCATGTTGTTGAAAAAGAATATTCTTAGTTTTGCACAATCATGAATAACATGGATCAACAAATCAGTAGCTTTGTCCAAGAAGTATCATGAACCAAACAAGGTCTGTGGACTCACTGGAATATGAAGTTTACTTAGGCTTTGTGATAATGTAGGTTCTGATTATCTCATCTCATTGGTGAGTGCTCAGCCTCATAATCTGATATTATTGGATAATTAATAATCAGAGCAAAGGGAGAAGTGTTTGCTAGAATGGCAACTTGAAGAATTTCCAGAGATTAGTCAAACAGGAAAGAACACAAGAATTTCACCTGAACTGGTTACTGGAACATTGATCCTTGTTGTGCGAGTCGCCTTTAAATTAAAACAAAATAATTAATCAATCAAACAAACAAACAAACAAAATACCAAACAGGGGTGTTTCTCACAACAGGTCATTACTTTCATCACTAGAATCTTTCAGGTTCACACTAGAATCACCCATTGAACTCTACTTTGGCATTCAGCCACATTCCTTGTCCAAAGTTCTAAACTTTTCTACATCTTTCCTCTCTTCTACAAAGTTACAGCCAATTTTATGGTGCAAAGTCTATATTACTAAGTTTTCTTTTGGAGCAGTATAACATCATGACCAACAGCAACTTCTCTGATACACAGATCCAGAACAAAAGTTTAAAAGACGGGCATAGACATGGCATCATGTAAAGAGAACAGGAGTGGAGAGATCACAATTTCAATAAAACACAAAAAGCAAAGATGGAAAACTAGAATCAATGTGAGTCTTTATATCCTGAAAATCCATCCACAGTGAAGTGTCTACTTCAGCAAAGATGTATTACCTTAGGCTCTATATAATTCCCAAATAACACTGTCAACCAGGTTCCAAGAGTTCAAACACCTGAGCTACAATACTTACAAATTGTTATCATAACTTAAAAAACTATACAAACAATAATACAGTTGTAGGTTGGCAGCATATTTAGAAGTAGTAAGTCTTGAGAATCACAAAATATCACTAATACAAACATTAATCTTAAGTTATGTCTCTATATGTTAATTATAGCTCATAAAGTTATTATAGTCATTATAATAATGGAAAAGAAGGGAAATAATGTTTTTTATATTTAGCTTTTATATAAATAAATTCACTAGAGAGTATAAAATAATAATATTCTTTCATTTTATTTTTATACTTATGAAGTGCTTTATAATTGACAGAATTAATGTTTTGAACAGTTTTATCAGTGAATATACAGTTTCATAAGACAAAAATCAGAAATTATAGTATTAGATTAAGATGGTGCATAGGATGAAAAAATAACTACCAACTGGTACTCAAAAATATCTTCATTCCATCAACGGCTGTGAAGCCATTTTAATAACATAGTCACAAAATAAATATATTTTGTGTTAGTTTAGAAAAATGAGTTTCAATCACTTTTTATAAAGTCACCTCTTTTTTTTTTTAGAACAATTATATCTGTTATTTTCCTTTAAGTAAATAATCATCTGTATTTTTAGGAAATTTTATTATTACCTGCTGGGAAAAAGTATCAAAATATTACTGAAACTATTTTAAAGAAATTGTATATAAATTGAAGTAGAATGGCAAAAAAATAGCTACTGTACTTTTTTTTTAATTCTAAAATTTTTAGAAGAAGTGGGATGAGGTAAGTTTTCCCAGTTAATTATGATAAAATAATCTATGTTTATAATTGTCTTCTACCATTTCTATTATAATGTCTTATTTTGAAGCATTTTGGTCAATTTGTCACTAACAGGTAAACGTTGAAGATACTTTAAGGCTGTTTCTAATATTTTCCACCTTATGATAATTTATTTATTTTTGAAAATGTTTCATGTCCAAATTATAATTACATATATATTTTTGGTTTGCTCCCTCCAAAATACCCACAGATCCTACCTTCTTTTCTTTTAAATTTATGGACTTATTTTTCTTCAATTATTGTTACATTCATATATACATATATATCTTGGCCCTTGGTAAAAATACACCTTTCAAATCAGTTATTAAAGTAAAATTCTTAGTGTCTTTTTGTCTTTTTTCTTTTTGCAATGTAGTTTATTTATTTAGTTATGCATTCCTTCTTCCTTCATACCTTACATCCTCACAATAGTCTCTCCTTTGTCTTCTTTTCCTAGTCCCTCCTCCAAACCTCCATTTTCTCCAGATCCATCCCTCTTGTTTTCCCTCTGAAAATAGCATGCTGACAGGGATATCGACCAAACACAGTGTTTTATTTTTCCTAAAGAGTAACATTAGATATTGAGTGTGTCACTTTTTGGAAGAAATAAATCATTCATTGAAATTTATATAGTTTGTCATATGTAAGTGAGCATCATGTATAATACGTTTTAATTGAATTTGCAACCTTAAATTAATTTTGGTTTATACTTTATGCTCTATCCTCAAAACTATCTAAATTTTTCTGTGGATTCAGAAGAAAAAGTATATAATGTTTATGAATTATATAAGTCACTTAATACATATTTAAAAGATTCAGGAGTCAACAATATTTTAAATTTTTAAGTCATTAATAGGATAGGAAAATTTTAATGTTCATAAAAATAAGGCTAAAATATTTATGCAGATAATATTGCAACTGTCAATTACATAAAATTATCATTAAAGACAATAAAGCCTTTATAGTTCCCAACACAATAATAATGGGGACTACAATATCCCACTCTAATATATGTATAATAATATAATAGGTCTTGCCCAAGTAAAGCAATGTCAGAGATAAAATTCACAATGCATCAGTTGGGCTTCATAGGTACACAGAGACTATCCCACCCAATAGATAGGTGATAACCACACTCTTGAGGGCACGGAGCTTACTGCCACTTAATAGATACACAGAGACTAGCCCACCCAATAGACAAGTGATAACCACACTCTTGAGGGCGCACGGAGCTTACTGCCACTTAATAGATACACAGAGACTACCCACCCAATAGATAGGTGATAACCACACTCTTGAGGGCGCACGGAGCTTACTGCCACTGCTAAACCCTCAATTTTTCAAAAAGTCCTTAAATTCTTCTTAACCTGTTCCACAAGATTGGAAAAATGATCATTACCAATTCATTGTATGAAGTAAGTTTTATTCTGGTACAAAAATCAGGTAAATGGCATTAAAAAGAGACTACAAACAAACAAACAAACAAACAACAACAACAACAAAAAACAGGGCCCTAAGAAAGTCACATTTGATATATTAGTCAACATCTTACTTCTAACAGAAAAGCAGAAGCATGACACAGAAGGGATAAAAATTGAGAAAGATGAGTTAAATTATCCTTATTTGCATATAATATGATTGTTTACTTAAAAGGTCATGTAGAACATTTTAGACAGAATAAAACCTTAATTAAAATTGCAGTATACAGGGTTGGGGATTTAGCTCAGTGGCAGAGTGCTTGCCTAGCAAGTACAAGGCCCTGGGTTCAGTCCTCAGCTAAAAAAAATGCAGTATACAAATCAACATGAAATAAACAGTAGTCTTCATATATACCAACATCATATGGTAAAAAAAAAAAAAAAAAAAATCTGAAAAATATCTTATTCAACTTAACTAACAAAAATTAACTATCCTGGAATCTACCTAACAAAGAAAGGATAACAATTACAATACACATTTCATTGCACTGAGCAAGAAAGGCATCAAAAGAAAAGAAGCTCACCAACAGAGAGAACTTCTTTGCTTCTGTATTGGAAGAATTCAAAATGTGGAAATGGCTATACTACAAAAATTAATCCACTCATTTAATTCAGTACCTATTAATACTACATAGTCCTATGTCATATCTTTAAAAAATAAATTAATTTGAACAATAGTCCTGGAAGTCATATGCAACCAAGAAGAAAAATAGCCAAAGCAGTATGTAATCTGAAGCGGTGAGAAGACAGGTGACAATCAGACTTCAGCTACTACTGCAGGGCTACAATGACAGAAACAGTCAGATAATGGCAGAGAAACAGAAGCACTCCACAGGAAGTGAACACAGGACATAGAAATGCTGTGGGATAATACTTTTGTGCACTGGTTTAATAAAATGCTGGCTGATTTGTCAGTAGCCAGGCAGGAAGTATAGGTGTGATAAACAGACAAGGAGACTACTGGGAAGGGGAAGGGTGAGTCAGGACATGCCAGCCTTCCATCTAGGGAGCAGCATGTAATGACACACAGGTAAAGCCACAGAACACATGGTGACATATAGAGTAACAGAAATGGGCTGTGTTTAAGTGTAAGAGCTACTCAGTGGTAGGCCTGAGCTAATGGCCATGCTGTTTTAATTAATATAAGCCTTTATGTATTTACTTGGATCTGAGCTGCTGAGGACTGGGCTGGGCACAGAAAAACTTCAGCTATACAGAAATAAACTGACAAAGCTATGTTCACCTAATTTTTCACAGTGAAGTAAAAACATACATTGCTAAAAACCTGTTAAAAAAGTGATACCAGTATAACTGAATATCCTCCTGCACAAGAATAAAGTGAGACTAATATCTTTTATGTTTTACAAAAGTCAAATTAAAATGTATCAGTGACAAATCATTTTAAACTTGAAAAACTGAAAGTTCTAATTGAAAACATAAAGTAAACCCTTTGAGACATTTGGGAAGGCAATACATTTCCAAACAAAGCATCAATAACACAAGAAGTAATTCAAAATATTAACAGATGGGACTGCGTGATATTAAATTTTACATATAACAAAGACAACTAGCAGTAGTTCCCCAGGATAAACAGATCACAGAATGGGAGAACAATCTTAATCGTTACACATCAGACAAAAATGCTGATATCTCAAACATACAAAGGATAACAGAAATGAAATATCAAGGAAATAAAACTTCTATTCATCAAATGGGCTAGTAAACTGAAGAGGCAGTTTTCAAAAGAAGAAATACAATTACCAATACCTATTTGGGAAAAAAAAATGTTAAATATTCCTTGTCAACATAAATGTAAATTAAAACCACCTCATCAAAGTCACCATGGCCATCATCAAGTATTCAACAACAATTATTGGAGGTATGTGGAGGAAAATGACCTTTTATTCAATACTGTTAAAATGTAAACTGCCCCAGCCAGTGGGGTTTCAATGGGGGTGACCCACCTGTGGGAGCGAATGAAAGGAACAGGGGGCACAAGAGATGACAGCAAGACAGGATACTGATCAAGTTGCAAATTTTATTTTCCTCAGCAAAGCTTATATATCACAGGAGGGGAAGGGTCAGGAAGGAGGAAATGGGAAAGGGGCATGCAGAACATGGAAGGGGTGCAAGACGTGGGAGATGTGCAGATTGTGCAACTGCAAATGTCAGCTAAGGTCACTGGTCAGGGGCCATTTATTCTCTTGCTAGGCTACCTGACCATGGAATGCTCTTTACGTTTGGTTGTCATGGCACCTGACTGTGGAATGCCTTCTTATCTTTGGGGGCCTCTGGTTAGTAGACAGGTGTTACTGCTCTGGGAAAGGGCAGTGGTCATATGACTTGTTCTTTGGCCTAGCTAGTACTTTTCCATGGTTCAGGTTTGGTTCCTGACACCTTGGTCCCTGACAGTAAATTAATATGCCATTGGGAAAAACAGTTTGGGGATTCCTTTCCCACAATTAAAAAGAATTTTCACATACCCAGCTGCTTCTTTTGTGAGCACATGCACAAATAACTCTATACCCAACCATAGAGGTATATGTACCACAACAATTATTTATTTTCTAATCACTATAACAAAGAAATATTACCTATCATCTGTCAATAGAAAAATAAATAAGAAAAATATTTTACATATATAAAATGGAATGCAATTTATTATTAAAAATAAATCCTAAAATTTGCAAGACAATGAGGACTTAGAATTTATAATGCTCAGTTTCATAAAAATATAAATTTTCTATCATTTGTGGGTCCTAGCCTATAAAGTATAAAAAAGTTCTAAAAAATGTGAGTTCAGAATTATTTTATTAAATAGATATAACTAGAAAGTTAAATATGTGAATACTTGATAGAATGCCTAGTTTCCCTTAAAGCACACACACACACACACACACACACACACACACACACACATACATATGCTTATACTTGTACATATGCCTCAAATAAAATGTTAAATTCCAATCAGCATTATTTGGTTTTATTTATTTTTTTAGGTATTTTTTTGACTGGTTAGTTGTAACTTTATATAGGGATCTGTCTTAACAATAGCAATATATATAATAATATTTTTCAACTAATGTCAATATTAGAATAACTAAAATTAACAAATGTAATTGACAATTGCACTAATAAAATGAACTAATCACATATCAAAACTATTTTCATGTTTCAGCATCCAATGTTTCTGCTCTTTGAAGACAAACATTTTCAAGACTCCTTCCCCCTATATTGTTTAATATTAAATACCAAGAAGCATTAAGGAATTCCCAGTGTGTCTATTAGATTAAGATATATTAAATGGCTGAAAATGTCTGGTATTAAAAGAAAGAGGGATAAGTGTAAATTTATTACACTGTAGTCTGCAAAGTAGACCATTACAGTTACTTTTGTGTTCTATAAGATATTTTTAATAATTTAAGTATACATATACATCATAATCCCAGATATACTTATTTAAGAATTCTTTTCAAAACAAAAGTAATATCCTCAAAAACTCTTGTATGGAAATTTTCTTCACAATTACTTCCAAATATAAATCAACCAAGATTCCCTCAGCTGGAAAATAAAAAAACACAAATTTTGTCACATACCTGATGGAAGTTTACTCAGCAAAAAACATAAGACAGCAATGATGCTATTAAATACCAATTCAGTGGCAGGAAGGGATATTTACCAGCCCTTTTGGTGACTGAAAGTTTGATCTTCTCTAAACTATACACGTAATATACTTGTCTCCATTTGTGTAACACTTAATTTCCTTTAAACAAATATACAAACCTGGAGTACTAAAGTCTGAGAGTTTAAAAATAGTGCATATTTGACAAAACCCAAATTATAAGTAAATAAATTAATAGTACACAGAAAAAAAGTATCAGAACCCCATCTGTAGATAAACAAAATAAAGTAGAGCAAGGTTGACAACTATGTTTTCAGACTCTCTCCTTTTGATGATATATGTTGCTCAGCAAAGTAAATGTAAGATCATGGATATTAAACTTTGCAGGGAAAATAAGTCTGGAAATGGAGATGCATATGTACTCTAAATTCATCAGATTTTGTCCAAGGATTATGTGCAGAGTTTTTAGTCTACAACCTATATTAAAAAAATAAAATAAAATAAAATAAAACTTTTTATCAAAATAATTAACTGAAGCAGGACTCTGGTCATCTAATAACAGCATTCTTTTCCATAACTGTGGAAACTGTAGCAAAAACATGGAGGTTTCTGAATGATGTCCTTCTGTGATTGTATTCTTCAGCTTTTTGTTCCTAGAACAGAGTTCTTAAAAAAACACATTGGAAGAAGAGATGCATTTTGGCTCCTAATTTATTAGTGCAAGTTCACTGGTTTTTATGGTGTTTCAGTTTGGTGTGGGGCAGGAAATCATGTTATGGAGTTTATAGTAGAATAATACTGCTGATATCAAGTAGCGAGAAGAGAAAAAAATGAGAGTCCACTAAGAGTCTCATGGCAAAATATGTCTCAAAGATACACTCCTAATAATTGCCATTTCCAAATGGATCTTATCCCTAATCATCTGTCATGTTCCAATAGGCCATAAAATTATGAACAAATGAGTCTCTTAACAAGTTCTTAGGTCAAACTAAATGATCTCTCCAAAGACCCACCTCAGATTAAGAAATACAAAGAAGTATTTGGGGAATTCTATCCAACCCTATATGAACCAGAACCTTTGTGGGGTTGCCATAGGGTTACATTAATAAATTGCATGAATGAAGGTACAAAGGAGGCAGATATCAATAAAAGAAACCCAACCAGGATATCAAAAATATTCAGAATAATACTTTAAAACAGAGATTCTGAACACAATTTAATGAAGTAAACTGAGAGATTTCATTAGCTAAGGTCTCAATGAGCAGAAGACTACTACAGCTTGTAACCATTCAAGGCATTGCAAACCTGTATGTCTTTGACTTTAAAGTCCTTGTGAAATTCCCTTGCTAGCAAAAAAAAAAAAAAATAATAATCTATTGTTTTGCTAAGATCAATATCAAGCTCATTATTACATTGATAATAAAGAACATTTTGTTTAGTTCTCCCAATGCTTTATAACCTTTTATTGCACCAGATTATGATCTTGGAAATGGGAATGTATATGAAGAAAGAAGTAGTCAATTTCCATATTAATATGTACAAGTGGAGAAAAGAAACTGAAAAACTCTGTTTGAAGGTGAGTTTTGGTGAAGAGGGAAAAAAGGAACAGGGATATTTATTGTGTGCTAGAAATTATGAGGCACTTTTCATTTTATATTTTCTATTTCAAACAGAACTGGCAATAAAAGAAATAACCATGGTGGAGTGGGCCAGGGTCACAGAGACAGGCAGGCCCAGCAGCAGGGAGGCAGCCTAATCACAATTGTAATAAAACCCAGAAACTGAGCTACCAGTTAATTGAAACTGAGCAGTTAATGAAAACAAGCTCCTAAGCAAGAGCTCAGAACAGGGACCCTTTTAATTCCAGCACCTAGGTAAGGGGACCCTCTACATGGGACCAGAAAGGATCTGCACACTGAGGCCAACCAAGGGCCCAGCTGCAGATCCTGCAAAACCCAACAACTTGGAGGTGTTGCTGAAACTACCCTACTCAGCTGAAATCTATCCACGAGAGGAATCAGAAACCTACAATTTGCAGCCTGAGGAAACAAGAACAGCTGAGAAGTTGATGAATGAGCAAAACATGACCTGAGAACACAAAAGAAGACACCACCCAGCCACTGAACCAGATCACCAGAATTGTAAGTATATACTTCACCAACTGAGAACAAGTAAGCTCCCATCTCCAGACTGACAGATCAGGTCTCTAACTCCTAGGTCCTACCCATTGGAGTCCCAGGGACCAGACATCTACCTTTCCTTACTCCCCCTCAAACAAACAAACAAACAAACAAACAAACAAAAACTAACCCCTATGAACCTAACAAACACTTAAACCATAAGCACACCCTACACCAACTGAGAACAACTGCTTCCAGAGACAGAACCCACTAACACTGATTTGACTAAGCTGATCCCATAGAAACAAAACCCATCAGCACCAATTTAACAAAGAAATCCTAGTGAACCAAGACTAACACTTAGAACAAGAGAGGCACCTTCAGACACAGACACTGCCTGCACGGAACAGAGAGGAAGAGATGAGTAGACGCTAGTGCAAAAAGACAGGCAACAACATGAAGACCTATATGACAACATCATATTGTGACTCTACACCTACAAGAACTAAACACACCAAGGCAGAAGAATCAGAAGAAATCAACTTTAAAAATGACTTTAAGAAGATGATAGAGGACCTTAAAGAGGAAATGAAAAACTCCCTTAAAGAGGAAATAAATTATTCCCTTAAAAAGGATGTGAAAAACTCCATTAAAGAGGAAGTAAAAAACTCCCTCAGAGAGGAAATAAATATTCCCTTAAAGAAGAAATGAAAAACTCCATTAAAAAGGAAGTAAAAAAAATCCCTTAAAGAGGAAATGAAAAACTCCATTAAAGAGGAAGTGAAAAACTCCCTTAGAGAGGAAATAAAAAATTGCCTTAAAGAAATGGAAGAAAAAACAAACAAAAAATTGAAAGAAATCAAAGAAAACCAAGAACAAGTAATTAAACAGAGGAAGGAAACAATCCAAGATCTGAAATATGAAATTGAGACAATAAAGAAAACACAAACTGAGGAAATGCTGGATATAGAAATTCTGACTAAACAAACAGGAACTACAGAAATAAGCATAACCAACCAAATGCAAGAGATGGAACAGAGAATTTCAGACAATGAAGACACAATAGAGAAAATAGATGTATCACTCAAAAAAAAAAAAAAAACACTAAAGACAAAATCATTGTAACACAAAACATCCAAGAAGTATGGGACACCATGAAAAGACCAAACCTAAGAATAATAGGGATGGAAGAAGGAGAAGAATACCAATTCAAAGGCACAGAAAACATATTCAACAAACTTGCCTAACCTAAAGAAAAAAATACCTATGAAGATACAAGAAGCTTACAGAACACCAAATTAGCTGGATCCAAAAAAAAAAGAAAAAGAAAAAGATAAAGTCCTCTCACCACATAATAATCAAAACACTAAATATACAGAACAAAGAAAAAAAATATTAAGAGCTGCAAAGGAAAAAGACCAAGTAACATATAAAGGCAGAACCATCAGAATAATACCAGATTTCTCAATAAAGATTATGAAAGCTAGAAGGTCCTGGATAAATGTTATGGAGATACTAAGAGACCACAGATGCCAATCCAGACTATTATACCCAGCAAAACTCTCAATCACCATAGATGGAGTAAACAAAATATTCCATGATAAAACCAGATTTAAACAATACCTGTCCACAAACCAAGCCCTACAGAAAGCACTAGAAGGAAAAATCCAACCTAAAGAAGCTAACCTTACCTATGAAATCTCAGGCAATAGATAATCACACACCAACAAACACCAAAGAAGGACAACACAACATGACGACAAAAATAACAGGAAGCAACAATCACTGATCATTAATATCCATCAATATCAATGGTCTCAACTCACCTATAAAAAGACACAGACTAACAGAATGGATAAGAAAACAGCATTCATCATTCTTTTGCATACAAGGAACACATCTTAACTTCAAAGACAGATACTGCCTCAGAGTTAAGGGCTGGGAAAAGGCTTTCCAAGAAAATGATCCTAAGAAACAAGCTGGTGTAGCTATCCTAATATCTAATAAAATAGACGTCAAACTAAAATCATTCAAAAGAGGTCAGGATGGACATTACATATATATCACAGAAAAAATACACCAAGATGAAGTCTTGATCCTGAACATTTATGCCCCAAATACAAAGGCACCCACATTCATAAAAGAAACATTACTAAAGCTTCAAATGCCCATCAAACCCCACACATTATTAGTGGGAGATTTCAATACACTACTCTCACCAAAAGACAGAACTACCAGACTGAAACTCAATAAAGAAATAAAGGACCTAACAGATGTTATGACTCAAATTCTCAATAGATATCTATAGAACATTCCATCCTAACACAAAAGAATATACCTTCTTCTCAGCACCCCATGGAACCTTCTCAAAAATTGACCACATGCTTGGTCACAAAACAAATATGAACAGATACAAAAACATTGGAATAACTCCCTGTATCTTATCAGACCAACATGCCTTTAAGTTAGACTTCAGCAACAACAAAAATTATAGGCAGCCTACAATCTCATGGACACTGAATAGTACTCACCTGAAATATCAATGGGTCAAGGAAGAAATAAAGAAAGAAATTAAAGATTTCCTAGAATTCAATGAAAATGAAAGTAAAACATACACAAATATATGGAACTCTATGAAGGCAGTACTAAGGGGAAAATCCATGGCTCTGAATGCACACATAAAGAAGATAGAGAAATCTCATACCAATGAATTAACAGCACAACTGTTAAAGTGATAGAACAAACTCAGCCAGGAGAAATAGACATCAGGAAATAATCAAATTGAGGGCTGAAATCAACAAAATAGAAACCAAGAGAATAATACAAAAAAATCAATGAAACAAAGAGTTGGTTCTTTGAAAAAGTCAACAAGATAGACAAAACCCTAGCCAAATTAACCAAAAAGCAAAGAGAAAGCAACCAAATTAACAAAATCAGAAATGAAAAGGGAGGCATAACAACAGACAATGGGGAAATCCAGAGAGTCATCAGGTCATACTTCAAAAACCTGTACTCCACAAAATTGGAAAATCTGGAAGAAATGGTCAATTTTATGGATAGATACCACATACCAAAGTTAAATCAAGATCAGAGAAACCATTTGAATAGACTAATAAACCCTATAGAAATAGAAACAGTCACCAAAAGTCTCCCAACCAAAAAAAGCCCAGAACCAGATGGTTTCAGTGCAGAATTCTACCAGACTTTCAAAGAAGGACTAATACCAATACTCTTTAAATTATTCCACACAATGGAAACAAAAGGAACACTACCAAACTCTTTCTATGAATCTACAATTACCCTGATACCCAAACCAAACAAAGATGCAACAAAGAAAGAGCATTACAGACCAATCTCCCTCATGAACATTGATGCAAAAATACTCAACAAAATATTGGCAAACCAAATCCAAGAATACTTTAAAAAAAAAAGGCTCCATCATTACCAAGTAGATTTCATCCCAGGGATGCCAGGATGGTTCAACATATGAAAATCTGTCAATGTAATACACCATATAAAAAAAAAAAAAAAAACTGAAAGAAAAAAAAAACACATGATCATCTCATTAGATGATAAAAAAGCCTTTGACAAAATCCAACACACCTTCATGATAAAGGTCTTAGAGACATCAGGAATAGAAGGAACATTCCTAAACATAATAAAGGCAATTTACAGCAAGCCAACAGCCACTATCAAATTAAACAGAGAGAAACTCAAACCAATACCACTAAAATCAGGAACAAGACAAGGCTGTCTGCTCTTCCCATATTTATAAACATAGTACTAGAAATTCTAGCTAGAGCAATAAGACAACAAAAAGAGATAAAATGGATACAAATGGGAAAGGAAGAAGTCAAACTTTTACTATTTGCAGATGATATGATAGTATACATAAGTGACCCCCAAACTCTACCAGGGAACTACTACAGCTGATAAACTCCTTCAGTAAAGTGGCAGGATACAAGGTCAACTCAAAAAAATCAGTAGCCCTCCTATACAAAAATGATAAAAGGGCTAAGAAAGAAGTAAGAGAAACATCATCCTTTACAATAGCCACAAATAATACAAAATACCTTGGGTTAACACTAACTAAACAAGTGAAGTACCTTTCTGATAAGAACTTTAAATCTCTAAAGAAAGAAATTGAAGAAGATATCAGAAAATGGAAGGATGTCCCATGCTCATGGATAGGTAAGATTAACATAGTAAAAATGGCAATCTTACCAAGAGCAATCTACAGATTCAATGCAATCCCCATCAAAATCCCAACAAAATTCTTCATAGACTTGGAAAAGAAAAATACTCAACTTCATATGGAAAAACAAAAGATCCAGGATAGCTAAAAGAATCCTGTATGATAAAGCAACCTCTGGAGGCATCACCATCCAGACCTCAAGCTCTGTTATAGAACTATAGTAATAAAAACAGCCTGGTACTAGTATAAAAACTGACATATGGACCAATGGAATCAAATTGAAGACCCTGACATTAATCCACACACATATGAACACCTGATTTTTGACAAAGAAGCCAAAACTATACCATGGAAGAAAAGAAAGTATCTTCAACAAATGGTGCTGGCATAACTGGGTCTCAGTATGTGAAAGATTACAAACAGATCCATATCTGTTGCTATGTGCAAAACTCAAGTCCAATGGGATCAAAGACCTCAACATAAATCCTGTTACACTAAACTTAATAGAAGAGAAAGTAGGAAGTACTCTTTAATGCATTGCCACCAGAGATCACTTCCTAAATAAAACACCAGAAGCATAGACACTGAGCACAACAATTAATAAATGGGACCTCTTGAAACTGAGAAGCTTCTGCAGGGCAAAAGATATAGTCAATAAGACAAAAAGACAGCCTACAGAATGGGAAAAGATCTTCACCAACCCCACATTCAACAGAGGATTGATCTCCACAGTACATAAAGAAATCAAGAAATTAGACATCAAAATACTGAACAATCCAATTACAATATGGTCTAAAGAGCTAAACAGAGAATTTACAAAACAAGAATCACAAAGGGCTGAAAGACATTTAAAGAAATGCTCAACATCCTTAATCATCAGAGAAATGCAAATCAAAATGACTCTGAGATAACACCTTACTATGATCAAAAACACTAAGGACAGTCAATGTTGGAGAGAATGCAGAGCAAAGGAAACACTACTCCACTGTTGGTGGGAATGCAAACTTGTACAAACACTGTGGAAGTCAGTATGGTGGTTTCTCAGAAAATTGGGAATTGAACTACCTCAAGATCCAGCCATACCACTCTTGGGCATATACCCAAGGAATGTTCAACCATACCACAAAGATACATGCTCAGCTATGTTCATAGCAGCATTATTTGTAATAGATAGAACCTGGAAAAAACATAGATGCCCATCAACTGAAGAATGGATTAAGAAGTTGTGGTACATATACACAATGGAGAACTACTCAGCAGAGAAAAACAATGATAGCATGAAATTTATAGGCAAAAGAATGGAACTAGAAAAAATCATCCTGAGTGAGGTAATCCAAACCCAGGACAAACATGGTATGCACTCACTCATAAGTGGGTTCTAGATAGAAAGCAAAGAACAATCAGACTGTAACCCACAGAACCATAAGGCTATATATATGGCATGGAGGACCCTAGGATGACTGTTGCTTATAATAAGATTTGTTATTACTCAATTCCTGAGCAACTCTCAATGAAACATTACAATATTAAGGACAATGAAGTTCCTCATAGGGTTTCTGAGCACTGAGTGTGCCCTGTGGCTACAGCTGAAGCTCAACATGGCAAAAACCTATTGGGCCTTAGGGAACAACTCTCCCCTGCTGATGCCAATGGGGATTGAAAGCCCAATTGGGCCAGGTTTGGAAAGCATTAAAATAACTGTTGGATTCTCCAGAAGGTAATGTTTGGTAACTGCTTTTTCTTTCTTTTTCTTTTTCTTTCTTTCCATGGGAGGATTATTGAGAGGGGGGAAGAGAAGGGGCAGGGAAGGGAGTTGAGACTGGTACCTGGAGATGAGATAGAAGGCAGAGAAAGAGGTGGGAGGTGTACAAGGCTCCCTTTTATGAGGAAACATAGCGGATGCCCAGGGGGTACTCTTAGTGACTGCAGCTGAGGATATATCCTGACAGGACCCTAAGGGCAGGCCAGTACAGATACCTAATTGCCAACATTTCTAACTTTTTCTTATTATAAAAAGGTGAGGAGTTAGAAAGGGGTAGCAGATGAGGTGGGGAAGAGGGTGCCATGTTCTTGAGACTGCTTCCTGATGGTCTGGAGGACATCAATCATCTAAGGGGGACCTGAGAAACCTGGGGTGCTGGCCATGTCCTGGGGTAGCTAGCTGGACATTTCATTGTCCAGGCTCTGTGGAACCATCAGGCTGTTTGAGGTGGATCCAAGTCGATTCCCTGGAGCTCAGAAATACAATCGTCAGTTTTGCATGGAGAGACCTGGTGGGAAAAAAAGTAGTGCTCTCATTGGTGGGCCAGGCACAGGGTCACAGCATGTCTCAGACAGAATCTAAATCTTGGCACCAAATCTATTTTTAAACCAGCAGGGAAGGAGTCACACCATACAACAGGGCCCATATAGGAGGTTTATTGAGGTGATGGGAGAGAAGGGGCAAAGCAGGGGCATAGAAGAGAGCAGAGACCAGTCCCTGGGAACAAGAGTGAAGGAAGAGAAAGAGAGGTAACTGCTTTTTCAAGTACGTTTGAGAATGTGTCACCCAGACACCTAGGAGATTAAGGATAACATTGAAGATCACTGACCTCCATTTAGTAACAGTAGCATGCCAGCTAAGAATTTTCATTCTCACAATCCTATTCATGTTGGAGCAGTACCTACTTCTCAGTAGTGGCTCTATGTAACATTTTTTGGCCTCCTGGAATTCATTTATCCCCCTTTGAAGATACCTTAAAATTTGTGAGTCTGAATGTAGCCATTATGAGACCATTAGTTCTGCTGCTTGTGAGCTGCCTGCCTTTCCTTTATGGTTCTTAGTTGTTCTTTTGCAGAGCTGCCAGCTTAAGACTTGCTGGGATCAAGAATAATGGGCCTTGGCAGTTTGTGTTCCTGGACTTGTGTTCATGCCAATAAATACCCACATGCTCCAGAAGAGAATTTGACATCACTACTGTCATTGTTGCTGTTATAACAGTGACAACCAACACTACTACTGTTTCTGGGATTGCCATTTCATAACTGGTTACTACAGCTAGCACAGGGGAGACCCTGGCAGCAAAAGTAGCTACCACAGTTAACTAATTTTTCATTCTAGTGGGCTTGACAAATTTAAATCAATAGTTATATACATTTCGATTCACTTTGAAAGTTATAAATTTATAAACTCAAGTTCCATTTGCTCTCGGGATACCATCTTACAAGGACTCCAATTTGCAGTAAGACTCGTTAATGAAGGGAAAGGCTCAGCTGCCTTTAGCCTACTGGCTATGAGTGGGTTAAGACTTCTGTTGGTCTTTTCTGTGTCAAACACACAGATTGCAAGTCCAGTGCCACTTAGTCATCTTTGGCAACATTTAACTCTGCAGCTCTCACACGATTGAGACTGTATGATAATGAGTATTCATAGACAGGCAATATCTGGGGGCACTCACCAACCTAAGACAGAAAGCCTGTGTGGCCAGGACAGGTGTCTCCATGACAGTAAGGTGACCTGCTGACGTCCCACACAATCTAAGTCAGAAGCTCACTTTTTTAGTAAAAGGGAGGGCGGGGAACTTGTAGGTCCTTGGCTCCTGTTTGGGGTTACTGTTGCCTTGCTTGCTGACCTTGATCTTGATATCCTCCCAAAGCTAATTCCCTGCAAGATTCCACCCTCCTGAATGCTTAAGGGAAGCTCCTTATCTGTATGTCTTGCATATTGGGTGTTAATGGTTTAGATTGTATAACATCAGGAGCAGGGTTGGGGATTTAGCTCAATAGTAGAGCACTTGCCTAGCAAGCACAAGGCATGGGGTTAGATCCTCAGCAAAAAAACAAAACAAAACAAAACATAACATTAGAAGAGAACTTCTGTCCTCCAGGGTTCTCCCACTGTGCTGTAAGCCTGTATTTCAGACCTCCTCCCTCCTGCAATAAACAGCATTCATCATTCAAAAAAATTAAGAAGAATAAGAAAAAGGGATCAAGATCATGATGGGGAAATCCACAGAGACACCTGACCGGTGGAGTTGGAGCTCACTGACTATGGTCTGAACTTGGGAACCTGTATGGGACTGAACTAGGCCTGCTGAATGTGGGTGACAGTTGGTTGGCTTGATCTGTTTGTGGGGTCCCTGGCAGCAGGGCCAGGACTTATCCCAGGTGCATGAACTGACTTTTTGGAACCCATTCCCTGTGGAAGGATACCTGGCTCAACCTTGATACAATGGGGAGGTGCTAGGCTCTCCTTCAACTTGGTATGCCAGATTTTGTTGACTACCATGGGAGGGAGGTGAGGAGGTGGGAGAAGGGGAGGGAGGGGGAACTGGGGTTGGTATGTAAAATGAAAAAAATTCAATAAATAAATATATTTAAAATAGAAAAAAGTAATAACCATGAACAAAATATAAGTGAAGTAACAACAAACAACATTAGAGTAGAAAGTCAATAAGAGAGTTGTAGTAGACAAAGATACTGAAGACCATTCATTCCAAAGAATCTATTGAATGAAAACAAAATATCTATGTGTTGAATTATAATATTATTTTTTTTTCCAAAAAAGATAAAAAAATATGGTTCTTTGGGTGATAATAGATTATTTTTGAATAGAGACATAAAATATTTTACTTTCTGTTAGGTTAATCAATGCCCTAAACATTAAATGGAATAGAAAATTAGAAAGCAAGATATTGAATAATCATTCAACAGTAGCTAAGGGCAAATGTTGAGCATATAAAGTGAATACAGATTCAGTGATTTACACAGATATTGCTGTTCAAGGAGATTCAATGTAGATTAAGTATTACAGATTTAGTCTGTAAGAGATAAAGCTACCAGATACTAGCATTTATGCATGCATTTAACCATTCCTTTCTGTGATTTCTGTTATTGTCAGGAACTGTAAAATATACTGATATGATAATAAACATAAAATACAGAAACAGCTCTTTTCTTCAATGGGTTTCTAAACTAGTAGTGTCCAGTAGATAATTACTAATCAGGTTATTGCAACTGAATTGGATATGTTCTTCTTGAAGAGACAATTGGGAATAAATAGAGCATTGTCAGGCCGCTAATAAAATACATGTAGAACAGTCAAAGAGACTGAACTGATAGAAGGAAATAAGGGAAAAGCCTGGAGGAAAAGAGAAGATACAATGGAGATAAAGTATTCAGCCATTTCAAAGCAGTGATGTTCCTAATAGGCATTCTTTTGGGGAAGTGTAATGATATCAAAGTTCTGGCATAACCAGGAAATTTCTGGCATGTTTGAAATATCACTCTGAATTATGAAGAATATTAGTTACATTAACTATATCACCCACCTATCTATTTTGGATGTTTTTGAGGCCATTCCTAACAATCATATTCCTCACTATTAAATGTATTGATGGATGTGGTGGTATTGTGTTCCCCAAAATATTGTGTGTTCCCTGAAATAAACTTATCTGGGGTCAGAGAACAGGACAGCCACAATATTAAACAGAGGATAGGCAGTGGTAGCACACGCCTTTAATTCTAGCATTCCAGAGACAGAAATACCTCTGGATCTCTGAATTCAAGGCCACATTAGAAACAGCCAGGCAAGGTGACACATGCCTTTAATCTCAGGGAGTGACAGGCAGAAAGTAGAAAGATATATAATGCTTGAAGACCAGAAACTAGAAGCATTTGGCTGGTTTAGCATTTAGCTGGTTAAGCTTTTAGGCTTTGGAGCAGCACAGTTCAGCTGAGATTCATTTGGATGAGGACTCAGAAGCTTGCAGTCTGAGGAAACAAGACCAGCTGAGTAACTGGTGAGATGAGGAAGCTGTGGCTTGTTCTGTCTCTCTGATCTTCAAGCATTCACCCCAATAACTGGCCTCAGGTTTGATTTCATTAATAAGACCATTTAAGATGGACACAAATAATAGGTAAGGGATGAGCACAATTTTCAAAAACCTGTCAGTGATTCCTGTAACTTACAACTGTAAAACAATGGAATTAAGTCTTGATATTGATTAAGTATAAACTGTCTCACAGAGGCTCATGGTTTACAACAATTCGTTCCTACTTGGTAGTACTATTTGGGAGACTGTGGAATCTTTGGAGTGAGAAGCAATGTTACTAGAGGTGGGTGAGTTGATTCAACTCTGTGAGGGTTGTAATCCGTATTTCCTGATATTTCCGTTTCCTTATCCTCCAAAACAAATCAATGAAGCAATTTCATTACCTCAAACAAAGATGCTACAAATGTCATGATGAAGTTTATACAATTATATACACATAATTAATGATCCATTAGTTAACACATTTCTTTTTTAAGTTATGATTTTCATTTATTTCATTATTATCTTTATATGTATCTATACACATATATTGAGGTTAAACATTTTAATTGAAATATAGTTACATTACCTTCACCCATCTCCAGTCTCTCCTAGTTAAACTCCCCTGAATCTATGATTTTTACACATTCTGAAATTTACAACCTCTTTATCTGTCATTATTTTTAGATATCTACATAGCTATGTATGCACAAATATAGATAGATAGATATAGATATAGAGATAGAAATAGAGATAGATAGATGATAGATAGATAGAATGATTGATTGATATATTTATAGTATCATACAAATAATTTCTCTTCTAATCTAAAGTAACACAGACACATTTCTACTCAGACCACAAGCAGACAATATCCCTAGGAATGTGAAGGAGAATAAAGCTAAATATTTTTGAGAAAGTAAGGTTTAGACTCTGGCATAAATTATGTTAACAATTTCTTAGAAACATTTGAAAACTATAAAATTCTAAGAAAGAAGTGTTTTGTGACACTATGTACAGTGCAGGGTTAGGAGAAGTGGTACAGTATTGACTAGCACCAACTGTGCATTGATGTCAGATTCGTGATCTGTGAATATCACATTAGGGTTTATATTTAAAACAGTGAAATAAAATATAATAGCCAAAGTTGAATAAAAGGAGGGTCCAAAAGTCACAATTATGCTGAGTAAATTGAAAAGATACTTACATATTTGCATCTACATAACATTGGTTACTCTCCTCCTGTATGTGTCTTATTCTCCATTGGTTTATAAAACAATCTTTTATTTATCTTTTCTTAAAAGTAATTTCAGGCCAAGCAGTGGTGGTGCATGTACTTGGGAAGCAGAGGCAGAAGGATTTCTATGAGTTTGAGGCCAGCCTGTGGTACAGAGTGAAATCCAGGAAAGTCCCAAAGCTACAAGGAGAAAGCCTGTCTCAAAATACAACAACAACAACAATAATAATAATAATTATTATTATAATAATTATAATAATAATAATTCTAGAAAATTACTAAAATCAATCAAGAATGTATTAATAGTTTATTGGATAGAGAACATTTAGGTATACACAGTGGATAATGATTTATTAAGTGTATCATATGTTTTAGTACTGATTATTCTTAAAAATTTAAGATTTAGAGTGTCAACTAAATTGAATATATCTGTAATATAATCTGTAATAATATCATATGGAAAGCTTTACAAAAGTGGTATTTTTCATTGTCTTTCTGTTTTAGCTTTAATTTATGAACATGTTTCTGAAAAATATAGTTTTCACATTCAGCCATAAATGATGAATTCAGAAACTAAAAGCTGTTTGTATTTTTTTTTTAAATCCTGACGAACATTTATAAAGTAAGGAGATAAATAAAAGTGTGACCATGCTAAATGTGATATATCAAGAGAGAGTCATTCCTTCTTGTTTTGTCTGGGCATCTATTATTTCCTTTTTCTTTTCCAGGGTTTATTCACAAGAAGATAACATAACAATGACTGATTATTACTGAAAATAATGCAATCTAGCACAAAAAAGTATTTTTCTGATAGTGGAAAAGACATATCCCTTGAGGAAAGCTATGTTTCCATTTACCATTCCTGTGTAGGAAGTAACCTAAAGGATTAGGAAGTGTCTTATGCACCATTCATTACTGGAGCATACTTGAAAACACAGGGGCAGAAGATTCGGTAGTTCACAATGATAATGACTCACATAAATAAGGCTCTCACAAGTGGAGCACATGATGTGAGTCAGAGATAAATACATTAATAAGATAAGCATATAATCTTGATTTTAGAAAGATATAAACACCACATGGCATTGATTTTTCATAAGTATAAATTGTTCAAATGAATGAAATAACTTTTTTTCATCACTATCATCATTGTTTAAAATTTTGATCAAACATCAGACAGACATCAGTAAAATATATTTTATCCATTTTATTAAACTGAAAGAAATATTCTTTGGGGCTTTAGATCAATGTCCTGTTATATGATTTAGCAGAATAGTTTCTTGAGTGCAGTGAATATCTCACAAGAGTCATAAAAGCAAGTTTATAAGCAGCATTATCCCTGATGCAACTCAGCAAATCTGGTAGATGGAATATTCCTGAAGGATGAGTTTTAAGGTCCTATTATATTTAAACTCCTGTGTAAAATGATCTTGGTTTGTAGTTTGGGAGAGCTCATTTACATTTTAATTTGGACAGCACCATTTTGGATGCCATTGGGCCCTGTTAGGACAAGTGCAAGGACATTTCTCAGGAGTCTCTTGACATAAAGAAAGCAAGGTTTGTAGTGAATGTAGCAGCATATAAAATAAAGGCACTGTGATTACATCCTTAAATGTAACTTTGAAGCTTCAAACAACATTCTCTCTGAAAGTAAAAAGGCAAACTTTTTTATGCCAAAACTGGTTTGTTCCTTTTCTCTAGTCAGAATTATTTTATTATTTAAGAACATTAATAAAACAAAAGTACAAACAATACCCTAATATAGAATGGTGTGCCCTAGAATAATTTGTCTTACTAAGAAACTCTGGAGAGTATGTTGATGAACTTCCTAGTGGACGTAGTGAGATGTAATGAGCATTTTACTCATTCTCTTTTACTTATTAAAATTTTACTCTTGGTATACTATATGTTACAAATTTAAGAATCACCTAAAAATGAGTCAATTAATATACTTAAACATTGGAGTTTAATTTAAATTTAGAAGAAATAAACAATGCAGAGTAATTGTAAATTGTTTATAATGAGTACACATTTTAAGAAAATCATTATTCATCCAGGCAGTGGTAGCACACACCTTTAATCACAGCACTCGGGAGGCAGAGGCATACATATCTCTGAGAGTTTGAGGCCAGCCTGTTCTACAGGGTGAGATCCAGGACAGGCACCAAATCTACACAGTGAAATCCTGTCTCGGGAAAAAAAAAAGAAAGAAAGAATGAAAGAAAGAAAATCATTTTTTACATTAAGTAATACGTTCTATTTTTATTGAAAATCTACTTTCAACTCAATAAGATGTCCTTGGATTATTTAACTTAATACTATGCTTTTAATCCTATATTAATCATCTTGGAATAAATCATTTATTTGTGCATAAAATTTATAAGTAGGCAAATTTCTGATTAAACACAACTATATTATATATCCCGATTTTATGACTTAAATAAATTGCCTTTACATACAATTAGTATATGGATAAAACAGTTTTTAGATTTAAGATAAAAGTTTTTAAAAATTTTCATATTATGTGCAAATAAATTAAATAATTCCTAGTTTTATGTAACATAATTCTATTGCAAGTTGTAATTTGTGTATAAAGTGAAGTAAATGATTATATATATATATATATATATATATATATATATATATATATATATATATATATATATATAAAACAATACCCAGCAAAGTTTCTTTTTATAATAACTGTGGAGATACTCTATGAAGATAAAGCAAAATAGATAAGAAAAACCGATGCAATGCAGAGTTTCATCTTGAACTTTACTCAAGGTTAAAAATTAGACTTTGATCCAATTTATTCAAATTACAAACACCAGATTGATTTTAATTAAGCTGGGAGGAAATGATAGTAAATGACTGTAAAGTATTCAATTACCAAATAACAATGTGTATGTGATTGGATGTAAATAAAATGATTCATCTGTTTAAACAATATTTTTTTATTATTTTCACAAAATAGTGTACATTTTTACCCAATTGATGTTGGAGAAAATAAACATTATTCTTTTTTTAGATGCTAGAAACTGAGTTAAAAACCATTTATAGGGTAAGAAAATACACTCCCATACCTTTTAAACACTAGAAGCATTTTGTTTCTTTCTTGTTCTGTTCTGTTTTGGGAACACACTCTGTCCTAGAAGTCATATGTAGCTCAGGCTGGTCTCAGAATCCCAAGCGAGCCTCCTGCTTCCTCAGGGATGTTATTATAGGCAAGGACCACTAAACCTGTGGATGTTGTGGTCCAGCGGGACGTGACAGCATCACTTTGGTACCTGGCTTTAGGGTCTGAGTGTACCCTAAGATCAGGCTGGAGTTGTTTACTTTGGTGGAAAATCGGGCCTCAGGATCTAGCTGATACTACACTTACTATCCCTAAGCAAGTGTTACTCTTTCTTGTCGTCTGGGCAACACAGGCAGCGCTCTCGCTCTCAAACTGCTTGTTCAGCTTCTGGAAACAGACACCATACAGTCCCAGTTGTTCACTTTAGTATAAAGCTGACTTTGGTCCTTCTTGTAGCCAACAGCAAAGCTGCTCTGGTGCATTGCTCAGGGTGCACTGTGTGGGATGGTTGAAGGAAGAAGGCATGCCAAGATAGAAATTTTAAGGCCTATGTGGCAGCAGGATGGTCCAGCTTCTTCTGATGGACTGAACCCCTGCAGTCCAGTCGTACAAAGGCATATTTGTTGGAAGTTACACATAGTATTTCCTCATACCCAGATTCCTAAAATTAATTTACATGTCTTACAGAAGGAGAGCATCACATGCCCCCAAAACTCTAGTCCTTTATTATGAATTGTGTGCAATATATAATAATAAAAGAGCCTTGGATGTGCCTGAGGAATCTTGTGACCAAAGCTATAAGATGGCTGCAAAGTCCCTTCAGCAAAACAATCACTGTTTTCCACAAGGATTTTTCAAGGTCAAAGCACATCTCAAAATCAGCTGTTCATTTCTAATATCTACCCCATATATTGATTCTGCTAATTTTCTATAACTGCTCTTGGTCATTCTAGATCTCATTTACCTGATGGTCAGCCAGCTAGCCAGCCAGTGCTGGAAGCCATTTCAGAGTGCTTCATTCTGAGTGTTCCTCCCTGTCTTGATTTCAGCAGTTCCTCCATTGTTAGGTGAAAAGAAATAATAAAAGGTCAAGTTCAGGGACCAATTTCAGATCTTCAAGAAAAATATTTAGTGCTCTTAACACTTAGTCATCTCTCCATATTCAACATTTAGTTTTCTGTTTTAGCAGTAATAAATCTGCATGAAAATTTCATAATTCAATAACAACATCATGCTTAAGGATAACACCTCAATCATGATATATTTATGATATTCCAGTGTGTCTACATTTCATGTGAATATGGCTTCAATTTGGTTAATATTTTTATTTTCCTTAATTTTATTTAAAAGTTCAAAAATTTGTGCTAGAGAGATGGCTACATAGGTAAGGTACCTACTGCTAAAACAACCATTTTACTTTAATCTTCAAGCTTCACATGTTCAAAGGAATGAACCAATTGTGCCTGTTGCTTTCTGACTTCCATATATGAGTTGTATTGCATGCAATTACACACACACACACACACACACACACACACATGCATACACTCATACACACAAATAAAGCAACAGGGAGAAACAAGAAGTCCAATTGGTATTGATCAAATATTCCTCATCTCGAGGCCTGCCTTGAAGTACATGTTATACTTTGTTTTAGTCCATTGGAGGAAAGTCATTTTCCTATTATCAGATGGTATCAATTACAAATAGCTTCTTTGTTAGCGTTGAAACTTTGTACTCACTTACTATACTACTTGTGAGGATTGCCCTTATGTTGTGCATAATTTTACAGTCTTTGTGAGTTTACATATACATATAACTTGTTATGTCATCTCTATCTCTTAATTTTTTTTTTGTTTTGTTTTGTATAGAACTTTGATACTTGGGAGGAGCAGCAGTTAAAAGGCATTCAATTTATGGCTAAGTGTTCACTCACTTATGCACACTGTCCAGTTGTGGGTCTCTCTCTTAATTACCATTTCTTGCAAGAAGCTTCTGTGATGAGATCTGAAGGATGAGCAGATCTCTGGGTACATAGCATCATGTCATTAGGAGTCATTTTGTTTCTGGGGCCATTTAAACAAATAAACTAGTAGTTTTGGTACCTATGACCCAAGTAGTGTCAGGTTATGGCTTCATTATCAGTGTCAGGCATAGATTATACCAAAGGGAATGGGTATTAAATGCAATCAAAATATGGTACATTATTCCCATAACATTTGTACCATTATTGTACCAGTGGTTTGCACAGGCAGGTTACTATTGTATATAGCAAGTTTTGTAGCTGGGTTAGACTAATGATGATGTTTCTCCTTTATCAGCTTTGGTAGTACCTTCTAGCACTATGAATGGTATTAGGACTGAAGCTATTTGAACATAAGATTTGTTTGTCTATATTTAATGAAGTGTTTTCAGCCATGGTATTTTGGGCATTAAGATTTTACTTTCAAACCCTTCTCTCATTGCCACCTGATGCCAGCCCACAACTATGGCAGAAGCATACAACCAAACAAAGACTAGGCCAGCATCCTCAACCTTAGATAATACTGCCTTTAACCTGACTAATGGCTATAAAACATAACCCTGATTCACCCTCCTCTCTTTGTCACCAAATCCCAAGCCATACATCTGGAGGAAGCATTCAGCTCCATTAGAGACTAGGACAGTGTCCTGATCTTCACAAGGCAGACAAACATCCTAAATCCCAGACAAGCCAACTCCTAGAGAACCAGGCAGAAGCATTATATATTACCAGTAGCCAAGCCAACATCTGAACCCAATTGGTCACCCGTGGCCAGATCAGAGGCCATATAAATGAATAATAAGAACTTCATCTACAAACTTTATTTGCAATCTACTGCTAGACAAGAGGGCATCCAGGCCATCATATGTCCAGTGCCGAATGTGGGCTGAGACCACAGCCCACAGAATTCAGAAGATGGTCACGGAAATGGAAACAAAGAAAGAAAGCACACATCCAACAAAGACAAACCCAGAAAATGGCACCTAGACTATATATAATAACTGCAGAACCATTAGACTAAACATAAGTGTAAGAAGACAAACAACAGCAGCCAGGGCAGAATGTCAGGACCAGAGTCCAGGCAGGATGCCCTGGCTATGCCAACATAGCTGAAGTATAAGAAAACAATCACAAAAAAACTTTATGAGACTCCTTTAGAGAAATCAAGAACAAGAAAATCCAAAAATACGAGGAAATCAACAAATCTCTTATGGAAAGACAAGAAAAAGCAAACATGCAGGTGAATGAAACTATTTAAGACATAAAAATCAAATCAAAACAAAAAAGAAAACACTAACTATATGAATTTAGGAAATGGAAAATCTGTAGGAATGAACAGAATCATCACCAATCATCACCATGATTGCAATCATCAAGATGCAATCATCACCAACAGAATTCAAGAGATGCAAGATAGAGTATCAGGCATTGAAGATACAACAGAAGAAATAGATTAGTTAGCCAAAGGAAATGTTAGAGTTTAAAATCTAACACAAAGCATTCAGGAAATCTGGGACACCATGAAGAGATGAAACCTAAGAATAAGAGGAATAGAAGAGAAATCGCAACTCAAAAACAAAAAAAAAAAAAAAAAAAAAAAAAAAATTTAACAAAATCATTGAAGAAAAATTCCATTAACTAAAGATGGACATGCCTATAAATGTAAAAGAAGATTACAGAATGCCAAATAGATTGAATCAGAAAAAAAGCCCCCATGTCACAAAAATAATCAAAACAATACACATGCAGAAAAAAGAAAGAGTATTAAAAGTTACAAATGAAGAAGACCAAGTAACATACAAAGACTGACCTATAATCACACAAAAATTCTCAACAAAGACTCAAAAAGCAAGAAGGTCCTGAATAGATGTCTTGTAGTCTCTTAATCATCACAGATGCCTGCCTAGACTAACATAGCCAGCAAAATAATGATAGATGGAGGAAATAAGATATTTCATGACACTGTCAAATTTAAATATATTCTCTCCAGTAGTCCAGCCCTACAAAGGTACCCAAAGAAAAATTCCAACCCAAGAAACTTATTTACACCCACATAAATATGAGCAATAGGTAATCTCTCACCCACAAAATCCAAAGAATGGAAACACACACACACACACACACACACACACACACACACACACACACACACCACTACCACCAAGATAGTTACAAGAATTAACATTCACTAGTCATTAGTATCTATCAATATCAATTGGATCAACTTAACAACAAAAATACACAGGCTAACAGAATGGATGGAAAAACAGGATCCATCCTTCTGCTGCATACAAGAAACATACCTCAAAAGCAAAGACAGATGTTACTTCAGAGTAAAGGATTGGAAAAACAATATTCCCATCAAGTGAACCTGACATGCAAGTGGGTATAGCTATCTTAATCTATAACAAAGCAGACATCAAACCAAAATTAATCAAAAGAGATGAGAAAGGATATTTCATACTGATTATACCAAAAGTCTATGAAGATGACATCCCTATTCTGAACATTTATGACCCAAATTCAAGGGTACCCACATTTGTAAAAAAAAAAAAAAAATTCAGAAACCAAAAGTTAATTATTTGAGAAAATCAACAAGATTAAAAAAAAACTCTTATCCAAAATAACTAAAAGGAAAAGAAACAATATCCAAATTAAAATCAGAAAGGAAGAGGGAGACATAACAACAGACACCAAGGAAATCCAAAGAATGCTTAAGTTATATGCCAAAAACATGTACTCTATGAAATTTTAAATCTAAAAGAAATGGACAATTTCCTTGATAGATAAAACTTACCAAAGTTGAATCAACATCAGATAAACAATTTAAATAAGCCCATATTCCCAAAGGAAATAGAAGTACTCATTAAAATTCCTCTAGCCCCAAAAAGCACAGATCAAGATGATTTTATCACAGAATTTTGTCAGAAAGGCTAAGTTAAAAAATGCTAAAGACAGCCTATGTTGGAGAGGGTGTGGAATAATAGGAATACTCCTCCACTGTTAGTGTGAGTGCAAACTTGTAGATCCACTTTGGATACTGGTGTAGTCAGAAAGTTTCTCTGGTCCCTTCTGGCCCCTGCAGTCCCACAGCCCACTTATAAAATAATCACTTAGAAGTTTATATTAATTATAAATGCTTGGTTATTAGCTCAGGCTTACTACTGACTAGATCTTATACTTAAATTAACCCATAATTCTTATTTATGTTTAGCCATGTTGGTTGGTACATTTTTTCAGCTCTGCCTTGTCATATTGCCTCCTCTGTTTCTGGCTGGTGACTCTTGACTCAGCCTTCCCCTCTCAGAATTCTCCTCATCTGCTTATCCTGCCTATACTTCCTGCCTGGCTACTGGCCAATATGCATTTTATTTATCAACCAATCAGAGCAACACACATTCACAATATACAGAATAACATTTCACAGCATATCGGTATGGCCATTTCTCAAACAATTGGAAAAAAACCTTCCTCAAGACTCTGCTATAGCCCTCTTGTATATATACCCAAACGAAGTTTAATCAAGACACTTCAAATTGCTCAAATTTTTATAGCAACTTTACTCATAATAGCCATAACCTGGAAACAACCTAGATATTCCCCAACTGAAGAGTGAATTTAAAATACATGGTGAACTTATACAATGGAGTATTTCTCAGCTGTTAAAAGATGACATCATGAAATCCAAAGGCAAAGGGATGGAACTTGAAAAACCATCCTGAGTCAGGTAACCCAGAATCAGAAAGAGAAACATGATATGTACTCACTTGTAAGTGGATATTAGTTGCAAAATAAAGGATAACCATGAACCATGGAATACATAGCAGGTGACAACTGTGTTGTGCTATGTATGTGTGTATTTATTGAGACAGGTTGGTACTGCCCTCTCATAGCCAAATTCTTTTATTAATTGCTTTGATTACAAAGTTAAAGATATTTTTCAGCATCACCAACAGCCTTGATTCAGCAAATACACACCACTATTCAGGTAAACTGTATATATCATTGCAGTTGGACACTCAAAAAGAAATTGATCCAAGATTAGTAGATAAAATTAATGTTCTAAAAAAGCTATTCTTTTATGATACTCAAATTAAAAATATTTAGGCACATTTAACAATATCATGTCTTATTAATTAGTCCTCAGTTTGCCATCAATATATATTATTGATCATATATAAAGATTATTGATTATAGATTTTTGATTTTGGAACACTGATTAAATATCAATAAATTGATTCTCACTAATCAAAAAATTGATTCTCACTAATTTCAAATCATTAAAATAATTGTTTTACAGTCTTCCAATCCTGTTCAGGCTTTAATTTATCATTACTTGCTGCCCTAATAGAGATTTATGTGCTTCTTTTTTTAATAAATGAAAAAGGGAGAATTATTGATGGCTGTGGGAATATACAGCAGGTGACAACTAGTGTTTAATAAGTTGACCCACCAAACATATTACTCCATGATGGGAAGCCCCACCTGGCAAAGTTTGGCATCACTGACTATGGAAACTGGTTGTTTTCTGTCAGTAACTTTCTTGGGTAACACTGCTGTGCCTTCCTAATAAGAACAGCTGTGGGATGCTTTCCACGTCCCTTTGGTAGTGTGCTTTACATATTTAGGCATACTTAAAGCTGTGGATGGGTAGGTTATAATTTATATTTAAGCTATATAATTTTGATGAATACAAACAATACTAGGATATTCTACATTATTTAAACTGACATAGGACTTCTACTCTCCAAGACAACATTTTCCACATGCTGCAAAGACCTTAGAAAAAGTCCAATACAGAATAAATTGCCCCTATATAATATATGCAAATAATAATTCCCATGTGTTGTTTATTGCTAAATCAAAGTCAGGTTGTTTACCCTGAGATTGGCTCCTTGCAGTAGCTCTCTTTCTGCATGTACTCTGTCTGCTCAAAGTTCAGCCAGTTATTTAATGTCTGGGACCTCTCACAAGAGTCTATGTGCCATTACTAGACTAAGAGAAAGTACATGACTTATCTTGTGTTTTAAGAATGGGTAGTCCCTGAAAACTTATATATTTGTTCAGGGTTTGGCTGAGAGCAGCACCAGCAGTGTGGAGAGAGACAGCTATGTAGAGTTACATGAGAGTTGCTGCAGAATGTGAGTGAAGTGTGTGTGTGTGTGTGTGTGTGTGTGTGTGTGTGTGTATGTGTGTGTGTGTGTGTGTGTGTGCTAAGTGAGAGATGAAGAAGCATATGAAAAGTGTGAGGATGTGAGTGGTTGAAAGAGTGAATGAGTAAAGAATGAGTGAATTATGTAGATGGATGTGTATGTGAGTAAGTATGAGAGAGAGAAAAAGCTGCTGCTACCTAGAGGCTCTATGCCTAGGAACTATGTAAAGTACTATGTAGTGAGAGAACTATGTAAATGAGATGTTTAGCTGTGGCTTTGTGGCTATTTGTACCTATGTTGAAACAAGGAGGTTGAAGCTGTATAGCAAAGAGATATAGAAGATAAATGTATGTAAAATAAAGATGTGTAGGCATTTGAAAAATATATGTCTGTATAGATATGTACCTGTATGCAACAGTGTGGTATGTCAAAGATGACACTTGGAACTCCATGGGAATGGGAAAATGAAAAGTGAGGTTTCTTGGGTACACTGGAGACAGGTGGGAATGGAGACATGAGGGATCAGGTATGGCTCAGGTTGAGGGGAGAGTACTGAAAGAGGGGACTGCAAAGTTGGGCACTTCAGGGAAGGGTAGAAACCTGGTACAAGGTAAAGTCTGTGAGATTTATAATAATGACACAAGCTAAGACTCCTAGAAAATAGAGATTTGAAGCCTGACTGGCCACCTCCTGTTACCAGGTATAACTACAAGTAGAGGGTTTGTAAAAGCAACCCAGCCACATAACATTCTATCTACAGTCTGCCTATGCCTATGGTATTCCCTGGGTTAAGGGTGACACAGATATTTTTTGGGAGTAGCCTATAATATTTGGGAGAGTCATTGTGGACTGTCACAGTAGTGTTTCTATTGCTTTGATAAAATATTATTGTCAAGGTAAGCTTGCCATTGGGAAATGCCTTGAGGGGCTCCTCACAGGCCTCCAGATGAAATTTTCTTCAATCATTCCCTGTCACCTTTGGGGAAACTCATCCCCAGAGCAATTATAGAGCTTATTGAAAAAACAAAAACAAAAACATACTGTTTAGGATGATAGAACATTAGAATTTAAAAAAAGGAAAAACCATACAGCAAATATTTTGAGAAACTTATATAAAAATGATCAAAGACCAAAGTTAAAAATTGAGTAAATTATATTGTAATTGAGGGATATGTTGGCACAGGGGCAGAATTAACAATAATTGCAACAAAATCTTATCATCCAAAATGGCATCATCAAAAAGTAAGCTTTTAGAGAAAGAAAATTCTTCTCAGGTTAAACAAAATGCATGATGCCTTGAATGTATAGAGCCAGAAGGACTGCTGCAAGCCATATAAATAGTTGAAGGAGAATTTCAGCTGATTACCACAAGCTATACCTGGAAGAAGCCAAAGGACTTCCAGAGGTCAAGGTGAGACTCAAGGAGTCTTTGTGATGTTTAGCTTTTGATTATTAGCCATTTCCTGCTATGAATTTCTCATGTGCTATTGTAGTTTCTCCATCATTCATTGGGCACCACCATTTCACCTCTAGTAATGGAATACTTAGATAATCTTCTGTGCTGACAACTATGCACAGTCAGAACTCCCATTCAAGCCTCCACATAATTATTGTCATTGTCAGAATATGGCCAGGACCATCTCTGGATGGATGAAAATATCTTATCAGAGATAGCTCTGTACTCTCTGATAACAGACTTAAGCATTCAGACTATCTGTTTGAGAAGGCCTGGTGGAAACTTTAATTAAGCTTAACTTTCTCCCTTTCCAAACTCTTATCTCTAGTTTTAGATCCACCATTAACAATTAACTCAGAACTAAAGGGTTCCAACTTACAGGTATTTCTAGCTGTGATGAAAGTTGTCTAGCCAAGTTTCCTGGTGACTGAGCACACGTGGTGACAAAAATGGTAAGAACAGAGATAGCTTGGAGACTTAAATGTCAAAGCGATAAAAACGCAGTTTTATTTTCAGAGAAGGATGAGACAGAGAAGAGAAAAGAGAATGGAAGAACTATATAGGTAAGAACTGGAGAGGAAAGAACTGAGATGGGGAAGAACTGGACTGAAGGGCTATAAGAGAGGACTAGGAGAAAGAGATGGAAGATGAAGAACAGATGGGGAAGAACAAGATGAGAAAGAAGGAGATTTTCAAAAACTTGGCCTGAGGAGCTAAAATGGGTAAGAATTAGAGGGATAAGAACATAGATGGGGCAGAACTAAGATGAGAGAGTTAAGACAGAACTTAGAGGACACAGTAGATAAATATAGTGAAAAATCAGACTAGAAAGGAGGTAGACATGAGAGCAGAATATAAGCTGAGTAGAGAGAGACCTGACTCAGAAGAATAAATTGTATGTACTAAGAGCATCATCTATGTAGATTCCTTCCATACCATCAAAGATAAAATTATTAGCTGGTTCTAGATTCTTCCTGTACCCTTGGAGGGAACTATTGAGGGTCTGGACTCCCATGATATCTGTTAAAGTATAAAGAAGAAAATTAATCCATATGTAGCTAAGATAGCAATGATTTTATGGGGATATGATTTGTTACAGCAATGGAATAGAGGGATTAACATTCCTCCAATCTCAGGAACAATCCATAAACTATTGTATGTTGCAGGGAACTATATTAAAACTAATTATAAGTAATAGTCACAAAGCATCCAGGTTGTACACAAACATGGCAAAATAGCTGCTGCTATTTTAAATTTACCAATAGCCCTACCTTTTAAATGGTTAACTGACAAACCTGTCAGAGTGGAACAATGGCCTTTGGCATTAGAAATATTACTGGCCTTAGTACAACTGGTACAGGAGCAGCTAAATGCTCAACATCTTGTAGAAATGACCAGTCATTGGAAGTCCCCTATATTTGCCATTAAAAAAGAAATCTGGAAAATGGAGAATGTTAACAAATTTGAGAGCCATAAATAAAGTCATTCAGCTGATAGGCTGCCTACAGGTTGGAATTCCTCTGTCTTCTCTATTACACAAAGAGTAGTTTATGATAATTAATTTAAAATACTTTTTTAAACTGTACATTTAAAAGTACAGGATAGAAGAAAATTTGACTATATAGTTCCTACTTATTACAATTCTCATCCCCTTTAAAGATATTAGTGGTAAGTTTTCCCACAAGGGATGTTAAACAGTCCCAACATGAACCAGTATTTTGTATAGCAGCTGTAGGAAATGATTTGTAAGCAGTTGCCTCAATCTATAATTTAGTATTATATGAACAATATCATACTAGCTGATTTAAATGTAGATACCTTAAAGGTAATGTTTAATGAAGTAAAGAAAATGTTGCCTTCTTGGGGATTACAAATTGCTCCTGAAAAAAATACAAAGAGGAGATTCTACTAACTGCCTAGGAAATGAGAGGTTTACAAAATTTCAACCACTGGAAGTAAAAATCAGTAGAGATCAATTTTGAACTCTTAATGATTCTCAAACATTTTTGGTATATATTAACTGGCCATAGCCCAAAATTAAATTGACAACTCAAGATCTAAGGAATTTATTTTAATCATTACAGGTTGATAAGGACTTAAATAGTTCAAGAACATTATCTGCTGAGGCTGAGAGAAAATTGGCTTTGGTAGATAAAAAATTGCAGGAAGCACAGGTGGATCATTTGGATCCGGAGCTTGGTTGTATTCTGGTTATTTTACCTTCTCTTCATTTCCATAAAGGAATTTCAAAGCAGGGGGAAGACAATATATTAGAATGGATATTCTTACCATACAAATAGAGAAAAAAATAAAGACCTATGTACAAAAGTTTTCTGAGTTGATTCTAAAGGGAAAACTGAAAGTTCATCAATAATCAAGATATACTTTTACTAAAGCTGAAATTTCACTTTATGGGCAAAAAAACATTGGAAAAGAGCTTTTGGTATTTTTTTTTTTTTTTTTGCAGAGATTAGCAACAAATATCCCAAAATCAAGAAAATTCAGTTTATAAAAAGAACTAAATGGATCCTTCCTTACCTTGTCCAGGAAACACCAATATCTGTAGAACCTACATTCTATAGTGGTGCAAACAAATATGGAAAGTCAGGTTATAAGTTAGGAAATTTAAGTAAAGTGTCTCAAAGTCCTTATGATTCTGTTCAAAAGTTAGAATTATATGCTATTCTCATAGAATTATTCGATTTTCCAGAACCTCTTAATATTGACACTTACTCTCAATATGAAGAAAGAATTGTTTTACATATTACAACTTCTGAATTTATTCAAGAAGATTCAGAATTGAATTTGTCATTTATTCAATTACAAGAAATAATCAGAAATGGATATCATCCCTTCAATATAACTCATATCAGATCATTTAAGAGTCTACTAGGCCCTCTAGCAGTGGATAACAATGAAATTGATAAACTGTTGGTAGTATATGTGCTAGAATCCTCAGAATTTCCTAAGAAATATCATTTCAATAACAAGGGTTTGAGAAAAGATTTCCATCACTTGCCAACAAGACAAGGAAATTAAAATAAAGTGTCCTACTTGTTCTCTTACAATCAATTTCTACTACCTGCAAGAAGTAAACCAAGGGGTATTCAAAAATGGAATTTGACATATGGATGTGTTTCATTCAGCAGAGTTTGGGAAATTAGAATATGTATACCACACCACCGATACATTCTCAGGATTTCAATGGGCAACTGCTTTGAGTTCTCAAAACTCTGGTTCTGAAAATCACATATTTGCTAGAAATTATGGCCGTAAGAGGGATACCTGTGCAAACAAAGACTGACAATAGTCCAGTATATGTAGGGGAAATGGGCTGGCTAAAGAAACCCACCATGAACCTGGAGCCCAGAATTAGAGAAGGATGGCTCAGATAAGGTCATTGAAAGAAACACAGTTTAGCTCAGATCAGAGTCATCTCTGCCCCTGTCCAACTGACTTGTGAATAATACCAATCTCAGAGCAGAATCCTGGCCCTAGGGCCCAGGATCAGGAAAAATAGTCACAGACTGTGTTTGGGACCTGAGCCAGAGGAATGAACCGTGGAAATATGTCCTGACTCTGAAACCAGTACCAAAGAAATACTCTTGGCACATAGAATCAGAGTCAGTGAAAGAAATGTGCCCTGGCCTTAGAGGTAGTGTCAAAAAGTGAAGAAAGGCCAGTGAAAGGAAGACAGTTTGCTCCTGAAATCAGGGCCATCTCAGCCCACAAAACTAACCAATCCATGGGCAGAAAACAAACTAACCAATCACAGTTGACTCTGCCCCTAGATATCCTATATAAACCACTTTGCCCAGTCGGTTGTGAGCTGTTCTTTCCACCCTGGTAGAGATGGATACTCTCCTGGACTCCTCCTTCCCAAATAAACCTCTTTCTCAAAAGAGTTTTGGGTGAAGTCCCTCATTCACTGGTGCACAGAAAAACCTTGCTGGGATGTCCCATAGTGGACTGAGCAAGGGTGAGCTGAAGAGAAGTTATAAGGAGATCTAATCAAATTATAAATGGTAAGCTTAATAAACAGAAATCAATAATAAAGACCCACAGACATAGATTATACAATGCTTTATTAACTTTAAAATGTTAAAATGCTGATGAGAATGGAACTATAGCTGTGTAGGGAAATTGGATAATAGAAAACAAAACTGCTGAATTAAATCATCCTGTATAATTTAAAGATATGCTGACCTCAGAATGGAAAACAGTGTATGTGTTACATTGGGGTAGAGGGTTTGCTTTTGTTTCCACAGGAGATGAAAAGCAATGATAAAGAATAGATTCTAACAAGACATACCTCTTGATTAGAAAAGGTGATAATTCATCATACAGCCTGACCATTAAATCTAAACACCCATAACACTAGCAAATACTGTTCATTAGATCAGATATAACTTGTCAAAAGGAAAACTACCCCCAGATTAAGGTTGGGGTATGGATTTTTTTCTTTCCAGGAAAGTGAAGACATTCAGGTAAGGAATCTGAAAACCCCTAGACACATAAGACATCTGAAGTAAAAGGACAATTTATCCAGACAAAAAAATGTCTTCAGAAAATGAGTAATTTGGTCTATTGGTACATCACATTTCCAAAAGGATGAGATTTCATAAATCTTCCCAAATATTTTTTCTCCTGTTCTCTACAGTCATATAATGCAAATGATCTTCTTATAGTTCAAGATCAATTAAAAACTAAAGCAGCTTTGGAGTTGGAGCATGGCTCTCTTCTCTAAACCTATTCAATCCAAAATCTCTTCCTCACATCAGAAGAGCCAACTGATATTGGGCAGAAGAAAAACCAAAGTTAAGGGATTATTCTATTACCACTAATTTCAAAATTCTCTGGTTTTATTTTGAGTCCTTAAATTTTTAAGGTATAAATATTATCTATAATATAGAAGATACACACATACAAACACTTAAACATTTTGTCTCGATATTAATGGTCACATAGTGTAACACAAATTCTATTTGGTCTTAATAATAAAAACCCAGAGTCGGATATCAAGGTGAAAGATAAAAGGCCAAAGAAAAAAAGCAGCCAGCCACTAGAAAATCTTACCTCTCTGCATCAACAGACTGAAAAGCTTCTATCTCTGCTCACCTTGTGTTCCTTTCTCTACTCAGCTACATAGCTTCCTGTTACCTCCTCCTTAGTGCTCACATTAAAGGCTTATGACCTAATAAGTACTGGGATCAAAGGCAGGAGATCCCAAATGCTGGGATTAAATGTTTGGCCCACCATTGCCTGAACTCTATGGTTAACTAGTGGATAGCTTCCCACTATGATCTTCAGGCAAGCTTTATTTGTTAAAGCACAAACAAAGTCTCAGCACAATATAGAGTACTAAGTAATTCTAGAGAAAGGCTTCCTCTAGCTTTTTATATATGATTTCAGGTTTGATTCTCTATAACATAACTAGGAATTAAGTTTATGTATTCTGAAGTATGTAACAAATTTGGTCCTTTTTCCTCTCCAAAATCTGAAGCATATAATATTTAAATTGTGTAAGTTTTCTGCTGTGAACCAGGATCATGCTTAACAGTGACTTTTGATGCCCCACAAAAAGCTGCTTTGGCCTCTGGTGAGGCAGGGTAAGAGCCAGGTGGAAATGGAGATATGAAGAGAAGAAGATCAGTTTCGAAGAGATGTAAGCCTTCTGCTGAAGAAGCAACATGTTACCAGATTGGTAAGAGCATGGCCCCAGTCCACATGGCAAAACATAGATTAATAAGAATGATTTGAGATAAGTTATAAGAGCTAGCTAGCTTGGCTATTTTTCCCTGTACTTTTTCCAATCTTGGTCACAACAATTCATGCTCTTACAATCCCTCCTCTTTCATGACAAGTGGACTCCTGGAGCTCCACCTGGGGCCTGGCCAAGGATCTCTTGATCCACTTCCATCAGTTATTGGATGAGAGTTCTAGCAAGCCAGTTAGGGTGTTTGGCCATCTGATCACCAGACTAGGTCAGTTGGGGCTTTCTTTCGATCATTGCCAATATTGGATTTCTGGGGACCTCTCTAGCATTTTGCTTTGTCCTATTTTCATGTGGTCTTCATTTATTATGGTCTGTTATTCCTTGTTCCCCCAGAAACACATGAACTTTAAACAAAAAGTTGAGGAGCCCATAACTGGATCAGACCCTTCTGGATAAGTGAGACAGTTGAATAGCTTGAACTGTTTGGGAGTCATATAGGCAATGGGACCTGGACCTGTCCTTAGTACATGAGCTGGCTGTTTGGAACCTGGGGCTTATGTGGGGACACTTTGCACAGCCTGGAAGGAGGGGATTGGACCTGCCTGGACTGTATCTACCAGGTTGAGCTGAATCCCCAGGGGAGTCTTTGCCCTGGAGTATATGGGAATGGGGGAGGGGCTGGGGGGAAGGCAGGGTTTGGGTTGGGAGGGGGAGGTGGGAGGAACACATAGCTGATATGTAAAATTAAATTAAATTAAAAAAATAAATTTAAAAAAGAGCTAGTTAGCAAGGAGACAAAGTCAAACAGTTTATAATTAATATTAATCATCAGAGTAATTATTTATAAGTGGCTGCAGGACTGGGGGTGAGAGATATCTGTCTGTACCATGGGACCAGGTTATACTGCAAAAACTTTGACTATACCCATTAGTGAGAGTGGGAACTAGAGCCTACAGGAGCCAGTTGGTTCTGACTTCTACCTCTCACACTGTTCATTCCCAGGCAAGCCATTTAGTAAATGTCCCATACCTGCCTGAGTGAAGCCCAGGTCCACTCTGGTCCCAGGCACTTGTGCATCCAAAACCACAAATACTGATCCAGGATACTTGCAGGAGTCCCAGGCCATACAACTCACATCAGCCTGGCCTTCCAACCACATGTGCTTGTGATCCACATCCTGCTCAATGAGTGTCTCCCAATGCATGCAGCAGTGTTTTGTAGTTGGAGTCTGACTCTCTCCTTCTCTAAATCTAAGCATGTTGTTAAAAGATAAAATTAAGAGTTTCTGTCTCATATCAAAAGAGCCACCTTGTGTGGGACAGAAGAAAACCAAAAACCTAGACTATTGTCAAAATTCTATTTCTCCCCATACTTATTCTAGACTCTTCATACATTTCTACAAATATATGCTATTGTAAAATTTAAACTTTCCATTCTTATATTAATAATGTTTAAGTTTTCCACAGAGAACAATAAATTTTCTTAACTGGGATCTTAACATTGAACTTAAAACTGTGAAGGACAGTTCCAAGTAGGCTAGCTGAGATGATCCAATGTCTTACGCATCTAACCAGAACTTTAGATAAGCATTACACATTACTCTAAGACTGGCTACAAATATTACAGCTAGTCCTGATGAGACTTAAACAATGTTTTAGGTTTTTGTTGTTGTTGTTTGCTTTTTTTATAGGATCCCCACAAAGGTACTGACATCCGCCAAACAGCACTGAACAGTTTTCAGGAAATGGTGCCACCTCTCCCTCTGCCCACAAGTTTTATTTTCTCAGGGTTATGGTAATTGTCTTCCCTTGGGGCTTGGTTATAAGTTGTAATAGGGTTGTGGGTAGAACTATAAAGTTCAGACTCAGGACTCTCTTTTGGAAAAAAAAAAAGTGGGGGGATAGATAGGATAGTATAATAAGGTAGATTGTTGTATATACTTAATATATTTGTAAACAAATAATACCTATCAGCTTTAGATAAATTTCATTGGAATGGATTCTTGCATATTGATACAAATGTAAATTTATTTTTATTCCTGTTTAAAATAGTTTATATAATGATACAAATAAAAAGCCAAATTTGTCAGAGTGTACATTTTTCCACTCCTGTTTAGCATATATTTTATATTGATACAAATGTAAATTATACATGTCATACTGTATGCATGTTCTACTTCTGTTTAGCATATTTTTATATTGATACATATTAAGGATGTTTTATCATGTTGTACTATACATTTTTATCTTTGATTAAGATATTTTGTATATTGTCACAAATTTGAGATAATTATCCTAATACTATACATCTGTTTACAGATTGTTTATTTTTATAATATAAAGCATTAGTCTTTATGCTATTTAGATTGATAAGAATTACAGATCAACTAGTCACAAATGCTTGCCATAGTCATGTTATTTAGGTTTTCTAAATATAAAGATATATGTGTCAGATGGATAGGTAATATTCAAACACTTCCTAGACCTATAGAATTTGGCATTTAAACATTTGAATAACTTAGAATTTTGTTGATGTGAGATATGAGTGCTCCTAGCAGCACCGATTTATGCATGAGAGGATATTGAGCATCAAAGAAACTTGACTGTCATAATTTTTCCTGTGCCCTCTCTGGTTGGTGCTCAGTACAAGTCTTTCCCACTTGCATTACCCAAGTAAACACACAAAGACTTTTATCAATTATAACTGCTTGACCATTAGCTCAGGCCTACCACTGACTAGTTCTTACACTTAAAATTTATATGATGCCACATGTGCTGTGCCTTTACTTGTGTGCCATTACATGTTGCTCCCTGGATGGTGGGCTGATGTCTTCTGACTGCCTTTCCTCTTCTCGGAATTCTCCTTCTCTGCTCACTCCACCTATACTTTCTGCCTGGCTAATGGCCAATTGGCAATTTATTAAACCCATGTACCATGGCATTATCCCACTGCAGAGTGTCTTTGATGCCTATCTTTCTCTTTGAAGTAAATCAGTACTGCCAGGAGCAGACATGTCTCACTGATGAGAAAGTCTAAGTTTTTAAGATATTTTAAATGTCATATTCTGAAGTGTTTGAAGATTACCTACCTAACTGAATTATATCTATATATACCTAGAAAACTTCATGTGACTATAAGTTTGACTATCATAAAAGACTAATTATTAATCTATATTTCTTAATTATCAATTACAATTTAAATGAGTTACATAAATGTAATACCTCAAATGAGAGTAGAAATTATATATATATAATAATTTTGTATGAATAAACTAGAATCCATAGCAATGTTAAACACTTTTAAACAAATTGTTGCCCTTTAAAAGTATGTCTACTAATATCCCATTTTATCCTATCATATCTATACTATCCCCTTTCCTTCTTTAGAAAGAGATTGCATTTATAATCAACCTGTTTTAAATAAAAATAAACATTTTTAAACAATGGTTTGGGAATTTGGGTGAAACTTCTTATACTAATTCCTGCTGGATGAGGGCACTGACAATCTAATGCTGACCCTGAGAAAATAAAGAATTATGGTCAAGGCCTGACTGGAGTAGTCTTTGGTGCTGTTCTATCTGAGCCAGTTGCCTTGAAGCTTTTTTTTTTTTGGACGTTGGATCACCTGGGCCTCTCAGGGGTTCTTCCTTGATCAAACCATATGAACTTAGAAGCAATCCGTAGGTTTTCATCTTCTGTGGAAACAAATGCAGAACCTATTTACCATAGCAACATATCCTTAGATATAAATTTTGAAATCTAGATATCTTTAAAGTATACATATTTATTTAACTTGGCAGCTTTTATAATCAAATATCTCTCTGCAGTTAAAAATTCCAAAGACAATACAATCCAGACACTCTGTGTGATTTTCATCTTTACATTGCTGAGTTTTCATATTACCTTTACTGTCTCTTTAAAGACTTTATTTTTTAACTATTTATTATATAAATGTCTATATTTATTTTCTTTTCCCTTCCAAGCCTACACACATTTTTACACACATTGTAAACAGTTTAGAGTTTTGTTTTATCTGAATCTGTCTTATTGTGAGTTTACTGCTTTAAACTGCAGCATTACTATGCCTCAAGTGGCAGCTTCTCTACTGGCTCTGTCCATTCTCTGCTTTCTAACATGGTGGGAACACATTTACCACCGGACTCTGGGAGGCAGTGGGTCTATGTCTCCATCCAGCAGCCATGTAACCCATTTTTTTTTGTTTTATACTAGAAAAAGCTTAATCTGTTACACAGTGCACTATGTAGCTTAGAGATACCATTAGGTACCATGGCAGAAATCCACCATGCTGCTTCTCTCAAGCCCCCTTGTCATGAACCTATCATAAACTAGCTCAAATCCACATGCTACTCTGTCTGTATATCACAGCTTTCCTGGGTGACACAACTAGAAAGCTGCTCTTGGTTTAATTTGAAACCCTTCTTTTAAAACTTTCTCAAGTTTTTGGTGGAAATTTTTGCCCCACATAGAGTGCCAAATAATCTAGGAATTTTTCCTGTGTCCTACCTGACCAGTGGTCAGGGCAAGTCTTTCCCACTTGCATCCCCCAAGTAACCACACAGAGACTTATTTAATTATAACTGCTTTGTCATTAGATCAGGCTTATTACTGACTAGCTCTTACAGCTGAATTAACTCACTATTCTTATTTATGTTTAGCCATGTGGCTTGGTACCTTTTCTCTATTCTGCCTTATCATCTTGCATCCTCTGTCTGGCTAGTGAGTCCTGACTCAGCCTTCATCTTTCCAGAATTGTCCTCTCTGCTTTCCCTGCCTATACTTCCTACATGGCTACTGGCCAATCAGTGTTTCATTTATCAAAAATCAGAGCAACACAAATTCACAGCATATAGAACAATATCCCACAGCAACACTACATATGGAATTTATTTTCTTCTTTGCAGAACTAGCCTGTTGGGCATATAACTGCCCTTGCCTTTGCTGCTGACAGTAAGTATGTTGTCCATTCTGGATGAGCATGATGCAAGGAAAAGTGACTGGTGAACCTTGTGTAAGATAATGGTCTGTCAGATATACTAGGACTGTCATCAAAAGTAGATGCCCCAGTGTTGTAGAGAAATACTGGGTGACTGTCCAGGCAGCCAGTTGTCTCTGTCATTTCTTGCAATATTTTTCAGTATTTGCTTGCTTGCACTTCTGGTTCAGTTCCTATTCCTTGTCAGGTCTCTGATAGGGTTGAAAAAGAGAAGATTACATTTACATTCTTCTCCTGATAGCTAAAAACATATCAGCTACTAGATTTAGATTCTTCAGAATAGGACAGCTATTGGAGCAATGTCTGTACTTTACCATTTATCTATGGTCTAGACATTTAGTACATGTTCCTTGCTTGACGTTGTTCTTGTTAGTTTTAGTTCCATTTTTGTTTGTGTTATTTATTACCTTTTATTTCTATTAGAAAATACTTGGTTATAATACTTAATATGTATATAGTTTTGTATTAGATTTAGATTAAAACCTTCTTATTTAGACAGAGAGGGGAAGTGTAGTTGCTATTTGCGCTGCCAATGACCTTGGGCTAAGAAACCCAATAAATGCAATGTTTCGTGTCTGCTTATGTGACCTATTAAAAGAAAATAGAAAGAAGGATCACTCTCTATTTTGGGTGGTGAAGACCTGGTCAGGTGGGTTGAAGTAGCATATGATGTGTTCCCAGTTTTCCAAGGACTCTGCTACTGGATTTTCCATATCCTATATTTGTGAGTGCATTTCACCATTTCATATCCTAATTAATCCCTGATACTCCTTAAATAGACTATCATGGATTTCATTTAGAAAATTGCCTACCAGATACTTACCATATAATTTATAACAGTAGCAAAATTACAGTTATGGAGTACAAACAAATACTTTTATGGTTGAAAGAACAACAACATAAATTGTATTAAATGGTTGCAGCATTAGGAAAGTTGGAGACCACTATAATAATTCATTCTTATTTTCATTTAAAATCATAGCTGTCAGCATTACCCATATCTTTACATAGAAATATACTCAATGAATTCTAAGTTATTTTATGCTGATTTAGTTCTATTTCTATAATTCATAAAACATTTTTTCATTCTAATGCTAATATAAAATACAAAAATAATAAATGCTCATTTGCTGCTCTTTTGTTCAATGATTAACAGCAGATAAATAGCAACATCCATGTAACAACACATACCATCATTGAATTGTGTGTGATTATAGTTATTCACAATAACCAGAGAATAGGAGCCATAGCAGTCTTAATAAATGAGCTAGGCCAGGAGGTTTCATATTAAAAATAAAATATTTACATATATATATATATATATGATTGCTATAAAATTTACATATGCATATGTACATATATACATTTGTAGATATACTCATTAACAAGCACATATACATCATATATATGTTTGTGATATGTCATTGTAGTTGTGTTATTTAAAATTTTTAATTAAGTGAGCATTAGTAAACAATTAAAGAAATGGTTATTTTGCTTGAATGGACAAATAGCTCAGTTTGTCTCAAATATATTTTTTCTTCTATGACTGTGTTTTCTAGTAATATATCCACAAATATAATTGATATATAGTCATGAAACTCTCCTGATGTCAACCAATGCTGTTTCCTTTGTCATATTTTTTCTAGAATATCTCTTAAATCTTTCCAAACTATTAAAATGAGTTATACCATAAAAATGAATAATTGTATTAAAACAAATCACCAATGATCAAGAAATGGTAATCCAATGGGACTTAAAATAATAATTCACATTTATTATACTGTTAACAAAGTGTAGACTTTTCTTTTATACAAATAAAGAATATTGTATTATTTGATCATGTGGAACATGATTTTCTAATAATGATACATAATTTAAAACATTTTTATCATTTATCAATATTACTAAGTGCTTTCAATTAAAGATTTTTTTAATCTGATGGAAGTGTCTTATAAAGGAGGAATCCTAAACTCAAAAATGACAATTGTACTAATAATTGCTCTCCAGTTGTGTAATATTGAAAGATGGTAGAAGATATGACTTGTAGTCTTCTGGAGTGTTATTATTATTGTTGAGAGATTTATGGATAATATTTTTCTGTATACTGTGAATATATGTTGCTCTGATTAGTTGATAAATAAAGATGTTTGGCCAATGTTGAGGCAGGATAAAGTTAGGCAAGACATTCTAACTAGAGAGGAAAAAGGGGAAGAGCAGAGTGTAGGATACACTGCCAGCCACTGCTGTTAGAAGCAAGATGTAAAGATACTGGTAACCACAAGTGACATGGCAAAGTATAGATTTATAGAAATAGGTTAATTTAAGATGTATGGTCTAGCTAAGGAGAAGTCTGAGCCAGTAGGCCATACAGTTTGTAATTAATATAAGCCTCTGTGTGTTCCTTTGGGTCTGAGCTGCTGTGGGACCACGGGGCCTTGTGAGCTGGTCAGGACTATGAAAACTTTCAGCTACAAAAGTATTATGTGGTTGTTGTTTTTTATGTGTGTGCACTCTCATTTTTTCATTATACAACTTGTTTCACACAAAATATCATGTTTTGTCTCTCCTCCCAACTCCACCAAGAAGCTCTACCACCTCCCTACCCACACAACTTTCTACTTTTCCCCCCTCTATCTCTTTTTAAAAAAGAAACAAGGAAATAAAACAAAAATGATGAACAACCTCTCTCTCTCTCTCTCTCTCTCTCTCTCTCTCTCTCTCTCTCTCTTTCTCTCTCTCTCTCTCTCACACACACACACACACACACACACCAATTAAAAAAAAAAAAAAAAACAGGTAAAATACCAATAAAGAAAAGTGCTAAAACAAAGACAAATAAAAGTAAAAAAAAAATTCTCAAAAATACCATTGAGTTCAATGTATGTTGGTCGTCCACAGAAGGTCATGATACTGTCCTCATATGTGGTTATTGTACCCCATGACACTGCACTGAAATGTGCTTACCTTTCAATCTTATAATCTTTGTACACCCCTACTTGTATTTAGATGTCTATGCCTTGCTATGGGAGAGGATTAATGAAGACATCGGATTAAACTCATTTTTTAAATCCCATTTCAAGTCTCACTTATCTCCTCACTCATTCTACAGCCAGATATATCTTGCAACTGCAGTATATGTTACAATTACTGAAGTGCTTCTGTTATGGGATTATATCATGCAAGAGAGAAGATCTGTGGCATGCTCTTGTATTTCTGGAAACATGACCTTAATCACCATGCTTTGTCTTATTCTATGTTTTTTTTTTTTTTTTTTTTTTTTTTTTAATAAAGCACCCAAACTCATGTCTTCATTATAAAAACACAAAGCAGAACTGGCTATGCCTATACTTGAGAGGAAGGATAAGTGCATTGATGTTATTAATATCATGTGGCTTTTTAATGAATTATTATTAATTCATATATTGATGTTAAATAAAATCTCCCAATATTTGTGAAATACATGGTTTATGATGAATCATATAGTACTGTATTTCTTTTTATTAAAGAAATTCACATAACTTCATAGACTAAGTAGAAAGGCTGAAGACAGGGAGACATTATGGTGTAAGGGAGAAACCTGATGCTAGGTAATTTCCCAAGAATCTACAAGGATAACTCCAGATTAGAATGCATCAATAGTGTGGAGGGTTCTTGAACTGGCCTACCATGATAATTAGATTGGTGAATATCCTAATTGTCATCATAGAGCCTTCATCTAGTAACTGATAGAAGCAGCTGCAAAGATACATAACCAAGCACCAGGCTGAGTTCTGGGAGTCTAGTCAGAGAGAGAGAAGAGTGATTATATGAGCAAGGTGGGTAAAGATCATGAGAGGGAAATCTACAGAGACAACCAAACAAAGTCCATAAGAACTCACAAACTTTAAACCAACAGCTGTGGAACCTCCATGGGAATGGACTCTGCATATGGGAGACAGTTGTGTAGATGGTTCCATTTTGGGGCCCATGGCAGTGTGATGAGCATCTATTCCTGGTGCATGACCTGGCTTTCCAGATTTGCCTCAACTGAATGTATCAGGCTTAGCATTCCTCCCATGAAGAACTTACCTTTTTGGAGGAAGGGATGAGGGATGGATTGTGGGAGAAGGCGGAAGTGGGAAAGCATAAGGAGGGCTGAGAGGGGGATCTGTGGTTGGTATGTAAAATGAATAAAAAAATTAAAAAATGGATAAAAACAGAAGGAACTAAAAATATGTATTAGTTGAGATCAAGAACATATAAATAAATAAGTCTTTAATGTTTTATATTTTTTGTGCATATGAGGTATTAAAGATCTAATTCAAGGCCTCATTCTAGGAAAACACTGAGATATGTCCAGAGACCCCCAAAATAGATCCATTTTCAGTTACTGAGTCATGTACTAAATGAGTCCCTTTATATATTTACCTATTGCCATTTCAACAATGGAGAGTAAACATAAGCAGAATGTATCCCTATTTATATACTCTTAAAATACTCACATTTCCATTTTAATACTTTGTTCATATTTTTAGAAATTTATGTATTATTTTCAGTATCCAATAATTAGATTCATAAGGACATCCTCTATTCCAGTGAGGAACACACACACACACACACACACACACACACACATGTTCCTCCTCACTGGAAGAGAGAGAGAGAGAGAGAGAGAGAGAGAGAGAGAGAGAGAGAGAGAGAGATGTATATGTTATTTGACAAAGCGTTTAGACTATATCTATGGGAAATGGACATAATATGCTTGTTTTCAGCTCCAGACATTTCTGATTCCATAATATGCTCCTTCTGGTGAGTAGTTAGAAGCTCATTGCATTTTAATATGATATTTGTAACTTATTCAGTATGCATTAAGGCTTATTATGCCTATTAAGCATAATATAATATAGGCTTATAATATAAGCATTACAACTTATTATTAAATACAACTATTAAAATAGCCACATTTATATACCATAATTATTTAGCATAAATAATCTTATTGCTTGTTTATTTCAGAGTATTTATTTATTCAGTTTACATTTAGGTTTATTTATTTCTCACATAATTTCATTTTATTTTTTCCCTTTTATTGAAAATATATTCTGTTCTGATATAATGAACCTGATTACAGTGTTCCTTCCCTTTACTTATTGCAGGTGCTCTCCAAACCCTCCCATCTGGATATGCTTTATTTCCATCTCTTACCAGATAATAACAGGTTTTTAAGAAATAACAAAACATGACAAAATAAAACACAATAAGACAAAACAAATTCAATCATATTAAAGGCAGACAAGACAAACAAACAGAAGGAAAAGAACCCAAGGGCAGGCACAAGAACCAGAGATCCAGTTGTTTAAAGACTCAGGTGTCCCACAAAAACATTAAACTGAAAGCTATAATATATACACCGAGGACATGGTGCAGATCCATACTGGCCCTGAGCATACTACATCAGTCTCTGTGAGTTCATATGAACCATGCCCAGTTTATTAGAAAGCCTTGTTCTCTTGGTGTTCTCCATCCCATCTAGCTGTCACAGTCTCACTGCCTCCTACCCAATGGTGTTCCTTTAGCTCTGAGGTGACAGATATGATGGAGATATCCAATTCAGAGTTGAGTGCTCCAAAATATCTCACTCTGAGCAATTCCTGGCTGTGAGTCTCCAAATTTGTTCCTATTTGATGTAAGAGAAAGCTTCTCTGATGATGGATGAATCTGATTTGCCTGTATAGCAGAATATAATTAGTAGTCATTTTAACACTAGTTTTTCTTTTTTCTTTCTTTCAATTTTTTTAACCATTTATGGTCAGTAGTATTTGCTCTTCCCATATGTCTCTGGGCAATCTAGTCTCTGGTTCTTGGCCATCCAAGCATTATGAGGTAGCAGTTATATTTAAGACACTGGCTCCAAATCGGACATTGATAGTTACTTCCACAATTTTATTCCACTATTGTTTTATCATATTTTGCCATCAAAACAATATTGTAGATCAAAAAGTTTATGGTTGGGTTGGTACTTACATTTCTCATTTGTTAGCATTCGGAAAGTAATTTTCTTTTCCAAAGACACTAAAATGTAGGTATGAAGATGCTATGTGTTTATCAGCACCTCCTTCTCATGTGCAATTAGTTTTGTGTTTGTTGTCTTAAGGAATGAGACTTTGCTGGCAGCTGTGGAGAGCAACCTGTTGTCTTGACAACATCTTAGGTTATTTGGGAAATTTTACGGGATACCTTTGGCCAATAACTACATTGGTTATAACCCAGATGCACTACTTTAAGCTTTTTTTTTTTTTTTTTTTTGTGATTCCATCTTTTCTAATTTTGGTGTCTTCGTTGGGAACATCTTCATATATGTGCACTGCACTAGATTTCCACACCATCTCTCTTACCCTCCTCATTTCCAGATATCTTTATCCACATTCTCTCCATCATCCCTTTTGCTCTTCCCTCACCACTTGATTCTCCCATTCCAGCTTCTTTCCCCTACCTGAGTCTACCCATAAAATCTATCCTATTTTTCCCTTAGATCAGTACCCCACCACACCATCTCTTTTATAACTTTACCTCTCTGCATCTACAGACAGTAGCTTATATCATTAGCTTTAAAATAGTTCTAGACTCTTTCTTTCCCTTACGTATTTTTCAAATTACCTTTTATTTTTATCATACAACTAGTATGTTAAATATATCATTCAGTTGTAGACATGTTTGATTTTAGTATGAGAAATTTTAAGTACAACCTGGATATAGATATATTCATTTAAAATGTGTAATAGATTAAGAAAGAAACTGGTTTTCCATGTATGTATATCCAAGCATGAAACAGAGGCAAATTGTACATATTTTCAAAGGTATTATAAATGAACTTTACTTTCTTTTGTAATGTTTTTAGATAATTAGTAAACATTACATAATGTGACATAATTTTTGTTAGTATTGGCATCATTACAATAGCTGATAACAAAAGTCTATTAAGTTGGACAGTGTATAAAAGTGCTTGCAATCATAAAGTGTATTGATACCAAAGTTTACCAGAAGGAAATGTAAAGAAGGACAATAACTTTTGTTGATGAATTTTGCTTATTTTTAGTTGTATCTGTCTTGAAAACTATACTGTGTGGTATCAAGTTTAGTACTTTTAAAATTAAATTCCAATTATAGAAAAGGAAATTTAATTTAAAATTTGAAATAGGAGATAAGGCAGTGTTTTGAAAAAAGCACTACAATAACTTGAAATTATATATAATGCCATTCCCATTCTTATAATGTAATGTGTTATGATTTTTATATGTTACAGTTTCTTACAATGTCTATCATAAAAATTAAAAACAAAAAAACAAAAAACAAACTATTACAAACAAAGCTGATACGAACATAGCTGAGCAAATGCCTTTGTGGTATGATTGAGCATTCCTTCAGTATATGCCCCAGAGTGCTATAGCTGGGTCTTGGGGGAGATGGATTCCCAATTTTCTAAGGAAGCACCATATTGATTTGCGAAGTGGCTGTATAAGCTTGCATTCCCACCAGCAGTGGAGGAGAGTTCCCCTTGCTCCACATCCTCTCCAGCATAAGCTGTCTTCTGTGCTTTTGATTTTAGCCATTCTAACAGGTGTAAGGTGGTATCTCAGAATCATTTTGATTTACATTTCCCAGATAATTAGGGATGTTGAGCAATTCCTTAAATGTCTTTCAGCCATTTGAACTTCCACTGTGGAGAATTCTCTGTTTAGTTCTATAACCCATTTCTTAATTGGACTGTTGGGCATTTTGATGTCTAATTTCTTGAGTTCTTTATATCTTCTGGCTATCAGCCCTCTGTCAGATGCGGGGTTGGTGAATACCTTTTCCCATTCTGTAGGCAGAACCTGGAAACAGCCTAGATGCCCTTCAACTTTAGAATGGATAAAGAAAATATGGTACATATACACAATGGAGTACTACTCAGCAGAGAAAAACAATGACATCATGAGGTTTGCAGGCAAATGGATGGATCTAGAAAAAAATCATCCTGAGTGAGGTAACCCAGACTCAGAAGGACAAACATGTTATGTACTCACTCATAGGAGGATACTAGATATAAAACAAAGATGACTAGACTGCTACACAACTCCAGGGAGGCTACCTAGAAAACAGGACCCTAGGAAAGACCCAAGGATCACCCAAAGACAGAGAAATGGATGAGATCTACATGAACAACCTGGATGACAGTGGGAGTAATGAAGGTCAAGATTTGAGGGAGAGAAAGCTTAAGGGAGCAGGAGATCACAGCTGAATCAAGAACAGAAAGGGAGAACAAGGAATAACAGACCATGATAAATGAAGACCACATGAGAACAGGTATAGGCAGAGTGCTGGAGAGGTCCCCAATAATCCACAATGATACATCCTCTGTATACTGCTGGCAATGGTCGAGATAAAGCCTGATCTGACATAGTCTGGTGATCAGATGGCTAAACACCCTAACTGTCATGCTGGAACTCTCATTCAATAACTGATGGAAGTGGATGCAGAGATCCTCAGCCAGTCCCCAGGTGGAGCTCCAGGTGTCCAATATAGTAAAATTATGAGTTTCTCATAACACTTGTTTACAATAATCACTTAAATTTTCAAAGTGTAATAGTCTCAGTCATTTCATTTGAAATTAATTTGAATACTTATCTCTGGCAGTTTTGCATTCTAAATTTGATTTGCCATAGTCTTTCTTTAGTATAATATTTGAGATGGACTTTCATTTTAAGTCATGATCTTGCAAAACAATTACTTAAGACGTTGCAAATATTGTACTCCTAATATTAATGAAAAGTACTTATAATGGCTTCCAATTCTTTTAAACATTTTTATATGGTAAAGATCTTAAACTCTTCTATTAGTGTGCCATGATGGATTCCATGCATATACATAAATATGGTTAATTTTTATTGTCTTTGTCTATGTGTATGCAACATGTATGTGTGTGTACACAGTAGCTATGCATGTATATATGTCGCATGCATGTCCTTGTGGGGATCAGAGGCCCCATAGCCCTGGGGAGGGGTGTTAGATATCTATATGCATGGTGATTAAAGAAGAATTAATGTTGCGGATCTTCTTTATTGATCTCCACATTATTGTTTATTATTAGTATTAGAATGAGAATTAGCATTAGAGAAAGGGGGTCTCCTACTAAAGTTCAATTTCATGGTTTGGCTGATTTGGATAAATTAGATGGATACATGGTCATGTGATGTCACAGTACTCTACAGCACCAAGGTAATAGGAATGCATGACCATGTATTGCTTATTGTGTGGCATTGGAGATCCAAACTCCAGTCCCATATTTGATTTTAGCAGATATTTTACTCATGCAGCAATCCTCCCTGCCTCTATTAATTTTATATTTTGAGGTCTTTGAAATTATTTTCTTATTAATGTGAGAGGTTCATTTACTTGGTGCTCAAGGCTTAGCAATTTTGCCTTCTTTATTTTGTACACTCTCTGACTTAAGGTGGGGAATCTTGATAAACCTATGAGTTGAAAATATCATAAGTCAAAATGTGTTTAAATACAATAACCTGCAAAACATTGTAGTTGTGGTTCACTATTTCTAAGATCATAAAAATTAGCCACAATATATCAGTAGTCCAGTAAAGATGGATAGTTAAAATCCAAAGTATTTTATTTCTTTTACATCTTGCCATAAAAGATACCCCTAGAAAAGCAACTGAAAGGAAATATATATTTCCTTTTGCTTATACTTCTGTGTTACAGACCATCATATCATGGTAGTTACTGTGGTAGCAGTTTAAAGCAGGATATATTACATTCATATCAGATAGCAGAGTGAAATAAATGAATTAACTTACTCTCTGAATTTTATTGTTTTGTGGAATACAACACCAGAGAATATATATATATCCCTAACAAACCTATGCAAAGGCTTTTCCCCTAGAGAATTCTATGTTTTATCAAGTGGACAATTAGTATTAACCAGGAAATAAAAATTTTGCAAAATGCATAAGTTTTTTTATATCTACAAACACAAAACAATCACAACTAAAATAGTTATACAGGAGATATAATTTTGTATAAAAATCAGTGGCTATGTTACACATCTCCTTTATATTTTTACTTTAAAGGTACTATTTATATTTCTTCCACAGAGTACTAGAAAAATACTATAAAGTCATTGGGGCATTTATTTGGTTAGTTTGTTGGTATACATAAAGAATTTTTATTAGTGACCAGGAAACACTAGCTAATCAATATTTATTTTTTAAAAATTAACATGACAGAAGAAGATGACAAAAGGAAAAGAAGAAAATAAGAAAGGAAATAGGAAAGACTGAGAAAGAATTCTTCCACCTGACTAAACACCACAGTGTATACATACATCCAATCTTTCCATGTTATTCCATAGAATAAATTATATGCTTTAAATGTCAGAAAATAGGTATGGTACAAGCTACAAAACTACACATGTGGATGAAGCAAAGTAGAATATTATAGTTCTAATACAAAACAAAAATATACTTCCAATAAGTAACATGAAAATGTTATTCAAGAAAGATCATTTAAATATTTTGTTATCTACTAAGTTAATAAATTTTCCTTTAAAATAACATTATCAATCTTGCATAATTGAAGAATTTAGTTGATTTAAATTAATTATCAAATGAAAATTAAAATGAAAACAAAACAACAATGCAGAATTTTATTTCTACAAATGTTAATCACAAGGCATTTAGAATATTGGCTTATATAAATGAATTGTTGTTGTGGTTAGTGAATTTACATACATAGAGTAAGCTGTTTGCCAGTATACTGCTTTTTTCTCTTTTTCTTTGATACTTCATATTTTTTTAGACAGGTTCTTAAGGTGATACATATTTTATGAATATAATTTAGTTCTTACCATGCATTCAAATCTCATTTTTATTATACTTCAGATTTAATTTCAGGTAACCTAACTTTTTCATGCCAATAAAAACAATTTGATTTATAAGTCACATTATTCTATTTATCTAAGAAAGAAAAGTCTGCACACAGTTATAGAGAGTTGGAAAACAGCAATGGACTGCATCTCAGTGAAGGTGTATGTTGTTAATTTTTAACTTATATATATTTTCTCTAAGTTATAGTCTTAACTTCTAAGATTGAGATTATCTATTTTCATCATTAATATTCCAGAATTCATGATTCTAAGGAGACATATGACTATGATATTGCAATTTTACAAAATTGTAAGGAGTACTCATTCCAACCTTGCAATTAATGGCCTGTTTCATTGTTTGTGTTAATGTGATAAATTCTTATTTGTTTTCATGAAAGTGCTATGTTTAATCTTGGAGTAATTAAACTTGTACTGTTTCACTCATTAAATATTTTTTTAATTACTAATTGAGATGCAGACATTTTTCATGTCTGATATAGTATGGTGAAAAAGTCTTAGAAAATAACTTTTCTCTGTTTTATCAAGGAGAACAACATAATACAAAATATGAATACAAGATAGAAAAACCTGTCAATAATTTCTGAAATAGGAATAAGAAAACTAAAACAAAGATATATTTTGTTTAGGTAATATCAGGAAATCTACTTTGTTGAATGTTTTCATATTAGGGAGGTCATTATTCACTTATTTATTTTGATGAGATATGTGTAGTTTCGGTTAAATGGACTTTTCAAATAAATAAACAAATGCACAAAATATAGATAAGGGATATTTTATTTCTTTAGTAATTTTCCAACCAATAGGATGTGAAAATTTGAAACCTTCATAAAACCTAACAATGGGCAGAAAGGAACTCATTTTAACTTAGACAAACATACAAACATTAAAAATAGAAAAAATCTGCAATGATTTATTTAATAAAATACAACTCTCCAAAACTGTATGAATACTTTAAATGAAATTTTAGGTTCTATTAAATGTTTATCTATGAGATGCATACCACATTTCTTCTTTTAACAAAGTTAAATTTTTATATGAAGATTTTTTCAGAAGTTGTCCAAAAATACATGTTAATAATAGGTATATTTTATGGTTATTTTTATTGTGTTTGTTTCCATAAACTAATCTGCTCAGTTGAATTATCTTAGTTTGTTTTCTATTGCTGTGATAAAATCACTTTGTAAAGAAAGGGTTTCACTGGCTTTTACTTCTAGGTAACTGTCCATCACTGATGGAAATCCCCCAATATTTAATGAAGGAACTTGCAGGTAGGCATGAAGTGGAGGCCAGAAAGGAATGATTCTCATTTGCCCTAAGGTTCACATTCAGTTACTTTTCTTACATCTCATGCCCACCTGCCTAGACATGGTACCTTCCAGAGTATGCTATTCCTTTCTACATCAATTAGTGATCAAGAACATGGCCCACTGACCTGCCCATAGGTCAGTCTGAGGAAGGCAATTTGGGTGAATTTTCCTCTCCCAACATGTGTCAAAATGATGATCAAGTTTATTACCTGGGTAAGGTATACCCAACCTGAGTTTGTGTCACACCATACCATGATTTAATGCCCTGGGTTAAGCAAAATGGGAGAGTGAGGTGAAGAGCTGTATTCACCTCTCTCTGCTTCCACACAATGGACACAATATTCAGAGCTGACTCATGTTTTTGTCACATGACTTTTCCACCTGGTAGACTATATCCCTTCAAATTATAAGCTTATGTTCACCATTCTTGTTTAAAATGCATGGAATTTAAGGAAGTAAATAAAAGACAAACTAATAGAGTAGTAAATAAAAGGCTAACAGAGTAGTATTCTGATTTTCATACAAGTTTCTCACAATTGAAAATGTAGTCTCTTTTTGGGGTGTGTCTTTGATATATATTTTTTAATTTTTCACAGTAAATAAAAGGCTAACTATTAGTTTAGTGTTCTGATTTTCATGAAAATTTCTCACAATTCAAAATGTAGTCTCTTTATTGGGTATAGCTTTGAGCACAATTCCTGTAAAAAATGTGGTGGAGAGTAAATGCACAAAGATTATCCTCAATGATGGTATTGAATAGAAGCTATCTGACCCCAAGTATCAGAAATTCACATCAAAGGACTTCGTTATGAACACCTTCTAACAATGCCTTTCACTGATGTTCTTACATGGGTTCTTTATTTTTATTTATTTGCTAAGTTATTTATTTTTGAAATGCCTTAATTATTTCAGGAACAAGACTTGTGATCTTATACAGTAAGTACACATAATTAAATTTAGCACAAAGACTTCAAGGTAGCACTCACAGAAATCTTTTTTAAACCAGTCTCATATCCATTAAACTATGCTATTCCATCTCTCTTTTCTTAGATCTTCATACATACCTAGCGTATTTACTGGGGGTTATTTATTTAACCCATATATCTTTTTTGCATATACATAATTTTTAAAGTTTTTATTTATTAAAAATTTTTCTACTCACTCCACATGCGACCCACAGATTCTGCCCTCCTCCTTCCACCCCTCAGACCTCTCTCCCAAGCCACCTGAATCCCCACATTCCACAAATCAAGGTCTCCAATGGGGAGTCAGCATAGCCCAGCACACTGAGCCTAGGCAGGTCCAAAACATATTATTGCCTCCTTAAACCTTTGTAAATTTAACATTTCAATTGGAGTCCAAATATTTTGTGTGTTTACTTGACCAGGTAGCTGCTGTATGGTTACCAGATAAATTAAGGGTGATTGTAAAAACAGGCTTTCTTTCTATAACTTTATAATACAATCCTGAAATAATTTCACTGTTAATTTCTTCTGTCTTAATCTTAATTTCTCTATAATTCATTTTAACATGTTTTTCTAAAGCTTTTATCCTTAAATTGACTATCTTTTAAAATAGTAAAATGAGGATAAGGAAAGTAATAATGTGCATAATCCCATCAACATTAATCTCATATAGTTGTTCCATTTTCAGACTGCCTAAAATTTTATCAAACAAAGCCCTTTTTTTATTCCAATGGACACATAATACCCATTTTTTTTTAAATGTGGAAAACCATTTCCCTTTTAATAGATTTTTTTTCCTTTAAAATATCTAATATCTGAATTGACTTACCAAATCTGCATAGAACAGTAGAAATCTGAGGGAATTTCAAAACAGCTATCTAGCATCCAAGGTGGGAATGCAAAGAGAGAGAGAGAGACAGACAGACAGAGACAGAGAGAGATAGAGAGAAAAAGAAAAGAAGAAAGGAAGGAAGGAAGGAAGGAAGGAAGGAAGGAAGGAAGGGAAAGGAAGGAAGGAAGGAAGGAAGGAAGGAAGGAAGAAAGAAAGAAAGAAAGAAAGAAAGAAAGAAAGAAAGAAAGAAAGAGTAGAGTAGCCACAAGTTCTGGCTGAAAGCTTAAATCTCACCACGTGTTTGGCTTTAGCCAAGGCAAGCCTGTGTTCCTTGAGCTCCAACCACATGTGCTCTGTGTTTCTTATTTAATAAGACTGTTACATCTACATTTGGTGCCCAATGTGGCAAAAGTTCATTAAAAACTGCTCATCTGGGCATGGCTTGGTGGCCTGGCCCAGCTCCCTGGCTATCTCAGTGGGTAGAGCATGAGACTCTTAATCTCAGGGTTGTGTGTTTGAGCCCCATGTTGGGTGCCAAATGTAGATGTATCAGTCTTATTAAACAAGAAATAGAGCCAAATGCAGAATTAAAAGCCCAAGAGGTCAGAGCAGTAGCTATGAGCTGAGACCAAACCACCCATCCTGCCACTGTCATCCTTCCCCTGAGAAAGAGACCTACTTTCTATGTATCTGTCTTTTTATTGACTTTCTGTTCTGTCATCTCATTGGTTATAAACCCAACCACATGACCGCCTTGTCACTGCCTGTCTATACAGACCTCCAGGTCTTCTGTGGTTGATATTGAGATTAAAGGCATGTATCTCCATGCTGACTATATCCTTGAACACACAGAGATCTGTCTGTCATCTGATCAGAACTAAGGGTGTGTGCTACCACTGTCAGACTTCTGTTATGGCTTGCTATTAGCTCTGACACCCAGGTAACTTTATTTATTAACTTACAAATAAAATCACATTTCAGCACAAATAAAATATCAGCATATAGAAGCCTGCCCATGCACCAAGGACAGATCCTGATCCCCTTGGCTGGGTTCCCCAAAAACAGTTCAGTACAGTCTCATGGGGGCTCCACAGCCAGTAGTCTACAGTTCATGGGCTTCCACCTGTGTGGCCAGTCATCTCTGCACATCTTCCATCATGATTTTGTCATCCCTCACCTGCATAATCCCTCCTATCTCTCATCAATTGGATTCCCAGAGCTCAGTCAACAGACCAAGGTGTGGTCATCTTTTTGGATTCCTGAGAGCCTCCCCAGCCCCCTGTCTCTTCTTTTTCCCATGATTTCCTTTTCTATCATGGTATCTCTTTCCATGCCCTCCCACTCTGTTCCTGTTCCAGATGGACACTCCTAGCCCCCTATGTTCTTTCCCCCCACTTCTCACCCTCTGCTACCCCCCCACACCCAGTCCACTCATGTGTATCTCATCCACTTCTCTTTCCTTGTTAGCTATCCTCTCTGGAGTCGTGTAACCCATATCTCTTGACAAGCTAGTCATGACCCAAAGTGCACCATAGGTTAACTGTTAACATCCAGAAGTTGTAAATTTAGAAAATTCATTCACCCTATTTATGTTGTATATTATGATGAGTTTTCAATGGTCCATACCTGCCTCTTCCTTCTAATTTTCTTACTCATCCAGAGGGGACTACACAACCAATTGATTTTATTATTATTATTATTATTATTATTATTATTATTATTAAATTTTGTTGATTTATTTTACATGCTGAACATAGTTCTCTTCCCTCAACTCATCCATTTCCCTTCTTCACCTAGTTTCTGCTCCAACATCCACTTCTCCTCTGTCTCCATTCAGAAAGATACAGGCTTCCTATGAGAGTCAACAAAGCATGGCAGATGAAGTTGAGGAAGGACAAGCTTCTTCCCCTGAATCAAGGTTGAAGAAGGTAACCTAGCATTGGGAACAGATTCCCAAAAGCCAGTTCAAGAGACAGGGACAAGTCTTGATCCCACTTCTAGGAGCTCCACAAGCACTCTAACCTACATGATGGTTGTACACATACAGAGGGCTTAGGTTGTTCTTATGTAAGCCTCTTGCTCTGGGACCATAGTCAGTTAGCCTACATGTGCTCAGGTCACCTGTCTCTGTGGATTCTCCTTTCATGACCTTGACCCCTCTGGCTCACAAAATCCTTCCTCTCTTTCTTCAACAGGACACCCAGTGCTCAGACCAGAGCTTGGCTGTGGATCTCTGCATCTGCTTCCATCAATTACTGGATGAAATCTCTCTGATGATAGGACAGTCACCAATCTGATTACAGAAGTCCAGTTCATGTACCCTCTCCATTATTGCTAGTAGTCTTAGCAGGAGTCATTCTTGTAGAATCCTGGGAGTATTCCTGGCACCAAGTTTCTCAATAACCCCAAAATGTCCTCAATCAAGAAATATATTTTACTATTCACTCTGCCCTGATCCCAACCTACCCAACATGATCTTTCATGTTTCTATACCACCACCAACACCACCACCACCTACCCCCTGTTTACCAAAGAGGTCTCTTCTATATTTACTTCCCAGGGATATCCACGTGTCTCTCTTTGGACCTTCCTTGTTAACTAGCTGTTCTGGGTCTATGGATTGTATGTAGGTTATTGTTTACTTTACAGATAATATCCACTAATGAGTAAGTACATATCATGTTTGTTTTTCTGGGTCTGGGTTACCTTAATTGGAATAATATTTCTAGTTCCATCATTTGCCTACAAATTTCATTGTTTTTTTTTTTTACTACTGAATAATATTGCAGTACATAAATGTACAAAATTATCTTTATACATTTCTTTTTGATTGAGGAACATCTGCGGGGCATTTACCCACCAACCCCACAATTCCCCAGAGTTTTTTTTTAGTGTGAGCAGCAGGAAATATTAGATAGAAGGATTTAGGTTGTGGAGATAAACAGAAAATAAAGGATAGCCTTCTGCCCTAGAGTGTTTATGGGGATGCCAAGGGGTGGAGCAAAAGACCTCCTCCCCCAGCACAGCCAAATGCAGACCATTTCAGACACCTGCCCTCAGGCCCATGGCCCTAATCATCCTCTATGTGGACCTGGTGGGTAAAGTCATGAAGAACCTGAAAACGGGTTCCCCTAGGTCCCCCTTTCTTCATATATATAAAAATAATAACTCATTAATAGCTTATATCAGTCTCCATAGCTTTTATACCTCCCAGTATGGGAGTAGGGGATGACAAAGATGGCATTTCTCTTTTGGATTAGGTCCAAGGTGACTACAGCAGTCTTAGCTGGACCAAGCCCTTTCTAAACCAAAAGCTTAATGCAATCACAAACTTAAAGAATCCCTTAGCTTCATCATTACCATTAACAGGTTAACATAAATATTGCTATACATAGTCACAATTCTCCCAATCTTACAACTCAAAGCAAACTCTTAATAGAACCATTTGAATTAACATATATGGTGCTATATATAGTTAACAATTTTCTCAGTCTTACAACTTTAACTCTTGGTTTGACTTTTCTTGCTAACAGAACATAGGAAAAACTTCTGATGTATTCACATCAAACTTAAATATTTCCTTAACTCCAGAAAACCAGAGTGAATTAATACCAATAGGTTAAAAATGATTTCTGCAAACATAAATCAACCTTAATTCACTCATAACTCATTTTCTTTATAATTTATTTAAACAAAATCTCAAACATAGTTAGAAAAAAGCCAAACTTTTCTTTTTAAACAGTTCCATTTGTAAAACAAAACAAGTTCCAAAAGTAATTCCATTCTTACATAAACAGTTCCATAAAACAATTCATGAATCACCAGTTAATAAAGCATATATGCATACATAAAATTGCATCTTGATTCTAGGTAGAAATAAATTTCTTCATTTAAACTTCCATTTTAACACAACTAACTCTAGAAAACAGTTCCCAGGTCATTACTATAAGTAAATTCAAAATTATTCCATTGCAATAAAATCACTATTGTTCATTTAATTTCTTAAGTCCCAAAATTCAAATGATAAATTCTGATACTAGCCTTCCAAATATGAAGAAATCCATAACATAAAATTTTTGTAGTTTTATCTCATTAAGTTGAAAAAGTTATAAAAAAGTAAATCTGGTATCAGGCTTTCACTACTAAATATGAACAGACGTTTTACAACCATAATTTTTTTGGAGTTAACAATTTTAGTTCAAACAAGCATCTCTGCAACTTTTGTTTTCACAGACAGATCTTTTTAGGTACAGTAGTATTCTTCACCACACCACTTTTGATGTTAGCTTAGGTTTTTCTGTGTTGTGTTGATTTTCCATGGATCTCAGCTGCGGATGCCTTGCTGTGCTGGTTCTGGTGTCCACCATTCTTAGCTTCTTAGAGGCTTCTGGAGCTTTTGAAACCATTCAGACTGCCTGTTTTGTAATCTACTAGGACACTACCTTCTGTGTCTCAGGTTCTTTCACCATATATATTAAGAATAGACTCATGCTTAACATTTCACTTTTTTACAAACTCACATATAACATATTAACATGTAGCTAGAGTTTTCCTGCCTGGCCCACAGTCAGGACAAACCTCTCTCACCCGCCAGGCCCATAGATTCTCAGATCCAACTAAATAAACACACAGAAACTTATATTGTTTACAAACTGTATGGCCATGGCAGGCTTCTTACTATCTAGTTCTTATATCTTAAATTGACCCATTTCTGTTAGTCTATAAGTTGCCATGTGGCTCATGGCTTAACAGTATCTTACATCTCACTTGTTAGTTATGATGGTGGCTGGCAGCATCTCCTCCTCTGTCTTCCACTTTCCAGCATTCTCTTTTCTGTTTGTCCCACCTATACTTCTTGCCTGGCTACTGGCCACTCAGTGTTTTATTTTAACCAATGAGAGCAACATATTTGACATACTTGAACATTCCACAGCACTTCCCCTTTTCTTTTTTCAAAAAGGAAGGTTTTAACTTTTATATAGGAAAATTACAGATAACAAAACAATTATCAAGCATGAATTACAATTATAATATTAAATAAGATATCCTATTTATCTTATATTTGTGAGTCTAAGGTTTTTTATCTAACTTATCTTTTATCATAACTGAGGAAGTTATAACTATCTAGTCCTCAACCACATCAAAGACCTCAGAAGGATATAGTATTACCTGAGAACAGGGAGACAGATGCAAGCAACTTTTGGGAGTCTTGAAGGGTAGACAGAGACAGCTGGCAGCCTGGACAGTCACCTAATGTTCTTTTGTAAAGTTGGGGCATCTGTCTTCAGCCCACAGGGTTAGAGTCTCTTGGGCACTTTTCTCAGTGTTCTGTAGAATGTCTGGCAGTTTCCTCTGTGAAGCAGGAGCCTGAAGGACCGTTTTGCAAAGCAAAGTTTAGTTGCCACATTTTATGGGTCCTGTATGTCCAGTTGATACATTTTTTAAGCAGTCCAGGCAAGAACAGTTTCTCATCCAAATGGCTATTTTTTGCCAAGAAGAAGTTAAACTCCATAATGGAGTGTCTTTAATGACCATCTTCCTTTTTGATGTAAGTCAGTGTTGTCAGGAGCAGAGAAATCTCAGTATCCAGAAAGTCTAAATTTTTAAAAATATTCTAAAAGCCATATTCTGTAGGTCTTTGAAGTATATGAAGATTACCTATCTATCTGAAATATATCTATATATACCTAAAAGACTTAACTAACATGGCTACAAGTATGATTATCATAGATATTTAATAATATTTAATAATCAATTGAAAATGGAGCTAAAACAGCTTCCTAGTTGTCTCTCTCAAGTTGGTGGGTTCCTGGAAGGCATATTTGACCACCAGTATGGCCAAAATGAAGCATTTGCAGGCAGCACATTACACTGCATGTTGATTTAGCCTTTAGTAGTTAAAAAAACAAAGAGGTTTCTGGGCTACACGCTAGTTTGATAAAACCATTGTTTCTAAGAGTTGATTGTGGCTCCCAGAGCAGGTGGTAAACATACCACAGCCATGTTGGGAAGCTGAGGTGGGTGGAGCTAGCAGCCAAAGCTGCTATTTTAGCCCTAGTAATGCTAGAGTAAACAGATTCAGATGGAAAAAGACTTTAAATATTTTACAATGTGTGTAAAAATGTAGGTAGGCTTAAAAGAGAGAGAAAAAGGAATATATATATATATCATATATATATATATATATATATATATATGATATATATATATATCATATATATATATATATATTCATATATATGATATATATGATAAACAAGACTAGTTATAATTTCCTCAGTTATGATAAAATTTAAGTTAGATATAAAACCTTAGACTCACAAATATAAGATAGATAGGATATCTTCTTTAATATTGTAACTGTAACTCCTACTATATAAAAGTTAAAACCTTGTATTTAAAAAAAAAGAAAAGGGGAAGTGCTGTGGATATCACTCTGTATAATAAAATGCTAATTGGCCAATAGCCAGGCAAGAAGTATAGGTGGGAGAGGTGGAAGGCCCAAGGTTCTGGCCATAGCGCAGGACACCGCAAAACCACTGGGAAGATTTCCCCCTCTCCAAGACCCTCTGGTGAACCCTATAACCTCAAAGCCCTGCCCCCACACCCATCTGCCTCTCAGCCACTTCCTGAGACTTAGAAACCAGCCCCCAGCTTCCATCTTGTTCCAGAACTCCCATCTGGACCAGAGGTGAGTGCCTGGGGTTGTAATCAGAGAAGCAGTCACCTCTGGGTCCCACCCCTGGGCAACAGCCATCCCAGGAGGACATGCACAACTTGGCCCCAGTTTCGGGCCATTTGCCAGGCCCTACGGGAAGGTTCCCATTTTCCAAGACTGCAGTCTCCACACCCTGCCCCAGCCAATTCCTGAGATTCAGAGAACAGCCCCCAGCTCCCATCCCCTCTGGAACTACCATCTGGACCAGAGATCCCCCAGCTACCATCATCCCTAGGACTCCCATCTGGAAAAGAGCTTCCATCCTGACACAGAACTACCATCTGGATAAGAGGAGCTCCCATCTGGCCAAGATAAGGATATGCCAGGGACTTCTTGAGAATCAGAGTCCAGCCTCCCAGCTCCTATCCAGCCAGCACTCTCATCTGGACCAGAGCTCCCATTTGGCCCAGAGCTTCCATCTGGACCAGAGAGAGGCTCCCTAAATCTGTCAGCTCTGTCTGGACCAAGTATATTGATAAGACAAAGAAAGAACCCACAAGGAGATGGGCAGACATCAAGGCAGAATTACATACAACAAAATAAAGAGCAATACAGCATTGCCAGAACCTAGCCCTTCTCCAACAGCTAGACCTGAACATCACAGAATGGAAGAAGAAGAAAACAACCTTATAAGTAACATCATGAAGAGGCTAGAGCCTTATATAGAAGAATACAAAAATAAAGTGGAGGAACAGACAAACAAAAAATGGGAAAATGCTATAAAAACACTAGAGAAAAGGACAATTAAAGCAGAAGAAAACAATAAGTCTCTGAAAGAAAATCATGAAAAAGTAAGGGAAACAGTCCAAGACCTGAAAAGGGAAAGAGAAAAAATGAAGAAGACACTAGCAGAAGGAAGGCTGGAAATAGAAAATCTGAGTAAACAAACAGGAACTTCAGATGCAAGTATAACCAACAGAATGCAAGAGATGGAAGAGAGGATCTCTGGTGTTGAAGATACCATACATCGCTCAAAAAAACACTAAAACTAACAAAGTCATGACCCAAAATGTCCAAGAAATTTGGGATACCATGAAAAGACCAAAGCTATGAATAATAGGGATAGAGGGAGGAGAAGAATACCTACTCAAAGGCACAGAAAATATATTTAACAAGATCATAGAAGAAAACTTTCCACTTTAAAGAAGGAAATGCCTATGAGATAAAAAGAAGCCTATAGAACACCAAACAGAATAGACCCCCCCCAAAAAAAAAGTCCACTTGCCACATAATAATTAAACAACTAAACATACAGAATAAAGAAAGAATATTAAGGGCAGCAAAGGAAAAAGGCCAAGTGACTTATAAAGGCAAACCCATCAGAATAACACCTGATTTATCAATGGAGACTGTGAAAGCCAGAAGGACCTGGATAGATATAATGCAGACACTAAGAGACCATGAATGTCAGCCTAGACTAATATACCCAGCAAAACTTTCAATCATCATAGATGGAGTGAACAAGACCTTCCAAGACAAAACCAGATTTAAACAATACTTATCCACAAACCCAGGCCTACAGAAAGCACTAGAAGGAAAATTCCAACCTAAGGAACGTAGGTACACCCATGAAAACACAGGCAATAGATAACACCACAGCAGTAAACCCCAAAGAAGAGAAGTACACATACACTAGCACCAAAAAATAAAAATAACAACAGGAAGAAACAATCACTGGTCATTAAAATCCCTTAATATCAATGGACTTAATTCACCTATAAAAAGACCAGACTAAAAGAATGGATACGAAAACAGGACACATCTTCTGCTGCATACAAGAAACAAACTTCAAATTCAAAGACAGACAACTCCTAAGAATAAAAGGCTGGGAAAAGACTTTCCAATCAAATGGTCTTAAGAAGCAAGCTGGTGTAGCCATCCTAATATCCAGCAAAAAAAAGATGTCAAAATAATATCAATCAAAGTAGATGATGAAGGACATTACATACTCATTGCAGGAAATATCCAACAAGAGGAAGTCTCAATTTTGAACATTTATGCCCCAAACACAAGGACACCCACATATGTAAAAGAAACATTACTAAAGTTTTAATCACAAATAAAACCCCACACATTAATAGTGGGAGAATTCAATACCCCACTTTCACCTCTAGACAGATTGGCCAAATTGAGAATTAACAGAGATATCATGGTCTTAACTGATGTTACCACTCAAATGGACTTAATCAATATCTACAGAACATTCCGCCCAAACAAAAAAGAATATACCTTCTTCTCAGCACCCCATGGAACCTTCTCTAAAATCGACCACATACTTGGCCACAAAGCAAATGTCAACAAATACAAAACAATTGGTATAAACTCCTGTGTTCTATCAGACCACCATAGTTTAAAGTTAGATTTCAACAACAACAACAACAACAAAAAAAAAAAGCTACAGAAATCCTACAATGTCATAGAAACTGAATAATGCTCAACTGAATCACAAATGTGTTAAGGAAGAAATAATGAAAGAAATTAAAGACTTCCTAGAGATCAATGAAAATGAATATACCACATGCCCAAACTTATGGGACACTATGAAAACCTTGCTAAGAGGGAAATTCATAACACTAAGTGCCCACATAAAGAAGCTGAAGAAATCTCACGCTAGTGATTTGACAGCACACCTGAAAGTCCTTGAACAGGAAGAAGCAAATTCTCCCAGGATGAACAGACACCAGGAAATTATCAAATTGAGATCTGAAATGAATAAAATAGAAATAAAGAGAACAATACAAAGGATTAATGAAACAAAGAGTTGGTTCTTTGAGAAGATCAACAAGATAGACAAGCCTTTATCCAAACAAACCAAAAGTCAGAGAGAGAGCATTAACATTAACAAAATCAGATGGGGACATCACAACAGACAATGAAGAAATCCAGAGAATCATCAGGTCATACTTCAAAAACCTCTACTCCACAAAACTGGAAAATCTAAAAGAAATGGAAAATTTTCTAGATTGGTACCACATACCTAAGTTAAATCAAGACCAGATAAACCATTTAAATAGTCCAATAACCCCTAAGGAAATAGAATCAGT